>NC_133468.1:4562500-5162500 GCF_048565385.1 Saimiri boliviensis
TATACACACACACTATACACACATACACACACATACACACATACACATACACGCACACACACGCGCGCACACACATACACACATGCACACGCACACATACACATACACACACGCTCAAACATACACGTACACACACACACACGCCTAAGTGAAAGATTCGTCGTCATAAATGTGTATATTGAACTGTGTAGGATCTTCAGAAACACGTTGCTTCAGGTGGAATGGAACCGCCTCGAACCTTTGGTGCGTGGTTCCGGAATCTGTCCCACAGCTCAAAAGAGGGACTCAAACCTCGTTTTCCACGGAGCCTTTTAGATGTTTGGGGATGGGCCGACAGCCCCGGGTGAGCCGATTTCAGGAGGAAGGAAGTGAGTGACAGGCGTGCCCTGAGCTGTGGGGGTGGAATGCGTTTGGGCCGTGGGGTGCTGTGGGTGCTGCAGACGGCCTGAGTCTTCCTCTTCCTTCGTGCAGACGGGCGCCCTGAGCCCGGGCCGGCAGCTGCCCTGACCACAGGCGGATGGCTCAGCTGGCAGGCCCCAGACTCATCGCTTCCAGCCTGCCCCTCCCTTCCTCCCTTCCTTTCTTCTTTCTCACTTGAGGGGGATTACTCTGTCCCTCTAGTTCTGTCACTTGCCTTTCGACCCGACGAGACCTCGTGGCCATCTCTCCACCTCAGCACGCAGAGACCGGCCCCTCCGCTCCACGGCCTCCGGGAGTCCACTCTGCGGAGTCTGTTATGTGACCAGATCCCCTCTTGGGGCTTTCCTCTTTCCCATAAATGTGGAGGTTCTGACATTTACACACTCCAACTCAGACGCACAGAAGTTCTTTGTCCATCACTGAATGAAATTGCTGTGGGCACCACCCCCATTCCCACAGATAGTGTCAACAAACAAACTCGTGCCTACAGTTTGTTGGGCTGTTTCTAGATTGGATCTGAGAGGCTCCAAGGCTAGCAGGGCTCCCGTGGGTCCACGCCTGGTCTGTCCCGCTTCCCCCAGCCTCATCGCCTCCCCGCCTCTCTGAATCATCTAAGTCTGGACGTTGCACGGGCTCTTCAAAGTTCACTGTCCAGCACCGGGTAGGGTTGAGGTCTCTGTCTTTGACCATGGCACTGTGGCCGCCTGATGCTCTACCAAGCTGCCACTGCAGGGTGTGTACTGAGGGGACTGGCCCAGAGACCCCTCTCCAACCTGCCCGGCCTGCACTGAGCAGGGCTTTCTCTGGGAGGCGTCCTTGGGCCTATCACGGTGGGCATGTCGCTTGGCCCTCGGATGCCTGCTCTCCCTGGCCAGGTGCTCCTGCGCTGTGCGGGATGTGGGGTTCTGTGCAGGGCTCACATGATAAGCCCCAAGCACACGGAGCACTGCCTCCACACCCTGAGATGTCCTCCACCCACTGTCGCACACATGCCTTGTGTCTTCCTGGGCCAAGGCCCAAGTACTGGGCACACAGAGTCCCTGAGAGGCCCCAGGCCTCACCTGTCTGCTCCTAGGGTCCTGTCTCATTCTCCTCTTCCTGTCTACCTGTGGCATGCACAACCTTCCCAGGGGAAATGGCTCATAGGCCGTAGCTGCTTCCTTTCCTACTTTGTGGCTTCATTTGATAAACTCTGTGGTCTGAGTCCTCCAAGTTTGACTTTTTCAGAGTTCAAAGCAAAACGATTTCTTTGTCTATCACCTGACACTTGCAAATCAAGAGTCTTTCTGTTTTTAGGATGCTTTCTCTGCTCTGCACTTCGGAACGTTTAATCTGAAATTCACTGGGTCGTTGATCCTTTGTGCCATCCAGCAGGCTCACCTAGGATGAGCAGGTGGCAATGTGCTGTTAGAAGACTGTAAACGGACAAGGTCTTCACATTGTCACTTTTCCGAATTAAATTAACTTGGCTAAAGTAAGAGGCTGTTTCGTTTTCAAAGAGAGGAGAAACTGACTTCAGTTTTTTTTTTTTTCTCTGTCACCCAGGCTGGAGTGCAGTGGCATGATCTCAGCTCATGGCAACCTCCACGTCCTGGGTTTAAGCAATTCTCCTGTCTCAACCTCCCAGGTAGCTGGGATTACAGATGCCTGCCACCACATCTAGCTAATTTTATTTATTTATTTATTTATTTATTTTTGAGATGGAGTCTTGGTCTGTCGCCAGGCTGGAGTGCAGTGGTGCAGTCTTGGCTCACTGCAACCTCTGCCTTCCAGATTCAAGTGATTCTCCTGCCTCAGTCTCCCTAGTAGCTGGGACTACAGGCACGTGCCACCACACCCAGCTAATTTTTGTATTTTTAGTAGAGATGGGGTTTCACCGTGTTGGCCAGGATGGTCTCAATCTCCTGACCTCGTGATCTGCCCACCTCGGCCTCCCAAAGTGCTGGGATTACAGGTGTGAGCCACTGCGCCTGGCCAATTTTTGTATTTTTTAGTGAAGACATGGTTTCACCATGTTGGAGAGGCTGGTGGAGAATTCCTGACCTCAGGTGATCCGCATGCCTTGGCCTCCCAAAGTGCTGGGATTATAGGCATGAGCCACCACACCTGGCTCTTGACTTCAGTTCTTAACAGGAGAAGCTACAACGCACATTGTAAAGTGCATGAATAGACAGAGAAGTAAGGCGTGGGGGCCATCTTTGCCATCTGCCACATTAATAGAAGAGAAAGAATGAGGCCAGGTGCGGTGGCTCACGCCTGTAATCCCAGCACTTTGGGAGACCAAGGTGGGTGGATCACGAGGTCAGGAGATTGAGACCATCCTGGTCAACATGGTGAAACTTCATCTTTACTAAAATACAAAAAATTAGCCAGGCATGGTGGCACACACCTGTAGTCCCAGCTACTCAGGAGGCTGAGGCAGGGGAATCGCTTGAACCCAGGGTGGGAGTCCAGAGGTTGCAGTGAGCCGAAATCATGCTACTGCACTCCAGCTGGGCCACAGAGCAAAACTCTGTCTCAAAAAAAGAAAAAATGCAGTGATTAAAAAAACACTCGATAGATCCATAAAAAGTAAGAAAGAAGAAAGAAATGAACAACAGACTGATGAAACAAATAGAAACCCCATCTCTACTAAAAATACAAAAATTAGGGGCAAGGCACAATAGCTCATGCCTGTAATCTCAGCATTTTGGGAGACAGAGGCCAGCGGATCACCTGAGGGCAGGAGTTTGAGACCAGCCTGACCAAAATGGAGAAACCCCATCTCTACTAACAATACAAAATTCGCCAGGTGTGGCAGTGCATGCCTGTAATCCCAGCTACTCAGGAGGCTGAGGCAGGAGAATGGCTGGAACCCCGGAGGCAGAGGTTGCGGTGAGCCAAGATTACACCGTTGCACTCCAGCCTCTGTGACAAGAGAAAACTCCATCTCAAAAAAGAAAAAAAGTTAGCTGAGTGTGGCGGCTGGTGCCTGTAATCCCAGCTACTTTGGAGGCTGAGGTAGGAGAATCACTTGAACCCAGGAGGCAGAGGTTGCAGTGAGCCAAGATTGTGCCATAGCATTCCAGCCTGGGCAACAAGAGTGACACTCTATCTCAAAAAAAAACAAAAAACAAAAATTTGCTGGGTGTTGTGGCGGGCGCCTTGTAATCCCAGCTACTCAGGAGGCTGAGGCAGGAGAATCACTCAAACTTGGGAGGCAGAGGTTGCAGTGAGTCAAGATGGCACCATTGCACTCCAGCCTGGGTGACAAGAGCAAAACTCCGTCCCAAAATAAATAAATAAATAAATAAATATTGGAGTTTTATTCAATGCAGTGATGTATTACAGGGAATGTGAGCATAATGTGACTTTTGCATTTGTTCACGCATGATTTCATTTGCAAAAACACTAAGTGAATGCCCAGTCGCGCTGATGAAGCACACGGAAAGCACACGTGCACACACTTCCAGCACGGACCAGCCGCCTGACTTTACTGTGTGTGTTACGAGCCACAGCCATGCATATTTGGCAGGACCACCGTCCATCCAATTTCAGATAACTTCCCTTCCACCACCTCACAGTAACCCATAAGCTATACCCAGTCACAAAAAAACTGGCATATTACATGATTTCATTTGTATGAAATGTCCAGAGTAAGAAAATATGTCTTAAGTAGATTACTGATTGCTTTTTTTTTCCTTTGGTATTTTTAGTAGAGATGGAGTTTCATCATGTTGGCCGGGCTGGTCTGGAACGCCTGACCTTGTGATCCGCCTGCCTAGGCTTCCCAAAGTGCTGGGTGTAACCTTAAGGTCTTCTCATGCCTTTTCTGAAACGACACCTTCCCCTGGGCATGCTTGGTAACTCTCTAATTTCCCCTGTATATGCAGTTGCTTTTGAATGTCCAACTTTTTGATGTCTGGCTCCAAGAAGGGGAAGTAGAGAGAAATTAAGGGGGAAAAAGACACCAGTTCTTTAAGTCCCCTAGAAGTCACTTTAGCCAGCAAGGGAGGGGCTTGTAACAATGGGAAAAGGTGCAACAAGCATGGTTGCTACCTCTCTGTCTGTGCTTCTGTAATCAGATGAAGCAATCGGTGATCAGAACAGATACTCAGTATCTGGAAGACAGGATCTCTTATGCCTACCATGGCTCGTATAACCGATCTGTAAGCTGCTCCAGGAACACATGCACAGCTGCCTGCTCTGGGGGTGACAGGGGGGAAGCAGGCAGCTGCAAGCGTGCTGAGAGCTGACTGACCAGAATTAACCACAATTCCCCTCCGAGTCTTTTCCTGGAGGCTGCAGGCCTTCAATGGACTTCAGAGTTCCAAAGTGGGCAGATTCTGTCAGTATTATTGTCTAGGCGAAGAGAGAGATTTCTCGGGCTTCCTGCTCCTCCATCTTCCCAGAATTCTCTTCTTGGTGATTCTAAGACCATTCACCAGGGGAAGAAATGGCTTCCCCAACAAATGGTGCGGGTACCACGGGACAGCCACAAGCAGCGAAGTTGAAACTTTACCTCACGCTGGAGACAAAAATTAACTCAAAATGGATCAGAAATTAACTCAAGGTCTAAATGTAAAAGCGGAAATATAAACTTTTGAGGAAAGCAAAGTAGTAAATCTTCATTTGGCAATGAAAGCTTAGCTAGGACATGAAAATTGCATACAAGAAGAGAAAAAAATACACAAGTTGGACATCAATGTTAAGACATTTTTGTGCATCAAAGGACATTATACATTTAAAAAAAAAAACCATGGAATGAGAGAAAATATTTACAAATCTAACGTTTGTTAAGGGACTTTATCTAGAATCTATTCAGCACTGTTACAACTCAATGATAAAAAGACCTCAAATACCCCAATTAAACATGGACAAAGGATCTTAATTCTTCAAAGAAGATATGCAAATGGCCAGATAAGCACACGAAAACATGCTCAGCCTCATTTTCCACCAAGGAAATGCAAATTAAGCCACGAGATATCACTTTATTCCTGCTAGGATGACCATAATCAAAACAATGGAAAATAAACATTGCTAGCAAAGATGTGGAGAAATAAGAGTTCCCATATACTGCTGGTGGGAATGTGAAATGGTGCAGTCACTTTAGAAACATTACGGCACTTCCTCAAAATGTTAAACATCGAGTTACCATATGACCCAGCAATTTCACTCGCAGGCATATGTATATCCAGGAGACATGAAAATGTAGGTCCACACAGAAATGTGTACACAATATTTATAGTGTCATTATTCAGAATAGCCCAAAGATGGAAACAATTCAAATGTCCATCAACTAGTGAATGGATAAATAACACGTGGTATATTCACACAGTGGAATATTCTCACATGATATGAAGTATAACACAGATGAATCTTGAAAACATCATGTTAATTGGGCCAGGCACAGTGGCTCATGCCTGTAATCCCAGCATTTTGGGAGGCCGAGGTGGGTAGATTATGAGGTCAGGAGTTTGAGGCCAACCTGGCAATGATGGTGAACCCTCATCTCTACTAAAAATACAAAAATTAGCCAGGCGCAGTGGTAATCCCAGCTACTCGGGAGGCTGAGGCAGGAGAATCCCTTGAACCCAGGGAAAAGAAAGAAAAAAATTCCCAGCAAAATACTGGCAAACTGACTTCAGTAGCATATTAAAAAGACTATACAGCATGACCCAGTAAGATTATTGCTGAATTGTAAGGTTAGTTCAGCAAGACGGGACACAGTGGTTCATACCTGTAATCCCAGCATCTTGGGAGGCCAATGTGGGAGGGTCACTTGAGCCCAGAAGTTCAAGACTATCCTGGCAATATAGCAAGACCCTGTCCCTACAAAATAAAACTTTAAAAACAGGACACGCTTTGGCTATGCCGCCTCTTTTTTTGCTCCATATTAATTTTAAGATTGTTTTTTTCTAGTTCTGTCAAGAATGACGGTAGAATTTTGATGGAAATTGCACAGAATTTATAGATTGCTTTTGGCAGTATGGTCATTTTCACAATATTGATTCTCCTCATCCATGAGCATGGGATGTGTTTCCGTTTGTGTCATCTATGATTTCTTTTACCAGTGTTTCGCAGTTTTCCTTGTGTAGAGATCTTTCACCTCCTTGGTTAGGTATATTCCTAAGTATTTTATTTATTTTTGCAGCTATTGTAAAAGGGGAGTTCTTGATTTGATTGTCAGGTTAGTTGATGTTGGTGTACAGCAGAGCTGTTGATTTTCTTTCTTTCTTTCTTTCTTTCTTTTTTTGACAGAGTCTCTGTTGCCCAGGCTGGAATACAGTGGCACGATCTCTTGGCTCACTGCAACCCCTGCCTCCCAGGATCAGATGATCCTCCCACCTCAGCCTCCCCAGTAGCTAGAATTACAGGCAGGCGCCACCACTGGCTCATTTTTTGTAGAGACCGAGTTTCGCCATGTTGCCCAGGCTGGTCTCGAACTCCTGGGCTCAAGCGATCCTCTCGCCTGGGCCTCACTTCGTGAGCCACCGCGCCCAACCCATTTACTTTTCTTTTACAACAGGGGATCATCATCTCCCCTGGCTAGGCGGGAAGGCGGGAGGGAGGCGGGGAGGAGGGAATGGGGGAGGTGGTGGGGAAGCAGGGTGGGCGTGGACTCTGACAGAGGAAAAAGAGGAAGGGAAATTGGCGGCTTACTGTAGGTCGGGCCGGCTCCTTACTATAAGAAGGTGGGGAGGAAGAGGGAGAGAGGTCCGGGTCCTTCTCCATCTCACGCCCTCCACTTCCCAAGGTGCAAGAAGGAAACAGAAACAGAACACCCAGAGGTGTCCTTGCTTCCTTCTTGCCCTCCCACCACCGTCCAGCAATAAGGCGAGAGAAATCAAGCGCAGGAAGGAGGCGGCGGGCAGTCACGAGAAAAACAAAAGGACAGGCGAGCTGTGCGCAGGGCGCGGCGCACGGAGGCAGCCACCCTCTTGCGGAGCGGCCACGGCAGGTGCAGGGAAGGAGTCGCTCAGGCCTCAGCGCTAGCGGCCAGGCTCCACGGCTTCCTGGGCTGGGCCGCTGATGCCACTGTTCCGCGGGCGCAGCACGCGCCTCTCCACGTGGTCTAGAGTTATTTTTTATTTTTATTTTTATTTTGAGACAGAGTCTCACTCTGTCACCCAGGCTGGACTGTAGTGGTGCAATCTCGGCTGACTACAGCCTCTGTCTCCCGGGTTCAAGCGATTCTCCTGTCTCAGCCTCCCGAGTAGCTGGGACTACAGGCACCCTGCCACCGTGCCCAGCTAATGTTTGTACTTTAAACAGAGGCGGGGTTTCAATATTTTGGCCAGGCTGGTCTTGAACTCCTGACCTCATGATCCACCCGCCTTGGCGTCCCAAAGTGCTGGGATTACAGGCGTGAGCCACCGTGCCCAGACTAGAGTTATTTTTAATGGGTATAGAGCTTCAATTTTGCAAGATGGAAAGAGTTCCGAAGATACGGATGGGAGTGACCTTAACACGACGATGTAATCGTATTTAATGCCACTGAGTTGCATACTTAAAAATGGTTAATGGTAAATTTTACGAGTATTTTGACACAATTTTTAAAATAAGAAATAGGAATTTAATTAAGAAGCAAAAAACAAATCCCATTTAAAAGTGGGCAAAAGACATGAAAAGACACTTTTCAAAAGAAGACATACAGCCCACAAGCATATGAAAAATGTCCTGGACATCACTAATCACTCCAGCATGGGGGACAGCGCAAGATCCTGTCACTAAAAAAGAAAAGAGAATGCCGGGCGCGGTGGCTCAAGCCTGTAATCCCAGCACTTTGGGAGGCCGAGGCGGGTGGATCACAAGGTCAAGAGATCGAGACCATCCTGGTCAACATGGTGAAACCCCGTCTCTACTAAAAATACAAAAAAAAATTAGCTGGGCATGGTGGCGCGTGCCTGTAATCCCAGCTACTCAGGAGGCTGAGGCAGGAGAATTGCCTGAACCCAGGAGGCGGAGGTTGCGGTGAGCCGAGATCGTGCCATTGCACTCCAGCCTGTGTAACAAGAGTGAAACTCCGTCTCGAAAAAAAAAAAAAAAGAAAAGAAAAGAGAAATCAAATGCCAGCTCTATTAAAAAACAACTAAAGCTACAATAGCTAAAGAATACATTGCATAAAAAGACATTAAATGCAGCATCAAAACCATAAAACCTGGGAGGAGGAAGAGTGAAAATGGAGACTTCGGGTATGCGATCAAAATTAAGCTATTACCAGCTTAAGGTGAAAATGGAGAGTTCGGGTATGAGATCAAAATTAAGCTATTACCAGCTTAAGTTAACTTGTTATATGTGTAAGATGTTTTATGTAAGCATCAGGGTAATCGCAAAGCAAAAGCCTCTGATAGACACACACAAGATAAAAGGGAAAAGAGCCGAAACACTCCGCAGTAGAAAGCCAGGAAGCCACAGAGGAGGAAAGCAGAAGATCTACAAAACAATTAGGAAACAACTCACCAAAATGGCAGGAGTAAGTACAGGCCTATCAGATGAATTAAATTACCTAAAAGATGTAGAGGGGCTGAATAAGTAAAACAGCAAGACCCACTCATATGCTGCCTCAGCTCAGCTGTAAGGACACGCGGAGACTGAAAGTGAAGGGATTGGAAAAGATATTTCATGCAAATGGAGACCAAAAGAGAAGAGCAGCTACACTTAGATAAAATAGACTTGAAGTCAGAAACTGTAAAAGGATACAAACAAGGTCCTTATATTATGATAAAGGAGTCAATTCAGAAAAAGGATATCACCATTATAAATGTACCCAACGTCAGAGCACCCAAATGTAGAAAGCAAATCTTTACAGATCTAAAGGCAGAAACAGCCTGCAGTACGGTGAGAGTTTTGCAGCACCCACTTCCAGCAGTGGGCAGATGATCCCAAGAGAAAATCAATAAGGAACACTGGAGTTAAACCTATACTCTAGACCAAACGCACATAACTGATATTCACAGAACGTTTCATCCAACAGCTGCAGAATACGCATTTTTCTCTTCTTTTCTTTTCTATTTTTATTTCCATTTTTTTCCTCCTCCTTGTCCGCCACTCAGAATATACATTTTTCTTGTTGGCACGTAGAACATTCTCCAGGATGCACCATGTCTTAGGCCACAAAACAAGTCGCAACAAATTCTAACAAATTGAGATCACATCAAGTATCTCTGCTCACCACAATGGAATAAAACTAGAAAATCAATAAGAAAATCAATAAGAAGAGAATTTTAGAAACTGTACAAACATGTGAAAACTAAACATGTTTCTGAATGACCAATGGTCAAAAGAGAAATTAGAAGGGAATTCAAAATCTTATTGAAACCAATGAAAATGGAAACACAGCAAAACCTATGGGTTGCAGCAAAAGCAGTACTAAGAGGGAAGTTTATAACAATAAGCTCCTACATCAAAAAAATAGATTTCAAATAAACAACCTAACAGTATGCCTCAAGGAACAAGAAAGACAAAAACAAACCAAGCCCAAAATTAGTAAAAAGGAGACATAATAAAGATCAGAGCAGGAATAAGCAATATACAGTTTTTAAAAGATCAATAAAACAAAAAGTTTTCTTTTTGAAAAGATAAATAAAACCGACAAACCATTAGCTAGACTAATTTTAAAAATATAGATGGGCAAAATAAGTAATATTAGAAATTACAAAAAAAAAGACATTACAACTGATCCCACAGAAATACAAATGATTGTTACAGACTATTATGAGTAAATTTACAGCAACAAATTGGAAAATCTCGGAGAAACATAAATTTCTGGACAAATACAACCTACCAAGATTAAACCCAGAAGAAAGAGAAAACCTGAACAGAACAATAATGAGTAATGAGACTAAATTCGTATTTTATAAGTCTCTTCCTAAAGTAAAACCCAAGACCAGGCTTCACTGTTAAATTCTATCGAATTTTTTTTAAAAAATCAACACCAATTACTTTCAAAAATGTTTTTAAATATTGAAGAGGAGAGAAGTCTTCCAACTCATTCTATAAGGCGAACATTACCTTGATACCAAAACCAGAGAGGGGCACACACACACACACACACACACACACACACACACCAGGCTAAGATCCCATATGAATATAGACGCAAAAATTAGCAAAATACAAGCAAACCAAATCCAACAGCACATTTAAAAAGGTTATACAACATGATCAGGATTTATCCAGGGAGGCAAGGATGACTCAACATATACAAATTAATAAATGTATAAATGTGATGTATCACACCAAAAGTATGAAGGACAAAAACAATATGATCATCTTAACAGATGCAGAAAAAGCATCTGTTAAAATTCAACATCCCTTCATTAAAAAGACTCAACAAATTAGGTATAGAAGGAAAGTACCTCAAAACAATAAAGGCCAGAAAGGACAGACATACAGCTAACATCATACCAAACAGAGAAAGATGGAAAGCTTTTCCTCTAAGATCTGGAACAACACAAGGATGCCCACTTTTACCACTTCTCTTAAACATAAAACTTGGCATCCTAGCCAGAGCAATTAGGCAAAATAAAGATCTCTACAATGAAAACCATAAAAACAATGATGAAAGATATTAAAGAGAACACATAAAAAATGGAAAGATATACCAAGTTCATGGTTTGGAAGAGTTAACATTGTTAAAACAGCTACACTGACCAAAGAGATCTACAGATTCCATGCAATCCCTATCAAAATACCAATAACATTCTTCACAGAAACAGAAAAACAATCCTAAAATTCAGGAATCACAGAAGACTCTGAATAGCCAAATCATCTTGAGCAAAAAGAACAAAGCTGGAGACATCACACTACGTGATTTCAAAATATATTTCAAAACAATAGTAATCAAAACAGCATGGCACTAGCATACCATGCTGGGTGTATGGCAAAACTGCAACCTCCGCCTCCCAGGTCCCAGTTCAAGCAATTTTCCTCTGTCAGCCTCCCTAGTAGCTAGGATTACAGGTACATGCCACCATGCCCAGCTAATTTTTGTATTTGTAGTAGAGACAGGGTTTCACTATGTTGGCCAGGCTGGTCTCAGACTCCTGATTTTAAGTGATCCGCTCACCTCCGTCTCCCAAAGTACTAGGAATACAGGCATGAGCCACCACGACCAACCACGCAATCTGATTTTTGACAAAGACACCAAAACATAGTGGGGAAAAGACAGTCTCTTAAATAAATGATGCTGGGAAAACTGAATAAGCATATGCAGAAGAATGAAATCAGACCTCTATCTTTTACCATATTAAAAAGTCAACTCTAAACGGATTAAAGATTTACATATTCGATTTGAAACTACTACAGAAGAAGAAATGCTTCATGCCTTTGGTCTGTGCAAAGATTTTTTGGGCAAGATTCAAAAGCATATACAACAAAACATAAATAGACAAGTGGGTTTATATCAAACCAAAAAGCTTCTGCACAGAAAGGAAACAACCGACAGAGTGAAGACATAACTTACAGAATGGGAGAAAATATTTGCAAACTATCCATCTGACAAGGGATTAATATCCAGAATATACAAGAAACTCAACGGCCGGGTGCAGTGGCTCATGCCTATAATCCCAGCACTTTGGGAGGCCAAGGCAGGTGGATCACTTGAGGTCAGGAGTTCAAGACCAGCCTGACCAACATGGAGAAACCCCATCTCTACTAAGCATACAAAAAATTAGCTGGGTGTGGTGGCGCGTGCCTATAATCCCAGCTACTCGGGAAGCTGAGGTAGGAGAATAGCTAGAACTCAGGAGGCTGAGGTTGTGGTGAGCCAAGATTGCACACCATTGCACTCCAGCCTGAGCAACACGAGCAAAACTCCATCTCAGAAAAAAAAAAAAAAGAAAAAAAGAAAAAAAGAAAAGAAACTCAAACCAATCAACCGGGAAAAACAAATCATCCTATTAAGAAATGGGCAAATGAGCTAGACATGGTGGCTCACACCTGTAATCCCAACATTTTGAGAGGCCGAAGCTGGTAGCTTACTTGAGGCCAGAAGTTCGAGACCAGTCTGGGCAACAAAGTGAAGCCCCCATCTCTACTAAAAATACAAAAATTAGCTGGGTCTGTTGGTGTGCGCCTGTAATCCCAGCTACTCAGGAGGCAAGGCAGGAGAATTGCCTGAACCCGGGAGGCAGAAGTTGCAGTCAATTGTTATTGTGCCACTGCACTCCAGCCTGGGCAACAGAGGGAGTCTCCATCTATTTTTTTTAAAAAAAAAAAAAAAGGCAAAGGATTCAAATAGACATTCCCCCAAAAAATACATACAAATGGCCAACAGGCATATGAAAAAATGCTCAGCATCACTAATCACTAGGAAAATGCAAATCAAAGCCACAACACTATGCACAATAGCCAAGATATAAAATCAACCTAAGTGCCTATCAGTACATGAATGGATAAAGAAATGTGGTTTATATACACAATGGAATATTATTTCACCATGAAAAATGAAATCCTAGCATTGGTAACAATATGAATGAACCTGGAGGACATTATGTTAAGAAAAATAAGCCAGGCACAGGAAGACAAATACTGCATGTTCCTACTCATATGTGGGAGCTAAGAAAGTCGATCTCATAGAAGAAGCCAGTAGAATGGTGATGGAGCTCGGGAGAGGTTGGTGAATGGATAAAGCATTACAGTTACATAGGAGGGATAAATTCGAGTGTTCCATAACACAATAGGATGATTATAGTTAACAACTGATTATGTATTTCAAAGTACCTAAAATCGAGGAATTGGAATGTTTCCAGCACAAAGAAATGGCAAATATTAGAGGTGATGGATGTTGCCCTGATTACCACACACTCATTGTCTATATGTGTGGAAGTATCACATGTACCCCCCACATATGTACAGTGATCTCATTTCAACTTTTTAAAAAAGAATTATATATTGTATTAGTCAAGGTTCTTTAGAGGGACGGAATAGGATATATGTATATATTAAAGGGAGTTTGTTTATTTATTGATTGATTGACTGATTGATTGAGACAGAGCCTTGCTCTGTGGCCAGGCTGGAGCACAGTGGCGTAGTCCCGGCTCACTGCAAACTCCGCCTCCCGGGTTCAAGCGATTCTTCCACCTCAGCCTCCCAAGTAGCTGGGACTACAGGCGCGTACCAAACACCTGGCTAATTTTTCTATTTTCAGTAGAGACAGAGTTTCACCATGTCGGCCAGGCTGGTCTCGATCTCTTGACCTCGTGATCCACCCGCCTCGGCCTCCCAGAGTGCTGGGATTACAGGCGTGAGCTTCCGTGCCCGGCCTAAAGGGAGTTTATTAAGGAGAATTGACTCACACAATCACAAGGTAAAGTCCCATGATAGGCGTCTGCAAGGTGAGGAGCAAGGAAGCCAGTGGTGAACCATTCCAAGTCCCAAAACCTCAAAAGTAGAAAAGCCGACAGTTCGAGAGCCCCTGGCAAACCACGGGTGTAAGTCCAAGGGTCCAAAAGCTGAAGAACCTGGAGTCTGATGTTCAAGGGCAGGAAGCATCCGGCATGGGAGAAAGATGAAGCCAAGAAGACTCAGCAAGTCAAGTCCTTCCACGTTCTTCTGCTCACTTTATTCCAGCCTCACTGGGAGCTGATTAGATGGTGCCCACCCGGACTCAGGCTGGGTCTGCCTCTCCCAGTCCACAGACTCAAATGTTAATCTCCTTTGACGACAGCTTCACAGACACACCCAGGAACAATACTTCACATCCTTCAATACAATCAAGTTGACACACAATATTAACCATCACATATATTTTTTTTTAAAAAATGAAGAGATATTCCATGTTTACACATTAAAAGAAAGTCGGTTTGCCCCAAATTGGCCCTAGATTAATTGTAGCTCTAATAAAAATCCCAGCATATCATGTATGTGTGCAAACTGATTAAAAATAAGTCTAAAATTTAAATGAAAATTCATCTTGTGAGAAATTACAAAGTCACTTTTGAGGAACAAGTTGGAAAGACTTATGCTTCCAGATGTGTAGAGTTTTATATAACCAAGATCATTAAGAAATGGCGGTATTGAGGCTGGGTGCAGTGGCTCAAGCCTGTAATCCCAGCACTTTGGGAGGCCAAGATGGGCGAATCACCAGGTCAAGAGATTGAGACCATCTTGGCCAACATGGTGAAACCCCTTCTTTGCTAAAAATACAAAAAGAAAAAACAAATTAGCTGGGTGTGGTGGCACACCTGTAGTCCAAGCTACTCAGGAGTCTGAGGCAGGAGAATCGCTCGAACCTGGGACCTGGAGGTTGCACTGAGCCAAGATTGCACCACTGCACTTCAGCCTGGTCACAGAGTGAGATTTCTTCCCACACACACACACACAAAGACATGGTAGTACTGAAACCCACCCAATAGTCCCATAGGTACTTTTTTGGATAAGCATAGAAATGGACACTTCTGGTCTTAAAGTTTGAATCTTACATTAGTTTTTTCTGAGTTCCTTTCTCAGGAAACAACCTCGGGCCTCTCAAAAAAAAAAAGAAAGAAAGAAAGAAAGAAAAAGTATCAAATAACTGAAAATCACCAGATGGCAACTTTCATATGATGAGATGCTGGACCCTTCATTCATCGTTATTGCTTCCTTGTCGCTCCTTAGTTTCTATTTTGTGACACATTGTGTCATGTCTTCCTTGCTACATAAACACCTGGTTTTAGTTGGATTTGTCAGCTGCAACACCTGATTAAATAAAACGTTCCTCTTTGACAATACTTGTCGCCTCTGTCACTGGCTTTCTGTGCAGTGGGCAGCTAGACCTAGACCGAACCTCTGAGGTTTTGGTGACAGTATCAGTACAAAAATAGACAAAGCCCAGAAAACGAGCCATTCAGTGTAGATCCTTAGTTTATGACTGAGGTGGAACTAGAAGAGAGTGTAGAAAGAATGGTCATAGGATGGCGATATATCTTTATGGGTCAGAAAGACAAACTCAACACACAGCTGCTTCACAATACACAGGGAAGGCACAATACACAATAACAGGGTCCATAGGTCTAAATAGGAAAGAAAAAAATAAAATGTATAAATGATAAAAAATAGTAAATATCTTTACGACATCAAGATAGAGAAAAGCTTCTTTAAAAGAACACAACGCTGGGTGCAGTGGCTCGTGCTTGTAATCCCAGCACTTTGGGAGGCCAAGGTGGGCAGATCACTTGAGGTCGGGAGTTCCAGACCAGCCTGGCCAACATGATGAAACCCCACCTCTACTAAAAATCCAAAAATTTAGCCGGGCATGGTGGCATGCACCTGTAATCCCAGCTACTAAGGAGGCTGAGGCACGAGAATTGTTTGAACGTGGGAGGCAGAGGTTGCAGTGAGCCACAAAAAGGGAACTCCGTCTCAAAAAAAAAAAAAAAAAAAAAAAAAACAACGCAAGACTGGGCACAGTGGCTCACGCCTGTAATCTCAGAATTTTGGGGAGCCGAGGTGGATGGATCACCTTAGGTCAGGAGTTCAAGACCACCCTGGCCAACATGGCAAAACTGTCTCTACTAAAAATACAAAAATTAACCAGGCATGGTAGGACACGCCTGTAATCCTAGCTAATCAGGAGGCTGAGGCAGGAGAATCACTTGAATCCAGGTGGTGGAGGTTGCAGTGATCCAAGATCTCGCCACTACACTCCAGCCTGGGCAACAGAGCAAGACTCTATCTCAAACTAATAATGATAATAATAATAATAATAAAAATAATAAACTAACTCTATCTCAAATAACAATAAAATAATAAAAATAATAAAAGAACACAACACCAACTAATTCATAAGGGTGCTATGTTAAAATCTCCTGGCTGGGCGCAATGGCTCACGCCTGTAATTCAAACACTTTGGGAAGTTGAGGCAGGTGAATCACGAGGTCAGGAGATTGAGACCATCCTGGCCAACATGGTGAAACCCCATCTCTACTAAAATACAAAAAACTAGCAGGGTGTGGTGGCAGCCTCCAGATACTCGGGAGGCTGAGACAGGAGACTCGCTTGAACCCGGGAGACTGAGGTTGCAGTGAGCCGAGATCATGCCACTGTACTCCAGCCTGGTGGCAGAGCAAGACTCCATCTCAAAAAATAAAATAAAATAAAAAATAAAAAACAAAATCTTCTATCCCAACCATTCCTCCCAAAAAGATACCATTAAGGAAGTAAAACGCCAGACACTGAAGGAGAGAGGAGATTTGTAGCACAACGTGGCCAAGTACCTTTTCCAAAGATGGCCTCAGCAGTATCTGCTATCCCACATGTCATTCTGCATGTGACCTTGCCTCTCTCTAATAATTGCTGGGGCGCATGTCCCTGGGGAGGCTGTGACTTCTTTGAGACCATGTAGTTTCCACCTAGTTCTCTCAGATGGTCACTCTGGGGAAGCCACCTGCTACATAAGAATTTCAATTAGTGTGGGATTGTCGTGCTGTAAAGACAGTGAATGGATATGCTGGTGGGCAGCCCCAGCTGAGCTTCCAGACAACGGCCAGCACCAACCAGCAGGCATCCAACCCAGCCAAGTAAGCCCATCTCAAATTCCTGACTCTCAAAAGCACGAGCCAAACGACATAGCTGCTGCTTTTCCCCACAATATCTTGGAGTACTTTGTTACACAGCAATTGCAAAGGAACTGACAAAGGACTCTTATCCAGAATATATAAAGATCTCCTACAAATCCGTAAGAAAAAGACGGATGGGGAGTGGTAAAGCGCAAACACTGGAAATCCAAATGGCCAATTATAAAAATGTGCCCAACCTCAATGGTAAAGAAAATCTAATCAGCCAGGCACAGTGGCTCACCTCTGCTAATCCCAGCACTTTGGGAGGCTGAGGCAGGTGGGTACCTGAGGTCAAGAGTTCAAGATCGCCCTGGCCAGCATGGTGAAACCCCATCTCTACTAAAAACAGAAAAATTAGCCAGGCGTGGTGGTGCATGCCTGTAATCCCAGCTACTCCAGAGGCTGAGGCAGAATTGCTTGAACCAGAGAGGTGGAGGTTGCAGTGAGCCAGGATTGTGCCACTGTTCTCCAGCCTGGGCAACAGGGCCAGGCTCTGTCTCAAAAAAGAGGAAAGAAAGAAAGAAAGAGAGAAAGAGAGAAGGAAAGAAGGAAGGAAGAAAGGAAGGAAGGAAAAACGCACAATGAGATGCCAATGCAAACCAACTGGAAGGGCCACATTTTAGAAACCAAAAGTGACAATATTGTGTGGGTAAAGATGTGGAGCATTGGTAACTGCTTACACTGCTATGAGCATGCAAAATGGTACAAAGAACTTGAACAAATACTTGGCACTGCCTACCAAAGTTGAAGATCGCTTATAGACACCAGGAAACATATACAAGAGTGTGGTGGCAAAAGCTGGAAACTGGTAACCACTCAAACCTCCATTAATAGTACATGGACAAATAAACTGTGGTGTATTATACAGTGACGAACTATGAAGCTATGAAAATGAGCAATGTAGCCGGGCGCGGTGGCTCAAGCCTGTAATCCCAGCACTTTGGGAGGCTGAGGCGGGTGGATCACGAGGTCGAGAGATCGAGACCATCCTGGTCAACACGGTGAAACCCCGTCTCTACTAAAAATACAAAACATTAGCTGGGCATGGTGGCACGTGCCTGTAATCCCAGCTACTCAGGAGGCTGAGGCAGGAGAATTGCCTGAACCCAGGAGGCGGAGGTTGCGGTGAGCCGAGATCGCGCCATTGCACTCCAGCCTGGGTAACAAGAGCGAAACTCCGTCTCAAAAAAAAAAAAAAAAAAAAAATTTTAATATATCCTGGCTGGATGCGGTGGTGTACGCCTGTCATGCCAGTACTCTGGGAGGCCAAGGCAGGTGGATTGCTGGAGCCCAGGAGTTCGAGACTAGCTTGGGCAACACGGCGAAAATCCATCTCTACAAAAAACTCACTGGGCATGGTGGCCCCCTCCTTTAGTCCTAGCTATTTTCGAGGCTGAGGTGGGAGGATCCTTTGAGCCCAGGGCATCAAGACTGCAGTGAGTAGAGATCATGCCACTGCACTCCAGGCTGGGTGACAAAGTGAGGCCCTATCTCAAAAAAGAAAAAAAGCATATTCTGGGCCAGGCACGGTGGCTCATTCCTGTAATCCCAGCACTTTGGGAGGCTGATGTGGGTGCATCACCTGAGGTCAGGACTTCGAGACCAGCCTGGCCAACATGGTGAACCCCTGGTCTCTACTAAAGATACAAAAATTAGCTGGGCGTGGTGGCAGGCACCTGTAATCCCAGCTACTTGGGAGGCTGAGGCAGGACAATCGTTTGTGATGATAAGATAAGGGGAGGTGGGGATGTCACCATGTCCCTTGGCCTGGCGAATGGAAACACAGGTGTTTGTTGCTTTACCATTCACATGTATAGTATGCTGATATATTATGTATTTTCCTTAGGTGTGTTACGTCTCACAATAAATCTTTCAAAGCTAAAGAAAGAAGACAATAAATATATGATTGATAAATACCTAACTTCATGTATCATTTGATTACTCCAACCTTATTTATTAGATTAGATTTCTCCAACCTTATTTATTAAATTATCTGAACTATTCTCACTGATTTGTGATTCCAACTTAATAATGTAGCCAATTCTTACTTGGATTTGAGAGTGCTGGTAGTGGTTATCAAAAGTCTACTCGGTTTTGGCGAGGATGAATGTGCTTTGGGGGGCAGAGGTAAGGGGGATAGAAAATGTGAATG
Source organism: Saimiri boliviensis (assembly GCF_048565385.1). NCBI lineage: Eukaryota > Metazoa > Chordata > Mammalia > Primates > Cebidae > Saimiri > Saimiri boliviensis. The sequence goes on from NC_133468.1 coordinate 4,581,593, forward strand.
AAACAGAAGGCAGGGAGGGAGATGAGACAGTCGTCGTCATGGGATTTATTATTAAACAGGAAAATTCTAGAGACAAACTGAGAAGAGAACGGAAGTCTGTCAGAGGGTTGCCAAGTCAGAAAGCAAAAGCAAATTGTCGCTTTACTAAAAAGCTGGGGCGGAGCGAGGCGGGGGGCCGCCGTCCTGACGGAGCTCAGGACAAAACATTTGAGGGGGTTCCTAAGGCGGAGGCCAGGCCTGCAGGGTGGGGGTCGGTTGTCCCGGGTGTTCCGCTCTAGGGCGCAGCTTCCATCCATACTGTGCAGGTAGCTAAAGACTGCTGAATGGCTTGTGTTTGTTTGTTTTTGCTTTGGTTTTTGTTTTTTTTTTTGAGCTGGAGTCTCACTCTGCCTCCCAGGCTGGAGTGCAGTGGCAACATCTCGGCTCACTGCAACCTCCGCCTCCCGGGTTCAAGCGATTCTCCTGCCTGGGTCTCCCGAGCAGCTGGGATGACAGGCACGCGCCACCAAGCTCGGCTTTTTTTTTTTTTTTTTTTTTTTTTGCTTATTTGTTTTTGAGACTGGGTCTCCGTATGTTGCCCAGGCTGGTGCCAGTGTTTTCAAAGATTTAACATACCGCTATTTTTACATGTATTGCTTTTTGCTTACTCTAAACTAGTTTTTACCGATGGAAAGGACGGAAAAGAGCGCGTGCCGCACTTTGTCCCCACCCTTGCCCACCAGGCTCCATTCCCTCTGCAGCGCACACCTAGGCCGCCTGCGATCCCCGCGTCCCCGCGCCCGGAGCGGCCTGGAGGGGCCCGGACGCCGCGGTGTCGTGCGCACACTGCTCGGGTGGGCCGGACGCCCCGCCGAGGGCTGGGAGGGACTGAGGGGCGCGGGGGGCGGCCTGAATCCCTGTCCCGCCTCCCCGGACCCCGCCCCGCCCCGCCCCGTCCCGGGCCCGCCCGCGCCCGCGCCCGCGCGGACACTCTCAGCCCCAACCGCGGCCGCTCAGGTCGGACCTGCGCGCAGCGGCCGGAGATGCAGCGGGGCGCCGCGCAGTGCCTGCGACTGTGGCTCTGCCTCGGACTCCTGGACGGTAAGCGCGGCGAGCTGGCCGCCCCCTCCCCCCGAGAGCGGGGCTGGCCGCAGAGCGGATACCGCGCGCCTGGGGCGGGCGCTGCGACCGCACCGACCGGGGGACGGGCAGGGGACAAGGTGGCCCGGGAGCGCGGACGCCGGAGGGAGCACGACGCTCGGGGCCCAGGACCTCGGGATGAGGAAAAGGCGGGCGGGGACTGCAGCCGGGTCAGGCCAGGGCGGCCGGGCCGCGCCTCGGCGCAGGGATAGCCTTCCCAGCCCCCGAATCCGCTTCTCTGTGGGTGTCTCGGCGTCCTCGGAGCCGGGCCCCGTCGGGCTGCGCCCTGGGCCTGGATCTTCCGTGCCCTTACTCGCTTCCCCGCGGAGTCCCCGCGGCGCGCCGCTTGGTCCCGACCCACGCGCACCGGAGATCCCGGCCACCCCGGCCACCCCGGCCCGGCCCCAGACTTGGGTGCGCACTTCCCGACGCCCGGCGTCCGCGCTCGCGGTCGGTCCCCCAGAGGGCGCTCAAGATGGGCCTCCACCTTCCCTGGGCCAGGGACTTCGGGGGCAGGGGCCGGGGACTGCCGCGCACCCGAGGCAGACGGGTGCAGGTGCACGCCGCAACTGAAAGCGAATCTTTTGGAGGCGAGTCGAGGGCTATCAGCGCCGCAGAAGGGGCGGAAGGCCGGGGCTCTCCGGATTTGAGGGGACGGGGGCCTTGAAGGCCAGCTGGGGAGCAGAGGCCCCCACGGGAGGGTCCCCTGCACAGGCGAGGCAGGGTTCGGGTTGTGTTGTGTTCCAGCCGCTCCGGCTGTCGGGGAGAGACCCAGACCTAAGGCAAAGGCGGAAGGGCTGGAGAGAGGGACTGGGGGAGAGGAGCTGGACAGAGATGTCAGGAAGGAAGCCGAGAGGATGAGCTGGTGTCCCTGCAAATCTAAAGGTGGAAGGGCGGGGTCAGGGCTCCCCAGAGTCTGAGCGCAGAGTCCTGGTAGCCCTGAGGCCAGTGATGGGGACCTCAACATTTCTGCACCCCATAGGAATTCAACAGTGGCTTTACATGCTTATAGTTCTCAGACCCATTTGACACATGGAGAAGCTTAGACCAAGGACATGTGTCACTCCCCCAAGGTCCCCAGGAGGCCCAAAGTAAGCCTGGCAAAGCCTGCCTTCCGTCTACCACCTGTACGTTCACTGGCTGAAGAGCAGAGGACAGGGGAGGGGGCAGGTCTGGCTCAACCAGGGGAGGAGGGAGGAGAACATGGGTCTCTGAGTCTGACAGGTCTGATCAGGGCACTGCCCTTGGCCTTCCTGTACCCAGCCCAGGACCAGGCGCTCACAAGGACTCAGTATGTGTTTGTTGAGTGGCCGCCGGGGCTGTAGAATGAGAGATACTTAACCTGGAGGAAACATGGGACAGGCCCCTGGGCGCAGTGTCTGAGGCTGGAGAGGAAGCAGACGACAGACCCAGGAGGGGACTCTGGGGGAGGGGGCCAGAGGGCCAGGGGGCTTCCAGGGATCCAGGGAGCATTCTGCAGGTATAAGGAGAACCAGGTCAGGCCAGTGTCCTGGAGCTCCCACACGGTTTCGGGGTGAAGGGAGATGAGGCCATTCCCTCCAGTAAATGCAATGACTCTTTCCCACCCAGTTACGAAGAGGTGGAGAGAGGATGTTAGCTGGGGGGGCCCATGGAGTGGGGTGTCCAGGGTTGGACCTGGGTTTGGCTGGTGGGGGGATGGCAGTGGAGACAGAGGTCATCCCTCCCTGAGCCGTGCACTTTGCCCTACCTCCTGCTAGACTGAAGACCCCGGGACCTCCCAGCCTGATGGGGAATTTCACCGCGAGAGCACAATCCCTGAGCTGCGGTCGGGCGTCAGGGCAGCCGGGGGTAGGAGCAGGCCTCAAGCCTGAGCACCCTGAAGCTGACCCCTTAAAAGTGTGCTGTTGGTCATAGAACCAGACTCTTGTCCTGCGTCTTCCCCTAAAATCCTGTCTGTGTGACCTGGGTCCCCTCCTTTCTGCCCCCCTGCACCTCAGTTTCCCCAGGCATAGCCATGGCACGAGCTGGCTTGTGTGTGCTTGGGCTGGACTCCAAGACCCACTTTCCTGCTCCAGTTCCCCAGCTTTCCCCGGGTGGAGAGGGTAGGTCGCCGATGTCTCTTGGGGCTTAGTCTAGAGAGAGCCACCAGCTCAGGGACGTGCAGGAGCAGGAACTGCTGGGAATGTGGAGTGGCCTGGTCTCAGGACCTTTGCCCTTTCTATGGGCTGAGTCACATACCCAGATATGGACAGGTGTGTGGCCCAGGGATGCAAGTCAGTGCAGGCGGGATGTGGGGGGGCCAGACCCACCTTACTTGGGCCTGGGGACCTTCTTCTTCAGCTCAGGGCTCTGGGGATTCGAACGCAGGTGCTGTTTCCTCATCCACCAGGTCTGCGGTACGGAGCCAGTGTGGCTAAAGGGGTCCTGTGCCCTCCCAGAGCATAGGACCCACGTGTCTGGGCCCAGACAGGGTATGAGGTGTGACATGTGGTCTGTCTGGTGAATTCTCCGCTGTGACCCCCAGCAGTGGCACTCCTACCTAGGGAAAGAGCCTGCGGGTCTATGCCAGACTGTAGGATAGTGCCTGCTCGTGGCCCAGGGAGGATTTGGACTCGGCCCCATGCCACAGGGGTTTCCTGCGCCTTGCGGGGACACAGACATGGCATCAGATGTCTATCGCCCAGGGATGAAAGTGCTCAGGGGCCCTGGTGAGGCACAGCTGGTGGCTGTAAGCTGCACAGGAAGGCAGTGTTGCTTCCAGCTAAAAGTTTCTTGGAGAGGTCTGCAGAACTCCGGGACAGGGAATTCCAAGCAGGGCGAAGAACCCTGCAGAGGCCGCGAGGCAGGAAAGTCCAGATGGTGATTGTGGACGAATGAGTGGTCCCGTGAGGGTAGCGTCTGGGAGGAGTGGATGGGAGGTGGCGGGAGACGAGGCTGGAGACGGGGCAGCGCCAGCAGCAAGGAGGCTGGTGTCCAGGGAGACAGGAGCAGGTGAGCTGCAAGGAGGGAAACCCAGGGCATGAATTGGGGGTGGAGGCAGGTTGAAGCTGGGGATGGTGCGAATGGGGGAAGTCCCAGGTCTCTGGCTTCAAGAATAATTTTTCAGAGGGAGACCCTGGGAGAGGAGCAGGGACTCGGGGTGGAAGTGTTGAATGGGATTTCCTGGGAGACCCCAGCTGATACAACCAGCCGGATACGGAAGGAGGAAAGGGGAGCACTGGAGTGTGATGGGGCAGAGGGCAATTGGGGAACCCAGGGAAATTAAGTGAAATCAGCTGTGAAAGGGAGGTTCTTCTCTGTGTCTGGCTTACATCCTCCTGCTGTAGTTTGGGTATTTTCCTCCACAGGGCAGTTTTCTGTCCACCGAGCCTAGCCTGTGCCCCACGTCCCTCTGAGATGCCCCTCCGAGTTGGGGGTGGACAGGGAGAGGGGTCTGGAAAGCCTCTCACACCCCCTGGACTCAGAGCAAGATTCAGTCCATGTGTCCAGCTGGAGCCAGGGATTCCTTTTCAGACACTGGCTTCCTCTGGAATCTGGGTTTTCCGGTTACACTGTGGAGACAAGTCTGGGAGCAGGAAGGTGCGGGCATTCACTGCCGGAGGAGGTGCAGGGCGCCAGCCATGGCCGGGCTGGACGGGGCACACAGCAGGCACACCCCCAGGCCTGCCTGAGGCCCGCTCCACCCTCGCCCTCGGCCAGGCTGGGCAGATCCAGGTGGCGAGGATGGGAGCCCCGCCACGTGGCCGGCCGGGTCAGCAGGGGTTCATGGGAAAGGACTTGCCGGCCACAGAAGAGGACATCCTGCCTGCGTTTCCCTCTTCCTGCAGCAGGAGCTGGTGGCCCCAATTTAGCAGCACTGGGGGGCCACCTCTGCGCCAGCTGGGCTGTCTGATAACACGGCTCGTCCTGCCGGCCAGCAAGCAGAGCCCTGACCCCACGGAAGCCAGGAAGACTGCCTGGCACAGCTGGCTGCCCTACGGCGGCCCTGTGCTAGGAGCTTAGCATCTGCTCAGGCCCCTTCCCCCTGGTCCCCACCCCCTCGGGGTACTCAGGCAGCCCATGCTCCCAGCAGGTCCAGCCCCTCTCAACCTCATCACCACTCCCTGCTTCCAGCAGCTTCCAGAAATTGGTCTCCATTCTGCGCCAAAGGTACTGCTATAAAATACAGATCTGAGCCTTCAGCACCCCCCCACCCACCCACCCACAAGATAAGCACGAGCTTCTTGGGCTAGTGGTACAGGCCCTTCGTGCTGGAGGGCAAAATTCAGACTTTCAGGTGGATTTAGGGGAAGCCCTTATCATCACCCACTCAACACACTAGCTTCAAAGCTACCCTAAATTCTACTGAATAGAGGTTGATCTGTGTTAAGTAGCAAGCGTGCACTGGCACGTGCATGCACATGCAGACGTGGAGTGTCCGGCAGCGAGCCACGCCTCAGTGTAAAATGGTTTCTTAAATTGCTTCACAGCAGGGCATGTACAGGTTTTAACTTTATGACACAGACCTTGCTGTGCTTGTTTTGGAGATTAGGAAATTAAGGCCAGAAAGGTGAAACGGCTCTCTGGATGATAGACGGCTCATTTCAGGGAGGTAATAGGTGTCTGGTATCTGGTTTCAAGCAGCATGGAGGCCAAGTGGGACAGCACAGGCACACAGGCCATTGTCCTCACTCCCCAGGGAATGCCTGGGCACCCTGGCGCCGTTTTTACTTTGCTGTCCCAGAGACCTTTCCAAAGCAGCATGTCCCAGACAGCTCCCCCAGGGTCCACTGCTCGCCCGGCGCTTCCCTCCGTGCACAGCCTCGTCACCCTCCTGGTACCCTGTGCCTCTCTTCCCCTCACCACCACACCTGCCCACACATTCTTTTTTTGTTGTTTTTTGTTTGTTTGTTTTGTTTTGTTTTTGAGGTAAGAGTCTTACTCTGTCACCAGGCTGGAATGCAGTGGCAACATCTCAGCTCACTGCATCCTCCACCTCCCGGGTTCAAGCTATTCTGCCTCAGCCTCCCGGGTAGCTGGGACTACGGGCTTGTGCCACCACACCCAGCCAATTTTTGTATTTTTAGTAGAGATGGTGTTTCACTACGTCGGCCAGGGTCGTCTTGATCTCTTGACTTCGTGATCCACCCACCTCGGCCTCCCAAAGTGCTGGGATTAGGGGTGTGAGCCACCGCGCCCGGCCCTGCCCACATATTCTATGGTGTCTTTTTGTACCTTAGATCCTCAAAGCCAGTCACAGGTAGATTGCCAGCCAAGTCCAATGCTGTGAATGCCACTATGAAAGGACAAACAGAAGCCCTTCTCTCGAGCTAAAGAACAGTCAAAAGTGATACTGAGGCCCAGCACGGTGGCTCATGCCTGTAATCTCAGCACTTTGGGAGCCTGAGGCCGTGAAGTTAGGAGGTCGAGACCAGCCTGACCAACATAGCGGAACCTTGGCTTTGCTAAAAATACAAAAAATTAGCCAGGCGTGGTGGCAGGTGCCTATAGTCCCAGCTACTTGGGAGGCTGAAGCAGGAGAATTGCTTGAACCCGGGAGGCAGAGGTTGTAGTGAGCCGAGATCGCGCCACTACACAGAGCAACAGAGCGAGACTCTGTCTCAAAAAAAAAAAAAAGTGATAATGAGCAGCTGCTCCACGAAGCTCTGGAAAAGTGCAGGAGTCCCAGGTGGGAAGCCTTGGCGTAAGATGCTGAGGAAGCCACACAGGAGCTCAAATGTCGGAGGTGGGGAGGGAGTGTTCCAGATCATCAGCACGTGGAGGTCTGGAGCCACACTGGGTGAGTCGCAGGGAGGCCAAGGAGGCTCCAGATTCTGCCCAGAAGCAGCAAAGAGGTAGGAGATGATTTTAAGCAGGAGAGGGACTTTTGCTCTAGAAAGATCGTCTGACCCCTGAGCAAGGACTGGGCCAGTGGGGAGACACTGGTATTGTGGTCCAGGGGAGACCTGTTGAGGCTGGCCAGCAGTGGGGTGGGGAGGAGGTGGGGTGGAGGGACAGAAGCCCTGGAATGCCCAGGAGGGGCTCTGCAGCCAGAAGGTGTCCACGACAAGGGTGCAGAGTGCTTGGTCAGGATGGTGAGGAGAGGTGGGGGCAGGGGCCTGGGACTCCCAGCCACCCTACTCTTGGTAACCTCCTCCTAGACCAGCAAGCTCCTACTCAGTCTGCAAAGCCCATTTCAGCTCTGAGAAGGGAGGCAACTTGGTGACCAATTGGCTGTGGGGGATGAGTAGGGTCAGGAGTATCTGGTGGGGTGAGCATCACTTGGACAGCCAACCTAGGAGGAGGGAGAGCAGTGTTTCCAGGGCTGATGGAAGAAAGATGATTACATTTTATAAAATGCAGAAATGCAAATTATACAGACATCTGTGGAATAAATAGTAGCTTCCCATAATCCTGTCTTCCCACGACAATCTCTTAATGGTCATGTATTTTGGAGCACGTTAACCTCTGTGTGCTAAATTTCTATCTGTACGGTGGCAATAGGGAACCTGCCACGGGGGTAGGAAGTCGTGTGGAACGCACGTGTGTGTATGACTGTGCTCTCGCAGACAGTGCGAAGTGCACGCTTGCTGTTCCTGTTGTAGCAGGAGGTACTGAGAAAGGAGAATTCGCCGTCAGTGTCTGGACGCTGTCTATCATCACTGTGCGGGTGCCGCCTTCACGTCCTTGCCGGTGCTGGGAATTCTCATTCTTTGTGGTTCTTGCTTCTCTGGCAGGTGTACGGTTGTGAGCTCCGTGGTTCCAGTCATCCTCCCCAGTGTTGGATGTGGGCTGGGCTTGAGGGCTGGGGTCCCCCAGGACTGGAGCCCAGAAGAGCTGTCAGGAAGGGTGGGAGCACAGAGTGGGGTTGAAGCTCCCGGTGTGCCACCATCGAGAGAGAGTACATCCAGGGAGCAGGACCGGGGCCCGAGGTAGGTGGAGACCTGAGCCTGCTTCCACGGCCTCATTGCCCACACCATGCTCCATCTGTCCCATCTATCTGAGGGCCCAAAGTCACTGGCTCTAGCCTGTGTGCCCTCCTCCTGGATCAGCAAGCTCCTACTCAGGCTACAATGCCCCTTTCAGCTCATATGCATCCCCTCCCACCACTGAGGCTTGCCCCTGTGCTGTGACGATAACACAGGGTCACAGTGAGACAGCAGCTGTAGCAAACCAAGCATTCAGGAGGCAGGTGACAGCAGAGGGCTCCGTGTGCATGAGCCAGACCGTTTACTCTTGTTTGTTTTTATTTCTGAGATGGAATTTCACTCTTGTCACCCAGGCTGGAGTGCAACGGCGTGATCTCTGCTTACTGAAATCTCCACCCACCCAAGGTTCAAGTAATTCTCCTGCCTCAGCCTCCCGAGTAGGTGGGATTATAGGCACCTGCCACCAGACCCAGCTGATGTTTTGTATTTTCAGTAGACATGGGGTTGCACCATGTCGGCCAGGCTGGTCTTGAACTCCTCACCTCAGGTGATCCTCCCACCTCGGCCTCCCAAAGTGCTGGGATTACAGGCGTAAGCCACCACACCCCGCCGACAGTTTATTTATTTATTTATTTTTGAGACAGGGTCTCGCTCTGTCACCCAGGCTGGAGTGCAGTGGCATGATCTCGGCTCACTGCAACCCCCACCTCCCAGGTTCAAGCAATTCTCCTGCCTCAGCTTCCTGAGTAGCTAGGACTACAGGTATCTGCCACCACGCCCAGCTAATTTTTGTATTTTTAGTAGACACGGGGTTTCACCATGTTATCCAGGCTGATCTCGAACTTCTGACCTTGTGATCCATGGCCTCAGCCTCCCAAATTGCTGGGATTACAGGCTCGGCTTATCCTTAACCATGTTGCTTATGGTCTGTAGTTCTTTTTTTTTTTTTTTTTCTTTTTTTTTTTTGAGACAGTCTTGCTCTGTCAGCAGGCGCCAGGCTGGAGTGCAGTGGCTCGATCTCGGCTCACTGCAACCTCCGCCTCCCAGGTTCAAGCAATTCTCCTTCCTCAACCTCCCAGGTAGCTGGGACTACAGGTGTGTGCCACCACGCCCAGCTAATTTTTGTATTTTTAGTAGAGACTGGGTTTCACCATGTTGGCCAGGATGGTCTCAATCTCTTGACCTCGTGATCCACCCACCTTGTCTTCCCAAAGTGCTGGGATTACAGGCGTGAGCCACTGCGCCTGGCCTGTGGTCTGTAGTTCTTAGTGATCCTAGGACCAATCCATATCTCACAAGTGGGAAAACTGGGGCTTGGAGAGAGTAGAAGTGATTTACCCAAGACCACACAGCAGAGAGCAGCAGTGTGGGGTGGCCAGCAGGACGTGCAGGCTCAGCTTTCTCAGGCCTGCAGGATGTGCAGTGAGGACCGACAGCCCCTTAATCTCTGGAGGCACAGGGGTTGCAGGCCAGGTTAGGGGGTGCCATCAGGCAGAACACTCCTGCCACCTCCCCCCAGGTCTCTGCAGAGGCCCGGCCCCAGGAGTGAAGAGAGAGGGTGCAGGTGACCCCCTCTGCCCAGCCCAAGCCCAGCAGCAGCCCCTTTGCTCCCTGCCAGCCCCCTCCAGTCTGTAGCCTGGCTCCTGGCTGCCTCCTCCTGGGCTCAGCTGCCCAGAGGGTGTGTGTCCAGCTGGTAGGCCTGCCACACAGCCCCCAGCTTCCCAAGCGCCCCAGGGAGAGGGAGAAAAGAATCGGACCCAGGGCGGCCACAGCAGAGCCATGCTCTCTGCCAACGCGGAGGGGGCCCCAAGCTCATGGATAATCCCAGTGCCATCGTTGTGCCGGCCATGCTGGGCCTGAGGACAGAGCCATGAGCTGATGACAGCTCCGCTCATGATCTCCTTGATGAAGAGACCCCCTACGTACTGTAGGAAAGGGCCAGAGTAGGGATGACATGCTCAGCTGCGGGCCGCAGGGCAAGCCACACAGGCCCGGGAACTGGGGCAGCACTTTGCCAGGCACAGAGGGAGAGGGAGGACAGGGGCTCAGTCCAGCCGGGCAGGGAGGAGGCGGCTGGAGAGCCGGAGTCTGGGAGGCTGGCGCTCAGCGTGGTGGTTAAGAGAGATGGCAGGACGAGCATGGGGCAGGGCTACAAGGAAGCAGATAGTTTTACCCTCACTCTCTCATGCCAGCCCCCTCGCCTCTGCACCAGGACCTGGGCCCAGCCATGCCCTGTGGATTCCGACATCAGTCTGAGGGCAGCTCCCAGATACCAGCTAAGGCCAACTCTCACCCACACTGCCCTGCAGAGAGGGCCGGGACCCTATCTCATCAGAACGTGACACAGCCGGCCCACCTCACTCCCATCCTGGTGGGCCCAGAGAGGATTTGATGCAAAAACATGGATTCTGTACAAAGCAAGGGGCACAGGACACGCAGGTGTGGAGCCGAGGGAGGGACCGACTCACGTATCATGGGAGGAAAGCAAGCCTGGTTCTCCCAGCACCTTTCACTGGGCTGGGCTGGGTTTTCCCTCCGTTTCTCAGGAAAGAAGCTTTTGGAAAAAAAAAAAAAAAAAAAAAAAAAAAAAAAAAAAAAAAAAAAACGCATCATTGGCTTAAAGGGCTTTGCCTGCAGCCAACTAGGGCATGGAGCCAGATGGAGGCCAGGCCCCGAGGAGGGGTGTCCTGGAGGCCACTGGGGTGCAGAGCCCAGGTAACTATGTACGTCCTACGTGGGCCCCCTGCCTGCAGGGGTCTCTGAGGCTTCAGGCTAGGGGGCTAGGAGGAAGGCCCGGCTGGGGTCTGGCCTGAGCCTCTGCCTCCGGCCTTTGGAGGGGAGCCTGGGCCTGGGGCAGGGGCCATCCTGGACTCAACCTGACTGGGCTCCCGCATGGCCACCTGCTACTGTGAGGCCTGGAGCCTCAGTTTTCTCACTCGCTGACCTGGCTGTTGAGCCCTCTCTCCCAGGCTGTTGTGAGGATCAAATGAGGCAGTTGCAGCCACCAGCTCTCTGCTGCCTGGCTCATGGCTAGCACCTAACCCATGGGACGTTCCCTTACCCCGCCTGGCCCTCACAGAGGGTGCCAGCACTGCTCAGGGGAGGCGAAGGGCCCTCCTGTGCTGCTCTCACGTCCACCACGCCTGTGACTGACGCCAGGGCCCCATGGTCCAAGGCCGGAGGGGATCCTGGGGCTGCTGACGGCACAGAGGAGAGGAGGTGTGCACTCTGGCCTTGCTGACCTTGGCCCGGTGCCTGCCCCAACCATGCTGCTGCAGGCTTGGGGGCCAGGGCTTTGCGGGGCCTCAGGGAAGGAAGAAGCCAGTTCCCGGGCCAGGAACAGGAAGGCAGGGGGAGCGCGGCAGAGGCCAGGATGACAGCGCTTCCTGCTGCGGGAAGGGAAGGACAGCAGAGACAGACAACAGCCAGGCAGGAAGGATGCGCCCTCTTCAGGGCTGCAGGTGGGGGCTGGGCAGTCATGGAGCCTCTGGAAGTGGCAGCCTGCAGTCCTGAATCTGCCCAGGGGAGCCCATTCTGTAAAACAGGAAGCATGTTTTCCAAAGGAACAACTGGGTCTGAGAAAAGCCTCTGAGGTCTCAGAGGTCTGTTTAGCCATCCATCCATCCATCCATCCATCTATCCATCCATCCATCCATCTATCCATCCATCCATCTATCCATCCATCTATCCATCCATCCGACCATCTAACCATCCACCCACCCACCCTTCACCCATGCACCCACCTTTCCACCATCCATCCATCCTTCTATTCAGCCATTCACCCATCCTTCCATCTTCCCATCCATCCATCCGTCCTTCTATTCATCTACCCATCCATGCATCCTTCCATCTGTTGATCCATCTTTCTACTCACTCATCCATCTACCCATCTATCCATCCACTCATCTACCTGTCCATCCATCCATTTATCTGTCTCATCCACCCTTCTACTCACCCATCCATCCACCCACCCATCCACTTCTCCACCTATCCATCCATGCTTTGACTTATTCACCCACCCACCCATCTACTCATCCATCCATCCATCCATCCATCCGTCCATCCACACACACACACACACCCTTCCACCCATCCACCCACCCACCCATCTACTCATCCATCCATCCATCCATCCATCCATCCATCCACACACACACCCTTCCACCCATCCACCCACCCACCCATCTACTCATCCATCCATCCATCCATCCATCCATCCATCCATCCATACACACACACACACACACCCTTCCACCCATCCACCCACCCACCCATCTACTCATCCATCCATCCATCCATCCATCCATCCACACACCCACCCTTCCACCCATCCACTCACCTACCCATCCATCCATCCATTTATCCATCCACACTTCTTCCATCCCTTTCTTTTTTCATTTAATGGGTATTCACTGAGCCTTTACTCTGTGCCGGCACTGTGCCAAGCATGGGATGGGGTAAAAAAGAGCTATCTTGGTCCTTACCCCATTGAAACTTACTGCCTAGTGGAGGGCATGGACAGACATAACTGAAACAAACACATAAATAAATAATTCCGAGCAGCCAGGAGGTTAGGATGGAGCCGTTTTGAAGGGGTGAGGAGGCCATGTCTCAGCTGAGTCCTGAGTGTGAGAAGCCAGCCTGAGGGCACAGAACAGTCTGGAGGCTATGGAGGCTGGAGGACGTGAACATGAAGGGCGTGAACCACAAGGGTGTGGAGAGAGAAGCAAGGACCAGGATTTTGGATTTTCTTGAAATCACAAGGGAAGTCACTGACCAGATTGAAGCACAGGTGTGATCAGGCCTGTGCTTTGTACAACATCACTAACTGCAGGGAGGGGGGCCCAGAGGCAGGCCTGGGGGAGGACAGGAGCGGGCCCAGGAAGCCACTTTGGGGTGACTGCAGCCGTGCTGGCCCCCGTGGGAGAGCAGGGGTGGGCCCTAAGGTGTGTCCAGCCTGATGGGCTTCAGTGGTCTGGTCAATGGACGGGCTGGGAGAGGATCTGGGGAGAGCAGCTATCGAGGGAGGAGCCTTTGGTGCGAGTCCGGAGTTTGGCATTAGAAACGCAGACCTCGGCGTGTCTGTGGGGTGTCCGAGTCCAGTGGGCAGCTGGATGCTTAAAGCTGAAGTTGCAAACAGCAGTCATCCTGGCTGGAGCTAGAGACCTGGGAGGTGTCTGGACTCAAAAGGGTGGTGGCCAGCGCCAGCACTGCGTGTTGGGCAGAGGGGAGGTAGGGAGAGGTAGTCCCAGCTACTGCCCAGGGGAGAGGATGCGCGCTCCCTGCCCTGCGTGCCCACTAGGTCTGCAGGATGCAGGTCATGGGAGGCCCCGCCCAATGGCTCCGTGAAGTGGAGGAGCTGCACCCCATGGGTGGATGAGGGGGTACCAGCAGTGGGGACAGTGAACAGCTGTGGCCACACAGGGGGATAGGAAAAGGGGCAGTGGCTGGAAGAGAGTGTGGAACCAAGGCATTATTTTGTTTTGTTTTTAAGATGGAAGATGATCGCATAGAGAAAGATTGGCGATCAGAAGAGAATCTGTGGTGGGTGGACCCTGGGCACGATAGAGAGCCTGGTTTGGGGGCAGGCATGTCAGAGGGTTTCTGAAGCCCTGGCTGGCAGCGTAGGTTGGGATGTGGGAAGATAGGGTGTTTCCATCTCTTGGTTTTGCCCTGTCGATGCTGAGAGTGAGAGAGGAGAAGCACCCTGAACTGTGCGCACCCAGGAAAATGAGGGGGAGAAGCCCGTGCAGAGGGCTTTGTGCTGCCAGATCATGCCGTCCGGGACGCATGCCGTCTCTGGGTCGCATGGAGGACAGAAAGTGAGGGAGCATGCAGAGGAGGAGGCTGCAGACCCCATGCACCAGGACAGCGCAGCACCAGGAGGGCACCGAGGGCTGCGGAGGAAGCAGTGGAGGCTTTGATGAGGCTAAGGGACGTGGCTGCTGTGAAGCAAGAACAGAGGAAGAGGAGAGACGCAGGAGACAGGCATTCCAAGGTGGTGCAGCCTCTGGTGATGAGCAGGTCCAGGGTGCGCCCACAGAACTGGGTGAGAAGAGGGGAGGACCGTGCAGGGGGGATCTCAGAGGCCAGAGTGCTGTGAGTCAGCCCTGTGGAAGGGGAAGTCACGGAGGACAGGAGCTGGGGTGGGGAGGGGATGCTGAGCCAGGAGCTGTGGTCAGCAGAGAATGAGGGGAAGTGGTGGGGGGTGCAGCTGATGACAGCTTTAGTGGGGAAGAGGGCGGTGCCGCCAAAGAGCGAGACCCTCAAAGGGACTGCCGTAGGGAGGGCAGGTGGCTGCAAGGCGTTCTGCCCTCAGGCATGTGGGGTGGAGAGCGGTAACCGCCCAGGGGCAGTGGTGTGGCCAGAAAGCTGGGCTTCAGGTAAGATAGGAAGGGACATTCGGAGTGGACAGTGAGGTTACAGGAAAGTGTGCTGACCACACAGGGCACAGTGGAAGGTTGGTGAAGGCAGAGGGGGGCACTGGAGTAAGTCAAGGCATGTCACGACAAAGGAGAGCTTGCACAGTTGGGCAAAAAGGGTTGGCAAGCATGATGGATGGTCCCGCTTAGCAGTGATGCAGCTGCTTCCTTCGGTGGTACGGTGCTTCAGAAGGAAGCTCCTACAGGCTCCCCTTCCCCATCCATCCTTCACCCATAACACTTACCTTTCACCCATCCACCCACTCTTCCACACATCCATCCTTCCACCCACCCATCCATCTGTCCAGCAGTTTAACCACCCATCCAGCCATACTTTGATCCATCCATCCACCCACCCACCCGTACTTCCATTCACCCACTTCCATCCATCCACTCAGCCACCCACCCACCTACCCATCTGTCTGAACAAATCTGTCCATTTATTCATCTGGCAATCCATCATTCATCCATCCCGTTCCCATCCAGCCTCCATGCAGCCACTCTCCTATCCACCTTTTGAACCGCCTTTGCACACCTCCTCTGTCTTGGCCTTAGGAAGATGAATAAAATCAAGCCTCTGTTCAGAGGTGGTCACAAAACCACAGTTCAGTCTGAGTGTGTTCTAGCAGGCGCGTGAGGAGGAGGCGGCTGGTGCTGCCTGAGTAATGAGGACTAGACCCTCAAGAGGGAGGCCCTCAGGACGGAAAGAAGGAAGGAGGGGGATGTCCCAGGAAAAAGGACAAGTATTAAGATAGGAAAACAACAGGCACTTTGGGAGGTCAGGGGGAGGAGGGCCATGCCTCTCAGGAGAGAAGCTGGAGAGAGGGAGCTAGAGGGCAGAGGCCCAGCCCGCCACGGAGGGGAGCCGTCCGAGGAATCTGGGCTGCCAGCTGCCACACGCCGGATCTGGCAGGTGTGTGCTGGATGTGCACTCTTGAGAAGGAGGAGCCACCAGCTCAACACTCCAGCCCTCCATGGGTGTGGGCAGTGTTCTCTTTCCCTCGGTAAGGGCGTGCATCAGGCTGGGCAGGTGGGCACCGACCTCAAGCCTGGTCTCCTCCTGACCGCTCACTAGGCCCACTGGGAAGGCGGAGTCTGTTCATCCCAATAAGTCTCGCCCCATGCTCATCATCTTCCCTTCTCTGTAGCTCTGAGGACAGACCACCGCCCACTCTGGTGCCCTCATACATGCCCAGCTGTCTTCCTGGCATGGACTTACTCACTTTCCACTACCTGGGAGAAAATCCCCCTCCATCAAAGCCCAGCTCAGAGGTACCCTCCCAGGGATTCCTTCTTGGCCCCCCACCACCTGAGGGGAGCCTCTTGTCTGCAGGGATCCCCCAGCCCCTGGCCCAGACTCCTCTCACAGCACCCCGAGGGTGGAAAGCAGGGGCTGCTAGTGCCCAGGCCCCGCTGCTGTGCATGTGAAGGCCTGGCACCACCCAGGGGAAAGGGCTGCAGAGCCCACAACCCCCTTCCACCTCGGGGCCCCAAGGGAGGGTTGGCAAAGCTAAGATTTGGTGATAGTCACAGCAGCGGACAGGTGAGACGCTACCTTCTGAGGGTGGCTGGAGGGCCTCAGTGTGCCAGTCTGCACAGTGGGTCTAGATGCATGGCTTAAGGTCCTTCCTGCTCTGGACCCATAGCGAAGCAGTGTCTGGAAGGGTTTGGCCAGGAGAAAGGAATAGAAGGGAGAGACAAAAGGTCATTCACTGGTGACTGTACTGTCCATGTGATGCTGAAATGAGGTCTTGGTGTGCAGAAGAAATGAGATCCTGGTGCCGCTTCCTAGGGCAGCTTGGGGTCAAGGATTCCCTGGGCTCCACCCCACCCCCGTTAGCTTCAGGGCAGGACTCTGGGCCTCAGGGAGCTGTCCTTGGGAGGGCAGGAGAGCCAGACTGCTGCTGCCCCAAACCCCCAGGACCTGCAGGGCTGGAGGCGCCTGGTGGCAGAAGAGCGGGCTGTGCCCCCAGGAGGACAGGGACTTGGAGGAGGGACAGGACGCGGCCCTGGGCCTCTGGCCATGCAGCCCTCCCTTCCTGTTGTCTCAGGATGGTCCCGGCAGGATGCATCTGCCAGAGTTCCAGGCCCAGACCTCCCCCGGGCCTGCTCCCACCCACACCGGGATCCCACCACATACACACCCATGTGTGTACCCACACTAGCGTATCAGAGACACACAAACATGCATGCTCGCACATACACACAAAGCCACACCACTCAGACATACGTACACACAGACTCACACACCCAGGCCTGCAGTTACAGACACACATGGGGGCATGTGCACGCACACACACACACACACACACACACACACACAGACACCCCAGTGGGTGGGGGCAGTCCACACCCTGGGTCCTGCAGCACAGAAGGGCCAGCTCAGCCAGCTTGCAGTCTCTGGCTGAGGGTGGGTTTCAGCCAGGTGAGGCGAGTTTATTTGTGTGTCTGAGGAAGAGCCCTGTACCAGGGTTGGGGTATCTAGGGAGGCCTGGGCAGGGAGAGCCCAGAGGAAGCTGGGGCAGCAGCCCGGGACTGTGAGGGGGTGAGAAGCTAAGGACCCAAAGGACATCTGTGAGGTGACACCATGTGGGCTGGGAGGGGGCGAGGTCACTGGCAGAGCGCAGGCATGAGGGCCAAGGCCTGCATGGTGTGGGGGGCCTGGGATGTGCAGGGCCCCCGGGAAGCAGCGGCTGTAGGTCTGCAGTGCAGGAGTGAGGCCTGGGGCAGCAGCACCGCAGGGGCCGGGGTGCGGAGGTAGCGTGCTCCAGCACCCCTCCCCCTGCTCCTTCAGGCGGGCAGCTTGGCTCACCATGGTCAGAGGTTGGGGTTTGGCCCCGGGGCGGTGTGTAGACAAGGATGGAGGCTGCGGGGCAAGGCAGGGTGAGCCTGTGGGAGAGGTTCCCAGCTGTCTTGGAGCCTGGGACTGGTGCTGTTCACAGTGCAAATGTGAGTCCAGGCCACGAGGTGCTGAGTACCTGGGCTGCTCCGGCCCTGAGGGGGGTCTGCTCTCAGGATGCAGAAGGCTCAACCATGCCAGATTAACGTCATGTGAACTCACAACCCAGCACCACTCTGACCCTGTCTCCCACCCTAGGCCTGGTGAGTGGCTACTCCATGACCCCCCCGACCTTGAACATCACAGAAGAGTCATACGTCATCGACACCGGTGACAGCCTGTCCATCTCCTGCAGGTACTGGGTTCCTCTCCCACCTGGCAGGCCAGGGAGGCTCCAGAAGCCCAAGGCAGGAAGTGGTGGCTGAGGGCCCAGACGGCAGCCCCCCCCCAGGGCAGGGTGGCCTCGGGGCTGTGCGGTCTCCCGGGCTGTGGGTGACTTTGGCCCTTCCCCAGCTCAGCGTCACCCACACATCCCCATTGGCATATCATATGGGGCACCATCACCCTGTACCCCACTCCAGATACCTCACACCAACCCCAGGCCACCTCCCAGGTCACCTGCACCCACTCCCAGCCACCCTTCACTAACCCCAGGCCCTCCCTCTGGGGCTCCGGAGATGGTACCCTCCCCAGCTTCCCAGCTGTGATCTAAGGCCCGTGTTTCTCCACAGGCCAGCCTGCCACACCCAGCCCCGGGAGCCTGGTAGAGGCCCGGGGTTCGGGGAGTGCCCAGGCCCGGGCAAGGTCTATAGTGTGCGCTCAAACCCTAGGCAGTTACACGCTCCGGCTGAGACAAACCTGAGGCTCAGCCTGAGGGAGGCTCCTCAGGGATAATCCCCATGGGGATAGTCCATGCCAGGAAGACAGCTGGGGCCGCCCTGACCTCTCCTGTCCTCTGCCAGGGGACAGCACCCCCTTGAGTGGGCCTGGCCAGGAGCTCAGGAGGCACCAGCCGCTGGGGACAAGGACAGCGAGGACACAGGGGTGGTGCAAGACTGCGAAGGCACAGAAACCAGGCCCTACTGCAAGGTGCTGCTGCTGGGAGAGGTGCACGCCGGCAACACGGGGTGCTACCTCTGCTACTACAAGTACATCAAGGCCCGCGTCGAGGGCACCACGGCCGCCAGCTCCTATGTGTTCGTGAGAGGTGAGACCCGGAGACACGCCAGGCTGGGGCAGAGTCCTGGGCAGCTGGGGCCCACCCCGTCCCCAGCCTGTAGACCCTGGGCTGGCAGGAGGAGAGGATGGGGCCCTTCCTGCTCCAGCGAGCAGCTGATTTAGGACCAGCACTGCCCAGGCCCGTGGAGCCCTGCCCCAGCCTCGCCTCCGCGTCCCTTCCCCAACACCTTACTTCCTCTCCATAGACTTCAAACAGCCATTCATCAACAAGGCTGACACACTCCTGGTCAACAAGAAGGACGCCATGTGGGTGCCCTGTCTGGTGTCCCTCCCCGGCCTCAACGTCACGCTGCGCTCTGTAAGGCCCCACCCCCACCCCAGGATCCAGCCCTCCCAGCCCACCCCTGGGAAAGGCGGCCACCCGTCTGGCCAGGAGCCAGGGGGCAGCTGGGCGCTGATGGTGGCCTTGTCCCTCCAGCAAAGCTCAGTGCTGTGGCCAGACGGGCAGGAGGTGGTGTGGGACGACCGGCGGGGCATGCGGGTGCCCACGCCGCTGCTGCGTGATGCCCTGTACCTGCAGTGCCAGACCACCTGGGGGGACCAGGACTTCCTTTCCAACCCCTTCCTCGTGCACATCACAGGTAGGGGCTGCCTCCAGGGCCCATTCACAGTAACGGGGCTGTCACTGCCTCGCTGGCCTCATTGGGTGCTGTCCTGTGAGGGCATGGGAGTCACTGTTTGTGTGTCACCAGGCAACGAGCTCTATGACATCCAGCTGTTCCCCAAGAAGTCACTGGAGCTGCTAGTCGGGGAGAAGCTGGTCCTGAACTGCACCGTGTGGGCTGAGTTCGACTCAGGTGTCACTTTTGATTGGGACTACCCCGGGAAGCAGGTGAGGCCCCAGTCTGATGGGCAAGTTTTCCACCCAAAGAAAACTCAGAGTCTGGGTCCAAGGCTTCTGGCTGGCCCGGGTGGGAGGTGTGCCTTTGGTGGGGTAGCTGTGCAGGAGCCCGCCTGCTGACCTGGGGCTTCCCTGGGTGCGGGCAGGCAGAGCGGGGTAAGTGGGTGCCCGAGCGACGCTCCCAGCAGACCCACACAGAGCTCTCCAGCATCCTGACCATCCACAACGTCAGCCAGCACGACCTGGGCTCGTATGTGTGTGAGGCCAACAACGGCATCGAGAAATTTCGGGACAGCACTGAGGTCATTGTGCATGGTATGGCCTGGGGTGGGTCGGGTGCCATCGAGCCTGGGAAACAAGGGTCCTTGTGCCACGTGGGCCTGGGCCCAGAGGTCGTGGTGCACTTGAGCAGTTGGGAGTCCAGCCAGAGGGAAGGGAGGGCCACGAGCAGAGGAGCTGCCCAGCTCCTGCACCGGGGCGGCATGGCCAGCCCCAGTCTGCAGGTGTCCGGTTGCAGGGGCTGCAGGGGCCATGGTGGGAATCCCTGGTCAGTCTGATGAGTCAGCCAGCCCTGAATTTACACTGACTTCTCCTGTCTGGTAGAAAAGCCCTTCATCAGCGTCGAGTGGCTCAAAGGACCCATTCTGGAGGCCACCGCAGGTGATGAACTGGTGAAGCTGCCCGTGAAGCTGGCAGCGTACCCCCCGCCTGAGTTCCAATGGTAACAGCCCTGGCTCCCCCCAACTCCGCCGCTACCCTGCCAAGCCCAGAGGGAGAACAGACCATGGGGGAAGAAGGGCAGCATCCTCCCTATCAGGGCCTGCACACAGACCGGGCATGGCAGGGGGCCTCTCTGAGGAGACCCCCTAAGGAGCCCACATATAATGCGATATTTCAGATGGAAGGTCAACCCGTGTTCCTGCCAAACCGTGAAAAGTTTCAATACCGGCCTTCTGTTACGTGTGGGTGTGGCGGGCACAGCAAGGGGCTTTTCCTAACTGCCTCCTGACGGCTGGACCCCCGTGTGCCCTGCAGCAGTGTCTTAGGGTTCCCTGTGCCTCCTTGCAACGAGGCTGCCTCTCCCAGGACCCTCCTGTGCAGAGATGTGGAGAAGCCTTGGGGACCTGACACAGTGCCTGGGCTGGGCCTGCGCTGTGTGGCCGGGAGCAAAGAGAGCTTCCGGGAGACCCACAGGCTGCTGGAGCCCCTGCAGACCCCCAGTTGGCAAGCTGAATGAGGCTTCCCCTGCGGTGTGCCAAGGCCCAGAGGTGGCTCTGTCCCTGCTGGCTGCTCCCTGCAGGTTCTGGGGGGCACAGCACCCACCACAAACACATCCTCAGGCCATCCGAGTAGCCCACATGGCTCACGCGTGGTCAGTCACACTCTAGTCTGAGTCCCCATTGCATAGGGAGCAAGGGCCAGGAAAGGAGAAGGGTATTCCTACCTGAGCCCTAAGTCCCCAGGAGGGGTGTCTGCTCTGTGCTTTTCCAGCTAGCCCAGGAGCCTCCTCCTTCTCAGCCTGGGCACCTCTCTCCTGGCGGGGCAACTTTTCCTGGAGCTGGGCAAGCAGAGGCCCAGGGTGTCCTCACCCAGGGTCCCCTGCACTAGCTAGGGGCTAGTCTCTCCTGCAAAGGTCCAGGGTGTCCTGGCCCTGAGTCCAGTGTGACGCTCCCACTGAGGGCACAGACTTTAGGGTCTATCCAAGGCACCTAGTCAGTGCCAAGGTCCGTGGGGCAGAGTCCTGAGGGCACTGGTAGATCCTGGAGCCTCAGTCATAGGTGCAGCCCTTGGAGACGCCTGGGCCCTGTACCCTCCCTCCAAAGCCAGCAGGACAGAGCCTGCCCTGGGCAAGTGGCAGCTCTGTTGCATCCAGAGTCAACCTGATCCTCAGGCAGCTGCCTCTCCGAACAGCTTTCTACTGGATCACTCCTGCCACATCTGGCCCCTTCCCACTTGGTCAAGCCCTGCCTCCAAGAGGGGCTCAAGTGCCCACCCTTCCTATGGCACCATCACAAGATGACAGGGAGCAGTGACTGGGTGGATGGTCTAGCAAACACACAGACAGGCTGGTCCTTGGCTTCCGAAGCACCCGTAGTGTGTCCAGCACGCTGCTGGCACCGTCTGGGTTAAACTTCACAACAACTGCAAGGTGCGGCGTCTCCACTGAGGCCTGAAGCAGTGAAGGGGTTTTGCCTAGGGTCTGAGATCTGGCAGGTGGCACTCAGGACCAGAGCCACACAGATGGCAGCGCCTCAGTACCGCCCCTGTTGTGCCCTGCCTCATGCTGCGACCCCAAGCCAGGCAGGTGGTCCCCACTGTGGTGTCCCATTTGAGAATGGGTCTCTGCCTGAGGAACATGCCTCTCCTGGGCCACACTGCAATGTCTCTCTGGTCTGCCATACCCAGCACCAGGGTAGGCACCTGTCCGAAGAAGGAGCATCTCCATACAGAGTCCAGACCACAGAGGCAGGTGCCTGGGGAGTCCCAGCGTACCCTCTGGGGCTGAGGCATCTGCTTCCTCACGTGTGCAGACATGTAGGGAGCTGGCCACAACTCTACAGGAGGCAGCCCTTCCCTCGAGGGGCTCCCAGCCCAGGGGGAAGACCGGCGGTCGACAGGCACAGCTAGGCAGGGCCAGGCCACAGCATGGAACAGGCAGGAAGGTGGCACACCCCCACCCAAATGAGGGAGGCAGGGAACCCTGCAGATTCCTGGCTACAGAAATGAGTGTCCAGGTGAGGCAGGCAGTGAGAGCAAGGCCTTGGGACAGGGGTGGGCGGCGAGAAGCCCACGTGTCTGGAGAGGCCCACACACAGCAAGGAGCTAGACAGCTTGCAGGGACTGCACCTCCACTCCTTCAGATGTCTGTAAGGAAGCTGACGGGGTCTCCAGGCCATGCCCAGCTGGGTGCAGGACCCTCCTGGGTTGGGCTGGGCAAGCCTGACCAAAGAAGGCTGTCTGCAGCCACAGGCGGGGAGAGAGAGGGCAGCTGCCCCAGCAGTGACGTGGTCATCTCGCTACTTGTGGAGAGACCACAGAGGCTTTGTGGCAAGGCAAGAGATGGTACTGCACACCTCAGTGACCGATGCTCCTGAGCCGGCCACCTGACAGGGTTGTCACACCTGGCCGATGCGGCCCGGAGACCATCTCCAGGGACTTTGGCTGTCCCTTTGCAGACCAGTATCCCCCGAATCCCTACTGTACCCTGCCAGCCCTACCGCCCCGTCCTCCTGACAGTGTCTTCTAGTGGGAGGCTGAGGTGGGATCCGTATGGGCCCTGACCACCCTTCCCTGGCCAGGTACAAGGATGGAAAGGCGGTGTCCGGGCGCCACAGTCCACATGCCCTGATGCTCAAGGAGGTGACAGAGGCCAACGCAGGCATCTACACCCTCGCCTTATGGAACTCCGCTGCTGGCCTGAGGTGCAACATCAGCCTAGAGCTGGTGGTGAATGGTACGGCCAGGGACCAAGGACAGGAGAGTACATGGGTGGGTGGCATGGCTTTGGGGGCCAGCTGACCGGCCATCTGCTGTGCCCCCAGTGCCCCCCACATACACGAGAAGGAGGCCTCCTCCCCAAGCATCTACTCGCGCCACAGCCGCCAGGCCCTTACCTGCACGGCCTACGGGGTGCCCCCGCCTCTCAGTGTCCAGTGGCACTGGCGGCCCTGGACACCCTGCAAGATGTTTGCCCAGCGCAGTCTGTGAGTACAGCTCCAGCCCAGGCCCTCTGGACAGCCGCAGCCCCCAACCTCAGCCGTCAGGAACCCCCTTTCCAGCCCAGGCCTTCCCTGTATGCCTCCCCAGGGCCCTGAACTTGAACCCTACCTTCAGCTATAGCCAATCCCTGGGCTCGCCTCATGGACGGAGGCTCAGAGCCTCTCGCAGTAGTCCTCCACCAGCTGGTCAGGCTAGACACAGGATGGGTCTCGCCCCCACCCACCTCCCTCAAGAGTGAAGACCTCTGGACACGTAATTGCGTCATCTGGAGGGAGATGGAAGCCGGTGCCTCTGAGCACCCAGCAGGACATCTCTGGCGGGGCAGGGGCCTGTGAGGGTGTTATCTGAGCCCCTGGGATGGTTGCGCTGAGCCCCGTGGCACACCACGCCTGCTCACGTGCCCCAACTCATATGTGCAGCACTCACATCACCCCCTTATAGACAGGGAAACCGGGTCAGAGAAGGGAGGCGGCTGTCCCAGGGTCACAGCTGTAAGCAACAGAACGCACCCCCGTACTGAGCCATGTTCCCTTCCCATGAGCAGGATGCCAGCGGGACAGATAGGCATCACAGGATGCCTGTGGACAGAGAAGCAGGGGATGAGGGGAGGGCGCCCAGGCAGACAGGGCTTGAAGGCACTGGGGAGCCAGCAAAGGGTGTTGACATGGCTCAGGTTTGCCTTGTAGCAAGAGAACCCGGTGTCGAGCTGGGGAGGTGTGGGAGCTGGGAACCTAGACGGGTGATGAGAGCCACGCCACAGGCTGTGGCCGCGGTGTGGTCAGTAAGGGTGGCTTGAGGCCGCCGCAGGTGTCCAAGGTTCATAGGTATTCTAGATCACGTGGCCTGCAGCTCACTGCCAGTACCTCCAAATGTCCTTCCCTCTGGGTGTGCCACCTTTATGCTCTGTGCCAAGTGACGGAGCCTTTGGGGTATCCCTGCTTGACTCCTCCACAGGGGAAGACAGGAGCCTCCCTTGGGGCCCTGAGACCAACCCCCAACCCTGGCAGGAGGGCAAGCTTGCTGGGGATGCACGCCCAGCCCATAGGGAGGCCGCAGCTCCCAAAGTGGGAGGGAGGAAGAGGCTGGGCAGACACGCCTCCTGGGGCAGAATGGGCCTGTGCTGCCCCTGCCACCATGTGGGCAGGTCCCAGGTGGCCTCTGCAGGAACGAGCACAGAGAAGCAGGGCAGCCGTGCTCATGCGCGTGGGGACAGTGGGCACGGGAAGGTGGTGGCGGCGGCCTGTGTAGAATGGGTTGCCAGCCCTGAACCTGAAGGGTAAGGGGACAGCCCTCCAGAAACAAGGCCGCCTCCCCATCTCCTTCATCCGGGCCGGAGGGCCAGCCTCACCCACTACCCCGTATGAGAAGGTGACAGTCTGACAAGGGCTTGACCTCACCCCCCCAAGTGGGCCCCTCCTGCCTGTATCCCTGACCTGCCCTTGCCTCTTCTGGTCCTGGCAGCCAGCGGCGGCGGCGGCAGCAAGACCTCATGCCACAGTGCCGTGACTGGAAGGAGGTGACCACGCAGGATGCCGTGAACCCCATCGAGAGCCTGGACACTTGGACCGAGTTTGTGGAGGGGAAGAATAAGGTACAGGCCAGCCATGCCCCTGAGTGCCCGGGGAGAAGGAGAAGGGAGGAGAGAGAGGCCACTCCTGTCCCCTGATTCCCACCTGGCTTCCAGAGTGCTGGGCAGGGTGGCCGAGAGCGAGGAGCCTTCCTGCAGTCCTCAGGCCTCAGCCAGCCTGCCTGCAGAAAGGTCAGAGGGCCAGCCTCCAGCTTTGCGATGGAGGGCGGATCTCCAGCGGCTTCCCAGACAAGGAAGCTAAGATCCAAGGCCACCTGGCCAGGCATGAGCCCCTGCGGCCCACAGGCCCCAGGGCCAGGAGGGGACGGGGCTAGAGACTGACAAGGTCTGCACAGAGGGCTGCTGAACCCCTGGCACAGCCTGGGGGCAACGCCGAGAAGGGGGGTACTGAACAAAGGCACCTACTTCCTACAGTCACTTCCTGTTTTCCTACACACCTCCAGAGCCTCTTCCTGTTCCAGTCCTGGACAGGAAGTGCCCGGCTGGGGGTGGGGTGGGGGCGGGGGTCTATCGAAGGCAGGCAGGGCCTGGGGCCCTCTCTCCTACCCTGTGTCTCAGGCTTCCTACTCCCTGAGGCCTCGGTCCTTCTGGGAACCATCCCCACCCCTCGCGATCACCCCGAGCCTAGGGAGAGCTGCTGTGGACAGGCCTGGGCCGAGGAGGCCATCTCATGAGGATCTCGGCAAGCAGCGACTGGGTTGGGCCTGACCCCATCCAGAAGTGACTGGCCTTTGCTGTGACCAGAGCCTGAATTCCAAGCCTGGCTTGGACTCACCCTGGTGCCCCCTCAGCATAGCCACAGACTGAGTCCAGCCACAGCCAGAGGTCTCTCTGGTCCTGCCAGAGGCTACCCTCTGACGTCACCACAGCCTATGCCAGCAGTCCCTTGACTCCTCCGGGCAGCTGCCTCTCGCTGCTGCCCAGGGCCCTTCTCTCCCCTGCTTCACCGTCGCTGGTCCTGTGAGTTTTAGTCTTCTCCAGCCCAAAGCCTCAGTTTCCCCCTGACTCGTGGGCACAGCGACCTCCTTGCAGAAAGGGAGGGCCCAGGTTGGAAGAACTTGAGCAGGAAACGGATCCCTGTTCCTGTGCTCTCCCAGACCGTGAGCAAGCTGGTGATCCAGAATGCCAATGTGTCCGCCATGTACAAGTGTGTGGTCTCCAACAAGGTGGGCCAGGACGAGCGGCTCATCTACTTCTACGTGACCAGTGAGTGACCAGACCAGGGCGGGCAGGCCTGGGTACAGGGTCAGGAGGGGGCAGGTTTGGGCTCATTGAGTTTCTGGGGTCCGTGGGGCACCCAGGAGAGCGATCCAAGGCTCACCAGTTGTGGGAAGGAAAAATAGCTTTGAAGGACAAATTCCACTGGGATGGAATGGCATCCCTGTCCCCAGTCCTGAGGCTCCTCCCCCACGCTGCCCTTGGCTCACTGCAGCTCCTCACTCCCACACCCCGCCTTCCCAAGCCCTGGGACCTTGTGCCTCACCCGTGAATTTTGCCCTGGGGAGAAGGTCTGTGGTTTACTCAGATTATCAAATGTGCTAGTGACCTCAGGAGAGCTGAGCCCAGGAGTAGACATCACTGGGTCCCAGAGTGTAGATCAGGGTGCCAGCAGAGAGCCCAAGAGAACACTGGTGACTGGGGAGTCCACAGGAGCCTGACCAGAAGTGCCCAGAGACAAAGGAAAACAGGCGCCTGGCGTTGGCAAAAGCCGGCGGAGACACTGTTTCAAGCTGAGCACGGGGTAGGATGTGGCAAGCTCCAAGAGAGAACGAGGACTGAAGTCCCACTGCGTGGTGACAAGGAACTCTAGATGACCCGGGTTCCTGGGAGGGCTGGGGGCGAGCAGTCCAGCTGGGGCTCCTCCAAGAGAGAAAGAGAAGGAGAGAGGCAGGAGGAGACCCAGGACTGACTCAGAGAGCCCACCGCAGCAGGTGGATGGGTGAGCCATGTCACCGGGCTTCCTCCTCCCTCCACAGCCATCCCCGACGGCTTCAGCATCGAATCCAAGCCATCTGAGGAGCTGCTAGAGGGCCAGCCCGTGCTCCTGAGCTGCCAAGCCGACAGCTACAAGTACGAGCATCTGCGCTGGTACCGCCTCAACCTGTCCACGCTACACGATGCGCATGGGAACCCACTGCTGCTCGACTGCAAGAACGTGCACCTGTTCGCCACCCCTCTGGCCGCCAGCCTGGAGGAGGTGGCACCAGGCCATGCCACGCTCAACCTGAGCATCCCGCACGTGGCGCCCGAGCATGAGGGCCACTATGTGTGCGAGGTGCAGGACCAGCGCAACCACGACAAGCACTGCCACAAGAAGTACCTGTCGGTGCAGGGTGAGGCTGGCCGTGGGGAAGACTGTGCTGTCTCCTAGCTGTGGCTGCCTCCGACTTTGCCGCTGCAGAACGCGCCCCTGGGAGGTCCATTCACAGCCCTGGGCTGCAGGAACACCCTCTCCTGACAATCTGCCTCCTGCCCCTCGCACGAACCCTTAGTCGGGCTTCCGGGGATCCTTCCCTACCTCTGCTTCCAGACCAGAGAGGGCCCTCCTGCTAAGTGCAGCTCCACTTAGCTCCCTCTCGACCCCTGCCTGCAGCCCTGGAAGCCCCTCGACTCACGCAGAACTTGACTGACCTCCTGGTGAACGTGAGCGACTCCCTGGAGATGCATTGCTTGGTGGCCGGAGCGCACGTGCCCAGCATTATGTGGTACAAAGACGAAAGGCTGCTGGAGGAAAAGTCTGGTAGGGAGGGGTGGCCCAGGCGAAGGGTGGTCCGGAGGCGTGCGACGCCAAGGACCCCAAACCCAGGTGGACCTGCCCCTCCACCCCACCCCTGCAGGAGTCGACTTGGCGGACTCCAACCAGAAGCTGAGCATCCAGCGCGTGCGCGAGGAGGACGCGGGACGCTATCTGTGCAGCGTGTGCAACGCCAAGGGCTGTGTCAACTCCTCAGCCAGTGTGGCCGTGGAAGGTCCGGCCTCAGCCTGAGCCTCTCAACCACCTTCCCGCCCCCAATTAGCGCCTTCTTGTGGCCACCTCGGGCAAGTCGTGCCCACCAGAAGGGGCACCGCCTGCAGGTGCACCCTCTTCCACACACACACACACACACACACCAGCCCCTTTCTGCCCACACAGGCTCTGAGGATAAAGGCAACATGGAGATCGTGATCCTTGTTGGTACCGGGGTCATCGCTGTCTTCTTCTGGGTCCTCCTCCTCCTTATCTTCTGTAACATGAGGAGGGTGAGTGCCCTTTCCCTGCTCCTGATAGGGTCTCTGTCAGGCCTTCCCCCAGATAGCCACGCTTAAAATAAAGAACAAGGCGCCCGCCCTAGTTCACCTGGCAGCCTTGTCTCCTGGGAAGCCTCCCAGTCCTTCACCCTGGGCTCCATCCCCGCAGAGGTTGTCCGCCTCTTACTCTGCCCCCTCCTTGACTGAGAGCCCGGCAGGAAATGCCATCTGTCTTGGGCAAAGTTCTGCCCAAGCCACAGTGGTGTGGCGGAATCAGTAAGCTGCCCCGCTCCTCCCCATCCTGCCCCGCAGCCGGCCCACGCAGACATCAAAACCGGCTACCTGTCCATCATCATGGATCCCGGGGAGGTGCCTCTGGAGGAGCAATGCGAATACCTGTCCTACGACGCCAGCCAGTGGGAGTTCCCCCGAGAGCGGCTGCACCTGGGTGAGGCCAGCCCCCAGCCTTCCCCACCTGCACCTCCTACCCCCACCCACCTGCTGCAGGCTGAACCCCTCCATTCTCAAAACTTGTGCCAGGAAGGCCCACCTGGCCTGACCTGTCCCTCTGGGCTTGGGTACCCAGAACCTTAGCCAAGGTTCCCAGTCCCTAGGCTCCCCAAGGTCACCTGCTGCCACCCTGAGCAAGGTGGATCTGTCGCACCTGCTCAAGAGGATGCCTGGCTTCCGGTCCACCTGTCTCCCTCTCTTCCTGCTGTGGCTCCCACGCTCTTCCTGTTTGGCAGAGAGGCTCGCCACGTTCCTCCTGCTGCCGAGCCTGTCCTCTTGGACCTCTGGATGGGGCGCCCCTGCCGCCCACCTTTCTCTACCCTCACCCCATACAGCTCACCTGCAGCTGGCTCCCTGCCCCGACAGGGAGAGTGCTGGGCCATGGCGCCTTCGGGAAGGTGGTGGAAGCCTCCGCCTTCGGCATCAACAAGGGCAGCAGCTGTGACACCGTGGCCGTGAAAATGCTGAAAGGTGTGGGGTCAGCGGGCGGAAGAGGCAGCCTAGCTGGCAAGGAGCCGCAGCTCGGGGTGGGCCGGTGGGACGGCAGCTCAGGAGGGGAAACAGACTGGAGGCCGGTCTCATCCAAGGTTCTACAGGGAGGCTGCGGGAGTCGGAGCCAAGCTACCCCCTTAACCCCTGCCTCCGTGGGACCAGCAGGATGTCCTGGGGACCCTGGGCACCCCTTCCCCTCTCAAAAGCGCTGTCTGTGCCTTAGCTACGCAGCCAGTGGCCGGGGAGGGGGACGTGCCGGGACGGGGGCGGACGTCAGGCCTATGTCTCCTCCAGAGGGTGCCACGGCCAGCGAGCACCGTGCGCTGATGTCGGAGCTCAAGATCCTGATTCACATCGGCAACCACCTCAACGTGGTCAACCTCCTGGGGGCGTGCACCAAGCCCAACGGTACGGAGCGGCGCGGCCCGTGGGGACGGCGAGGCCTGGCGGGGCCGGGCGCCCCGGGAGGGAGGGGCGCAGGGCCGGGACTGGGAGGCGCCGGTGGGCGCGGGTGCGAGGGCGGAGCGTGCCTTCAGTGCGTCTCGGGTCCCGAACGCGCGGCCCCTGCCCTGTCCCGCCGCAGGGCCCCTCATGGTGATCGTGGAGTACTGCAAGTACGGCAACCTCTCCAACTTCCTGCGCGCCAAGCGGGAGACCTTCAGCCCCTATGCAGTGAGTGGGCGGCCGCCGGGGCGCGAGCTCTGCCCCTAAGCCTGCGGGGCGCCGCGGGCGGCGGAGGAATGGAGGCGCCTCTGCCGTGGACGACGGGGCGCCCCCGAACTAGCTTCATGCATCCGCAGGAGAAGTCCCCGGAGCAGCGCAGACGCTTCCGCGCCATGGTGGAGGGCGCCAGGGCGGATCGGAGGAGGCCAGGGAGCAGCGACGGGGCCCTCCTTGCACGGTTCCTAACGGGCAAGGGTGGAGCAGGGCGGGCTTCTCCAGACCGAGAAGGTTAGAGCCTGGCTTCTTCCCCTTTCCCAGTGCCTAACAAGCCCGTGGGAAAGGCACTTGATCAGGCACCCTGGGATAACCCGGCCTGGGGCCCTCAGTGGGAGCTTTCATGGGGGAGCGTGGAATGGGTTCTGCCTTAGGAAGGGAAGACACTTTGGGGACAATTTCCATGCCAGTGTTTTATGAGCGGCTTGATCATTACAGGATGAATAGGAAATTGCCCTGCAGACCAGGCAGGCAGCCCAGGGCCAAGCAGCAGCGGCCAAGCCCCTACAGACAGGATTTATTGCTCTGGGAGTAGGACATGGGTGTCCCAGAGTCTGAGGGGCAGGAGAGGGGCTGACACGCTTGTTAGCTGTGGCAGGGACGCAGTCAGGGTTGGGCAAAGAATCGTTCCCTGGGGCTGGGTAGATGGAGGCCATGGAGGAGGCGCCTCCTGAGCCCACCTTGCTCCGCTGCGCAGCCGAGGACCTGTGGCTGAGCCCGCTGACCATGGAAGACCTTGTCTGCTACAGCTTCCAGGTGGCCAGAGGGATGGAGTTCCTGGCTTCCCGAAAGGTGAGCTTCCCTGGAAGGCCCTTCAGAGGGGAGAAGGGTGCAACCTCACCAGTTGCCAAGATGTGCTTGGTTCTGACTTCACCCCGCAAAGGCTCTGTGGTCCGCTGGTGTCTCTCTCACTTTGTAGAGGTGGAAACTCTGCCCCAAGCATGGAGCTGACCTCCCAAGGCCTCATGGCTGCTCAGCAGCAGAGTCTGTCTGACTCTACAACTTTCTGTGCTGTCCCCACAATTCCACAAGCCCTCTCCAGGATGAGCCCTAGAGATGGACAGAAATCTTTCCTCAAAGGAGCGTAGTTCAGGGAGAGCACCCCTGGAGTCCCCACTGCTTGGGCGCCCTGGAGCTTCAGGTGTGGTTGTTACCCCCGGGGCCTGCACTGACAGCCCTCCTTCCGCCTTCCCGCGCCACAGTGCATCCACAGAGACCTGGCTGCTCGGAACATTCTGCTGTCAGAAAGCGACGTGGTAAAGATCTGTGACTTTGGCCTTGCCCGGGACATCTACAAAGACCCTGACTACGTCCGCAAGGGCAGTGTGAGTGCGGCCATCCAGGAGAGGGCCCGTGGGGCTGACTAGGGAAGGGGGTGCTACCACAGCCTGCCTGTCCAGGAGAGGGAGTGCCGGCACAGGGGGGCGTGACCTCCTTGGTTGGCCATCCACCTGCCCAGCTGCTGGGGCACTCACTCCCTGTTCCCAGGGGACCCTAGGGCCTCCCCCCCATTGTTAGGCATCCTGAGGCAAGGAAGTGGAGACGGGAGTTGACAAGTGGGGCCCAGTCCTCCAACCGGAACTTGTACTTTCCCCAGTGCCTTGGTCCACGCAATGGGCCCTGACTCCCAGGGCCTGTCCTGTGGGGCCCGTGTGTGCAAGGCGTTGTGTGGCACCTGTCCTGGAAATGGACCAGCTTGGTGCAGTACGTGGAACTCAGGAGGCGGAGTGTGCCTCTGAGTGGAGCTGAGGCAGGGTGGCAGGTGCCTGGGTGAGCCCCAGGGCGGGTTACGGTTCTGCCCCTGGGAGAGGCAGGAAGAGTGTCAAGGGGGTGGGGAGCAGGATGGGCCCAGGGCCTGGGCATGATGGGCCATCCAGCCCCATGCGGCCATTGGTTGGAGGGAAAGGTCAGGTGTGCATTGACAGAAATCACCCTGATGGCATCAACTGGGAAGAGAAGGGAGTGGGGGTGCTGTGGTGGAGATGGAGGCCAGTCCAGAAGGTCCCTGGCCACCTGGGCTCCCAGGTAGAGGCCGTGAGGAGGAGAGAGACAGCCAGTGGCAGAGATGCCTCAGGAGCCCAGGAGGCAGGCGTCAGGAGTGACGGCTGGGCTTCTAGGGTGGGGACAGTGAGTGGATAGAGCGTGCCTGTCAAAGGAGACAGTGAGGGTATGCAGGGATGAGTTGTGTCAGGAGGCTGGGCTGGGGTCTAGGCCTGGACGAAGGCATGCCGTCTCCCCCGATACCCCTCCCCAGAGAGCTCGGGAGAAGAGGGGGCCCAGACAGGCCCAGGAGAACGGAAGCAGGGAGACACCTTCAATCCAGGCAGAGGGCCCTGTGAAGAGGGTGCCAGAGTCCCTGGCCTCAGCCCTCTCTTCCCGTCCATGCGGGCCACTCTTCCCTCCACCTCCCCAGGCCCGGCTGCCCCTGAAGTGGATGGCCCCTGAAAGCATCTTTGACAAGGTGTACACCACGCAGAGTGACGTGTGGTCCTTTGGGGTGCTGCTCTGGGAGATCTTCTCTCTGGGTGAGTGCAGGATGGGGTGCTGGTGGGGAGAGGAGGTGAGGTCGCCAGCTCCAGGTTACACGACCAGCCCTCCTGGAGCAAGGGACTGGGCACCTGGAGGTGTGTGCCACATCATTCTGAAGCAAGTGGTTTGTGGGCCACCAAGAGCCCCCCACCCCTCCCCAGCTTGGCCCAACCTCCAAGAGGACTTTGCCTCCAACATGGGCCACTGTCCTGGGGGGAGTGCAGGCTGAAGCGTGTGCCAGGGCTGAGCCTGTGCATGTGAGTCCCAGAGGGACCTCAGGGCTTGGTCATCGGGTGTGCCTGCTACATGAGTCCCACATGGGAACTCAGGCCCCACTGCAAACATGATGAAGTCCCCAGGCCGGGGCAGGGCAATGATCCTGAATAAGTTAAAATGTTACCACGTGGCAACAGTGATACATGCTACTATGGAAACTAAAGGAGCAGGAAGAAGAGTATAGGAGGCGTGGGAGCTTGGGTAAGCCAGAGGGGCCCAGGGAGAGAGTTAGGCGGTCCAGGACAGGGGGCAGCAGGGGTTGGGGGGAGCATCAGGAGAAGCAGTGAGAGGCAAGAGAGGCTTTGTTGAAACTGACTGCAGGCAGCTCCCCCGCCGCTGATGATCCCGTAACCATGATGGCTACCATGTCGCCAATGCATGGATGCTCTTGGCACCCCTAGCAAGCAGACAGCTCACCCAAATGAAGAACTAGAGCGGGGAGGGCAGTGACTTGCCCAGGCCCCCAGATAGAGCACAGTCGGGTGAGCCGTCTCCACCCCACCCCAGGGATGGGGGAAGGGACAGGACAGAGTGACTTGGGGGGCTGGGCTGAGCAGCGGGTGGCTTGCACCCCACCCAACTCCTCTTCTCGTTGCCAGGGGCCTCCCCGTACCCTGGGGTGCAGATCAATGAGGAGTTCTGCCAGCGGCTGAGAGACGGCACGAGGATGAGGGCCCCGGAGCTGGCCACTCCCGCCATGTGAGCCTCCCCGTAGCCCTGCAGGTGTTAGGGGCAGCAAGCCTGGGGGCTGTGGGGGTTGTGGCCATAAGAAGGTGGCATCAGGGAAGCCAGGGCCAGCAGGACAGGCCTGGACCCCACCCTCAAGACACACAGGTAGTCTGTGGCATAACTTCGATGGGCACCGAGAGGGGCGGCTGGGCGCTGTGGGAACAGACAGAGCCTCGTGTTCAGGGAAAGCGTCACTGGGAGGGGACGCTGCGCTAACCCTTCAAGGAAGAGCCAGGACCGGTGGACAAAGGTGGGGGGTGTGTCAGGAGGGCAGAGTGGGTGGGAGGGTCCAGGAAGGCTGGGGAGCTCAAGGTGCAGGGGTGGGGTGGGGTAGGGTGCACGCAGTCCAACAGCCCGTGACCCCCGCAGACGCCGCATCATGCTCAACTGCTGGTCTGGAGACCCCAAGGCGAGACCTGCATTCTCGGAGCTGGTGGAGATTCTGGGGCACCTGCTCCAGGGCGGGAGCCTGCAAGTGAGCCCCTTCCCCACCCTGTCCTACTGTGGCCTTTGACCCCTGCCCTGTGTCGCTGGCCCCAGCTTCCCCTCTAAGCCCCTCTAGGCTCTGCCCACCTCTCAGCTGCTAGGCTAGGGTGTGTGGTCCTGGGCCCCTACCCACGCCTCCTTTCCACACCCTTGCGTCTTTCTGTTGAGCGCACACCCACTCCACACCCACGGTGTCTGCTCCAGATGCTATGTGGATGGTCAGAGCATGTCCCTGCCCAAGGGGAATCCCAGGCTGGTCCCCACTAGCCTGCGAGGGAGCCCTGTCTCCCTGGCATCATCATGAGGCATTCCTTCACCTGGTGCCCGTTCTGTCCCCGACTTCGCTGAGCACATGGACCTTGACCTGTGTGTCCCGACCCCTCCCCGCCTGGTGCTCCTCCAGGGTGGGGGATGGAGCCAGCTTGTGACCCAACTCAAGGTGGGGCCTGGAGGAAGGACCAGGGAGCGGCCTGTTGCCCAGACCTTAGGGACCGGGATGGGTGCTTTGGGTCTGGTTCCATCCAAAGAAGAAGGTGGGAAGAGCTGGCCCTAGTTCCTGAGGCTGCAGGCTCAGCCAGGGACTGGAGGAAGGAGGATCCAGCTGAGCCCTGGCCTGCCCCACCTGCCTCATCCATAAATGAGGTACCTGGAAGGGCTATTTGGAGAATTTAGAGAGGCTGGCATAGCCAGCAGTCTGCTGCCATGGCCCCTCCCCTGCCTTGATGGCTGAAGTGTGCTGGCTCCTGGCGTGAGCTGCTTTCCTCCTTGGAGTGCTCACGTGCCCACACCACCTGTTAGGACCGTATTTCAGGGGTCAGGAGCCCAAGCAGGCCCGAGCGCAGGGGCGAGGGCTGAGGGCAGTACCTGATGGTTCCCGGCCCAGCTGCCTCTCCTGTTCCCGCCAGGAAGAGGAGGAGAGCCACATGGCCCCTCGAGGCTCTCAGAGCTCAGAAGAGGGCAGCTTCTCGCAGGCATCCACCACGGCCCTGCATGTCACCCAGGCCGACGCTGAGGACAGCCCGCCAAGCCTACAGCACCACAGCCTGGCCGCCAGGTCAGCTGTCTTCCGGTCCGGGAACGGGGGGAGAAAGCCGTGTGGACGGGGTGCATTTTATCCTCTGTGCCATCGGGGAAAAGCGAACCGTGCGACTTCAGAGACAAGTGTGCACCAATTCAGAGCGCAGAGTGACTTTAAATGACCCACTGCAGGGCCCCTCCACGGCCATGTGACCTGGCCACATGCTGTTCTGAGTCCCTTCTGTCCACTCGCCAGTGTCCCCCACCCCAACATCAAGGGCACATTTTCTCACAGGGAGGGGTGCAGTGGACTGCGTTTGGGCCCAGATTCCTCCCAGGGGCTAAATCTCTGATGAGTCTGGGGGTGAGTCCTCAGAGTCCTTGAGAGCAGGGAAGGCGTCCCACCGCGGCACGGTCAGGAAGAGAACGCAGCCTGATTCCCGGAACTCTGCCCAGGCTCTTATCCCCGGCCGTCCACACTCGGGACGCTGTGCCACCGCATTCACAGCAGCATTGCTGAGATGCAGGCTCTGCGTCCTGTCCATCTGCCCCAGCACAGGACAGGGCCGGGCCTGCGGGGACACGAACAGCGGGCTGGATTTGGCCAGGCTCCCTTCACCAACCTTGCAACCCGTGCCTTAGGGCACACATGTGTGGGCTGGGCAGTCGGCGGCTTGCAGCCCCAGGGCCGTCTTCCTGGCCCAGGGTGGCCCATCCTCTGGAGGAGCTCCGTGCCACACCGGGCTGGGTATCCCCTCACTTCCCATCGCAGAGCTCAGCAGCGGACTCAGGAGGAAGCCCTGCTGCTGGGGCTGCGGGGCAGATGTCTGAGGCCAGGCCCGAGGAGAAGGACCCCCGCCAGCACTCAGATCCAGGCCCCCGTACTCCTGCCCAGGCTGGGGGTCCTTCCCTGGAGAAGAGGGGGCACAGGGACAGCGGGGAGAGCTTCGAGGAGGGGTGCACCTTAGCACCTTCTGACGTCTCCCCGCAGGTATTACAACTGTGTGTCCTTCCCCGGGTGCCTGGCCAGAGGGACTCAGACCCGTGGTTCCTCCAGGATGAAGACATTTGAAGAATTCCCCATGACCCCAACAACCTTCAAAGCCTCTGTGGTACTTCATAGGAAGGGTGGGGCTGTGCTGTCGGGTCAGGACCGGGGCAGGGGAGGCAGCATCCAGAGTTCCTCAGCAAGTGGGAAAAACCAGTTGCAGCTTTTTAACAGAGAAGACTATCCCTTGAAAGTGCAAGTCCAGGGAGAGCCTTGGGCACATTTGGGCCCTCCCGCGATGCCACATCTCATCGCTGCTGTCTGTCCTATGCCCTCATCACCCCCACACAAGGCCTCCCCTCCTCAGCAGCGAAGAAAACCCAGTGGAAGGACAGTTGCTCCTTGGTATCAGGGTCAGGGGTCCTGGGCCTGGTCAGTGAGTGCTGGGCAGGGGGCCGCTTAGGAGCTCTTGGCCAGAACACAGACATCTGGATTCCTGCCTCCGGGGCCACTTGGAGATGTTGGGGGACTCGGAAAAGATTGCAGTTCCCCTCTCGTGAGATTCAAAATAAAAACCACGCCAAGCCACAGTCAAAGGGTAACAAAGCCCCCCAAACCAGGAGGCAGCTGATCATTTTTCTGAACTGTGAGCTGCCAGTCCCTGGTTCTCCCAGAGCGCTGCTGCACCCTGAGCACAGGCTCAGACACCATGGAGGTCCCCCAGCATGAGGTGTCCACGGGCCAGCCACAGCCCCCTGACCTCAGGGTCTCCCTCCATGGCAGGGGCATGTGGCCCTCACCTTGGGATGGAATGGAGCCTTGTTTTCAGCTCAGTTTCCCGGGGACAGGTGTTCGGTCAGCAGTGACGCAAGGTCATGCTGTGTCCCTCGGCTGGGGGTGGCTGCCCTGCAGGAGGGTCTCAGGCAGGATCCAAAGCCTGGCTTGTCCTCCACACAGGACAACCAGACAGACAGTGGGATGGTGCTGGCCTCAGAGGAATTTGAGCAGATTGAGAGCAGGCATAGACGAGAAAGCGGCTTCAGGTAAGGGCTTCATGAGCCTCCTGCTGTGCAGCGTGGGCATTGCCCTCCCCTGGAGGAGGGAGGCTGGGGCCTGGATGTGCCTAGCCCTCTTCCTGGAACCTTTCATGGCTCCCTATGACCTTTTCATATGTTCAAGGTGAGCAGCTCTGAGACACCCCTTCTCAGCACCACAGGAGCCCCCCCTCGTCACATGCTGAGCACCTGGGTGCTGGTCCCGACACCTCCCTGTCATCTGACAGAGCTCAGATGCTGCGTCTTTCTGACACCACACGTAACCCACCATAGCCTGGACATGCACACCCTTCTCTAGGTGGGGTAGGGCGCCCCAGCCCCAAAACCCCTGAACTTCACGCAGTAGCCATAGAAGCCAGGTAGATACTGTCATCTGAACTGGCTGGGATGTATTCTGGCAACAGAGAAATGAATACGCACATATGCCTGTCCAGAGGGTGACCTGGATACAAAGTTAACTCCACTTGCCCAGCATGATCACCAAGGGAAAAACGTTTTGGCCAACTTGAACATTGAAACTTTTAGGGATATGGATTAAATGAAGACTTTAGTGTCTACTTAAAAGATTCACTTATTTATTTATTATTTTTTTTATTTTTTTTTATTTTTTTGAGACGGAGTTTCGCTCTTGTTACCCAGGCTGGAGTGCAATGGCGCAATCTCGGCTCACCGCAACCTCCGCCTCCTGGGTTCAGGCAATTCTCCTGCCTCAGCCTCCTGAGTAGCTGGGATTACAGGCACACGCCACCATGCCCAGCTAATTGTTTGTATTTTTAGTAGAGACGGGGTTTCACCATGTTGACCAGGATGGTCTTGATCTCTCGACCTCGTGATCCACCCGCCTCGGCCTCCCAAAGTGCTGGGATTACAGGCTTGAGCCACCGCGCCTGGCCTCACTTATTTATTTATTTATTTTTGAGACAAGGTCTGTCGCCCAGGCTGGCGTGCAGTGGCGTGATCTCAGCTCACCACAACCTCTGCCTCCCAGGTTCAAGCGATTCTCTTGCCTCAGTCTCCTGAGTAGCTGGGATTATAGACATGTCCCACCATGCCCAGCTAATTTTTTTATTCTTAGTAGAGACGGGGTTTTGCCACGTTGGCCAGGTTGGTCTTTAACTCCTGGCCTCAAGTGATCTGCCCACCTCAGCCTCCCAGAGTACTGGGATTACAGGCGCCAGTCACCACGCCCGGCTCATCAGGTGACTCCTGTTAGTACCTGGTTTTGGAAAATTAATGGTGGTTACATTTATGGAAATAGTTTTGGGCTAATTTTTCTTTACCAAACAGCATTCTGACATTCAAAAAACAAGGTAATTAAGTACAGGTGAAAGGTATAGCAGAGGATGATTGCTACTTTAATTCAAGCCTCTGTGCACCTTTGAAAAACAGCACAGCTCCTTGAGATCAAAGAAGGCCACTCAGCCCATGCCTGTGGCTTGGCCAGGAGACGGACTCCGTGTAAGCATGAGCTGGGGACTCGGCACCAGGACCAGCACGGCCGAACCTGCGTCAGAGTCAGATGAGCACTGTCCCGTGAGAGGAGAGCGTGACAAGGTCCCTGGGGCTGTGGCAACACAGACCAGGGGGTGATAGAGGCGACTGGGCTGTGGGGACAGCAGAGTTCCCTGTCATGTCCAAGGCATTGGGCAGCCATCTTGCTTCTGAAAGTGCAGCAAGCCAGAAGGGAGTGCAGCCCCTCTGATGCTTAGTGGTGAAGGAAGAAGAACATTCCAGAAGAGAAGCGTCCTAAGGAAGCAAGATAGTATCCAGAGGTCATATGACAGATGAGCACACAGGATGGATTTGTTCATTTGAGAAACTGCACCTCCCTATAGCGGCAGCAGAGGGCAGTGTTCTTTGCCCTCTGTTCATGATGAGCCACCAAGAGGTGCCGCAGGTCACTGGCCCGTGCATTTGCTTGGCGTACAGAACGCTCTCCAAACAGGTGCAAGGAGAGAATGTGCCATGGGGGGGGTCTGTGAGGAGAAGAAGGAGGAATCTATCTGCCTGGTCCTTCGCTGTCTCCTGTTAACCTCTGGTCAGCACTCACCCCATGGGGGGTGACCGCCTTCTCACTCCTGGGTTGCATCGTCCAGTGCCTTTGATGGCCACTTAGGATGCCGGAGACCATGCCCTGTAGATGTGGCTTTTCATCTGCATCTGTGGGTGAAAGGAGGTCAGGAAACTCTGGGCTTGTGATCGGTCAGCGGGGCTGCATGGTGCCAGTGGAAGGCCCAGCTCTCCTGGGTAAGAGACTGACTGGCCCCTGGTGGCAGGATGAGACAGGACGTGATTGGAGCCTTCAGAAGGAAGAATGCCCCCAAAGGAACTGGAGATGATGCCAAAGATACAGGTTTGATGTGGCACTTTGAGTGAAGATACCACCAAAATCCCTATCCCATCCACAGGATAAGTGGCTATTTCTGGTGTAGGAAATCCCAACATGGATAATCATGAACCCCCCAAAAAGCACTATCCATACAAAGTTGTAAGACTAAAACCGAACATTAGACTCAAAAATTCCCAGTAGAAAATTGTTTAAATGAAACAGGAAAACAAACAAAATGCTCCAACAAGAATTAAACATATAATGAAACAAGCAGCAGCACCATGAATCTGAAATTCAAAATTTCAGAATAGAAATGGACAATGTGAAGATACAAATGGGAGCCAACGAAATTGAGGAAAGAAAGAAAAGAGACATGTGGCCAGGCAGTGGCTCTCACCTGTAATCACAGCTCCTTGGGAGGCTGAGGCAGGAGGATCACTTGAGGCCTGGAGTTCAAGACCAGCCTGGGCAACAGAGTGAGACCCTGTCTCTATAAATAGTATTTAAAAAATTCGATGGACGTGGTGGCACACGCCTGTAATCTCAGCTACTTGGGAGGTTGAGGCAGGAGACTTTGGACCCGGGAGGTGGAGGCTGCAGTCACCACTGTCCTCCAGCCTCGGTGACAGAGCAAGATTCTGTCTCAAATCTTAAAAAAAAAGAGAACTGATATTTTAAACTTACGATCAAGAGTTTTCCATAGCACCATGCAAAGCACCAAACAATAAATCAACATCTTCAAAACATGCCAAGAAAGTGAGCAGTGAGGCTGGTGCACGATGGGGCACGCAGAGGGGAGAGCAGTGGCAGAAACCACCTCCTGTGCCCTGGGGAGCAGCCGGGATTTCCCTCACGGAGTGATGGGAAGCCGTTGGAGGATGCGTAAGTCGAAGGACCTCCCTGAAGGTTGGACCGCAGGGAGGCCAGGCTGGAAGCAGAGCGGTCCGCAGGAGGATGTCACAGAGCTGGCCGGGACGCAGCCGGCTCCGCAGGAGGGCAGGAATGGAGATGTGCGGATGTGTTCTGGAGTTAGAATGGACAGGACTTCCAGATGCATGGGATAAGAAGAGTGAGGGCAAGCAGGAAGCAAGGAGAAGCCCAGGGTGCTTGGCATGAGCGGCCGAGGAGACGCTGGTGCCGTTCACTGAGATGGGCAAGGCCGTGAGAAGTGGGTTAAAGGATGAAGTTGGACATTCTTCACAGTCTCGTGTCCAGGCTAGGGACAAAGCTCCAGTGAGTGCTGAATCGGATCCATCAGCTTTGCTGTTAGAGTCTAGTCTGTGTGTGTTTTTCGAAGTCTGAACATGTCTTATGCTCCGCTGTGTCCTTGGTGATTCCCATCAGACCCTTACAGGGATCCAGTCCCTCCTCCTTGTTTTGTGTGTGTTTGTTTTTCAGTGGCACAATCTTGGCTCACTGCAACCTCCACCTCGTGGGCTCCAGCTGGGACCACAGCATGCACCACCACACCGGGCTAGTTTTTGTATTTTTTGAAAACACTTGGTTTCGCCCTGTTGCCTGGGCTGGCCTCAGGCGATCCGCCTGCCTCGGGCTCCCAAAGTACGGGTATTACAGGCGGGCACCACCGCGCCCGACTTCTTTTCTTACTAACATCACCTTCCCTGTCTTGGCAGTTGTAAAGGACCTGGCCAGAATGTGGATGTGACCAGGGCACACCCTGACTCCCAAGGGAGGCGGCGGCGGCCTGACCGGGGGGCCGGAGGAGGCCAGGTGTTTTACAACAGCGAGTATGGGGAGCTGTTGGAGCCAAGCGAGGAGGACCACTGCTCCCCGTCTGCCCACGTGCCCTTCTTCACAGACAACAGCTACTAAGCAGCACTGGACAAGGCCCCTGCTCTGTGCTGCCCCTGGGCCCCGGCACTTGAGGGTTCAGGCCCGGTGGGCTGGGCAGAGGGCTGGAGGCCCAGGTTGGGCACTCATCTGGTTTCACTCTGGCCGCACGGGAGTGTCCTCTTCCCTCTCTGCAGGCTTCCCAGCTAGGAAGAGCAAAACTCCAGGCCTAAGGCTCCCAGAATTCTGTCACCACGCCTGTCCAGGGCCACCCTCCAGCCCCTCCCCCTCAGATTCAGATGTCATTTAGTTCAGCGTCCACAGGTGCTGGTCCTGGGGCTAGCACTTCCATGGGAGTCTCTCTGATGACCTCCTTTCATCACAGTGGGTGGTGGCCTGGTCCCTATTATCTGATGAGGAATCTGTAGGTCTGGGAGTCACACAGTGATGCAGGTCACCGAGGTCTCCCAAATGCCCCATCCTCCACATGCACCAGCTGCTTTTACCCCTGGGGCTGGCTGGCCTCACCCACCCCTGCACAGTTGAAAGGAGGGGCCATGTTGCCATCTCAGAAAAGCAAGGGAGGGCCTGACCAAACAGCTAACTACCCCTGTCACCTATGTGACAAGCCTGCAGCAGAGAGGCAGCCCACACACCTGGGCCTGGGTGTTGACAGCCCTTCAGCAGGTCTTTCTCAACAGAACTTCCAAGACTGTTTTACCTGCTATGAAGAATTTGCTTTCCAAATTCAGCTTGGAAGGGGCCCAGGGACAGTCGTGCTGAATCTAGATGACTCTTGCCCCTGCCCCAGGTTGGGGCCAGCGGGGCAGACGCTGCCTCTGGAGAAGGCCTCCCGCTCTGCCCACCTGGCCCAGACTCCCAGGAACCCGAGTCTGGAGATGCTGGTCTGGTTCTTCCCTTCAGAGCCTGGATCTGCCACCTGCCACCCCTCCCAAGCTGTGAACCAGCTCCCGAGAGATGAACACCTTGGGATCCACACGGGAAGGCTTGGGCTGGCACAAAGGACCACCCAGCATTGCCCTGTGCCACCCAGCACTCAGTGGATGTTCTCGAGGCTGTGCATTTGGCCTGCCCTGACATCACCCTGGCTGGTCATGGCACCCTCCCAGGGGAGCAGCAGAGAGATCCCCGAAGGCAGGCTGGAGCCATTCTGCTCAGGACCCCTATCCCAGCTCATACTGCCCACCCAGAGAGACCCTCGTCCCCGTTAGAACCACGGAGACTGACCACCACCCCAACCCTCCAAGCCCACCCCACAAGACGCTTGCAGGACAGGCGCCGCGCAGCGAGCAGGGGCTTGCTCGTCCGACCCTTCCCGGCACCATGCGGTTACTCCGGGATACGCTGAGTGCATGTATGACGTCATCGTCGTCCCCGTGACCTCCCCGTTTCTCTGCACGTCGCCCCGACGTGGGACTGGCCTGTGAGCCCGAGGCTGTTCTCTGCAGAGGCCCCAGCCCGGCCCCGGTGCGCAGCTCTCCTCCCCTCTCTTCACTACCCACCCAAGCATGTACCGGGCAGAAAACGTACTATGCCCTTGTAGACCATGTTCTCAGAAAAGATCGAAAATATTTAACAAGAGATAATAATAAATGTGATGCCAGTCTTTTGAGTTATTCTGAATGGACCGTAAGTCAAGTTCCAGCGTCTGGTGAGATTTTGAGTGTGATCCTCCGCGTCCCATCAGCCCCAGGAAGCCCGAGGAGGACCCGCCGTTCCCAAGAACCGCGGCAAAGGGGCATGGTTTCCAGTGAGCGGGCGCGGGATGCCAAAGGCCCGCTCC
The DNA here is from genome assembly GCF_048565385.1 of Saimiri boliviensis. Taxonomy (NCBI): domain Eukaryota; kingdom Metazoa; phylum Chordata; class Mammalia; order Primates; family Cebidae; genus Saimiri; species Saimiri boliviensis. The sequence goes on from NC_133468.1 coordinate 4,624,202, forward strand.
GTTCCCAGCCGCCCGGACCGCGAGCGCCCTGCCCGGCTTCCGAGCCACTGCAGACGCGTCCCCTGAGGCCGGTAGTGTCCAAGAGCACCGAGGCCGCCTCGGGTTCCCACGGTTGACCGCGCGCCGCCCTGCGCAGGTGTCCAGACCCCCGCGGGTCCACCACGCAGGGCGCCAGGCGCGGAGGGGTGCCGGGAGCGGGGCGCACAGCAGAGGGGCGCGTAGGTTGTGGGGCGCACGAGCGAGGGCCCCTCGCTAGTTCTGTAGCCAGCAAGGCGTGAGCTGGGACGGCGGCTTAGGTTCTCTCCGCGGTCGGTGGGCCCCTGCCGGGAGAGTGCAGAGAGCCTAGCTCCCGCCCGCCCCTGGGGTTTGTGGGACTCTCCTCACTAGGAAGCAGCTGTCACGGTGGTGGCCGCAGGGTGGGCCCGAACACTGGCCCCCGGGACGGGGCCTTCCCCAGCAGCCTTTGGGGATGGAGTGGAGCTGGGGGCTCAGGAGAGAGAGTGGGCGGTGACTCACGGGCCGGGCCGCGGCAACCCAGTCTGCGGCCTGGATCCAGGAGGCAAGGGCCAGGAGGGGCTGGGGGCACAGTCCAGGGGAACCCCGCGCCAAGGAGAGCCCAGCGGACCCCATCAAAGGGCGGGGCCGGAGGTCGCTGCCCTAGTGTACAGGCTGGACCCCCAGGCTGCCCACCCTTTGGGCCTGCCCAACTCAGGCCTCCCCTGCCCTCTGGGGCCTACTCAGTGCCCGGGCGGCGATGCCACTGTGGCCAGCACGGTCCTCAGAGCAGTGAGGTGAAGCCTCACGGGAGGGCCCTGGGGATGGCAGCACTGCTTGTGTCTGAGCCCAAATGAGTGTCAGAGGTCTGTCACTGCTGCCTGCCAGCCTGTCACTCCAAAGACAACCCTCTAAAAAATGGGAGCTGAGAGATGGCAGAGAACAATGAGGTCCTGGTGACATCCTCTGAGCCTGTATCAGCACCTGCTCCCGCTCCCCGGGCAGGGCCCTGTGGGTAGGAGGGCCCCGGACAGGGAAGGGGCAAAAGGAAGTGGTTCCGAGCCAAAGCAGTATTGACCCAGGGGACGGTGCCACAGAGGGTGCTCAGGATGTGCTCACAACACTGTCCAGCACCCCAGGGCCCATGGGGCCTCACAGCTTGGAAGGAGGAAGGAGGAAGGAGGCTGAGGAGGGGGTGCTGGCAGGGATTCATGAGGCGACCCTGGGCAGGGCTCCACACCTCTGTGTACCTGGCAGGTGAGCCAGCGTGCCTGGGAGAGCCCAGCGGCGCTCCTTGTTCTGGCCTCACCTGCCGGGACTTGCTGCACCCCAGCCTGCCCCCCACCAAACCACTTCCCCCTGGCACAAGTGAAAGCCCAGAGGCCCTGCTGAGACAGCCTGTCTCCGCCCCTACCAGAGCCCAGGCAACCTGCCTATCCTTGTGGGGCAGCTCAGGGCAGCATGGAGGGGTTCTGCTGCTGTGGTGGCCCCGGACAGGAGGACTTCCCGAGGAGGGGACTTGGATGTTGTGCTGGCCGGGGGTAGGGGCCGAGACCAGGCTATGGCCAGGAGCCCCCACAGGTCCCTTGAAAAAGGGCCCCAGGACCATCAGAAAACACAGGGTGCCGGCTGATGCCAGCAGGGCCGCCCATCGGTCCCCACCTTCAGGTGGGGAAGTTTACTCAGAGGAGTAAGGATGGGGCCCTCGAGCCGGGGTCCAGCACCTGTGGGCATTGGCTCCAGACACAGAAGAGTAGTTTCTGCTGGAACAGCACCACACACTCCTCCCAAAGCCCCAAATCCTTACAGCATGGAGGCTAACCTAAGCGAGGCCCAGCCACAGCAGCACCACGTGACAGCCGGCTGTCCCAGGAGAGCAGAGGTGGGCACGGAGGGGCCCCAGAAAGCTCCAGTGATGAACAGTCACCAAAAGTCTGCTCTGGGTGGGCCGGGCTCGCCGGCCAGGTGATCACACTGGAGAGGCATGAGCGTCGGGAGTTCAACCCAGTTTGCCCAATAATTTCTGTACTCAAGGTATTAGGAAGAGAGGACAGCAGAGAAAGAGGGGGTGTCAAAGAGGGGGCATCACAGAGAGGGGGGCATCAGAGGGGGGCATCAGCGAGAGAGAGTGGGCATCAGAGAGAGGGGGCATCACAGAGTGGGGCATCGGAGCTAGAGTGGGCATCAGAGAGAGAGGGGCATCTGAGGGGGGCATCAGAGAGAGAGAGGGCATCAGAGAGAGGGGGGCATCAAAGAGAGAGTGGGGCATCAGAGAGAGAGTGGGGCATCAAAGAGAAAGGGGTCATCAGAGAGAGAGGGGTCATCAGAGAGAGATAGGGGGTCATCAGAGAGAGAGGAGTCATCAGAGAGGGGGGCATCAAAGAGAGAGGGGGTCATCAGAGAGAGAGGGGTCATCAGAGAGAGAAAGGGAGTTATCAGAGAGAGAGAGGGGGCATCAGAGAGAGGGGGCATCAGAGAGAGAGAGGGGGCATCATAGAGAGAGGGTATTAGAGAGAGAGGTCATCAGAGAGGGGGTCATCAGAGAGAGAGGGGTCATCAAAGAGAAAGAGGGGGCATCAGAGAGAGAGGGGGCATCAGAGATGGGCATCAGAGAGGGGGCATCAGAGAGAGAGGGCATCAGAGAGAGAGGGGGCATCAGAGAGAGGGGGCATCAGAGAGATGAGAGGGCATCAGAGAGAGAGGGCATCAGAGAGATGAGAGGGCATCAGAGAGAGGGGGCATCAGAGAGAGAGGGGGCATCAGAGAGAGAGGGCATCAGAGAGAGAGGGGGCATCAGATAGAGAGGGGGCATCAGAGAGATGAGAGGGCATCAGAGTGGGCGTCTGCCACCTGGACAGCCCTTCGTAGGGGTCTGTGGAAGCACTAAGTGCGGGCTGGGTGGAGGCACCGTGAGCTTCTAGGCTCCCTCGGCAGGAGCACCCGGGGCTGAGCACTCTGCTCTGAGGCCCTGAGGTCCTTCCATAGGCCCCAGATTCAGTATCTGGCCCCTTCCCCAGAGCCACAAAGTGCCTGTTTACCTTCCAGCTCTTCCTGCATTCCGTGGGAGGGGTAAGGTGTGCATGTTTGTTTTGGCCTAAAAGATGCCCTGCAAACATCGCCCAGGACAGCTATCATCTGCAGACAGTGCCAAGTGTTTTCTCAGTGTCACGGCCGACCTGCGCCAGCAGGGGCTGTGGGCAGGAGTGGCAGGGAAGGCCCAGGCTGATGTAAGGGCACTGCCCCCCTGCCCCTGTCCCATGCCAGGCGGACTCTGACACCCACCCTGGAAGCCTCACCTGGCCTAGCCTACAAGGGGCAGGGCAGCACTTGGAGGGCATGGCAGGCCCCTGGTCCCCCCAGGCCCCAACTCCAGGAACCTTGGCATGTTAAGCTCAGCAGAGACAGTCTTGGCAGCCTGACCGGGGCATCACTGTGAGATGAGGGGACTGTCCTGGATTATCCAACTGAGGCCTAAATGCAACAACACACACACATGCACACATGCACAGCTGCACCTACACTCACTGCCACACTCTCTCCCTCACACAGACTCACTCAGACTCACATGATTCACACACACACAGCTGCACACATTCAAACCTCAAGCACACCCACAAACTCACCCCCACACCCACTCTCCTTCACACACACACTCTCATGCTCATTCACTGTCCCTCACACACACTCAACTCTGCTTCACACACACTTGCACACACATTCAAAATACACACACACACACACACACACACACACGCACACAGAAGAGGAGGCCATGTGACCAGAGAGACAGAGAGTGGAGTGTTACAGCCACCAGCCAAGGGGCCCTGGCAGCCCCCATAAGCAGGGAGAAGCCAGGAGTGGACGAACCCCTCCAGCCTCTGGAGGAAGAGCAGCCCCGCCGAGGCCCCACCTTCACCCCTGTGATGCTGCACTTCTGGGCTCCAGAACTGTGAGCAGAATAAATGTGTCGTTTTCAGCCACCAGGTATGCGGTGACTTGTCACAGCAGCCTCGGGACATGAATACAGAGGCAGCTGCTGACCCAGCTGTGCAGGTCCGGGCGCAGGCCAGACCCTCGGCCTCCCTGATTCCCAGCTATTGCAGAGGCTTTGCCTCCAGAGCCAGTGTGGAGTGAGGGGCTGGGCCAGCCTGGGGCGAGTCCTGGTTTGACTTGACCGTGGCAGCTCGGGAGAGGAGAGCGCATCCTTTGGCCCTGTCAGTGGTGAAACCGGGACACCATGACACACTTCTCTGGGGAACTGGGGGGATGTAGTTTTGGAATCTGAAATCTTGGGGTACATGGAATTGAGGGTCTGTCGCCACCCTGCAGGCTTGTGGGAAATGGGAACAGATTCACCCAAAGCATCATGAACCAGAGGAAGGTGGAGGGAGGTTATTTTAAAGACAAAGAATCCCTGGAGGTGGGTGCAAGGGACCACGGGAGTGGCCAGGATTCCAAGTGCTGCTGGGGACCCACAGGTCACCACCTCCCCTTCCTCCTGTCTTCTGCATCATCTGGTCTTTCCACGAAGTGTTCTCTGGTCCCCAGGCTGCATGGGGGAAGGTGGCCCCAAAGTCAGCTCCCAAGATGTGCCCACTGTGATTGCTTAGGCCAAGGCTGCCAGATCCTGCTCAGGAGAAGAACAAGCATCATGAGGATGTGGAGACACTGGGGCCCTTGTGCCTCGCTGCTGAGAAGACAGGGTGGTCCCGCCGCTGTGAGAGAGACAGCAGATCCTCACCAAATGACACGTGCAAGTACCACAGGCTACAGCAGTTCCACCTCAGGAGCCACCAAAAGGAGCCAGCGGCAGGGTCTCAAAGAGGCGTCTGTACACCTGCCTTCATACACACGTGACTCACAGCAGTTAAAACATCAAGTGCCCATGTGTCCATCCACAGGTGAAATGAATGGGTGAAGAAAACATGGCATAGCCATGCAAAGGAGTAGTATCCTACCCTAAAAAGGAAGGATACTCTGCAGGCGTGAATGAACCTTGAGGATATCACACTAAGTGAAATAAGCCAGACACAAAAGACAAATACTGCATGACTCCACTCAGATGAGGTGCTGGGAGTAGGGAGCTTCAGACACAGTAAGGAGAATGGCGGTGCCAGGGGCTGGGGGAGGGGAGGAGGGAGTTGCTTAATGGGCTCAGCATTTCACTTTCTTTGTTTGTTTGAGATGGAGTCTTGCTCTTGTTGCCCAAGCTGGAGTGCAGTGGCACGATCTTGGCTCACTGCAACCTCTGCCTCCTGGGTTCAAGCGATTCTCCTGCCTCAGCCTCCTGAGTAGCTGGGATTACAGGCACACACCACCATGCCCAGCTAATTTTTTGTGTTTTTAGTAGAGATGGGGGAGTTTTACCATGTTGGTCAGGCTGGTCTTGAACTCCTGACCTCCTGATCCACGTTTCTCAGCCTCCCAAAGTGCTGGGATTACGGGCATGAGCCACCGTGCCATGCCCGGATGAGTTTCAGTTTTATAAGAGGAAAAGAGTTCTGGAAATGGTCTGTGATGATGTTTGCACGTTATGAATATACTTAATGCCAATGGACTGTACCCTTAAAACGGTGAAGATGGACCAAGCATTAGTGGCTCACACCTGTAATCCCAGCATCTTGGGAGTCTGGAGCGGGAGGATTGCTTGAGGCCAGGATTTTGAGACCAGCTTGGCCAACACAGGGAGACCCCATCTCTACAAAAAATAAAAATAAATCAAGCCAGGCATTGCGGCTCACACCGATAATCTCAGCACTTTGGTAGGCTGAGGCAAGAGGGTCGCTGGAGGCTAGGAGTTCAAGACCAGCCTGAGCAACAGAATGAGACTTTGTCTCTACAAAAAATTAACAAAATGAGCTGGACGTAATGGCGCACACCTGTAGCCCCAGCTGCTTGGGAGGCTGAGGTGGGAGAATTGCTTGAGCCCAGGAGGTAAGGGCTTCAGTGAACCAAGATGTCACAGCGCTTCAGCCTGGGCAACAGAGTGAGACAGTTTGTTGAAAAAACAAACAAACACAATCAAAATTCGCTAAGCATGGTGACTCACACCCCCAGTCCCAGCTACTCGGGAGTCTGAGGTGGGAGGATCGCTTGAGCTCAGGAGTTCAAGACCAGCCTGGGTAGCAGAGCAAGGCAGTGTCTTTACTCGACCAAAAAATTAATTAATTTTAAAATGTTTTTAAAAAGAAAATGTATTTCCTATTAAAACTACTTCCATGATGACCAGCAAAACATAACACAACCAAACTCCAGATTTATCATGCAAAAATCTCCCAAAGCAAATAGTCAAGGGAAAGTGTAAGTGAACAGAAACAATGTGAATGCGTGCACCTGGTCATGACAGTTAGCAAGCCACAACTGTCTGCAGGTCGGGAGGAGGCCGCAGTAGCCGCGGGCGGCTAAGACGTGCCATCAGCCATGGCAAAGGAATTCCAGGACACTGCCTGAAGACTCAGGTCCCCCCACCCAGGAGCCTGCTTACTGCGGATGACAGCTATACTTTACAAAAGAAAAAGGGAGGCTTTGCCAACCAATGCTGAGGTCAGCCATGAACCGAGAAGTAAGTCACTCAATGCTAGATGCTTGGGGTCAAGAAATAGAGGAAAGAGAAGGACTCAAAGCAAATTAATTTATGTATCATTTGCAAAAGTTTTCAAAATACATTTTGCTCTTCATCTGCTGGGCTTCTGCAGGTGACAGAGGAGTGAAGATATTGAGAGAAACTCTGGAACAAACCAGGCCCATCCCCTGGCGTAGAGGCTCATTTCAAAGACAGAACAACGTCCCAATTCTGTAGGTTTGCATTATGGCTGCCTGTGGCCCAGCCAGGGAGGCGGCCATGAGGGGACCTCGTGGTCTCTGCGGCCTCCCCGGGCTCAGGAGGCGCCATGAGGACCCACATTGCCTGACATTGCCACGGTGCGGGATCCGAGGCAGGGACCACGGACCTGCGGCCGCCTCCGACGCAGGACCTGGACCGATCCAGCCTCTGCTCCCGCGCGAGGGAGCCTCCTCCACACGTGGGCGCAGCCCTGCAGTGAGGCCCGTGCAGAGACGAAGGCCAGCCCTGCCTGCTCTGAGAAGGCCCAGCCCTGGGCCCGAGCCCCCGCCAAGAGGAAGTTCTTGAGTCCCGGGCGGGGAAGGGGGCACCGGCTTCCCAGGGCCCGCCGGCCGCAGCAGGAAGTTGGCCAGGGCTTGGCGGGCAGCGAGGCAGGCAGGGCTTCTCTGGAGCGTGGGCGCGGCCGGCCAGGGAGGGGCGAGGAGCGGGTATATGAAGCCCCGTGGTCGGGCTCCGGCAGACGCAGGCCCCCAGCGCGCCCCAGCCCCTGCGCCATGAAGCTCGCCGCCGCCCTCCTGGGGCTCTGCGTCGCCCTGTCCTGCAGCTCCGGTGAGTGCCCTGGGCTCCAGACCTGCAAGGTGGAACTCGGTGCCCGCTGCGCCCCGGCCCCCGCCCGCGCAGGTCCTGGACTCCAGGGTCCTCTCAGCCTCGCCCGGGCGCTCTGAGGGCTCCCCCCCACCCACCCCGCTGCCCTCCCCAGGGGCTGGCGCCTGCACTTCCCGCACCTGCAGCCCTCGGCCTCCCAACTCTCAGGGCTCTTTCCAGCCTCGGGCCAGGACAGGGGTCACCCCTGGCCTGGGGACAGCCGTCTGGCCCCCGACTAGCGACAGTTCCTTTATCCTGCAAGGCGCAGCGCGAGTGTCCTCTCCTCTGGGGGCCTGCCCTGGAGACTGCACAGAGTTCACCTGTCCTTCTGCCACTTCCAGGCCACCCCGGTGTCCCTGCAGCGTATCCTCGCCGGGCCGCCTTTCCAGACCCTCCTGTGTCCCCGGGACTCGCACCCGGAAGGCCTCAGCGCAGGAGGGAGAGGGCGGTCAGGGAGCCGGGCAGGGCGTGAGGGTTCCTTGGCACCTCCCGCGAGGGGCGTCCTGGTCGGCCTCCTTGGGGACCCCTGCGCACAGGCGGTGACCGCTCCCGGTTCGCTTGCAGCTGCCGCGTTCTTTATGGACTCGGCCAAGCAGGTGGCCCAGCCCGTCGCTGCGCTGGAGTCGGCGGCGGAGTCGGCGGCAGAGGCCGCGGCCGGGACCCTGGCCAACCCCCTCGGCACCCTCAACCCGCTGAAGCTCCTGCTGACCGCCGTGGGCGTCCCCGTGAACCACCTCATAGAGGGCTCCCAGAAGTGTGTGGCTGAGCTGGGCCCCGAGGCCATGGAGGCCGTGAGCGCCCTGAAGGCCCTGCTGGTAACGCGGGTACCCCCGGGTGCCCTCCCTGTGCGGGCGTCCCTTTCCCGCCAGCCTCAAAATTGCACCAGAGGTGTCCCGGGCCTACATCAGGGCTGTTTCCCCGACCTGCTCCCCCAAGCCCTGTCCCTGGGAGAAGTCTGGGTCTCCCGGTGGGAAACGGGTGAGGCGCATCCGAGCTGCAGGGGCGGGGAAGGCGGAGGTGGCCGGCGCGGGTGCGCGTCTCCGGAGGCGCGAGCGGAACGGCCGGCGCCCACTCCGGACAGAACCCGCCGCTGCCGCGCCCTCGCCCGAGTTCTTGGTGGCAGGGCTGGGGGCACTCAAGCGCGACTTCTGCTTTCCAGGGGGCCCTGTCAATGTTTGGCTGAGCCGAGACTGGAGTAGCCTCACCTGAGAATAAGACGCTGCCCACCCTCCAGGGCTGAAAACCCCACCGCGGGGCGGACAGTCCATCCCCTTCCCCTGCATCTCTCAATAAACGTGGTTCAGAGCAATTTGAGCCTGATATTTTCTCACCCAAATGCTGATCCCTGTGGGGGGCCCAGAGTACCAAGTCCCAGATTTTGTGAGGGCTGTGTGAGAGGGAGGGAGGGTACAAGGGTCTGCAGGTGGCATAGAGCCAGCAGTGAAAGGCGACAGAAAAGGGGCCAGTATCAGAGGCAAATCGGATTTGGAAACAAAGCTGGCAGGTCTTTCTTCCTGTTGTGCTCTGTAATTGTTTATGAAGCATGAAAAGTATCTACTCCTTAAAGACTGGTGACAATCCAAACGCACCAAAGACCTTTGTTGCTAAAATTTAAAAGTTTTTATTTTTTCTCTCTTTACTTGTAGATTTCTTCCTCGGAATGGGGAAGGACTGAGGGCTGCAGGAAATCCACTGATGGGCTTGTTTTCCCTGTGCTCTCTTCTGGTTTCATTCAAATAATCTAGTGACTTTGATTCCATCTACTCTACCCGAGAGACCACCATTTCTGGACTGATTCTAGTGTTGGTGGGAAGGTGCCCAGACATTGATGTCCATTTCAGAGGAGGCCTCCCAGGAAACTTCCTTGCTGGGATAAATAACTCTACTCCAGGTGGCTTGAGCAGGGCTTCCCCCCATTGTGACTATCCACACAGGATTTTAAAAATTTTTTGGCTGGGCGCAGTGGCACACGCCTGTAATTTCAGCACTTTGGGAAGCCGAGGCAGGTGGATCACTTGAGTCCAGGAGTTTGAAACCAGCCTGGGCAACACAAGGAAACACCATCTCTATAAAAATACAAAAATTGCCGGGCGCGGTGGCTCAAGCCTGTAATCCCAGCACTTTGGGAGGCCAAGGCGGGTGGATCACGAGGTCAAGAGATCGAGACCATCCCGGTCAACATGGTGAAACCCCATCTCTACTAAAAATACAAAAAATTAGCTGGGCGTGGTGACGCGTGCCTGTAATCCCAGCTACTCGGGAGGCTGAGGCAGGAGAATTGCCTGAACCCAGGAGGCAGAGGTTGCAGTGAGCCGAGATCACGCCATTGCACTCCAGCCTGGGTAACAAGAGCAAAACTCCGTCTCAAAAAAAAAAAAAAAAAAATTAGCCAGGCATGATGGTGTGTGCCTGTAATCCCAGCTACTGGGGAGGCTGAGGTGGGAGGGTCACTTGAACAAGAGGGTCGAGGCTGCAGTGAGTCATGACTGTACCACAGCACTCCAGCCTGGTGAGGAGAGAGATACCCCATCTCAAAATACATAAATAATAAAATAAAAATTTTAGCCATTTTGATGAGTTCACTGTCAACCCACAAGGAAGAAGCCACCTGGGTCTAGATCCCATTAAATCTTATCATCAACACGTTGACCCCAAGGTCAGAAGGGTTGTGAATCTTCATGGGGAGGGGAAGGCTTTGGTCTGGACAGTAGTGAGCCAAGAGTGAGAACCATAAGGTCGTGGGGACACAGACCCCAACATGAGCCCAGGCTTACCTCCCCCAGTGCTACACATCCAGGCTTTCTGCAGGCTGTCTGCTAACAATTCCTTAACTAACTAGATTAAAACATCCAGGTAAATCATTATGGGAGCACGGTAGGACAGCAGGAACTGTAGACCTGTTGGAACTGACGGTGGGTGGGCTGAGGTGCCAGACCAAGGACTCTACCCCGAGAGGGCCCCGCTACCCTCCAGCCCTGCAATCTCCCCAGGAAAGCGATGGCGGAAAGCAAAGTGCTTGGTAGAAAAGGGGGACTGTGAACACCAGTTAAGTTCCAAGACAGCTGCAATGGGTAGCTTCCTTCCTCCTGTAGATTCCTGGAAGACAGATCAACATAATCCTGCAGGTGCTGAAAATACTGTTCTGCAGTGACCAGGTATAGGCAGACCTGCCCCCAAAGACCAAGGGAGCTAAGGGGCCGAAGAAAAGTCGGACAGATCCAGTTTTTCACAAAGAAACACTGAATAGGGACTCAGAAACAGCAGCCATGTCTCGGGTGGCCTCGAAGCGGTGCGTCCCCACACCATTAACTCCCAGACCCAGGGTTTGCAGCATATCAGAGGGAAAAGGTACACATGCTTCAACTTTTTTTTGTTGTTTGTTTGTTTGTTTTGTTTTGTTTTTGTTTTTTTTTTGTTTTTTTTTGAGACGGAGTTTGCTCTTGTTACCCAGGCTGGAGTGCAGTGGCGCGATCTCGGCTCACCGCAACCTCTGCCTCCTGGGTTCAGGCAATTCTGCCTCAGCCTCCTGAGTAGCTGGGATTACAGGCACGTGCCACCACGCCCAGCTAATTTTTTGTATTTTTAGTAGAGACGGGGGTTCACCATGTTGACCAGGATGGTCTCAATCTCTTGACCTCGGCCTCCCAAAGTGCTGGGATTACAGAGGTACACATGCTTCAACAGGGATGTATAAGACAACTGAAGTTGACCTCTCAGGGCAAGGCAAGAATGTTATGCCCAAAGTGCTGGGACTACAGTTATGACCCATGGTGCCCAACCCAAGAATAAAATGTTTTAAAATGGTTACTATTTTAAAAATACGTTATATTGCCAGAAAGGACCAAATACAAATTCTTTAAAGCAACCTCTAAAAACTGAAATTAGGAGAAGAAGTAAACTTCCGTTGGTTTCTAACAGTGGCATAACCACCAAGGAACTATTCGAAGTAAAGTAAAAACGCAGTAACTTAATTTTGCACCCTGGGGTGGGTCCACCGCAAGGACAAGTGAAACTGAAAACAATTGAAAACTTCTCTCATTGGTGGTTTTGCTATACTGAGGCTGCTCTGTGCATATTCTGTGATAAGTCAGATGTGTAATTATGTTAGTGTCACTAAAGTCAGATTTCGACCAAGTTAAAAGAAGATGCTGATGACCAGGCACAGTGGCTCACGCCTGTAATCCCAGCACTTTGGGAGGCCAAGGTGGGCAGATCACCTGAGGTCAGGAGTTTGAGACCAGCCTGACCAACATGGGGAAACCCCATCTCTACAAAAATACAAAACTAGCCGAGCATGGTGGCGCACCCCTGTGATCCCAGCTACTCAGGAGGCTGAGGCAGGAGAATCGCTTGATCCTGGGAGGTGGAGGGTGCGGTGAGCCGAGATCACGCCATTGCACTCTAGCCTGGGCAATAAGAGTGAAACTCCATCTTAAAAAAAAAAAAAAAGCTGATGATCTAAGATTAAGTAAAACCTTAGAGTTGCTCAAGATCACACCTGGAAGTACAATTGTAAATACTGGATTTATTTTTTTAGAGATGGAGTCTCACTCTGTCACCCAGGCTGGAGTATAGAGACACGATACGATCACAGTTCACTGCAGCCTTGAACGCCTGGGCTCAGGCGATCTTCTCACCTCAGCCTCCCAAGAAGCTGGTATTAAAGGTGTGAGCCACTATACCCAGCTTTTTCTTTTTTTAAAATTTATGACTGGCACGGTGGCTCATGCCTGTAATCCCAACACTTTGGGAAGTCAAGACAGGGGGATCCCTTGAGCCCAGGAGTTCAAGACCACACTGGGCAACAAGGTAAAACTTAGTCTCTACAGAAAAATTTAAAGATTAGCTCGGTGTGGTGGCACACACCTGTAGTCCCAGATACTTGGGAAGCTTAGGTGGGTTGCTTGCCCAGAGGGCGGAGGCTGCAGTGAGCTGTGATTGCGCCACTGCACACTAGCCTGGGTGACAGAGAGAGACTCCTTCTGTGGGTGGCAAAGCAAGACCCTGTCTCAAAAAAACCAAACAATCCAAAACCCAGCATTAACAGGAGTCTGGAAGAAGTTGATTCCAAACTAATGGATAACGGAGGGGATCAAGGCTTCCGGAAGCAACTGCAGATGTGGTAGAAATAACAAGAGAACTTAAATTAGAAGTGAAGCCTGCCTGAAGACGTGATTCGATTGCTGCAACCTCATGATAAAACTTCAACAGATGAGGAGTTACTTCTTACGTTGAGTAAAGAAAGTGGTTTATTGAGATGGAATCTACTCCTGGTGAAGAGGCTGTGAACCTCACTGAAATGACCACGTAGGATGTAGTTTTAGAAGAGTATATAAACTTAGTTGATAAAGCAGAAGGATTTTGAGGGGATTGACTCCAATTTTGAAAGAAGTTCTACTGTGGGTAAAATTCTATCAAACAGCATCGCATGCAACATACAGAGAAATCTTTTGCGAAAGGAAGAGTCAGTCAATGCTGCAAACTTCATTGTCTTAAGAAATTGCCACAGCCACCCCAACTCTCTGCAACCACCACCCCGATCAGTCAGCAGCCATCAACACTGAGATAAGATCCTCCAGCAAAAAGATTATGACTCACTGAAGGCTCAGATGATCATCAGCATTTTTAAGCAATAAAGTGTCTTAAAATTAAGGCATCTTCCTTAAGACATAATGCTATTGCATACTTAATAGACTACAGTGTCATGTAAACATAACTTGTACATGCACTGAGAAACCAAAAAATTCACAGCTTGCTTTACTGCAGTGGTCTGAAACAAAGCCCACAATATCTCCAAGGTATGCCTGAATTCAGCTGTCCCAGCACTATTCATTGAAGATGCTATACTTTCCCCTATTGAGATGTCTTGGCACATTTGTCACAAATCAATTGGCCAGAAACGGAAGGGTTTATTTCTTGGGCTCTCAATTCAATTCTATTGACCAATATACTGTCTTATGCTAGAACCACAGTCTTGATTACTGTAGCTTCATAATAAATTTTAAAATCATTTAAGTCCTCCAACTTTGACCCTTTTCAAGACTGTTTGGCTATTTTGGGGGCTCCTTGGATTTCCATATGATTTTAAAGATTAGATTGTCAATTTCTGCAACAAACAAACAGTCAGCTGGGATTCTGATAGAGACTGCATCGAATCTGCAGATCAATGTGGGGAGTATTGCCATCTTAATATTATTCTTCAACCCAAGAACATGAATTCCTTGCTTTCTTGGGGGAAAGCCTTTCATCATTAAGTATGATATTAACTGTAGGTTCTTTGTAAATGCCCCTTATCAGGTTGAGGAAGTTCTCATTTTTTTGTTTTTGAATGCAGAGTTAAGTTTTGTCAAATGACCGTATGCTTTTGTTCTTTATTCTACTAATACAATGCATTATGTTAATTGGATAAATCCTACTTGGTCAAGGTACAAAATCCTTTTTTATATACTGCTGAATCCTATTTTGCTAGTTTACTTTTGAGGATTTTTGGATCTGTATTTAAAAGTGATTAGTATGTAGTTTTTAGGGTTTTTTTTTTTTGAGATATCTTTGTCTAGTTTTGATATGAGAGAATAGAATGAGTTTAAAAAGTGTTCCCTCTTCTACTTTTTGAATTTTGTGAGGAGGAATTGGTATCAGCTTAAATACTTGGTAGGATTCTCCAGTGAAGCCATCCGGGCTTAAGCTTTTCACTTTGTAGTTCTTTTATTACTAATCCAATCTCTTTATTGTTGTATATCTATTCAGATTTTCTCTTTCTTCTTGAGTCAGTTTTGGTAGTACCCATTTCATCTATATTATCTAATTTATTGGCATATGATCGCCCACAGCATTCCATAATAATCCTTTTTATTCTACAAAGGTTGGTAGTAATGTCTTCCCTTCATTCCTAATTTTAGCAATTTAAGGAGTTTTTTATGCTCAGTCTACTTAAAGGCTCATCAATTTTGCTGATCTTTCCAAAGAATCAGTCTTTGATTCTGATCTTCTCTACCATTTTTCTATTCTCTATTTCATAATTTTCTGCTCTAGTTCTAATTACTTCCTTCTTTCTGCTTGCTTTGGGTTTGTTTTATTGTTTTCCAGCGTCTTAAGGTGAAACAGATTTAAGCTTGCTTTTTTTTTTTTTTTTTTTTTTTTTTTTTTTTTTTTTTTTTGAGACAGAGTCTTGCTCTGTCTCAAAAGCTGAGGCTGGAGTGGAGTTGCGTGATGTCAGCTCACTGCAACTTCTGCCTTCTGGGTTCAAGTGATTCTCCTACCTCAGCCTCTCCAGTAGCTAGGATTACAGGCATGTGCCACCACATTAGGCTAAATTTTGTATTTTTAGTAGAGACAGGGTTTCACCATGCTGGCCAGGCCGGCTGGTCTAGAATTCCTGACCTCATGGTCTACCCGCTTCGGCCTCCCAAAGTGCTGGGAGATTACAGGCGTTGAGTCACTGTGCCCAGCCCCAATATTTTTTTTAAACGTGTTTATAACTGTAAATTCCTTCTTTTCTTTTTTGAGACAGTCTTGCTCTGTCACCAGGCACCAGGCTGGAGTGCAGTGGCGGGATCTCAGCTCACTGCAACCTCCACCTCCCCCGGGTTCAAGCAATTCTCCTGCCTCAGCCTCTTGAGTAGCTGGGACTACAGGTGCGCACCACCACACCCAGCTCATTTTTGTATTTTTTATAGAGACGGGATTTCACCATGTTGGTCAGGATGGTCTCGATTTCTTGACCTCATGATCTGCCCGCCTCAGCCAAAGTGCTGGGATTATAGGAATGAGCCACCGCACCTGGCCTGTAAATTCCTTTTAAGTATTGCTTTTCACTGCATCCCATGTTTTGGTATGTTGTATTTTCATTTATTTCAACGTATTTTCAGACTTCCCTAGTTTCACTTCATTGATTGGATAATATACTTTGTATGATCAATTCTTTTGAGCTTATATGGCTTGTTTTATGGCATCACATATGATCTGACCTATTCCATGTACACCTGTGAAAAACGTATATTCTGGTATTGTTTTACATGTCTATTAGGTTCAGTTGGGATTTTTTTTTTTTTGAGACGGAGTCTCACTGTCCCCAGGCTGGAATGCAGTGGCATGATCTCAGCTCACTGTAACCTCCACCTCCCGAGTTCAAGCGATTCTCCTGCCTCAGCCTCCCGAGTAGCTGGGACTACAGGTGCGCACCACCACACTCAGCTAATTTTTTGTATTTTTAGTAGAGACCAGGTTTCACCATGTTGGCCAGGATGGTCCTGATCTCTTGACCTCGTGGTCCACCCACCTTGGCCTCCCAAAGTGCTGGGATTTGGCGTGAGCCACCGTGCCCGGCCCAGTTGGTGTTAGGTTTCCTATTACCTTATTGATTTCTGCCTAGTTGTTCTATTGATAAAGGTACTGAAATTTCCAACTATTACTGCTGAAATTGTCGATATCTCCCTTCCATTCAGTCAGTGTTGCTTCCTGTAGTTTGGGGCTTTGTTGTTTAGTGTTGCTTAACATTATAAGATGCCCTTCTTTTTATCTAGGAACTTTGTTTTTGTTTCCAAGTGTATTTTGTCAGATATTATTAGTAGAGCCCCAATTTATTTTTTATTTTTTGAGACAGAGTCTCACTCTGTCACCCAGGCTGGAGTACAGTGGCACCATCCTGGCTCACCACAACGTCTGCCTCTTGGGTTCGAGTGATTCTCCTGCCTGAGCCTCCCAAGTAGCTGGGATTACAGGTGCACACCACCACGCCCGGCTAATTCTTCTGTATTTTTAGTAGAGACAGGACTTCACCTGTTGGCCGGGCTGGTCTCGAACACCTGACCTCAGGTAATCCTCCCGCCTCAGCCTCCCAAAGTGTTGGGATTACAGGCATGAGCCACCACACCCAGACTAGCCCCAATTTTTATAGTTCCTGTTTGCATGACATGTTCTTCCATCCTGTACTCTCAGCCTAACTGTAACCTTTATAACTGAAGTGCATCTCCTATAAATGGCATATAGCTGAATCTTATTTTCTTCAGTCTCATTGCTTTTGGTTGGATTGTTTCATCCACTCATTTAATGTTACCGACGCCTTGGCTTATGTCTGTTACTTTTTGTTTTCTGACTCATCGTTGTTCCTCCTTTACCACCTTCCTAAAACATAGTGTTGAAAAAATAGATTCACATACCAAAGTTGTACCAAATATACTTGTTTTCTCACAACTCAATCAATCCCCAAAATCATTAAAAAAAATTTTGGATCTAGATCAACAAACCTGGTATTTCGGTTTCAGAGGAATCTATTGGACTTTGTAGCAAAAGTATTTGTTTCTATGTACTCATGAATTCGTGTGTTTACTCTAGAACATGAACATCAAATTCAAAGGAGTAATGCACAATTTGAAAAAATCGCTTGAACCCAGGAGGCGGAGATTGCAGTGAGCTGAGATCGTGCCACTGCACTCCAGCCTGGGTGACAGAGTAAGACTATGTCTCTAAAAAAGGAGGGGGGGATACCCCTTTTCACCTCCCCATGGAAGAAGGTAAGCCCTTTTATAACATAACTGGCCAAATCTATATGCTTGAATCCTATTACAAAGTGTCTTACTTTCTGTTGGACATTTCAGTGATTAATTTCACTTATTTTTATCCATCAAGGGAAATCATTAAATTCAATATGTATTTTTTTTTAACAAAAAAACAGATTTTTTTCTTTGCTGTGGTAAGGCAAACTGCAGCTGTCATTCATCCTGAAATTTGTGATACAGCTAGCTTGTGACAGACCTAGTACAGTAGCTGGAATTAGCCCCGCATTTCCACTCAGTTCTGTATCAGAACTGATTTAAAATTTAATAAGTTGTCTATATTTTTTAAACTAGAAAAATATGAACATACGTCTCACTTTGCTAATTAGGACTTAACATAGGCACAGTGACTCTGTCTGCACAGCATTCAATAAACACATTATAATGTTACTTTGGTTAGTAGTAAAATGCTGTTAGAATGAATTCTTTAATATCATCTGGCAATGTGTTTATGTAGAATACAAACAAGCAATGTAGCAGTTCTCTATCTTACACAATGCAACAATTAAATGTGATCCTATAAAAATCAACTTTTGGCCGGGCACGGTGGCTCAAGCCTGTAATCCCAGCACTTTGGGAGGCCAAGGCGGGTGGATCACAAGGTCAAGAGATCGAGACCATCCTGGTCAACATGGTGAAACCCCGCCTCTACTAAAAATACAAAAAATTAGCTGGGCATGGTGGTGCGTGCCTGTAATTCCAGCTACTCAGGAGGCTGAGTCAGGAGAATTGCCTGAACCCAGGAAGTGGAGGTTGCGGTGAGCCGAGATAGCGCCATTGCACTCCAGCCTGGGTAACAAGAGCGAAACTCCGTCTCAAAAAAAAAAAAAAAAAGAAAATCAACGTTTGCTTAACAAAAAATAAATTTTTACAATACTAGTCAAACAGTCACATTTCAATTGCTCAAAAGCCACACATGGCTAGAAGCCACCATACTGAACAGAGTTGTTGCATGAGGGGAGCTTCACAGAGCTGAGAATCCTTGGATCCCTCCCTTCATTGATAAATATGTTGCTCTATTTACCTATCTTTGAATGCTTGGTCTTACCAGCAATTTCAGAGAGGCAGTCTTTTTACATTTATTTTATTAATACAAAAAGCCAAAGGGAAATAGGCTAAAAGAATTGATATAGCATCAAATGCTACCTTTCATCATTTTCTGGAATTACTAAGCCGTTTAGTAGGGGCACACTGGCTTTCTCTTGCAGACTAAAATCGGAATGAATGATAATGGGGAATGAAGCAAAATCCAGCTTGACAAACAAGATTCTTCGACTAAATACTTCTGTCAGATGGGTAAAGAAAAAATGGGGACCTTGGTGGCAGATACAGATTTCGGGTCAGGGTTTACATAAAACAATGACTGGACAAAACTCATCTGTCTTTTCATCCACACGAGGCAGAAATTGAGGTTACTACTTCCCTTTGCTATACATTCCAAATTCTCTTTCCTTTCTAGGCTTACTGCTCTGCAAGCCCTCCTCAGCTTAGCTGTCAACTGGACCACACCAGAAGCCAGCTAACTAGTCTGACACCAAGTATTCGTCTTACCCTTTTCACGCATCCTGCACAGCCCTGCTACAGCAACCTTTCCAGTGGACAAGTTTCTTGCTCCACACCTATTACATCTTCAGCACCCACTGCACTAGATTTATGGTCAATGAACAACTGGAAGTCAAGGATTATGCCTGCAAATCTCTATTTACAATCTAAGCACAGAGTACGACAATTGTAAATCTCTCAATTTTAAATAAACTTAGGCAACTTACTAGTGGGTAGCTCTATAAGCCCAGCAGCTCAGATTCACTTTGCTGGTAAGCTGGAAGGTATCCAGCAATTAAAGCTCTTGAAGCCTGCCTCAGGTTGTACTGATAGAGCAAGCAAAGTTTCTTCTAACAGGCCCAAACTCATTTAATAGCTTTTGGGTAGAGTGATTTAAAGTTTGTGATTCAAAGAAACAGAAAACTGACATCTCCTTATTTGATTAAAAACATTAAATGTGGGCCGAGCGCGGTGGCTCAAGCCTGTAATCCCAGCACTTTGGGAGGCCGAGGCGGGTGGATCATGAGGTCAAGAGATCGAGACCATCCTGGTCAACATGGTGAAACCCCATCTCTACTAAAAATACAAAAAAATTAGCTGGGCATGGTGGCGTGTGCCTGTAATCCCAGCTACTCAGGAGGCTGAGGCAGGAGAACTGCCTGAACCCAGGAGGCGGAGGTTGCAGTGAGCCGAGATCGTGCCATTGCACTCCAGCCTGGGTAACAAGAGCGAAACTCCGTCTCAAAAAAAAAAAAAAAGAAAAAAAAAAATTATATGTGCTGAAACTGTAAAAACTGGTCTTCAAACTACTTTGCAATCCAGCAGTCCTCCCAACCCCTAGCTACAGACTAGTTCGTTAGACTTATTTATGTAACAATCTATTTAAAATATTATTCAAGGGAAATTTACTTACAAAAATATTTCTCAAATTCTCCTAACACTCTAGTAGAAAACTATCGTCTACAAGTTTCTTCTAATATAAAACCATTCATTATGTTAAAATTATAATTAATACTTGTGAAAACTTATTGTAAAATCAATTTGAATACCCAAATAACAGTCTAAGAAGGGAACTCTTGGTATATATGTTATCTAAAACCTAAAAACTTTATTCTAAATATAGTTCAATTCATGTTTCCTTAGGTACTTGCTCCTTTAAAGAACATTAACTGTATTGGCACATACTTCAGTAACCTTTTTGGGTTTTTTAAGACAGGATCTTGCTCTGTCACCTAGGCTGGACTGCAGTGGTGCAATCTCAGCTCACTCCAACCTTAGCCTCCCAGGCTCAAGTGATCCTCCCATCTCAGCCTCCTGAGTGGCTGGAACGATAGGCATGTGCCACCATGCCCGGCTAATTTTTGTATTTTTTGTAGAGGTGAGGTTTTGCCATATTGCCCAGGCTGGTCTTGAACCCCTAGGCTCAAGTGATCCTCCCACCTCAGCCTCCCAAAGTGCTGGGATTATAGGCATGGGCCACTGCACCCAACCTATTAATTCTTTTATACTTATTGACAGTTATATAAGGAACAAAACTTATTATGAGTTAAAACTACATACCATCATACACTGTGCATAATGACATTTTAATCAAAGATGGACCACATATATGAGAATACGCCATAAGATATAACAGAACTGCCTATTCAGATACACCTTTTTTTTTCTTTTTTTTGAGACAGTCTCACTTCGTAACCAAGGCTGGAATGTAGTGGCACAATCTCCTCACTGATATCTCCACCTACTGGGCTCAAGCAGTTCTCCCACCTCAGCCTTTTAAGTAGCTGGAGGTAGTGTGTCACCATACTCAGCTAATTTTTGTATTTTTTATAGAGACAGGATTTTGCCATGTTGCCCAGTCTGGTCACGAACTCCTGGCCTCAAGTGATCTGCCCACCTCAGTCTCCCAAAATGAGAGATTACAGGCACGAGGCACTGCCCCCAGTCTCAGACATACCATTTTTTTAATACTGTATTTTTACTTATTTCCATTTCCAATGGCACAAATATTTACCATTGTCTTACAACTGCCTACAGTATTCAGTACAGTAACATGCTGTACAGGTTTCTAGCCTAGAAGCAACAGGCTAAGCCACATAGCCTAGATGTGTAACAGGCTACACCACCCATGTTTGTGTAAATACACTCTGATGTTCGAACAATGGCAAAATCACCTAAGGATGCATTTCTCAGAACATATCCCCCTAACGTGCATCACTGTACTAAGAATTAAGTAGAACATGCCTGCTTTAAAAATCAGAGATCAAAGCAAGTATTCATTTAATCTAAACTGTCCAGATTTTAAATGATTTTTCCCGCATCTACAAAAAAATTTACCTTGTAGAACTAGTTTCTGAAAGTAAAGGAACTCATGTTGTTTTCTCAATTGTAAGCTGACATCTGAAGACTCAGGAAGTCAAGCGTTTTTAAAGTTTACATATGCAACAAAATACGTGCAACAAGTAAAACATTTAATGAATTATTATAACCCCAACACAATGTTTGCTACTGTATTTAAAAGCATTTATTTAAAATATGTCAACCTCCTTCCAAAAGACGGAAGACACATGAGCCCATTTCTTATATTATTATGAGGTATATGGTAACAACAATGAAAATCCTAAATGCAAAAGGACCATCAGTTGCCTAAATATAAAATTGAACTTTGGCAAAGATATGAGTGTTATACAGAATAACACAGCCAATAAAGAAATACATTTGTTTACACCATTTCCCCGTATCATGGCCCTGTTCCCCTGCACGCTTCCCTTTGGAAGGGTGAGTTACAACCCTGTCCCAGATGATTCAGAATTTTAAATACGTGGTCTGCTGATTAACATTTATTTTTCCTCAAACCTCAGTACTACAGCTATATAAATTACACTTCTAAAATATTTGAAACAGATATTGAATTTATTGGTTGGCTATGAGTAGGAAAATACATCAGTAAAGAAAAAAGACCCTGTATATAAATATAATACTAGCTAGTTACAATTTGACCAAGAAGGTTCCACTGAAAATAACAGTAAAAGCCCTTGTTACCAGCAGTCCATATGATATATATTCAGTTTCCCATCACCCTTATCAAAGAGCTGCCTGGGCAAATGTGACATTCTTTGAGCTTATAGTGCAGATAATGTGCTGGGTTTTGTTACATGAATGGTAAACAAGAGTTAGTCCAGTGCATTACACAATATAATGTACTGTGAATAAAGACTAGATACTTTCAGACACTACTTCAACATACCAGTTATTAAAATTTATGTAACCCAAAAAAAAAAAAAAAAAAAAAAGCAAAGTGAACATCTTAAAATACTGTTTATGAATGGTGAAGAAATGTCTGCTAAAGGTGTTCTTGGAATTATCTGCAACATTTGTTCATTGTTTTGCCTAGGTTGACTTTTGTCCTTATATATGAGCCCAAAACCTTAGAAGTTACTATGGAAACTAGTTCCATAAATTTAAATTGTACAGAGTGAAACTCTAAAACTTCAATGTTGTTATTGAGAACCTGAATCTCAGAAGAGCTTTGAAATTTTAAACATTTAGAAGTGCATTCCATCCAAATTAATAATGTCCCTAAGTCTGAAAGTGCTAATAACACCAAGTTTTCCTGGTTGTCACTAAATCAAAAGAAAAAAACACACACACATTTTTGGAGATGTTCTTTGCCTATCTTTGGGACTATTAAAGTTGCACTCGACAATTCATTTCTACAACTTTAGCTTAAATTATGCCATAAATTAACTTGACAAACAATATTTAAATTCTCAAGGTATAAATAATCACCACTAATACGGTAAAGCTGTACTTCAAGAGATTTGCAACCAGGACTTGAGTGCCTCCAAACACCTGGTCTTTAAAACAGAAAACGTGCCTCAAACTTTCTGTAAAACGTTTCTAAAATGGATTTATCCAGCAAAAACACTGAAATTACATTATGGCAACACATTAAATATATTTGTTACAGAACTTTTGAAAAAAAATCTACACTGCGAAAACATACTAGTTTTTATTGCATTTTAGAAAGTATAGATTATTGGAAATTATTTAAGACAGAAAATACCTAAAACATGAAACCTTGCTTAACAAAAGCATCATAGTCTATTTTGGTATGACTGTTTATTCCCTATAGACCCCAAATATTTCTTCCTCTTTTGAAGGTTAAATTGTAAATCTACACTCTTGGTTCAATTAATCAGTGTCCAAACTAAGGTGGAGAAGCTGTTCAAACTGATCCACATAATGCAGTATGCCTGGAAGAGGCAAAACAAGTATTTTCAAGACATAACAGGCCATTATATCTTAATATGCTGCCCCAAATTCAAATATATTATAGACAATAACAAATACAGATGAATACATTTTGTGTAAAGCTCAAACCTTTAGCATCTAACAAGTGCACTCTAGTTCCAGCATCTACGAAAAGATTACATCCTCCATTAACAAATACAAAATGAGTAAGTGCTCCTCCCCTCCCCCTTCCATAAAGCTCTCTGGACCTGTGATTACATAATGCAGATCGTAGGAAAGGCTGCTTCCTCAGTCTCATTAGTCCAACCAGCTCCAGCTTACCTTCACTGGAAATTGTCATGATGCATATTACCAACACAGTGTTTAGGAAAAATGAGTAAACATACCTTTTATTCACACTTTACAAAAAAATAAAATAAAATAAAAAATAAAAACGATAACAAAAACCCCATAAAAAGTTATGTACTGGTTCTACATCAATACCAGCTTTCCAATGTACTGATTATAAACTGGACGTGTTTGGTGTCAGCACAACTCAAACAAAAAGCAAAAAACAAAACCAAAACATCACAATGAAATCTTAAAAAAAACAACAAAAACCCTCAAAGGAAAAAACAGGTCCAAGACAAAGATTCAAGATCAAAACCCTTTGGAGAAGAATCATTTATTTAAACAGTATGTAATTTTATTTTCTCTTAAAAACAGAATAAGCACATTTAAGTGCTGAACATTT
The DNA here is from genome assembly GCF_048565385.1 of Saimiri boliviensis. Taxonomy (NCBI): domain Eukaryota; kingdom Metazoa; phylum Chordata; class Mammalia; order Primates; family Cebidae; genus Saimiri; species Saimiri boliviensis. The sequence goes on from NC_133468.1 coordinate 4,647,705, forward strand.
TTCATAAAATTTTAAGTCATTATCCAAAATGACTCACTCTCTGTATAAAAATTGTTAATAACAGTCAACATTTTTTTTCCTAATGCTCACATGGTGTCCTTTGACTCCCCTGCCTGCAGCTGAAACAAAAGCAGTTTGACCAAGCTCCCTCTGAATTCATTTGACTTTTCACAGAAGAATGAATAAATGAGAACAGACCATGTACACGTTCACTTTGCAAAGTTAAAGCTGGTTTTCATTTCTATTCTACTAATGGCACTACGGGCAAAATCGAGGGTGTGATGTAACTTTTATCTTGGTTGACATACTAAAATGACTTAGTCATTTTAAAAATGATCTGAACAATTGTCTTAGGGACCTGTTTTGAAAACGCATCTAATTTATACTGCTTCATAAATGGAAAATTACTTCTTCTTAAATAAGGAATGATTAAAAAAAAAAGACTAAGGAATACACGGACAACAGAAAGAATTCACATGATAGTAGCATTCTGGGTGACAAGCAGTACGCTGCAGTGACACCGAGAAGCAGTGCTTGGATCTGGTGAGCAAAGATCCAGGGACCCACCCCATAAACACGTTCCAAACTGCGATATTTGATGCTTCACAATGGAAAACAAAGCCACAGCTCATACAAAAGCATTTTCATAAAATTCTCACAAATGTTAAACAGTATTTTAAAAATATAAAAGAGGATGCACAGATTTTCTCTGCATGCACAGGCAGTGCTTGGTGAGAACAAATTTAGGCAGGCACAGTGGAGATAGGACAGGAAGTGTCTCAAAAAGGAGTTAAGCTGTACCTTAGCAGCTGTAGTTTTTTAACTTAAAAAAGTTAAAGATTTAAAAATATCAGAATGTACATATATCAACCATTACATTCAGTCCATAAATGCCTACAGATCATCACTGTTCAGCTTATCTGTCCTGGTAGATAGTTTTCATAAAAATTCATCAATAAGTTGCCTCTGGTCTGAAAACATCCTAAGGTTTAAGCAGATTTATATTTAAAGAACCATGTTCTCAATTTAAAAATAAAGTAGTACAAAAGGGCTCACAAAACCCTAAGAGTGCAAATCATGAGCAGAGAAAGTCTGTTGCAGCTTCTTTTACAAGCTGGCATTTATAACACATGAAACAGGTTTTAAAAAAAATTTAGCCTTAGTTTACAATACAATCATTTCCAAATGATTTTTTTTTTTAGTACAAAATTTCATAAATCAGGTTTTCTGTGGATCATATACAATCATAAAGGCTAAATTCAAATTCTGTATTTTACAAACAAGTCTGAAAAAGGAGGGAGTAAAGTATGGAAGAATGGTCTCTGGATGTTACTACTGGCCTCAAAAAAGTAGTGCTACAGATTTCTGTGCAAAGAGAATATGCTCTTTAAACATTTTCCTATTTCAAGGCATGAAAATATTATATTGGATAGAATAGGAAAATTTCTTATAACAAATTAAAGATAGGTGCAAACACACCAATCCCTGTCTAGCAGTATAAAGCATATTGGGCTCAGAATTTGTCTGTTGCTAGCACCTGGCTTTCATACTATATCCTTATCATATAATCAGATTGAAAATTCAAATCATTCTTAAGCAAACAAAAATCCTCAGTGGCCATACCTCACTCCCCTATGTTCAGATTTTCACAAGTTTACAAGTGAATCGAGGCTGTCCTCCGAAGGTGCTTGACTACCTCCTGCCAGGAAGGTGGATGCCATTGACTTGGGGCATTAAAGGCAGTAAGAGCTCCAGTTGTGCAAAAAGTGAGAAGTGGTCAGAGGGGATGAGGGGGTGTGGGCAGCCACTGATGTTATTCTCAACCAGCCAGTGGTGGTCCAGAGGGCCCAGGATGCCTAAGGTGTTCAGCTGAGGTTTAGAATAGAAAATGTAGTCGATTATACCCTGAAAAACAATAGAAAGAAAGATATAAGCACCACGTAAGACAACACGAAAATCCTGAGTGCTTTCAAGACATGTCTTTACAGTCACATTTGGTGAACAGAACTAAACAAGTGAAACTTATCAGCTTGTAGGATAAGATCTGTACTACATACACCAAATGGTTCCTCCCACAAAATGTCAAATCCAGCAGAATGAAGCATTCTTCCTATCTGGATCTTTTACAAGACCTAAGACCCTTCAGGATGTAGCCTCTCCTTCTCCTTCCTAACCTAATTTGCGCCACTTTCCCTGCTGCCACACTAGCCTTTGGAGTGTGAAAGGGGTGAGGATGGGAGGGGAACCTACAGGTACCAAGCTCTTTCCTGCCTCAGGACCTTCACACACACACACACACACACACAGTCACTCTCCACTCTGCCTGTAACACTTGTTACGAGGTCAATTCCTTCTTAATCTTTCAATGTCAGGTTCAACTGCTTTCCAAAGACCTTCCTGAATTCTGCTCCCATCTACTCACTACTTCCCACCATTGATTCACTTCCCTTGCTAATGGCCATCTCAAGGTGTCATTAGCTCATCCGTGTGGTTGAGACTTGTCTCTCTCATCACATCTCAGCTGCACGAGGGCAGAGCTGTCTCTAGCTGTCCCCTTCTCTCTCAGCAGCACCCCACCATGACATCTAACAAACTGTTCCCGTCTGATGGTTCTGCTCCTCTCCTCTAGGTGCTCTTGGCCAAATGCACTCTGAAGCACATTCAGTTGTCTTCTTCCTGCCTCCACCAGCAACATAAAGAGAAAAAAACCCTAAGCTTTCCCACCCTTTGGCTATCACCCATGCCTTCTCTTCAATGTCTCCGTAAGAATTTGAAAGGAAGGGGCACTTGAGGATAAACAGGGGCTTTACTTTCTATACTCTAAAGTGTAAGAGCTCCAGAGATACTATCTAGACTCTTATTTACACTCTGGACAATCTAACCTAAATTATTCCTTTGCCAGCAGCTTAGAAATAGAAAGCTAGGAGTTAAGAAAGCAGACATGCAAAAAGTAGTTTAAAAGGGCAGTTGAGCCAGATGCAGTAGCTCCTGCCTATAATCCCAGCACTTTGGGATGCTAAGACAGGAGGATTGCTTAAGGCCAGGGGTTGAAGATCAGGCTGGACAATATAGCAAGACCCTATCTTTAAAAAAAACAAAATTACAAAAAAAAAAAAAAAAATTAGCTGGGCATGGTGGCGCACACCGGTAGTTCTAGTTAGTGGGGAGGCTGAGGCAGGAGGATTGCCTCAGCCCAGATCAAGGCTGCAGTGTATATGATCATTATCACTGTACCTCAACCTGGATGACAGACTGAAACGACATCTTTTTCTCTTTTTTTAAAAAAGGACAGTTAAACCTATCTACAGGAACAATGGAGAAGCCCCTGACTCCTGCCAAAAAAAAAAAAAAAGGATAAACACAAGAAAGTGACATAGCCCTAAATAAAAAAAATGATGAGAGCCTGGTAAGGTGCAGTGGCTCATACCTGTAATCCCAGCACTCTGGGAGGCCAAGATGGGGAAATCCCTTGAGGCCAGAGGTTCGACACCAGCCTGGCCAACACGGTGAAACTGTCTCTACTAAAAACACAAAAGTCAGTGGGGTGTGGTGGCGCACACATGTAATCCCAGCAATTCGGGAGGCTGAGGCATGAGAAATCACTTGAACCTGGGAGGGGGAGGTTGCAGTGAACCAAAATTGCGCCACTGAACTCCATGCTGGGCAACAGAGCAAGACTCTGTCTCAGGGGGCAAAAAAAAGATGTAGCTTAGAAACATTTAAAAATAGCTAATAACCACACTTTGACATTCAAAAGAATTTAGTTTCAGTTAAATTAAAATGTAAGAGAAGGAACACCTTACCCTAACTGCCACCCAAATTAGATAGCATGGTTCAGCATATCTAGCTGTTAATAATGAGAATACAAGAAACATAATTGTCACCAAAAGGTGAAAAGTCAGCTTAGGAATTCTACAGATTTCATCTAACTTCTTATCCTGGAAAATATTAGAATAAATATCTACAAAGTAAGGTTGTGACACTAATCACATGAAATTCTAAAGAAGAGTAATAAAAAAATATTACTGGCTGAGTACAGTGGTTCACGCCTGTAGTCTCAGAACTTTGGGAGACTGAGGTGGAAGAATCATTTAAGGCCAGGAGCTCAAGACCAACGTGGACATAGTGAGACTCCACCTCTACAAAAAATACAAGAATTAGCCAGGCGTGGTGGTGTGCGCCTGTAGTCCCAGCTACTAGGGAGGCCGAGGTGACAGTGTGATTTCAGCCTGCATGGTTGAAGCTGCCGTGAGCCGTGATTGTGCCACTGCATTCTGGCCTGGCTGACTAAGTGAGACCTAGTCTCAAACATAAAACAAAGAATATTGTTGTCAGTGAATTCAAGACTGCTTCATTCCAGTCTGAACATACATCCACATTTTTAAAGACATCATAATGCATCAGAAAACTTGCCAGTAAAATAGAGGTTTGAAAAACTTATCAGTCTCAAGACAGACCTTAAAATCAAATGTGTAATTTGTGTAAGGCATCAGACCACTCTCATAGGCACTCTTTAACTTGAAACCATGAGTGATCCTTCCATTGGTGGTTCCATTCTTCCCATGACAGCTGAAGTTTGTGAGACTTTCATTATACCTCAGCTCCTTAAAGTCTTTGTGATTTGTTTCTACTCCACCTGTGCTCAAATATTCTACAACACCTACAATGAAGACAAATTTTTTTATTGTCAAATATAATATAAACAAAAAGTAATTTTAAAAGATCATGTAATAGTAAAGTTTTAAACCACACGTATTCCCACATTCCAAAACATTCCTTTTTATATTTGTCAAGACTTGTCCAAATCTATTTTTACACAATTGTAATCATAGAATATTGAACAGGTTACACTCTGCTTTATAAACATGTGTCTTCCCAAATATCATTCTTTAATGGCTGCACAATGCAATTGGGCTGGTGGATAATATTTACTACTAATTTTGTAAAATGCAGGGTAGTTTCCACTTTTTAAAAAGAATTAAAGATAATACCATAATCAACATCTTAGTGTGTAGATTTCTGCTTATGCTCAATTATTTACTTGGTGTAAAATCCCAAGATTAGGACTGAATGTGCCACTTTATAATACTGCCAACTATGGAAGAGAATACCACCAGCTAGTTACAGAGCAAACTTACCCATCCCTAGTGAAGTATTTTCCCAATTTACTAAGCACAAGATGGGCTCTACAAATATATTTTAATTTGTATTTTATTCACCAGTTAGCAAGGCTGGACATTTTCTGACCTGCCTGCTATTATAATACTGTATTTCACAATGCTGAAATGGGTCTTGGATGTCAATGTTTGACTAGATTTTCTCTTTATTCCTCAGATACTTTGTAGCTACACAGAAAGGAGAAAGCATGTAGACAAACTGCCAGAGACTACTACTCAACTGCTTCGGTAGTAGTAACCACATAACTTCATTGAGCTGGAATAAAGAATTACAGAAGATTTTAGATAGCAGCTTTATCTTCCCTGAAATCAAATTTTAACTCAGTTTCTTTCTTCTCCTTCTTGTTCTTCTTTTTGAGATATCCTCACTCTGTCAACCAGGTTGGAGTGCAGTAGGGCAATCTTGGCTCACTGCAACTTCTGCCTCCAGGGTTCAAGTCATTCTTGTGCCTCACCCTCCCAAGTAGCCGGGATTACAGGTGTCCACCACCACGTCCGATTAATTTTTGTATTTTCAGTAGAGACACGGTTTCAGCATGTTAGCCAGGCTGGTCTTGAACTCTTGGCCTCAAGTGATCTGCCCACCTCAGCTTCCCAAAGTGCTGGGATTACTAGGCGTGAGCCACAGCATGCAGCCAGTTTCTTTCTTCCTAATGGTTCTATCTATTGTGATGTCAACGTGTGCTTCCAAATGTGCATGTATGTGTGTGTTCATGTATACATTCAAGTCCAAGAAAAAGTACTCCTGTTTGTTTAAGAGTATGAGTAAGTTGAAACACAAAAAGGAAAAAATAGTTTGTTATTACAAGAGCTATTGTTTATTGTATACTATCTATGGAAAGCATTCCAGTTCAGGCTTTCTGTATTCTACATTTTAATAAAAATCAAGATCCTTGCTCTTTGTTAAAATCACTTGACTGGCCCGACACAGTGGCTCACACCTCTAATTCCAGCACTTTGGAAGGCTGAGATGGGTGGATCACAAGGTCAAGAAATCAAGATCATCCTGGCCAACACAGTGAAACCCCATCTCTACTAAAATATAAAAATCAGCTGGGCGTAGTGGCCCACGCCTGTAGTCCCAGCTACTCAGGAGGCTGAGGCAGCAGAAGTGCTTGGAACCAGGAGGTGGAGGCTGCAGTGAGCTGAGATTGCACCACTGCACTCCAGCCTGGCACCTGGCGACAGAGCAAGACTCTGTCTCCAAAAAAAAAAAAAAAATCACTTGACTGTTATGTGTATAAATAAAGGAGCTCAATTTCCATCTGAGGTGTATTTTTCTCATCAAGTTACAAATACACGCAAAACTGAGATTCTATAATTTTAACTCGAATTTAAACTGTGATTATATTACCACATGCTGGAATCTCAAAGAGGCTGTCTTAATAACCATAATTATCTCTGACTTGGGGATAATAAAATATGTTCTTTATAGAGTCATTTCAAGTTATTGCCTATGTGTTTATTCAAGACGATTACATCCTTCTCTTCAGGTTTCCATAATACCATTTTATCTTCAAAACAGCCCCTCTACCCCGACACAACATTACAAACCTGCTCATAGCTGCCATTACAAACAAAATTTTTATTTGGACTTAATTTGAAATGATCAGAAACAATACATTACTAAATCATTTTATGTCAAAAGTATTCTACATAAAACATTATTTTCTTACCAGAATCTGGCAAAGAATTAAGATCTGCACATAACACAAGTGGAATAGTTCCAAATTCTCCCAATACACTGGATTTGAGGTTACGAGAGGCTTTATCAATAATGTTCTTCACTTCTGAGAGGAACATCATAGTTTGCACCAACTTCACATCAGAGTATTCAGGGTCCCAATGCATATGAGCATTAGCCACAAGAATAAGTTGTTTTTCTGTTCCAAGATGTGGCTTTCCAGCTATATTAGATAAAAACAAAACAAAGAAACAGACAAAACCCGCCCATCAGCCCATATATTCTTACAGTGTCTGAAAGCAAATAATTTCTCAGGAGTCCCAGAATAGAAAAGTCACCTAAAATTCCCACCTGATGACTAATTGTGACCCACAACAAACCCAAGAAATACACATCTAAAACTAGGTTGATGCTTCCAGCACAGGGCATTCACTACTTGTACAAAAATAGCCCCAACTATTCTAGACAGCTTGAGTTTTAAAACTCTGTCTCCTTCAAACTTTTGGTCTTAGTTTGGATGTCCTAAATCAAGCCTCACAAAATTTAATCTAAACCCTCTTTCTTAAATTTAAGACAACTCTTAAGTCCTATTTCCATCTTTTCTATACTTCACATTAAATATCCCTATTCCAACTGCTCAAGTGACAAAGTTTCAGGTCTTGGCATAATGGTCACTTAAATATACTTTCAATTTTAAGTGATCCATTTATCCAAAACTCAACACCTTGAAAACAATTATTTTAAATAGATCAGGAAAAGAATTTGCTTACAGAAATATCCTTGCTGCCAAAAAAATTATAAAAGTGTATAGAGTTCTTACCCCTGAGCAGTTACTTTAATATTTACTTCAACATTTCTTTTACATAAAAAATTCTTAAGAGAAAAAAAAAGTTTTTTTAATGCTTTTCAAGGTTTGTAACACTTTTTAATGGGCCAGTGCTTTCTCATCTTAAGCTTTGTGGCAGAGAAAAAGAGAGATATTTTAGAAAAGACAAATTCTCACTGAGTTTCTTCAGGTGTTAGACAAGACCATTAATACACAATGAAATTTCTGTTTTCTATTCTTTTGAAGATGTCTAGTCAGAACTATTAAATTTTGGTGGTCAATTTTACAGGAAGTGAAAGGGCCACTCACATGACATTTCAATCAATTCCTTTCGAAGTTCTAGCAGTACTGCAACTCCAATGTTATCTTTTGTCATGACTCTGTTCAGCATAGCTTCAGACCCTTCAGAATTTGCCATGGCTAGCTGATTAAATTCAACAGTGTGTTTCTGAACCAAAGTAAATCTAAAACAAAAACAAAACACACACACAAACAGAGTTGGGAGTACCAACAGGTTAGCTTTGTGGGAACTGTAGTTTTCCCAAACTTCCTTAACAGATATGATGGCACTTAAATCACATTATGGAAAATCCTTCACCGTTTAGCACCAAGCTTCCCACATCCATTTAAAGTTGCAATTAAGTCTGTTACTGATACAAATAACAATTTGAAAATTACAACTTAAAAAAACGTAGTCATCTTGTTTAGGTTTTATGTTGGAATATTTTACCTTGTAATTTTTAAACAATTCTTTTTTAAAGTATGGATTTAAGAATCCCTGTACCATCCTAGAGGGAATTTTAACTACTTGGTGATTCAATTAACAATTGGAGTTAAACCCTAGTAAACACCTGAAGAAACAGCAGTACTTTTAAGCATGTCTCCAAAACAAGGTTATTTTTGATGATTAAAAACAAAAATCCCCTAGGTCAAATAGCATTATTTTCTTGAGTAATAACATAGTGCCTCATTCTCTCATTTGCCAATTAATTTCCACACCCTTGGCCCCCACCCTGCAAATACTGAGAAAATTTTCTTTTTTAAAAACAAGATGACTTACTTTTCTGTCTTGAAGAATATTGCACAGCCATCAACATGTTTCCTTTCTTGTTCTGACATTGTCCTAGCTCTAGACTTAGGACTAAAGAATCCATTATAGCCACGTTCTTTCAGTTCTACCAGAAAAAAACTGTAATACTGTTCCGTTTCAACCTCCTGAAAAATTGTAAACAGAACAGTTATTTCATATGACAAAAATCAGTCCTACATATTGACTTTTATGTATAGTCTGAGAGCCTGAAATAATTTCATAGGACTGGTCTACAGATAAGAATGTAACATCTTTTCAAGCCAGGCATGGTGGCTCATGTCTATAATCCCAGCACTTTGGGAGGCAGAGGCGGATGGATCACTTGAGGCCAGGTGTTTCAGACCAAGCCTGGCCAACATAGCAAAACCAGTCTCTACTAAAAATATGAAAATTAGCCGGGCGTGGTGCATGCCTGTAATCCCAGCTACTAGGGAGGCTAAATTCGCTTGAACCCAGGAGGCGGGGGCAGCAGTGAGCTGAGATAGCAACACTGCACTCCAGCCTGGAGGACAGACCAAGATCCTGTCTCCCACCCCCTACCAAAAAAAAAGTAACATCTTTTTAATGCTATTTATCTGAAACCAACTGGAACACCTACTTGTCATTTTACAGGTACCAGTTGCCAAGGGCAATTCATTGCTGTTTAGGAACAATGAATGGAAAGACACATACTTCTATGCATGTATATTTTCTCATGTCTTAGAACTGATGTGGACTGAGAATCACAGAGATGGAAGGAACTTTGTAAATCGTAACTTCAGACCCTTGCAGAGAAAGTAACATGTTCAAGATTATGCAAGTGACTATGAGAGCTGGACTGAGAACCCAAAATGATTATGTGTCAGGTCAGTCCTTTTTACACTATGCCTTAATTGTTCTAGTAACATGGTCAGGAATATAAAGCTGTAGCTTGACCATGCCAGAATTTCAGTACCTTTGCCACCCAACTCAAAAATAGTGTGCAGGGACATTGGAGGGAGGAGGACGGTGAGTATTTAGCAGTCATAGCAAATGTATAAAACCCAACTTAACTCATTTGCTTATTTTACAACACAGTACTGCAAAGCAAAGCAGACAGTACTCCCAGGATTCACTAATAACGTTAAAAAAACAGTGCTTTAAGAACTACCAGAGCTGAAACTTCCAATGTATCTGTGTAATGTATTCCTAGTTTGCTCCTTGCTGTATCAATGTTAGGTCAACTCTCTTCTATCTGACTTACCTGAAGACTTACGATATCAGCATTGCAGCTCAAGATTTCTTGAATAATGGCCTTTTTCCTGTAGTCCCAGTTTAGTGCCCATGATGGACAGTAGCCGTATAACTGCCGGGTCGCATATTTATCACAAAGAACATTATAGCACATGACAGAAAACAAGGCTGTAGGAAAGATAACTTTACTTATTCACACACGTGGCAGAAAAAAATAATAGAATTTCAGTAATGGTTTTCACTTAAATGTTAAGTTTGACTGTACTCATTCAATCTATAGCCACTGAAAAGCTACTACATATGCCACACATAGGGGATAAATAAACACGGATAATGCAAGCAGGACAGATAAGTGAACAAGTTAGAATACAATGTACTACACCTGCTACAGAGATAGGCACAGAAGGTTTGGAAGTGAAAAGCCTAAGCTCGTGAGCCCTTCAGCCTCTGAGCTTAACATTCCTCATTTCTCCACTCGTTCTACCATGCCACCAATTAAAAACAGTACCATAGATCAAATTTTGTTACACATGCCATGAAAGTTCCCAAACTATTTTCGTAGAATTTAGGTTAAAAGGAGATTAGAGGTTATTAGTTTAATTTTCCTCTTAAGTAAGGGTTTTAGCTCTCTTATAACTCAGTAGTGTCAAATCCATTTGGAACATGCTAGGATTTGGGAACTTCGAATAGAGATACTCATTTTAAGTGAATTTCATCAATACATTACAGAAGGGTTTCTCAACAAGAGGGGCACCACTGACATTTTATGTGAAATCTGTTGTGGGGGCCTGTGCCAGGTACTACATAGGATGTTGAGCAGCACCCCTGGTCTCCAGCCACTAGCAGTCAGCAACACTTCTCCCCGGTTATGACCATCAAAATAGTCTCCAGACATTGCCAAATGTCCGCTGGGGGATAAACTGCCAGTTTGAGAAGCACTGCTTTACAGCACACTTTCTATATAGCACAACGTAGAGGTCATGTGAGCAATAATTAAGGCTTTTTTCTATTACCTCCCAAACTAAATTAACCTTAAACATTCTATCTTAATGCTACCTGTTATCTAAGCATGCTGACAATACTGTTAGGCTTACAGAGACTGAGCAAAAATAACAGTTAGAAAATAAGAGACTACCAACCAGTTGGCCTTGTTCTATCTGGTTCTTGCAACATAATCCAAGACCTTGGAGGTGGTTGTTCTGTTGAAACTAGTTGAACAGAAAATAAAGAATTAAGCAATATTCTTACATATCTTCCTAATAAAAAGGTTTAAACAAATAACCACTTACTTCTTTTTGCAGTACCTGACAAATTATCAAGCAAATAGTTCAGCAGCCGTCTTGTTCCATCTGGTTCCTGATAAAGGTTCAATATATCCTGGGTAAGGGGATTTCCTGAAAATATTTTTAAAATAGGTAAAATTAAACTAGGTACTAAATATGTTTCAAAGTTTTAAAATGTACCAATATTGCTGGGCACGGTGACTCACGCCTGTAATCCTAGCACTTTGGGAGGCCAAGGTGGGTGGATCACCTGAGGACAGGAGTTCAAGACCAGCCTGGCCAACATGGTGAAACGCCATCTTTTTTTTAAGGTACCAATATTATCAGATCATCTATAACAATGTTATAGTTACTAGTAAGATGTCAAACATATTAAAAAAAATCATTTTTTTTCAGTTTTTGATGTAAAAGTAAAAATCATTCATACCATGTTCTATACACATAGTCAAAACATGATTATTAATGAGCTGATGTCAATCACAAATGCTCTAGCAGTGCTCTGTATCTGACCCTGCCTCGCCAACACTTTCAATAACACAGATTGTTATAACAAACAGGAAGGAATAAAACACAAATGGGCAAGGCAGGTGACTGGGAGTGTGGTCGGGAAGAGGAAACAGTGAAGGGAAGGATGAAAGCCAGCGTAATGCGTCAGAAAATCAAAACTCTACAATGCCACAAAGCTAACAAGAAAACATCCTAATGACAAATGTGCACTTGCACTTAGATTTTCTACAGTCAAACTGAATAAAGCAACAAAATAGGGCAGACTTAAGAATTAACTCGCTAAGGAGTGGGAAAAAAAATCCCAGGGCCATGAACCACCTGTAAATTCAGTAACTGTTTTGTGACAAAATGAGAGCAAATACAATGATTTACATATACCTACAAGACTCTCAAATCCTCTCCGAAGGGTTTCTATGTACATGAGAAATAACAGTACAAATAACAACAGTGCAGTGCAGGGTTTCATCGAGCCAAGTTCCTATCCATCCTACACAAGCGTTGTGTATTATTCTGATGCCACGGCACCACTTTAATAAAATCAAATTCTGCAGAATGAATAAGGCAGATAAAATGGTCAAAGATCTTAACCATACAAAATGAAGAAAAATGAAAGGATATGGCAGATAAGAATGACCACAACTGCCCCCCCCACGCAAAAAAAAAAAGAAAAAGAAAAAGAATGACCACAACCCAGAGGAAGTAGTTTTTTCTTATTCTCTCATAAAAAACTAGACTCAAAAAGCAGAACAGAGAGATAAGATCTAACAGGAAAGGCCAAGGCAGAACAGAAGAGGTTGGCAAACATTGTTAACGACTTGAGACGCCCTGTGCTGTAAGCTAGCGGAGTATCCTTCAAAGAAGCTGAGTTGCGTGGACGGGAAAAATGGCAAAGTTCATTTACCTTTTTTGTGAGACAGAGTCTTGCTCTGTCGCCCAGGCTGAAGTGCAGTGGCATGATCTTGGCTCACTGTAACCTCCGCCTCCCGGGTTCAACTGAATCTCCTGCTTCAGCCTCCTGAGTAGCTGGGACTACAGGCACACGCCACCACGCCCAGCTAATTTTTTACATTTTTCGTAGAGACGGGGTTTCACCATGTTAGCCAGGATAGTCTCAATCTCCTGACCTCTTGATTCACCCACCTTGGTCTCCCAAAGTGCAGGGATTACAGGCATGAGCCACCACGCCCGGCACTCATTTACCTTTAAGATCGCTTTCAGTTTTAAGATTCTAGGATTCTAAGAATTACAGAAAGTAAAAATGTGTTGCTGTAAGTGCAAAGTAGATCTTTGCAGGAAGACAATTACAGGAATACCATTCTCTCATATGCATGGTTCTTTATAACCGCCAAAGCCTTTTCATGTTTTTACTGAGTCATAATCCTGTGAGATAGCCAGTTATAACTTAAATCTATCAGGACCCTTTGTGAAACACATCTTGAGAAAATGAAGTCAACTGAAAACGTCTCAGTATCAGGTAAACAGCCCATTCTAACCAGACCTACAGTGATGCTGTCTTTTTACTACTTGCCAGTGCAAAAAATATTAAGAAGTGACCGCTTCTACCTATGTGATCCCCCTCTTATAAGATCTTGCTTTGTAAACTAAAAAGCATCCCCAAATACAAAGACCTATTTATGACTTTAATAAATGTATCTGAAACCCAATGGTGGATGTCACCTACATCTGCTTGCTTTTGGGAATTCTTTTAAATTTAAAATTAATCTATTCTTCACTACCTGCCAAAGAAAATAATATACATGAATAAAGTTAACAACAATAAAATGCTGGAATTAAAATATTACACTGAGTCCTGAGAAAGGAACAAAGTAAATGAGAGGTTACTTCAGCGTAGATGGAGCAACAACACTTTTCCCTGTTCTTCCCACTAGGTACAACTAACAGCACTGTATATTATACGTAAAACAGAGAGACAACTCTGAAACGTGGGGAGATGGCAGAACAGCCAGAGACTGCAGGACCTGACAAACGGCACGGGTATGAGCTCCCTGGGTTTACTTTTTGCCTCAGATATCCCAAGCATGCAGCTAAGAAGCCAGTAACATAGAAATACCAATGGGTACAGACCCAAAATAATCCTAACAAAAGCCAAAGGACCAGGGAAGGCTACCTAAAAAGACAGAAGTTTTAGGTAAGAATTACTCTACTCGAGCTTAACACTAAAGAAGAAAATGCGGTCCCATCTCTACTCATGCCAGCATGATGCCCAAGTGGGGAGCCTAGACTTCTGCTGCAAGAGAAAGAAAGATGGCGATATGGAGCTCCCCCTCCTCCCTCGGAGGTGGTGTCAGAGGAGGTCAAGTAGAGTCAAGACTTTCACCATCTCCCTGCAGTAATGAGGACACACCAATGTGGTGTCCGTGAAGACCACATGAAGAGTCAAAACTACCACCTCCACCAACAGTAACAAGGAGTCCCTACTCCCAGGTGTCAATGAAAGCTAAGTGGAACCTGAATTTCTACCTCCACTGGCAGTAAGGAGACAGTGCCCTGGTTCCCTTGCCACAGCAATGCTAGGGAAAGAAAACCAAACTAAAAAGTTTAAATGAGATCTAGGGTCTGATAAGTCCAGTATCAAATGAAAATAGCTCACCACACCAAGAACCAGGAAGATATCAAACGCAAAAAAATAAACAATAGCTTCCAACCCTGAGATGACAGAAACAGAATTATCTAACCAAGACAAAGGTATCATGACAAAAATGCTGCAAAGAAATTATAAACATGCTTGAAAAACACAGGAGGACTGAGCAAAGAAAAAGTAAGTTCAGGCAAATAAAACAGAAAACATTTAAAACCAAATGGAAATATTATAACTGAAAAATAAAATAAATGAATGCTAGGCAGGGTGGCTCATGCCTGTAATCCCAGCACTTTGGGAGGCTGAAGCAGGAGAATCACTTGAAGCCAGGAGTTTGAGACCAGCCTTGTTAACATGGTAAAACCTTGTCTCTACAAACGAACAAAATTAGCCAGGCATAGTGGCATGTGCCTGTGGTTTCAGCTACCTGGGAGGCTGAGGTGGGAGTACTGCTTGAGTCTGGGAGGTTAAGCTGCAGTGAGCCAAGATCGTGCCACTGTACTCCAGCCTCAGATCATCGTTCTCAAGGACCGATGAATGGATAGACGGAAGGAAGAAAGAACGGAAGGAAGGACAGATAGACGGACGGATGGAAGGAAGGAAGGAAAGACGGAGGGAGACCAACAAGAAAAAGAACAGTCTCTGGGACTTGTGGGACTATAACAAAAGATGTAACATTCATGTCATCAGAGCCTTGGAAGCTGAGGACACGAAAGACAGGGCTGAAAAAGTACTCAAAGAAATAATGGCTGAAGAGTCTCACAATATGGCAATAAATACAAACCTACAGATTCAAGAAGCAGAATGAACTCCTAAGCAGGGAAAACCCAAAGGAATCCACAGCGAGACACATCATAATTAAACTTCTAGAAACTAAAGACAAAGAAAAAACATATTGGAAGCAGCCAGAGAAAAATGACACCTTAGCTGCAGGAGGAAAAAGAAAAAAATTGAATGACAACAGATTTCTCATCATAAACCACAGAGGCCAGATGGAAGTGGCAAAATATTTTTCAAGTGTTGAAAAAACTGTCAAACCCAGAATCTTATATCCAGTGAAAATATCCTTCAGGAATGAAGGAGAAATAAAGATAATCTCAGATGACAAAAAAACAAGAGAATCTGTTGCCAGCAAATCTACCCAAAGGGAAACATTAAAAAAAGTTATCTAAATACAAGGGAAATGATAAAAGGAGGAGTTTGGAACACTAGGAAAGAAGAAAACAATATACCAAACAAAAAAATATGGGCAAATATGGGATTTCTTCCTCTTAAGTTTTCTAAATCATGTTTGACAACTAAAAAAAATTTCAACCGGCACAGCAGATCACACCTGTAATCCCAGCACTTTGGGAGGCTGAGGTGGGCGGATCGCAAGGTCAGGAGTTCAAGATCAGCCTGACCAACATGATGAAACCCTGTCTCTACTAAAAATACAAAAATTAGCTGGGCATGGCAGCACATGCCTATAATCCCAGCTACTCAGGAAGTTGAGGCAGAAGAATCACTTGAACCCAGGAGGCAGAGGTTGCAGTGAGCCAAGATTGTGCCACTGTACTCTAGCCTGGGCAACAAGAGACTCTTGTCTCAAAAAATAATAATAATAAAACTAATGTAATTCTAAATTTATATAGAGAAAGTATTCTGAACTGTTATCAATGGCAGTGAATAAAAGTATGTAAAGAGAGTTAAGGTTTGATATTTCCCTTGAACTGGTAAAATAGCACCCACTAGACTGTGATAAGTTATACATATACAGTGTAATACCCAGAGGAAGCATGAAACATCTATACAAATAGGCATACTAAAAACATTACAGAAGAATCAAAATGGAATCTAAAATATGTTTAAGTAACCCATAGGCAGGCAAAAGGAAAGGTGGGGGAGGGGGGAATGAAGAAACAGAAAACAAAAAAATAAAATGGCAGAATTAAACCCTAACTTAGTAATTAACTTTAAATGTAAATGGTCTAAATATGCCAATTAAAAGACTGGTGGAATGGATTTTAAAATATGATCCAACTATATACTGTCCACAGAAACTCATTTCAAATATAATAATAGAGGCAAGAAAGGAATGGTAAGAGATATATAATATAATGCAAAAGTTGATCAAAGGAAAGCAGGAGTGGTTATATTAATATTAGATAAAGTGGACTTCAGAGGAAATAAAATTGCCAGAGATAGAAAGTAACATTATGTTACTTTCTAAAGGGTCAATCTCTCAAGAAGACAGCAATTCTAAGTGTACTTCCCAACAAGAGAAGTGCAAAATATGTTAAAAGGAAAAACTGACAAAACTAAGAGGAAAATAGAGTCTAAAATTATAATGGAGACTTTAACACCTCTCTCTCAATAAGTGATAGCACATAACAAAAACTTCACTACCATGGACCTAACAGACATTAGGTTAATATATAGGATCTAACAGATATTTATAGAACCTTCTATCCAAAACCAGAAAACACATTCTTTTTCATTGCTCAAGAAACATATGCCAGGATGGACAACATACCCTAGTCCATCAAACAAACTTCAACAAATTAAAAAGAATTGAAATCATACAGAATATTCATTTTCTGACCACAATTAAATCATATTAAAAATCAGTAACTGGCCGGGCGCGGTGGCTCAAGCCTGTAATCCCAGCACTTTGGGAGGCCGAGGCGGGTGGATCACGAGGTCAAAAGATCGAGACCATCCTCATCAACATGGTGAAACCCCGTCTCTACTAAAAATACAAAACATTAGCTGGGCATGGTGGCGGGTGCCTGTAATCCCAGCTACTCAGGAGGCTGAGACAGGAGAATTGCCTGAACCCGGGAGGCGGAGGTTGCGGTGAGCCGAGATCGCGCCATTGCACTCCAGCCTGGGTAACAAGAGCGAAACTCCGTCTCAAAAAAAAAAAAAAAAAAAAAATATCAGTAACTGAGCTGGGAGTAAAGTGCTTGTAGTTCCACCTACCTGAGCGACTGAGGTGAGAGGACTGCTTGGTCCCCACGAGTTGGAAGCCAACCTGGGTAACACAGCCAGATCTCATCCCAAAATAATTAATAAATAAATAAAATGTACTGAGCTAGTGAAAATGAAAATACAAATACAAATATCAAAATATGTTGCTGGACATAGCTTCTAAAGTAGGGCTGGGAAGAAAATTTCTACACTAAATGTAAACATTAATAAAGACAAAAGTCTCAATCCAATAATCTATCACCTCAAGAACCTAGAAAAAAAAGAACAAAAGCAAGAAGAAAGGAAATACTAAAAAGCGGAACTCAATGAAATAAAAGTCTCCATACCATTTTTGTCTAAAAAGCAATAGCAGTTTTTTTTTAAAGTTGTTTCTGCCAAAGGAGGGCATGCCTTCCTGGGCAACACTGGACAGCACTGGATACGAGGCCGTAGCTTTAGGCCTCATTGTGAGGAGCAGGGGCCCCAGTCCAGTCAGCCCCAACTGCCCATCCACGGGGGCCTCCTCCCACTGCATGGATCCTGTCTCTCCATCCACGGGGGCCTCCTCCCACTGCATGGATCCTGTCTCAGCCTCTCCACTCATCGTGCCTCCAGTTATCCAGGTTTTCACCATCTCCTTCTCCTCCCATGCATCTGTCTTGGTCTCTGAGACTAAAGAACATCTCTTTCCTCTTCTCTGTGGACTATATCCTAAGAAAAGTGCCTGGTCACTAGACCCCAGCTGCCTTGAGTGTGTTCCCTGTGGCCACGCATGGCTGCCCCTTTCTGAGGCTCAGGCAAAGAGCCAATTCCTTCTTAGTGTCTCAGAATTGGTAGTTACAGATGTTGGCAGAAGGATGGACACGTAGATTAATGAAACAATGAAAAATCCAGAAACAGAGTCACACAGATATGCTCAACTGATTTTTGCCAAAGATGCAAAAGCACTCCGATGGAGGTAAGATCGTATTTGAATAATGCTGCTGGAGCAACTGGACATCCAGGCCACGCACGCGCAAAAAGAACCTTGAGCTAAACTTAATCTTAAATCCGAATGGATCAGAGACTTAAATGTAAAACATTAAGACCATAAAACTTTAAAAAAAAAAAAAAAACTAAGAGAAAAATTTTTGGGATTTAGAGCTCTTCAGAATTCTTAACTTGAAACAAAAATCAGGATCCATAGAAAAAAAAAACTGATAAATTGGGCTTTATTAAAATTGAAAAATTCTGCTATGCAATGACCTTTTTAAAAGCTACACACTGAGAGAAATATGTGCAAACCACGTATCCCACCAAGGACTCATATCCAGAATATAAAAGGACTCCCAATAAAAAAGCAAACAAGACAAGAAATGTCACAGAAGAAAAATATTACAGATAACAAATAAGAACCTGCAAAGATGTTGGATGTCTTCAGCCGTCGGGGAACTATAAATCAAAACCATGAGATGACTACACATCTACCAGAATGGCTAACATAAAAATAGTGACACCACCAAATGTTGATGAGGATGCAGAGAAAGTGCTGGTTAGAATGTTGAACAGTACTGACACTATAGAAAACCATTTAGCAATTACTTAAAAAATTAAAAACATAACCCTCAAATGACCCAGCAATTGCATTCCTGGATATTTATCCCAGAGAAATGAAGACAAATTTTCACAAAATAACTTGTACATTGAATGTTCACAGTAGCTTTATTTGTAACAGCCCCAAATAAGATACCACCCAGATGCCCTCCAGCAGGTAAATGGTTAAATAAACCAGGAGACATTTATGTCACAGACTACTCCTCTCATCTATATAGGATAAATATCCAAATAATTAACCTGAGTGGAAAAGCCAATTTCAAAAGACTGCGGAGTATGATTCCATTCAGTGACATTCTTTTTTTTTTGAGACGGAGTTTCGCTCTTGTTACCCGGGCTGGAGTGCAATGGCACGATCTCGGCTCACCGCAACCTCCACCTCCTGGGTTCAGGCAATTCTCCTGCCTCAGCCTCCTGAGTAGCTGGGATTACAGGCACGTGCCACCATGCCCGGCTAATGTTTTGTATTTTTAGTAGAGACGGGGTTTCACCATGTTCACCAGGATGGTCTCGATCTCTCGACCTCGTGATCCACCCGCCTTGGCCTCCCAAAGTGCTGGGATTACAGGCTTGAGCCACCGCGCCCGGCCATCAGTGACATTCTTAAAACAGCCCAACTATAGAAGGAGTGGGCTGGGGAAGGAACAAAGTAGGTATAAAAGTACAATGAAAGGACATTCTGGTGATGGAAACAGTCTACATCCTTTTTTAAATGGACATACAATAGTATGTTTATGGGGAACAATGTGATGTTTCCACATAGTTATACATAGTGGAATGATCAAATCAGGCTAATCAACAAATCCGTCACCTCGAATGCTTATTTCTTTTCTTTCTTTTTGAGATGGAGTCTCACTCTTGTTGCCCAGGCTGGAGTGTAATGGCACAATCTTCGCTCACCACAACCTCAACCTCCCAGGTTCAAGCAAAATTCTCCTGCCCCAGCCTTCTGAGTATCCAATAGTTATTTCTTTGTGGTGAAGACATTTAAAATCCATTCTTTTAGCTGTTTAAAATTATACACTGTTATTAACTATAACTACTATGCTATGCAACAGATCACCAGACCTATTCCTCCTCTGTAACTATGTACCCTCTGATCAAGATCTCTCCCTTCTACTCTGTCCCCTGTCCCCAGCCTCTGAGAACAACCATTCTACTCTCTACTTCTATGAGTTTGACTTTTTAAGACTTCACACTTAAGTGAGATCGTTATATTTGTGTCTGGCTTATTTCACAAAATATTCTGTATTTTGACTGTTCTGTGTACGACAACGTAAAACTATAGTTTTGAAAGATGTTACTATTAAAGGGAGTTGGGTAAAGAGGATAGGACTGTTGTGCATTATTTCTTGTAAATGCATGTGAATCTACAGATGTCTCAAAATAAACAGTTTAAGAAAAAAAAAGTGAATGAGCACCTAAGGTCACAGTCCTGCCTTTAAGTGTATCACTGTAGCACAATTTTTAAGAACATTAAAAAATCTGAGGGGGGAAAAAGTGAAGAATGCCAGCCATTATGCAACAACTTCAAAGAAAATTGTATGAACTGATTCATGAGACAGAAATACTTTGGTTCTGCAAGAATGTATGACGTATAATTGCAAACAGACATGACTCTGAACATATTTTCTTTCTTCCAAACAGATGCCCAGAGAAAGCAATGGTAGTTTTCAGAGGGCAAAGATGATATAATCACTTTAAGAAGTAAAGTAGCAGATCTACCCCAAAATGGATCATTCTACCCAATGTTCTGACACGACATTAGAATTAAAGCATAAACTGCAAAAGCTCAGAAAAATAGAAGGATTTGTCCAAAGGAGGTAAAACCAGTGAAAACAGACTGCCGTTACAGATATGTAACACTGTCCAACACGATATGTGAGATAAACAAATGTCTCTTTGAAACTGTATTTCCAAGAAAGAAAAATGGAAGAGCAAGGGGATCAGCAAAAATGTAAGGAGTCATAAAGAAGTTCCCTCCCCCTGCAGGCATTTACACTTAGAGGCTTTCATGTACATTAAATCAGTAGGAAAATTTATGGCCAGATGCAATGGCTCACTCCTTAACCCCAGCACTTTGGGAGGCCTAGACAGGAGAATCATTTGAGGTCAGGAGTTTGAGACCAGCCTAGCCAACATGGTGAAACCTCATCTCTACTAAAAATACAAAAAACTGGGCTAGGCGCGGTGGCTCATGCCTGTAATCTCAGCACTTTGGGAGACCAAGGTGGGTGGATCACAAGGTCAGTAGGTCGAGACCATCCTGGCTAAAATGGTGAAACCCCGTCTCTACTAAAAACACAAAAACTTGGCTGGGCGTGGTAGCACATGCCTGTAGTCCCAGCTACTCAGGAGGCTGAGGCAGGAGAATCACTTGAACCTGGGACACAGAGGTTGCAGTGAGCCGAGATCATGCCACTGCACTCCAGCCTGGGTGACAGAGCAAGACTCTGTCTCAAAAAAAAAAAAAAAATTAGCTGGGCATGATGATGGCCACCTGTCACCTCAGCTACTCAGGAGGCTAAGGCAGGAGAATCACTTGAACCCAGGAGGCGGAGGTTCCAGTGAGCCAAGAACATGCCACTGCACTCCAGCCTGGGCAACAGAGACTTTCTCTCAAAGGGGAAAAAAAAAAAGCAAATTTGTGACTGGTGACCCTAATGTGAAAAGCCTTAGTGAGTATGAATTATAGGTTATAAATTGTAAGATTATAAAAACCTCAAATTGGAAAACATACAACAGTAACTACCTCTGCCATGAGGAGTACTGAAAGAACAAAGAGGGTCTCGGCATTCCATAATGTTCTATTTCTTTTGCATACAAAAAAATTATACACAAAAATGATAGAGTCGCTGTTAATTCTGGCAGTCATTTTATGGACACTTTGCCACACAGTACTTTTCTGTTCTTCAAATTTAGAAACAGCTAGACTGGGAAATATAACAGAAAAGGGCATCTTCATCTTGCATTTCACTGGCCCTTATTTGTAGAAGCCCTAGCTAGTTCAGCCCACACAGAAAAAAACTTTCCAAAGAACCATTTACAAAACTGACGTGTTAAATATGACTTTCCATACATTTTAAAACATATATTTGTATTTTTTATTTTTAAAAAATATACTGTTATTTATGATATATGAAATATTTACAGAAATAAAACCTTTTATATAACTGTATTTTTAAGAAACTAAGAGTACAATTCCTATTTTTAAAAAAAAAAAAAGGGTCTCACTCTGTCACTCGGTGGAGTGCAGTGGCACAATGTCAGCTCACTGCAACCTCTGCTTCCTGGGTTCAAGCAATTCTTGTGCCTCAGCCTCCCAAGTAGGTGGTATTACAGGTGGCAACCACCATGCCCAGCTGACTTTTCTATTTTTGGTAGAGATGGGGTTTTGCCATGTTGCTCATGCTGGTCTTGAATGCCTGGCTTCAAGATATCCATCTACCTCAGCCTCCCAAAGTGTTGCAATTACAGGTGTGAACCACCATGCCTGGCCTGTGAGTGTAATTCTTGAAAACTTCATCCAGGGACTTTTTTGAAGTAGGCTAGACAAACCTACCCAAGGCTGGTAAATAGCCACTTAACATGATTAACATGATGACTAAAAACAAAAACAAAAACAAAAAAAAACACACCAAAGACTAGTAGATAGTCTACAGCTGAACAGAGAAGAGATAAAACCACTGAGATGTAAGTAAGAAACTGACGAAGTCTGGGGGAAAATAAGTCTTTCAAAAAATTCCCTAGTAGAAAGATTATCAGCTTCTTTAGATTCAAAGACATATATATAACCCATAAGAACAAATACAGAAGTCATACCTTTCAGGCCTAAAGTCTGCAACTGAAACAGTTTTCCCAGCTCAAAAGGTAGAACTCGTAACAGGTTGTTATTTAAATGGAGCTCCCTGTTGATGCAAAAATTCCAGTATGACAGAAAAACATGTTAGCCTTTAGCAGTTAAAATCAACAACAGAGTTTCTAGGAATGTAAGCACCTAAGAATGAAAAAATGTTATATTATATTCCAATGTCTAGTATAGTGTTTCTTAAACTACATGTGGTTTAAAAACAAAACAAAACAAAACAAAACAAAAAAACTGCCGGAGAATACAAGAAGCAAATTACTAGAAAAATAAGGGAAAAAGGATAAAATATAAACTCTAATTTTTTTAAAGTATTAGATTCAACAGACATATAAAATTATTCAATTGCTGTATTACTCTCACCACAGACTGGCAAGACAGTTTGCAAACTGGCACCAGGTCACAGATCACACTGAGTATCACTGGTTGATCACATGTGGGGTCTACTACACACTTAAGAAAGTAAAATGATAAAGCAGCCTACCATGTGAATTCTTACAAGAGAAATAAAATGACCATTTAGTTAATGACTCAAGAGTTTATAGCAGCTGCACAATTAAGCTTATGATTACTATTAACTAAAGTTGCATTTAAAAAATAGCAGCTGTATTAACTATTCATGATTATTCTTAATAATTTGTTTTGCAGAGATAACCATAAATGTCAAAGGAATCTTCCAAGTGGGGGAGACATGCAAGGAAAGAACAACCAGAGACCAAATACTGATACACTAGCAATGTAACACATTAAGTTTTGTCAATTTTTAAGTGTGCAGGAAATCTATTTCTATAATCTTTGGGTTTTGACATTTAAATGAACCTTGGTTACTGAGCAAGCCAGAGGTCTGTATGGCTGTAAAATGAACAAGAAGAGCTAGTTCTGAATATCTGACTCCTGTTTATTTCCAAATGTAATACACAGAAAAAAGAAGTCCCTCAGCTGGGCACAGCGGCTCAGGCCTATAATACCAGCACTCTGGTAGGCCGAGAAGGTGGATCACTTGAAGTCAGGAGTTTGAGACCAGCCTGGCCAACATGGTGAAATCCAGTCTCTCTAAAAAATACAAAAATCAGCCAGGAGTGGTGGCAGGTGACTGTAATCCCAGTTACTTGGGAGGCTAGAATCGCTTGAACCCGAGGCAGAGGCTGCAGTGAGTCCAG
The DNA here is from genome assembly GCF_048565385.1 of Saimiri boliviensis. NCBI lineage: Eukaryota > Metazoa > Chordata > Mammalia > Primates > Cebidae > Saimiri > Saimiri boliviensis. Next base: position 4,671,653 of record NC_133468.1, read on the forward strand.
ATCGCACCACTGCACTCCATGCACTCCAGCCTGGGTGACAAGAGCGACACTCCGTTTCCAAAAGAAAGAAAGAAAAGAAAAGAAGATCCTTCAAGTAAATTTGTTTCACAGGACTAAAAACAGTCATAGAATAAACTCGATAATTAAGCCTAGAAAAACCTCAAAGGGCTGGAGTAGGAGCAACAGAGGCAGACCTTTCACAAGGTCCTTATTCCCTTTTTACTACATGGCTAATGGCAGAAGGCAGCAAAAAAAAAAAAAAACCCCAGAGAAACCATGGTGAAAAGTCAGTTAACATGAAATAGCACAAAATATTTCATTGGGATTAACATAATACATGGAATTTAGCTTTATATTTAACTTGATTAGATCTTATCTACCTTATAAAATGGAATAACAATAACAATAATAATAATGGGCCAGCCACAGTGGCTCACGTCTGAAATCCCAATTCTCTGGGACGCCAAGGTAGACACTAGGAGTTTAAGAGCTGCCTGGGCAACACAGTGAGACCTCCATCTCCAGCAAAATAAAAATAGAACACATTTTTTATAAATAGCAATTACCATTTCTTTTTTTTTCTTATTGGGGTAGGCAGGAGGAGTGTGGAGACATGCAGTGGCATGATCTCTGCTCACTGCAACCTTGACCTCCTGGGCTCAAGGCATCCCTCTGCCTCAGCTTTCCAAGTAGTGGGGATTACAGTTGCCCGCCACAAAGCCCAACACCTGGGATCAAGTAATCAGCCCGCCTGAGCCTCTCAAAGTCCTAGGATTACAGATGTGAACCACCACGTGCAGTCAGTAATTACCATTCCTTGCCAGGCATAGTGACAGTGGTTTTTACCCATTATCACAAATATCCCTAATCCTGGGTTAAGTAGGTTGTCTAAGATCACACAACTTGTAAATGGCAAAGTTAAGTTTCCAACCTGAACTCATATGTGACTCCAAATGCTACATATTTCATGCTACAGCCCCCCCAAATTTAATAATTAATTCTAGCTCTTTCAAGTCCAGGCTTTACTACTATCAAACACACAAGCCCTGGGAAGGCAAAAAAGGTTTCACCAATTGGCAATGGTTTCCTGGACCCTGTGTGAAGGATGGTATGGTGCCCTAACTATTTGTCATGGGTAAGTATGTGGGGTAAAATAAGTGCCTTAGCCCCTCTCTGTCCAAACTTTTTCATTTGAGAATAAAGTATATTACACAAAATATAGCAATTTAAAATTTCAGGCAATGATCTACCTTAATTTATTATTAGCTGACAATTCAGTGTTCCCAAAAACATAACTATAAAGTTATAAAGGATATAGTTATATTCCCTTTTACTCAAATATCATTAAATGAACAGTTTTGTTTCCTGACACAAGGAATGCTGTATTTTGTTTTAGGGGTTATACAGTTAGTACGTATTAAGTTGAATCTGCATACCTGAGTGATACCATGTTTCCGAGTTCTGCGGGTAAGCTACGGATTTTATTAGATGACAGGTCCAAATATGCCAGATTGTGAAGCTTAGCAATGTCTGAAGGAATTCGGGACAGGGAATTGTCACTCAAATGCAAAGCTGTCAGATGAGTTAGTGACCACAAAGATGCACTTAAGCTTCTTACTTTTCCTGTAAGAGAAAAAAGATAGGAGCAGATTATATAGTTTCTCTACAATTTGTTCTGTAGATCAAATAAGGTTTAGCTGTTTTTATGAGTAACTTAAATTATTACCGAAAAACTTGTGAGAAGGGGTTAACAGGAAATCTTACCTATTCTATGGCAATTCATTGCTATGCTATGATTAAGTTATAAGCTCTTCACTTAGCAGGTTAAAATAAAAAGTTAATGTACCAATACTGCTTAGATTGCATCTTTATTTTTAGGAGCACAAGAAGAATTTATCCTTTAAAATGATCTGAGATATGAGAGGGAAATATGATTAATTTACAGTAATGATAAATCCAACATCTGAACATCATGATTGGTTTGGACTTACACAAAATAACACAAATCACAAATTCTAATATCTCAGAGGCTATTCATAATCTTCAGAAAATTCTTTAGACAAGAATTTTGCCTAAAAACTAAAAGGAAAACAAGGTATTAGTTTAGCTGAGTTTTAAGACTAGGGTACCAAGGCTGGGCGTGGTGGCACACGCCTGTAATCCCAACACTTTGGGAGGCCAAGATGGGCAGATCACAAGGTCAGTAGTTTGAGACCGGTCTGGCCAACATAGTGAAATCCTGTCTCTACTAAAAATATAAAAAATTAGTCGGAGGTGTTGGCGCGTGCCTGTAATCCCAGTTACTCGGGAGGCTGAGGCAGGAGAATCGCTTGAACCCAGGAGGCGGAGGTTACAGTGAGCTGAGATTGTGCCACTGCACTCCAGCCCAGGCAACAGTGCAAGACTCTGTCTCAAAAAAAAAAAAAAAAAAGACCAGAGCACCCAAGTGATAACTGAATCAAGAACCACACAACTAAGCAGAATTTGTATTATGTTTTGTGTTATACGCTAACAAGTAAAACAATTTACTATATGTATTACATGTTAACAAGTAAAAACACTTCAGATATTAAGTCATACTATTATAATCAAATAGTAGTAGGCATAAGATTCAGTGACTAAGAACAGGATAAAATCTTTCAATGCAATAGTAAATCTATACTTTGGCTCTTCTTGATAAATTCTCAATGGTTTCTATAATCTTAGAACTTTCCCCATAATCTCCTTAATGGTTCAGGATCTAATCTGAGAGAGAATGAAACAAATGTAATGAAAACATACCAGTCTTTCAGAACTGATTTTCTATTGGCTGAAAATGCAACCTTGAGACTTCTTACCAAAATAGTGGTAACAGGAACTAAATTTACCATGCCACCTGAAACAAGTATTTGCTGACTCATGTATATCATATAATATACATGAGTCAGCAAATTTCCAAGATGAGACACCAAGCAATGCAGGAGAGTCATTCCTGAAGGGTGAGAAACAAACAAGGTAGACCCTCTAACTGTCTCAGCTTACTGTTTGGACAGCATTTACAAGAGGAAGCCCAAGGAAGGGAATCCCAGGTAGGGCATAGTGATCTTCCGAACTGAGTTCTGGAGACGGAAAGTCCAGAGAAGCCAGGGTGACTAGAAATCAAGAGGCAAAACATCAGAGAACAAAAGAGAACAGAGAAAAGTCGGGAGATCTGAAGAGGTCCCCACTGCCCAGCTCAAGTTGTCAACAGAGTATTGATCGGTACATGCATGTGAGAAACTGCCTGAGCCAGAGTGGAAAAAAACACCCAAACGGATTATTGAGGCAGCAATTCCCAAGTTCACACAGAACTGAGGCTAGATTTTGTTCCTAAATGTCAGAGGAAGGACTGCTAATGAATATAGGGTTCCTTTTTGGGATGATGAGTATGTTCTGCTAGTGGTAAATGTGGCACAACTCTGTGTATATACAAAATCCACTGAATTTATACTTTAAATGGATGAACTTCACAGTGTGTGAATTGTATCTCAAGTTGTTACACACACACACAAACCCCAGCAGAAAATGTCTATGTTTGATGAAAACTCTATACTCACTCACAGATACAAAAAAGCAAAAAAGCTCAATGATGGCAGGTCACAGTGGCTCACGCCTACAATCTCGGCACCTTGGGGGGCCAAGGTGGGTGGCTCACTTGAAATCAGGAGTTCAAGACCAGCCTGGCCAACACGGCAAAATCCCATCTCTACTAAAAATATAAAAACTGCCGGGCACGGTGGCTCAAGCCTGTAATCCCAGCACTTTGGGAGGCCGAGGCAGGTGGATCACGAGGTCAAGAGATCGAGACCATCCTGGTCAACATGGTGAAACCTCGTCTCTACTAAAAATCGAAAAAATTAGCTGGGCATGGTGGCGCATGCCTGTAATCCCAGCTACTCAGGAGGCTGAGGCAGGAGAATTGCCTGAACTCAGGAAGCGGAGGTTGCGGTGAGCCGAGATCGCGCCATTGCACTCCAGCCTGGGTAACAAGAGCGAAACTCCGTCTCAAAAAAAAAAAAAACAAAAAAAAAAACATTAGCCAGGTGTGGTGTCAGGCGCCTGTAATCTCAGCTTCTATAGAGGCTGAGGCAAGAGAATCGCCTGAACCCAGAAGGCGGAGGTTGCAGCGATCTGAGATGGCACCACTGCACTCCAGCCTAGGCGACAGAATGAGACTCTGTCTCAAAAAAAAAAAAAAAAAAAGAAAGAGAGTAAGAAAGGAAGAAAGAAAGAAAAAGAGAGAGAAAGAGAAAAGCTCATGTAAGTAATCCCAGCACTTTGGATGGCCGGGACCAGCAGATCACTGAAGGTCGGGCGTTCAAGACCAGCCTGGCCAATATGGTGAAACCCCACCTCTACTAAAAATACACAAATTAGCCAAGCGAGCCTCTGTCTTAGAGAGAGAGAGAGACATAATTTTCAAAACGAGTAAAAGATCTGAACAGATACTTCACCAAAGACGATATAAACAGATGGCAAATAATCACATGAAAAAATGCTCAAAATTGGCAGTCATTAGGGAGATGCAAATTTAAACCACTCTAAGATAGCACTACACACCCAGAAGAATGGCTAAATTTAAGACTTGTGTTGGTGAGGGCATGGATCAAAAACATCTAGTAGGAATATAAAACAAGACCTCTTTGCAAACCAGTTTCAGTTTTTTAAAAAGTTAAACATATATTTACCATATGATGAATTCCATTTTTAGGAAATAAAAGTTATGCCCATACGAAGAGGAATGTTCACAGCAGCTTTATTTGTAATAGTCAGATACTAAAAAGAGCCCAAATGTGTTAAACAGGAGAACAAATAAACAAATGCTGGCGTAGCCACACAATGGACTACTACTACTCAGTAATAAAAAAGAATTAACTACTAAAAACCAACAAAACAATATGGATGAGCTACAAAATAAGTATAGAGAATAAGAGCAGTCCAAAATCATCAAAAAAAAAAAAAAAAAAAGGGCAAGGTATCCATTTGCATGAAAAAAGCGTACATACTGTATAAAATCATTTATGCAAACTAATCTACAGTTACAGAAAGCAGAACAGTGGTTGCTCAGAAGAAGGAATAAACAGAATAGGTGGGGAAGGAAGATCACAAACTTTCAGGAATGATGAATATGATCATTCTTGATAGTGGTGACGGTTTCACAGGTGTACACAGTCAAAATATATACATTATTCACTTTATAAATGCCAATTTTTGAATGCCAACTCAACTTCAGTAAAACTGTATAATAAAATCTATCTTAATTCAAAAAGGTATTACCCTTACTTTGCTATAAACAGAACAGACAACATACCACAAGCTATTGTAGAACAGAATTTTATTTACTTAATTTTCCATTCATAAAACTGAAAACACACAGTTGATATTCAAGATGAATAAGGCACTTTCTGTCTTTCTGAGGCACGGTCTCACTCTGTCACCCAGACTGGAGTGCAGTGGTGTGCATGCTCATAGCTCTTTGTAGCCTTTAACTCCTAGGCTCACGTGATCCTCCTGCCTCAGCTTCCCAAGTAGCTGGAACTACAGGCGTGAGCCACTGCGCCTAGTTCCCTACCATGTTTTCTGTGTCTCTGCCCTCTTCCCTCAAGAGAGGGCAAGGGCATGCCTAAAGAAGCAAACAGAGCTTCTGAACGGAGACAGACAACTTCCAAGGACTTACAGAGGTTCATTTTAAAAATCTGCCAATTTGTATAGCTCATCTTCCCATAGAGGGTGATCATAATTCTATCTGCCATTTCAAGAAGGGAGAAGGTAGCCAGAAAGAAAACCACAAAGTCTGTGAATAAAGAAAAGGGAAAAAAGTCAAGTAAAAGAATAACCATATGAGGTAGAGGCAAGAAGACAAGGAGAACTCAAATCCCTACCATACACACAATTCTGGAATAAATTTCTAAATACCAAAAAAAACAGGAAAGAAATTAAACAGAATATTCCTCAGCATAACTCAAATCCTAGTATCCAAATATGACAAGATTTGTCAGGTTTGAAGTCATTAAAATGTAAAAATTCTTTCTATATGGTGAAGACACCAACATGCACGGAAGCTAACCATTAATTCAGTCACTTTCAGTATCTACCATGCTGGTATGGGGATAGAATGGTAAATAACGACCATATCCCTGTCCTCATGATTTCCTGTGAGTTGTATAATGAAAGAAAACAAACAAGGGGCCGGGCGCAGTGGCTCAAGCCTGTAATCCCAGCACTTTGGGAGGCCGAGGCGGGTGGATCACAAGGTCAAGAGATCGAGACCATCCTGGTCAACATGGTGAAACCCCGTCTCTACTAAAAATACAAAAAATTAGCTGGGCATGGTGGCGCGTGCCTGTAATCCCAACTACTCGGGAGGCTGAGGCAGGAGAATTGCCTGAACCCAGGAGGCGGCGGTTGCAGTGAGCCGAGATTGCGCCATTGCACTCCAGCCTGGGTAACAAGAGCGAAAATCTGTCTCAAAAAAAAAAAAAAAGAAAACAAACAAATCAACAGGAAAATGAACAATGGATAAAAATAGGTCACTTAAAAAACAAAGTCATATTAAAAACAAATGTTCATCCTCAGTAATAAAATATGTTTATAACAGCAAAATAAAAAAGACTAATATCCAATATTGACAAGGCTAAGGGTGAAACAGACACACTGTTTCATTATGGGAAAGATGTAACTATTTTGAAATATCTACTAAAATTTTAAACCTGAGTATTCTTTGCCCCATCAATTCCACAAGTTGTGATTTACCTTATGAAAATACTTGTTCAGGTATGCTAAGATACGTTGGGAGTTGGGGCAAATTACAAATATAAATGATCATTAACAAAGCATACTTAATTATGTTTCATTCATATAATATTCCTTAGTCATTCCCTTTTAGAATGAAACAGTTATACGCACTGATGTGGAAATATGTTCACAACAAATGAAGCAAAAAAAGCAAATTTCAAAATGTGGCACTTATTTTCATTAAAAAATATCAGTTACAGGCTGGGCGCGGTGACTCACGCCTGTAATCCCAGCACTTTGGGAGGCCGAGGTGGGCAGATCATGAGGTCAAGAGATCAAAACCATCCTGACCAACATGGTGAAACCCCATCTCTACTAAAAATACAAAAATTAGCTGGGCGTGGTGGCACACGCCTGTAGTCCCAGCTGCTCAGGAGGCTGAGGCAGGAGAATTGCATGAACCCAGGAGGCGAAGGCTGCAGTGAGCTGAGATTGCGCCACTGCACTCCAGCCTGGCGCCTGGCGATGGAATGAGACTCTGTGTCAAAAAAAAAAAAAAAAAAGAAAAAGAAAAGAAAAAAAAGATCAGTTACAGAAGTAAAAGAACATACGTACTAGAGAAAGATAAATCTCTAGCATGGAAGTATGCAATACAAGAAACTAAGAATCCTAATTTTCTGAAAGAAATCAATGAACAAAAGGAAGTCACCTTTTGATAATCTTGTGATATCTATCTACTTCTCCTCCCACAAAACTGTACATATTCATAAGCAGCCAAAAATGGAGTCTCGCTCTGTAGCCCAGGCTGGAGTGCAGTGGTATGATCTTGGCTCACTGCAACCTTCCACCTCCTGGGTCCCAGTTCAAGCAATTCTTCTATCTCAGCCTCTCAAGTAGCTGGGATTACAGGCACAAGCCACCATGACCAGTTAATTTTTGTATTTTTTTAGTAGAGACAGGGTTTCACCATGTTGGCCAGTATGGTCTTGAACACTTGACCTCATGGTCCGCCCACCTCGGCCTCCCAAAGTTCCGGTATTACAGGCGTGAGCCACTGAACCTGGCCAATTTGCTTATTTTTCAGCAACTTAGTGACTTAACAAAGGCTGGGATTATCCCGACCTACATTAACAGCCCTGTTTTGAAAAGTGATCTCATTCTAAAATACCCAGTATCTTTTATTGCTAATTGCCAGGAGACAAGAGGAATTAACTTGTGCTTTCTGAAATCGGGTGAGTGATTAGCAAACCCTACGAACTAGGTGTAATTAGTATACCTACCAGGAAATCAAAGTAACTGTGCATTTGCTGATATAGAAAAAAACCAACAAGCACCTGGGCTCAGTGGCTCACACCTGTAATTCCAGCACTTTGGAAGGTCAAGGCAGGCAGATCACTTGAGGTCAGGAGTTTGAGACGAGCCTGGCCAACATGGTGAAATCCTGTCTCTACTAAAAATACAAAAAATTAGCCAGTTATGGTGGTGTGGGCCTATAGTCCCAGCTACTCGCAAGGCTGAGGCAGAAGAATGGCACGAACCCAGGAGGTGGAGGTTACAGTGAGCCAAGATTGTGCCACTGAACTCCAGCCTGGCTGACACAGCAAGACTATCAAAATAAATAAATAAATAAATAAATAGAGCTACATACAATATTCTCTTTTTAAAACAACCTTGGAAGACTATGATCTAGAATTTGAGAGATTTGGTCTATCATTCTTTCATGGAAAAATAAATGTAAATAGAGCCAACACTCTCGCTGTTTAAAGGCTTCCAAATGTTGGAGAATGCCACAAAGCAAACCAAGGCAAAGGTGGGGACTACAGCCATGGCACCTGATTCAGAGATCATATAGTGACTACCGAGGAGTTCAGACCCAAGTGTCTATTTCCTAGAAGCTTCCTGAGCATGGCTCTGCTTAACACATTTCTCTGCCCTACAATGCCATCTCAAGGGCCTGGAACAAGTACAGCGGTTGTGGGATACAGATGTACCTCAAAAGCAGGTGACCACAATACTGTCTCCATGTAATATAAACAAACAGAAGAGTAGTTTGGTATTTTCAGGTCTTCAGGCAGTATTTTAAAGCTTGTTTATGTCTGATTTCAGCTTCCTGTAACAAGAGTTGTTTGTGTTGACCAACCATCCCACTGAGGGAAAGAAAAACTAGATTTTTTAAAACCCCACAAAAGTACAACTTCAAAAGCACCAGAGAACTAAAAAGGCAGCAAAGGTGTGACAAATAACCTGGAGAGAAGGGAAGCACAGAGAGGTATTAAGCAGGACACATTCCACCACTTTACCTCTCGAAGAACAGACAGAATCACAAGCAGCAGCTAAGAGGCAAGCTGATGAGCCAAAAGCTGGAAATCAGAGTATAAGGAACTGAGTGGAACTTATTAAAGTCATCTTACACAGCTGAGAGCTACAAATGGAATGGGGTGACCCAGCAAGAAGCCAACCCTCACATGCACTGAACATCTGATTCAAATTCAATGAAACACTAATTATTATTATTCTTTTTTTTTTGAGACAGAGTCTCACTCTGTTGTCCAGGGTGAAGAGCAGTGGCATGGTCTCTGCTCACTGCAACCTCCATCTCCTGGGTTCAAGTGATTCTCCTGCCTCAGCCTTCCGAGTAGCTAGGACTACAGGTGACTGCCACCATGCCCAGCTAATTTTTTTCTATTTTTATTAGAGACAGGGTTTCAGCATGTTGGCTAGGCTGGTCTCGAACTTCTGGCCTCAGGTGATCCTCCTGAAGTGCTAGGATTACAGGTGTTGAGTGACCATGCCCATTTTTTTTTTTTTTTTTTTTTTTTTTTTTTTTTTTTTTGAGACAGAGTCCTGCTCTGTTGCCCAGGCTGGAGTGCAATGGCATAATTTTGGGTCACTGTAACCTCCACCCTGTCCTCGCCCCGGGTTCAAGGAATTCTGCCTCAGCCTCCCGAGTAGCTGGGAGGTGCCTGCCACCACACCCAACTAATCTTTTTGTATTTTTAGTAGAAATGGGGTTTCACCACGTTGGCCAGGCTGATCTTGAACTGATCTCAGGTGATGCGCCTGCCAAGACCTCCTAAAGTGCTGGAATTACAAGTATGAGCCATGGTGCCATGCTGAAATCCTAATTAGATTAAGGTCATCGGCCCCTTACACAATTTCCTGAGAAACACAAAAATAATTTTTTTTTTTTTTTTTTTTAAATAAGATGGGGTTTCACTATGATGGCCAGGCTGGTCTTGAACTCCTGATCTCAGGTAATCCACCTACCTCAGCCTCCCAAAGTGCTAGTATTACAAACGTGAGCCACCGCGCCCAGCCTAAAAAATCCTTTTTTTTTTTTAGACAGAGTCTCACTCTGTCTCCAGGTTGGAGTGCAGTGGCACAATCTCAGCTCACTGCAACCTCCACCTCCCAGGTTCAAGCAATTCTCCTGCCTCAGCTTCCCAAGTAGCTGGGACTACAGGCGCATGCCACCACGCCCAGCTAATTTTTATATTTTTAGTAGAGATGGGGTTTCACCATATTCTCCAGGATGGTCTCATTCTCTTGACCTCGTAATCCGCCCGCCTTGGCCTCCCAAAGTGCTGGGATTACACGCTTGAGTCACAGCGCCCGGCCTAAATTCACTCCTAAGGAAGAGAACACCAACACATTCTACCATTTCCAGCATTCAATAAAAATTACGGACCAAAGGAAACCCCAGAAGATTCAGACACTGAAGTTACAAGATACCCTCTTTAAAAAAAAAAGAAAATCTATGGGAGGCTTACTAAACTTTTGGACAAGAGAGAATAACAGGAACTGGATTTATCCTCCTGCCTACTACAACTAAAAACCAGACAAAATATATTTAAAAATCATTTTTTAGACACTATACACCACACGGCACAGGACAGTGATGGGAAACCACAAAGTGAGCAGTTATCACGGTTCCAGCGTACTAGAACTTTCCTGACAGAAGGGCAGAGGGATGGAACCCAAGTGGTCTACATAATACGTAAGTTGAGGAAACGAAGCTGGGAGTATGGAGAGGCCAAGGTGGCTCACTTCCACAGGACAGATTGCCAAAAAGGAGACAGCTACAGATACAAAGCTCTGGAGAGCTGAAAATGATGAGGCCCTGCCTCCTGAGTCTTTGACTGCACAGCAAATGCATGAGAGAAATAACCTGAGGCCAGGGACCAAGGATGGGGTAGAGACAAATAGCAGAGGGGGCTAGGCATAGCGGCTTACATCTGTAATCCCAGCACTTTGGGAGACCGAGGTGGTTGGATCACCTGAGGTTAGGAGTTCGAGACAAGCCTGGCCAACATGGGGAAACCTGGTCTCTACTAAAAATACAAAAAATTAGCCGGGTGTGGTAGTGGGTGCCTGTAATCCCAGCTACTTGGGAGGCTAAGGCAGGACAATCACTTGAACCTGGGAGGCAGAGGTTGCAATGAGCCGAAATCACACCATTGCACTCCAGCCTGGGCGACAAGAACGAAATCCCGTCTAAAAAAAAAAAAGGCAGAGAGGAAACAATTATTGGGGATCACATGAGTTAGGAATAGTTTGCTATAGTTTGTATTCAATCAGTCAGAGTAGAAAACTTAATAGAGTATTCATTCAGGAGTATTACTTTAAAGTAAGCTTTAAGTGAATCAAACTGTCCAAATAATTTAACAGTATCTCAGAAGAAAGCTCAAGAGTACTTCTAGGCATACAAAAATATCTAGTCACCAAAGAAGGTAAAATGCACAATATACTGAGTCCAATAAAAAAATTACCAGGCACAGGCTGGGCGCGGTGGCTCAAGCCTGTAATCCCAGCACTTTGGGAGGCCGAGGCGGGTGGATCACGAGGTCGAGAGATCGAGACCAACCTGGTCAACATGGTGAAACCCCGTCTCTACTAAAAATACAAAACATTAGCTGGGCATGGTGGCACGTGCCTGTAATCCCAGCTACTCAGGAGGCTGAGGCAGGAGAATTGCTTGAACCCAGGAGGCGGAGGTTGCGGTGAGCCGAGATCGCGCCATTGCACTCCAGCCTGGGTAGCAAGAGCGAAACTCCGTCTCAAAAAAAAAAAAAAAAAAAAAATTACCAGGCACATAAAGTACAAGACAGAAATTAAAACCAACCAAGAAATGAAAAAGATGACAGAATCTGTAGATGAGGACATTAAGAGGTACCTGTATTAAATATACTTTAAAAAGTAGAGGAAAAATGTTAAGTAAAGGCATGAATGATATAAAAAACATCCATGGCAGGCCGAGTGCGGTGGCTCAAGCCTGTAATCCCAGCACTTCGGGAGGCCAAGGCAGGTGGATCACGAGGTCAAGAGATCGAGACCATCCTGGTCAACACGGTGAAACCCTGTCTCTACTAAAAATACAAAAAATTAGAGGGGCATGGTGGCACGTGCCTGTAATCCCAGCTACTCAGAAGGCTGAGGCAGGAGAATTGCCTGAACCCAGGAGGCAGCGGTTGCGGTGAGCCGAGATCGCGCCATTGCACTCCAGCCTGGGTAACAAGAGTGAAACTCTGTCTCAAAAAAAATAAATAAATAAAAAGAATAAAATAAAACATAGCATTAGTTAGCTATAAGACAACTTCAAGTAGCCTAAAATACAAGCAACTGTACTCCCCAAGGAGAGGAGGTAGGGAGGCAGAAAAAAAACTACTTGAAAAATAGTAACCTAAACCATAAACCCAATAGCCAAGAGCTCAACAAAACCTAAGCGGCACAAGAAAAATGAAAGAACAAAACAAAACAAAACTACACCAAGACACATCATTATCACACTACTTAAAACTAGCAATGGCTTTTTTTGTTAGCGCAAGCCGCCATGCTGTTCCGGCCTGCAAGTTTTTAGGAATCAGCTACCCAGGAAAAATGATTTTTATTCATATGAGCCACCGTCTGAGAATCCTCCCCCAAAAACCGAATCAGTGTGTCTCCAACTTAAGTCTGGTGCTCATCTATGCAGGGTTTGTGGCTGTTTAGGCCCCAAAACGTGTTCCAGATGCTACAAAGTGTATTACTGCAGCAAGGAGCATCAGACCCTAGACTGGAGACTGGGACATAAGCAGGCTTGTGCACAACCAGATCATTTGGACCATGTAATTCCAGACCACAACTTCCTTTTTCCAGAATCTGAAATTGTAATAGAAACAGTAGATGAAATGTTGCCTGAGGTTGTGGAAAAGGAAGATTACTCAGAGATTATAGGGAGTATGGGTGAAGCACTTGAGGAAGAACTGGATTCCATGGCAAAACATGAATCCAGGGAAGATAAAATTTTTCAGAAGTTTAAAACTCAGATAGCCCTTGAACCAGAACAGATTCTCAGATATGGCAGAGGTATTACCCCCATCTGGATTTCTGGTGAAAATATTCCTCAAGAAAAGGATATTCCAGATTGCCCCTGTGGTGCCAAGAGAATATTTGAGTTCCAGGTCATGCCTCAGCTCCTAAACTACCTGAAGGCTGACAGACTGGGCAAGAGCATTGACTGGGGCATCCTGGCTGTCTTCACCTGTGCTGAGAGCTGCAGTTTGGGTATTGGCTATACAGAAGAATTTGTGTGGAAGCAAGATGTAACAAATACACCATAAGAGCATCTTAAAGCCTTCAGATATGTTAATAATCTTTTACACCTTGCAATTCCATTTCTGGGACTTTATCCTAAGGAAATACTTATGCCAAAAATAGAGGTGCAGAGATGTTGAGACATTGCTTACACAGTGTCTACATATTAGTGAAACAAGTGTCCAGTGACAGAGAATTAAATTTTGGTACATCCACAGTGGAAGGCTACAGAATCTTATTTATACACACATATATTGACAACTGAGATACCATTATAGGTGGTATTTATGGTATGACCCTATTGTAAAAATATTTGTACATGTATGTGTGCATAGAAATAAATCTGCAAAGATGTAAAAAAAAAAACCTAGCAATGAAGAGACTCTTAAAGCAGCCACCGAAAACAAGAAAACATAAAAGAAACAAGGACAGGAATGACCTTTCCTCAGAAACAATGCACACCAGAAGGCCACAGAGCAGCATGGAAGGGCTCACTGTGATGTGCACCTTCCAGGTCATCACTGCTACTTGGAAGGCAGGAGGATTCCCTGAGGCCAGGAGTTTGAGGCAGCAGTGTATCACAACAGTACCTATAAACAGCCCTGGCACTGCAGCCTGGGCAACATGAGAACCTGTCTCTTAAGAAATTTTTCTTGGCCAGGTGCAGTGGCTCATACCTGTAATCCCAGCACTTTGGGAGGTCAAGGCAGGTAGGCAGATCACAAGGTCAGGAGATTGAAACCAGCCTGGCCAACATGGTAAAACCCCATCTTTACGAAAAATACAAAAATTAGCTGGGCATGGTGGCACACGCCAATAATCCCAGCTACTCAAGAGGCTGAGCCAGGAGAATCACTTGATCCTGGGAGGCGGAGGCTGCAGTGAGTCGAGACTGCGCCACTGCACTCCAGCCTGGGCAACAGAGCAGGACTCCATCCCGGAAAAAAAAAAAAATCTTAATTTAAAAAGAAAGAAAACAAAGTACTGAAAGATATAAACTGTCAACCTAGATTTCTATGCTCAGCAAAAATCTCTTCCAAAAATAAGTCAACAGAAAGGCTTTTCCAGACATAAAACCTAAAATACACACACATACACAAACAACTGGCAGACCCCATTACAAGTCTTTTCGTCAGAAGGAAAATTCCAGAAACTTGCACTCAAAGAAATGAAAAACAACAGAAATGCTAAGTATACGGGGAAATACTAACCAATTTCCTATTACTTGAATGTTTAAAGTAAAATAACCATGTATTTTGAGACTTATACCATATGTAGAAATAAAATACATGACTACAATAGCAGAGAGGCCAGAAGAGGAGACACAGAAATACAGGTGCACCTCAACTTACGATGGGGTTAGGACATAATAAAAACATCAACCTAGCCGGGCACAGTGGCTCACGCCTGTAATCCTAGCACTTTGGGAGGCTGAGGTGGGTGGATCACCTGAGGTCAGGAGTTCAAGACCAGCCTGGCCATCATGGTGAAACCCCATCTTAAAAAAAAACATTGCCGGGCGTGGTGGCTCAAGCCTGTAATCCCAGCACTTTGGGAGGCCGAGGCGGGTGGATCACGAGGTCAAGAGATCGAGACCATCCTGATCAACATGGTGAAACCCCGTCTCTACTAAAAATACAAAAAATTAGCTGGGCATGGTGGCGCGTGCCTGTAATCCCAGCTACTCAGGAGGCTGAGGCAGGAGAATTGCCTGAACCCAGGAGGCAGAGGTTGCGGTGAGCCAAGATCGCGCCATTGCACTCCAGCCTGGGTAACAAGCGAAACTCCATCTCAAAGAAAAAAAAAAAACATCAACCTAACTTACCTTAAATGTGCTCAGAATATTTACATTAGCCTACACGTGGGCAGAATCATCTAACACAAAGCCTATTTTTGACTGGGCTCAGTGGCTCACGCCTGTAATCCCAGCACTCTGGGAAGCCGAGGCAGGCGGATCATGAAGTCAAGAGATTGAGACAATCCTGGCTAACACAGTGAAACCCAATCTCTACTAAAAATACAAAAAATTAGCCAGGTGTGGTGGCACGCACCTGTAGTCCAGCTACTCCAGAGGCTGAGGCCGGAGAATCGCTTGAACCTGGGAGGCGGAGGTTACAGTGTGCTGAGATCGCTCCACTGCACTCCAGCCTGGGCGACAGAGCAAGATTCCGTCTCAAAATTTAAAAAAAAAAAAGCAGATTTTTAATAGTGTTGAGTATCTCATGTAATGACTGAATACTTTACTGAATGTGAAAAACAGAATGGTTGTATGGGTACTCAAATTATGGTTTCTACTGAATGCACAACACCATACTATCATAAAGTTGAACCACTGTATGTTAGAGGCTGCCTATATATTGTTACAAGACTTTTGTTAAGTGAAATGGTACAGTATTACTTATTTGACCCTAATCATATCAATAACTGCATTAAATGTAAATGTGTTTAATGGAACTGAAAAGAGGGAAACCCACGGGTATACACTGGAAGGCACCAATTTCAGAACATCCCTACAACCAAGGGGAATGTAGTCCCAGCGAGTAACAAGTAAGTACAGTGTCCACAGTTACGCCTGAAATGAAAGAGTACAACAACAACAGAGTCCCTCTGTCCCAGGGACTCTCCAAACTGACCAGCCAAGGTCCCACTCTGACAAAAAAGCTCCAAAAATGGAATTAAAATTAGAACAGGAATAAAAAATATAAAGGAAAAAAGATAAAAATGAGAGCGGGGGACAGAACCAGAAAGTCTCAGAAAGTAAGTTCCCAAAATTGTGAACACTCTGAAAACTACGGGAAAGGGAGCATAGACATTAGTAAAACTACCCTAAGTCACATCTCCTTCTAAAAGATTAGAAACACTGAATTCAGATGAAAATGAACAGAAAAGTGCCGGGCGCGGTGGCTCGAGCCTGTAATCCCAGCACTTTGGGAGGCCGAGGCGGGTGGATCACGAGGTCGAGAGATCGAGACCATCCTGGTCAACATGGTGAAACCCCGTCTCTACTAAAAATACAAAAAATCAGCTGGGCATGGTGGCGCGTGCCTGTAATCCCAGCTACTCAGGAGGCTGAGGCAGGAGAATTGCCTGAACCCAGGAGGCGGAGGTTGCGGTGAGCTGAGATCGCGTCATTGCACTCCAGCCTGGGTAACAAGAGCGAAACTCCGTCTCAAAAAAAAAAAAAAAGAAAAGAAAATGAACAGAAAAAAGTACTGAAGTCAAATCCGATAATTGTTTTAAGAAGTTCCAATAAAAGCATACTCCATACATGCCCAAAAAACTATTACCTAGTATTTCAAAATGAGATGAAAGGCTCAATAAAGGAAAACTAAACTACCAGGAGCCTAATGACAAATAACTATTAAAAAAAGAATACTTTTAAGGAGAAGAAAATTGATTTTTTTTTTTTTTTCGAGACAGAGTCTCACTCTGTCGCCAGGATGGAGTGCAGTGTGGCACAATCTCGGCTCACTGCAACCTCCGCCTCTCAGGTTCAAGCCATTCTCCTGCCTCAGCCTCCCAAGTAGCTGGGACTACAAGGTGCATACCACCAAGCCCAGCTAATTTTTGTATTTTTAGTAGAAACAGGGTTTCACCATGCTGGCAAGGACGGTCTCACTCTCCTGACCTTGTGATCCGCCCACCTTGTCCTGACAAAGCGCTGGGATTACGTGAGCCACAGCACCCGGCCCTTTCTTTTTTTTGAGACTGAGTCTTGCTCTGTCACCCAGGCTGGAGTGCAGTGGTGCGATCTTGGCTCACACCAACACTGGCCTCCCGGTTCAAGTGATTCTTCTGCCTTAGCATCATGAGTAGCTTGGACTACAGGCACACGCAACCACGCCTGGCTAATTTTTGTATTTCTTTAGTAGAGACAGGGTTTACCATATTGGCTAGGCTAGTCTCTAACTTCTAATATCGTGATCTGCCTGCCTCAGCCTCCCAAAGTGCTAAGATTACAGGCATGAGTCACGGCACCAGAGCAATTTTTTTTCTTTTGAGACACGGTCTTGCTCTGTCACCCAGGCTGGAGTACAGTGGTGTGACCTCAGCTCACCGTAACCTCCACTTCCTGGGCTAAAGTAATTCTCCCACCTCAGCCTCCTGAGTAGCTGAGACCACAGGTGCACACTACCACACCTGGCTAATTTTTGTATTTTTTTTTTAATAGAGATGGTGTTCTACCACATTGCCTAGGCTGGTCTTCAGAATAATCCACCCATGCTGGTCTCCCAAAGTGCTGGGACTGGTGTGAGACACTGCACCCGGCCTTAAAAATTGTTTAAATCACAAATAAGCAAATACTTAAAAGATCTGAAGTCACTTTCTTATATACCAGCAATAAACAAATGGAATTTAGAACTAAAAAGACACCACTTACACACACACACACACACACACACACACACACACAAAATCAAGAGAAAGAAATAGGAATAAATCTAACAAAATATTTACAAGTTGCATATGAGGAAAATTACTAAAACTGTGAAGAAATCAAATAACTAAATAAATGGAGATGGTCCATGTTCACGGATATGAAGACACAATACTGTCAAGAAGTTCTTCCTAATTTGATATACAAACTAAAGATAATTGCAATCAAAATCCCATTTAAATTAAGCACTTCTGCCCTGTGAAAGACACTATCAAAAGACAAAGACAACACAGACTGGGAGATACTTTTGCAAAAGACACAGTCACATGAAGAAAAAAAAAAACTCTAGATCTGAATAAGAAAACAACCCAATATTTAAATGGGCAAAAGATCTGAACAGACACCTAACCAAAGAAGATATACCAACAGCAAACGAGCATATGAAAAGTTGGCCAACATATATGCCATTAGAGAATCACAAATTAAAACAGTGAGATACTGCTACACACCTATCAGGATGGCAAAAAACCCAAAACACTTATACCACCACATCCTGAGGAGGATATGCTGGTAGAAGGGTAAAATGATACAGCTAATTTAGAATATAGTTTGGAAACTATATTCTAAACTATATAGAATATAGTTTAGTTTTTGGCAAAACTAAACACACTATTCCCATATAATCCAGCAATCAGGCCTCCTTGGCATTTACTCAAAGGGGCTGAAAACTTACGTCCACACAAAGAACTGCACATAAATGTTTATAGCAGCTTTATTCAAAACTGCCAATACTTGGAGGCAGCCAAGATGTCCTTCAGTAGGTGAGCGGGTAAATAAACTGTGGTACATCTAGACAATGGACTATTACTCAATGTTAAAAAGGAATGAGCTAAAGGCCGGGTGCGGTGGCTCACGCCTGTAATCCCAGCACTTTGGGAGACCGAGGCAGGTAGATCACGAGGTCAAGAGATCGAGACCATCCTGGTCAACATGGTGAAACCCCGTCTCTACTAAAAATACAAAAAATTAGCTAGGCATGGTGGCATGTGCCCATAATCCCAGCTACTTGGGAGGCTGAGGCAGAAGAATTGCCTGAACCCAGGAGGCGGAGGTTGCGGTGAGCCGAGATCGCGCCATTGCACTCCAGCCTGGGTAACAAGAGCAAAACTCCATCTCAAAAAAAAAAAAAAAAAAAAGAGCAAAACTCCATCTCAAAAAAAAAAAAAAAAAAAAGGAATGAGCTATCAAACCATAAAAAGACGTAGTGAAAACATAAATGTCTGTTACTAAGTTAAAGAAGCTGGCTGGGCACAGTGGCTGATGCCTGTTATCCCAGTGTTTTGTAAAGTTAAGACAGGAAGATCACTTGAAGCCAGGAGTTGAGAGACCAGGCTGGCCAACACAAGACTCCTGTCTCTACAAAAAACTAAAATATAAAAATTAGCCTTTATCTGAGCATGGTCGCATATACTACTGTAGTCCCAGTTACTTGAGGGGCTGAGGCAGGAGGATCACTTGAACATAGGAGGTTGAGGCTGCAGGGAGCCGAGATGGTATTACTGCACTCCAGCCTGGGTGACAAAGTGATACCTTGTCTGAA
Source organism: Saimiri boliviensis (assembly GCF_048565385.1). Taxonomy (NCBI): domain Eukaryota; kingdom Metazoa; phylum Chordata; class Mammalia; order Primates; family Cebidae; genus Saimiri; species Saimiri boliviensis. Next base: position 4,690,957 of record NC_133468.1, read on the forward strand.
AGGGAAAAAAAAAAAAAAAAAAAAAAAAATCCAGGCATGGTTGTGTGCACCTATAGTCCTAGCTATTCAGGAGGCTGAAGCAGGAGGATCACTAGAGCTCAGGAGTTTGAGGTTACACACTATTCCATCCAGCCTGGGCCACAGAATGATGATACCCTACCTCAAAATGAATAGACAAATGGGACTTAGTTACATTAAAATGTTTCTGCACAGCGGCCAGGCATGGTGGCTCACGCCTATAATCCCAGCACTTCGGGAGGCCGAGGCCAGGTAGATCACAAGGTCAGGTGTTCAAGACCAGCCTGGCCAACATGGTGAAACCCTGACTCTACTAAAAAATACAAAAATTAGGTGGGCATGATGGCTTATGCCTGTAATCCCAGCTACTTGGGAGGCTGAGGTAGGAGAATTGCTTGAACCAAGACCCAGGAGGCAGAGGTTGCAGTGAGCTGAGATTGTGCCACTGCATTCCAGCCTAGGGTACAGAGTGGGCCTCCATCTCAAAAAAAAAAAAAAAAAAAAAAAAAGTTTCTGTACAGCAAAAATAATAATGATAATCAACAGTATATAGAATGAGAGAAAATATTGGCAAACTACACATCTGACAAAGGGTTAATATAGAGAATCTACAAGGAACCCCAATAATAAGTGGGCAAAGGACATGAAATATTTTTCAAAAGACAGACACACAAGTCACCAACAAATATGACAAAATGCTCAACATCAATAATTATCACAGAAATGCAAATTAAAACCACAATGAAATACCATCTTATACTACTCAGAATGGCTATTAAAAAGTCAAAAACAACAGATGTTGGCAAGGATGTGAAGAAAAAGGAACACTTATATACACTGTTGGTGGGAATGTAAATTAGTACAGTCTGTATGGAAAACAGGACGGAGATTTCTCACAGAACTAAAAATAGAACTACCATTCTATCCAGCAATCCCACTACTGGGTATACCCAAAGAGAAAAAAATCATCATGTCTCATACTCACGTGTCTAATACTCACTCGTATGTCTCCTAGTACTACTCACAATAGCAAAGATACGGCATCAACCTAAACGTCCATCAATGGATGACTAGATAAAGAAAATGTAGAGTATTTATACACCAAGGAATACTACTCAGCTATAAAAATGAAAGAAAGCCTATCTTGTGCAACAACGTGGACAGAACTGGAAGCCATTATCCTAAGCAAAACAACTCAAACAAATACCTATCTTCTCACTTACAAAGGGGAACTAAACAATGGGTACACACGCACATACAAAGTGGAAAAACAGACACTGAAGACTCCAAGATATGGAAGGGTGAAAAAGGTGAAAAAAATTACCTTTTGGGTACAATGTTCACTATTAGGGCAATAAGTACAGTAAAAGGCCAGACTTCACCGCTACACAATATATCCAGGTAAAAAAACTACTTGTGACTCCCTCTGCCCCAGGGGCCCCCTTCCTAGCCGGACGGTTGGATGTGCAGTGTCCTCAACGCCATGAACTAGTGAGCAATCTTCTGCATCACCAAGGACTTTAGCCCACGTTGGATTGAGAGTGCCTCTCAGCCCTCCCACTGCTGGGCCAACTTCTTGTGTACCCAAAAGGGAATCCTTTAGGCTTGCTAAGATTATATTGTGCCTGGTGATCCTGATGTGCTTAAGTGCCTCCACACCAGGGTATTCCTCCCTGTTGGTAGCTGAAATGATCCTAGGTGCTATTTTATCATCTACATGTGTGATCTGCACACCAATATACCACACATCAATTGGCCTCGGAGTGATTTCTTAGCAGTGATCCTCTACCTTATCACCTCCATTATCGCCCTTGTTGAGAGAGGAAACCACTCCAAAATCATCTCAGGGGTACTGGGCCTAATTGCTACGTGCCTCTTTGGCTATAATGCCTATGTCAACTTTCCTCTTTAAGTAGCAAAGACATACAGCAGCCCCCACTGACCCCACAGATGGCCCAGTGTAGGCAAACTCCCCTCATTTCTCTCTGCAACCTGAAAATAACTCCTCCATTGAAATAACGCTTCCCTGCCCCAATACCACCACTTCCAGCCAACCAATTCCCAACCCCCTATAGAGGTAAAAATGCCTTTATTAGGAGAATTTTGTCTTCCAGCCTGCCAATAAACCCTGATGGGTGTGGCCACCTTTATGGGTATGCTTAGGTTCTGCTTCTGCAGTATTCAAAAGGAGACATGAATTTTGCCTGAACCATGCCCCACCTAAGCCATAAAATGAAGAAGAAGGAAGTCTTAGATCTCACAGTCCAGGACCCAGGTGGTGAGCCACTTCACCTTGGTATGGGTGGCGGTTCTATTGGAGGGACAAATACATAATAAACAGATTATTAAAATATAAAAAAGAAAACTGTACTTGTACCCTCTAAATATATAAAAATGTAATGAATAAGTTAAAGAAGCTAACCTGGGCTGAGCAGGTTGGCTTATGTGTATAATCCCAGCACTTTGGGAGGCCAACCTGGGAGAACTGCTTGAGGCTAGGAGTTAGACCAGCCTGGGCAACATAATGAGACCTCATCTCTAAGAAAAACAAAACTCAGCCGGTGCTAGAGATATTTACAGCTAGAGTTAGTCTTGTTTCTAGGTTTTCAATGAACAGATTTAGACATAAATATGTAGCCATATGCATTTATAAATAAATGGTGTGATATAATTATGTTTTATATGATTTGTGACAAAATATCAAATATACACTTAAAGCTAAAATATCTTATGAAAACATACTGAACTTTTAATTCAAATTCAGAGTAACAGGGCTTTTAGTTACCCTGTTTTATAATTATATATGCATCTTCTTTAATACTGAAAGTCCTGGTTCTCAGGGATATGGGATGATAGAATATTTATTTGCTTCATCCCACCAATATGATTACCAAAAGCAGACCAAAACTTAGTGTGCATATCAGCTCATCCGCCCTGTCCTCCTTTACATAATCGTGCTCTGTCTACATTGGCAGAGTATGTATCCACTACACACTATAGCTTTCCCATTTAACCCGCATAAACTCCTATTTTTGGACTTAGCTTTGCAAATCATTACATATTAAACGCCCCCTACTAGTTCATATGTCAATCATTTTGGTTGTCTAGAAGCTTGTTCTCTAGATGATTCTTTAAAAGGTGTTCATAGGGGCCAGGCATGATGGTTCACACCTGTAATCCCAGCACTTTGGGAGGCTGAGGCGGGTGGATCACAAGGTCAGGAGTTCAAGACCAGGCCAGTGAAATCCCATCTCTACTAAAAATACAAAAAATTAGCCGAGAGTGGTGGTACTCACCTGTAATCCCAGCTACTCAGGAAACTGATGTAGAGAATTGCTTAAACCTGGGAGGTGAAGTTTACAGTGAGCCAAGACTGCATGCACCACTGCACTCCAACCTTGGTGACAGAGCGAGACTCCCTCTCAAAAAAAAAAAAAAAAAAAAGGCATTCACAGTAACAGTATGTCTTATGTTTACTGTATGTTGATAACAGTCTATGCCCTTTGTATTTGAAAATCGGTTTTGGTGAAGTCTAGATCCTTGGCTCACATGATCTTAAAGTATCTTAAATATATGTTACTCCAAAAAAAATTTTTTGGTATGGCATAAAACCTTGCTGCAGGTCTAATGACACTCGAATTTTCTTATTAGTCACCTGCTCTTTTAGCCTAGATGCCCAAAACGTATGCTTTTTCCTTAAACTCAGTAATTTTATCAGAATATATCCTGGTGTTGGTTTTTCTACATTGACATTCTCAGGTATACTGTGTCTTCTTTCAGTGGGTAGTATGAACTTTTTTTTTAATTTAGGAAAGTTTCCTTGAATTATCATTTTTAGTATTTGTTCTAATCCTGTGCATTGATTTTTTTCAGAGGTCTATTTCTCTGTATGTTGCTTATCCGTCACTCTCCCTTGAATCTTAAAAAAAAAAATTTTTTTAATGTCACAGTATAATCTACATACAATAAAATTCACTCTGTCTTATGATTCCTTTACAAATGCATAGCTATGTAACCACCACAATTAAAACAGGTAGTAGTTTTGGCACCTCCAAAAATCTTCCCTGTACACATAATTTGGTGTTAAAACCATAACGAAAGACAAGAAACTACTATAGATGTCAGGATAATGGTTAATTTTGGGAGCAGGGTTGGGATTGTGACTGGCTGTGGCATATGGAGAAGGTTCTGGGTAAAGTTGAAAAAGTTCTAATTTTTGACCTGGGTAGTGATTACAAGGCTTTTGGCCTTGTAATAATTCATTAATAGGAAGTACAAGGTTCCATTCTACAAACCTATTCAACCAGTAGTTTATCCTCCGTAAAGATAAATGGTAAAGATGATTAACTGTTAAGAAGGCATCTTTTGGTTGCACACAGTGGCTCGTGCCTCTAATTCCAGCACTTTGAGAGGCTGAGGTGGCAGGACTGCTCAAAGCCAGGAGTTCAAGACCAGCCTGGGCAACAAAGCAAGACCCCATCTCTAAGGAAGATTTTTTAAATATTAGGCAGGTAGTCCCAGCTACTCAGGAGAGTGAGGTAGGAGGATTGCACGAGCCCAGGAATTCAATGATACAGTAAACTATGTATAATCATGCCACTGCACTCCAGCCTGGGGAACAGAGCAAGACCTCATCACTAAATATAATAATAATAATAAATTAAGAAAGGTTACTTTAGAGGAGTCTCCCCTCTTCCTTCTTATGTTGTATTATGGTGAGTTTTATACATATATATGTATGTTTTCATCCACGGTTCCTGGCTCGTAACTCCCATAGTCTTTGTTACAATGTTGGAGTGCTTAAGGCCTCAGGAAACACAATCTCTCCTGTCCTTCTTTCATCTGCCCAAGGCAGGACTCTAATCTGACTGTGCGTCAAAAGACCCTCATTCCAGACAGAGTCCTGCCCCATAACCTAGAGGAAGGAATGCTACAGACAGCCCAAGAAAGGTCTGAGCAGATGTGCCTTGCTTGTCCAATGATCACATTTCTACACAGTTGTCAACCATACCCATGCAATAAATTCTCCATAAAAACCCAAAAGAACAGGGTTCAGAGAGCTTCTAGATCAGGCATCCCCAACTTTTTACACAGGGGGCCAGTTCACTGTCCCTCAGACCGTTGGAGGGCCGCCACATACTGTGCTCCTCTCACTGACCACCAATGAAAGAGGTGCCCCTTCCTGAAGTGCGGCGGGGGGTAGGGGGGGCCGCATAAATGGCCTCAGGGGGAAGCATGCGACCCACGGGCCATAGTTTGGGGACGCCTGTTCTAGATAGCTGAACGCTTAAGGTTCCTCCTTAAGAGTGGTGTGTCCAGGGAGGGCATGGATGCTGCATTCCTTCCCCTACACCTTGCCCTATGCATCTTTTCATCTGTATCCTTTGTAACATCATCCTTTATAATAAACTGGTAAATTTGTAACATCATCCTTTATAATAAACTGGTAAATGTAAGTAGATGTTTCTCTGAGTTATGTGAACCACACCAGTAAACTAATTGAGCCTAAATAGGGGGTTGTGGGAACCCCAACTTGAAGCTGGTCAAAGTTCTAGAGGCCCAGACTGGTGACTCAAGTGGGAGAGGGAAATCTTGGGGACTGAGTCCAGACTATGGGATCCAGTGCTACCTCCAGGCAAACAGCGTTGGAATTGAATTGGAGGGCACCTAACTGGTGTCTGCTGCTCAGTGTGTGGGGAAAAGAAACCCACACCTTTGGTCACGGAAGTCTTCTTTTGTATTGATGATTGTTGTGATGGTGTGAGCAAAGAAAACACATAATTTTTCCCTATACATGTATACAGGATTTCCTCCCAAAGTTCCGGGTAAGCAGAGAACAGTAACTCAAATCACAGCATGTGGTGGAAGGAGAAGAGGATGGAGGAGAATCTCCTTAGCCTCAGAGGTGTGTATCAATGACCTGAGTGCTTTCTAGCGTATTCCAATGCTTTAAGAAAGGGGAAACTTCCTTTTAAGCAAAGGAACTGTAATTCAAAAACTGCTAATAAGGGATGAAAAAAAAGAGAGATAAATATAGTTAAATGCCAATCCTGCAAAATTTAAAAGGGAAAAAATAGGAGTAGTAACTGCCTGTGCTTTGAGAATAACTACAAAACAAGAGTGCATATTTCTCTTTGAGCTCCCCGGCACAGAAAGCCAAATCTGACAGGAGAGGAAAGAGAGAAATTTTACTCTCCATGACCATACCTACTTACTGAGCTGAACTTGGTTTAGTAAAGTCCAGCACTCTAGAAATTGGAAGAGGGAAAACAGGAGAGACTCATGTGGGTACCGACCCCTATTATGGCTGCAAAGGCAGCCATTTAAGTTTACTCTATAGGTTAACCAGAAATTTTGAGCTGAGAAAGGAGGAATGCTATGATCATTATTTCCTTTTTGCTTCCTGTTATAGCACTTTTATACCTAGACTTGTTAAGTTTTGTCTACTAGTTATTTATACTTGCACACTCCCTTCTTCTCACTCCCTAATGTCATAACCTCCATAAAAAGAGGGACTTTTATATATCTTCCATGCACATGAGCCAGGACCAGGTAAAATGTTTTACACACAGCATATGCTGAGTATGCCTGCTGCGTTAAACTTTTAAAAATCAAGGGCAGTCAGGTCAAAGAAGAGAAAATTTGTTCTGTACTATTTCAGGAGGCAAAAATCAGAAAGGAAAGTAAGGGGGAGCATATTAGGCCAACAGTAACACAAAACTTCATTAGCACTGGTTGCCCTGAAAAGTAATGTCCCTTCACCATCTTTGAAATATTTTAGAAGAGGCTGTGTGCCCACTGGCAGAGATGCTGGGGAAAGGATATCCTTCACATTTGAAGGCTCATGTATTTCTTTGAGTATGTCCAGATTGCATTAAAAGGGGAAGGGAAATTTGACATCTGCTTCAAACTCCTAAGACTATGTGTTTCTAAATAAGGCTGTCCTCAGTGACTCAGACTGAGAAGCCGATGAAGAAAATAAGGAGAAACAAATCTACCCCAAAATCTATACAGGTCAGTCATTCGAACCCCACTAGAAATCTATCATTTGATTAATCCAAAAGCTCATTCCTACTTTATCAGAGAATCAAATGTCCACCAGAACAAATAGTTGACTGGGCACTAGCATTTTACATGTGTTATTTTCATTTCGTCCTTGTTATTTTACATTTCTATATTTTGTAAGAGGACGCTAATACTGAGAAAATACGCAACAAATGGGTTTTGAACTTTTGACTCAAATCATATTCTTTTCATTTAACCTTCCCGCTTCTAAGGTAAGTTACTAAAATACAATCATTTATAAATGTACTACATTCATAAAATATAATCATTGTTTCTTTTGTGTATTGGCTTTAGAAATCTCACTATCTCACTTTACTACCATATCTTAATTTCCATACTAAATTCATGCTTCCATGTCTTACCACTTATTTCAAGCTCTGCCCAATGGGATTTCTTTCCATTTGCTGCTTCCTCAGAAGACATAATTGTATACATCCTCCGAGGGTCAGGGGGCTCGTATTTTTCTTTGGGCATGCCTGTTAAAAAAAGAAACCAATCAGCATTCTAAAAAATCAAATAAACAAAAACCATAACATCTCTTTTTTTTTTTTGAGACAGAATCTCACTCTATTGCCCAGGCTGGAGTGCACTGGCGTGATCTCAGCTCACTGCAACCTCTTCAAGCGATTCTTCTGCCTCAGCCTCCCAAGTAGCTGGGACAACAGGCGGATGCCACCATGCCCAGCTAATTTTTTATATTTTAGTAGAAACAGGGTTTCACCATGTTGACCAGGATGGTCTCAATCTCCTGACCTCAGCCTCCCAAAGTGCTGGGATTACAGACGTGAGCCACCGCGACCGGCCCACACCACCTTTTAAAAGTAGACACCCATATTATAATCGCTACCATCTTCCACTAAAAGACCTTCTTGCAGAAATTGATTATTTCAAGTGTAGGACAAGACAGATACAAACAAGCTGAGAAGCTAACAAGGGTGCAGCTATGGCAGACACAGGAGCCAGCTTAAAGAAGCTTCTACTGGCCAAATATTAGACAATCTGAACATCACAAGAATGACCGCAACTGAGTCATTATGAATTTCATGAATTCATAATTTTATCTGAAAAATCAAAAAACTTAAGTCACCTGAAAATTAGAAAATAAAAGAATTGGCCAGGCACAGTGGCTCACGCCTTTAATTCCAGCACTTTGGGAGGCTGAGGCGAGTGGATCATGAGGTCAAGAGATGGGAGACCATCCTGGTCAACATGGTGAAACCCTGTTTCTACTAAAAATACAAAAATTAGGTGGGCATGGTGGCGCACACCTATAGCCGCAGCTACTCGGGAGGCTGAGGCAGGAGAAATGCTTGAACCCAGGAGGCGGAGGTTGCAATGAGCGACATCGCACCATTACACTCCAGCCTGGGTAACAAGAGCGAAACTCCATTTCAAAAAAAAAAAAGAAAAGAAAAGAATCAAACAATTATCCTGTATTTCTGGCAGAAACTAGGTGAGTAATTGTTTTTAACAGAATTCCAGCTAATAAAATGCAAAAAGAGTTACATAATTAGAAAATAATCAGTTTACAGTCTCTAATAAAACAATGGATCTAGGCAATGATTATCAATAGTTAATAAAACCATTAAGTGGAAAAAAAAATCAGTGGAAAATTTTCAAATGGATAGATCAGGTTAAAACAGCAGTTCTCTACCCTTCTAGCCCCATGGACCAGTTTTGTGAAGACAATTTTCCACGGATTTGGTGAGGTGGGGTAGTTTCAGGATGAAAACTGTACCACTTCAGATCATCATGCATTAGTTAGATTGCATCACAAGGAGCACACAACCTAGATCCGTCGCATGTGCAGTTAACAAAGGGGTTTGTACTCCTATGAGAATCTAATGCTGCTGCTGATCTGACGACATGAGGCGGAACTCAGGCAGTAATGCTTGCTCACCTGCCGCTCACTCCTGCTGTGCAGCCCAGTTCCTAACAGGCCATGGACAAGTACCAGGGTTGAGAACCTCTGAGCTAGAAGACCTAAATCCAATGATCAGTCTCATCATTAGGACAACCAAACACCACGTGCCTCCCAATAAGACACTATGAGAAGTACACATAAATCACCTATGTCCATGACCCCTCGCCCACAAAGTTAAAAACTGAACCTGAATCAAATCAAGCCTCTCCAGATCTGACACTAGTTTACAGAAAGTAAAGGATCTAGAGGAACATGTTTAAAGTAACACCACAGGACAGAACCACGTGAATATACTTTATACTACCAAACGGTACACATTTGGTTATGATAGCAACTATCAATTTTACCTCAATTAAAAGTTTTTCCAATTAAAAATAATACAAGAATACAGTCAGCAGAATACAAAAGTTAAATGACAAAAGACCAAATTTCTTGAACAAATCAATGGTCTGAAAAAGAAGATTAAGATGAGATATATCGAATAAATGACTTAAGAGGGACAGCAATCAAAGGCAATGTACAGACCTTGTTTAGTCCCAAATTGAACAAACCTGGGTTTTCTGCTTTTGAAAATCAAAGAAAATTGAAAATAGACTAAATATTAGTTAATATTAAAGAAGTATTATGATTCAAGCACAGTGGCTCATGGCTGTAATCCTAGCACTCTTGTGAGGCTTAAGCCCAGGAGTTTATGAGACCAGCACCAGCCTGGGCCCCATCTCTTACCAAAAAAAATTAAAAATTAGCCAAGCATGGTTGCATACACTTGTAGTCCAGCAAGTCATGAAGCTGAGGTAGGAGGACTGCTTGAGCCCAGGAGGTTGAGGTTGCAGTAAGACGTATGTGCCTACACTCACTGTGCAACACTGAACCCTGTCTCAAAAAAAAAAGGTATTATGGTTGTACGTGATTTTTTTTTTTTTGAGACAGAGCTTTGCTCTGTTGCCACGCTGGAGTGCAGTGGTGCGATCTCAGCTCACTGCAACCTCCGTCTCCTGGGTTCAAGAGATTCCCTTACCTCAGCTTCCCAAGTAGCTGGGACTACAGGCACACGCCACCACACCTGGCTAACTTTTTGTATTTTAGTAGAGATGGGGTTTCACCATGTTGGCCAGGATAGTCTCGATCTCCTGACCTCACGATCCACCTGCCTTGGCCTCCCAAAGTGCTGGGGTAACAGGCATGGGCCACCATGCCCAGCCTGTGTGTGATGTTTTAAAATCCTTGTCCATAATAGATACATTCTAAAATATTTAGGTGAAATAAAACATCACTCCCATGCATATTCCCTCAAAGCCCTTGTTCCTGTCTCGGTTTTATTCTTTTGGCTACACCATAATCCTGATCTAACCAATTGTCCACCTACTCTGTATACCCATGCAGCTAACACAGCTGGAGAAAAACCTATGATCATATGAGCCTAAAGTGAGCCAGTCAGCAATAATTCCTCAGACTCTATATACTGCCCAGAAATAATACTGTAAATTCCTAGTCTATCCCCTTCTCCTAGATTACTTCTGTCTTCAAACCTCCAACACCAACTCCTCCAACCTCCCTCTAAGCTGATGACCTTACTTCTATTTTCACAATGAAACAGAAGGGCGCTTTCTACTCCCACCTATACCAATCTATCCCTTCCCTTAACACGTAAGCCATTTGTGCACGTCTATCCACCCCATCATTCCGCCTATTCAAGGACATTACTCTGGCAATCCCTTCCCTCTTCTCATCACATTATGCCACCCTACTGGATCTTTACTTTCAGCACACATATATGTGGTACTCTTTCCTCTACTTAAAAAAATGTCTTAACGTCGTTTCTCACTCCAGCTACTTCCCTTCTCTCATTCTCTCTATAGCAAAAACAATCTTCAGGAGTTGTCTATGTTCTCTTCCATTCGCCTCCTCCCAGTTAAACCCATTCAAATGAGTGTTTTTAACATTTCACCAAAAACTATCAGGAAGAAACCCAGTAGCCAGACACAATGCTATAGCTTAGGCCTGTAATTCCAATGCTTTGAGATACTGAGCGGGGAAGATCACTTGAGCCCAGGAGTTCAAAGCTGCAGTGAGCCATGATCACGCCACTGCACTCCAATCTCGGTAACAAAGCACGACCCTGTCTCTAACAAATTTCTTTTTTAAAAAAAGAAACCCAGTGATCTTATATTCTTATTTCCAATGGTCACCTCTCTGACCTCTTTTTGCTTATTTGATCTAGATGATCACTCCCTCTTTGAAACAACACACTGCTCGGTTCCCAGGATAACTGTTTTCTTGATTTTCCTCCTCTCTCCAGATTTAGTTTTTTTTGCTAGTTCTTCCTGTAGAGTTGCAATTATCTCCATTTTACCAGAAAACAAGCTCAAAAAGGTTTAAGCAATTTGCCCAGTGTTACAAAGCTAGGAAATAGCAGAGTCAGGCTTTGAACGAGTTTGATTAAAAGTTAAAGCTAATGGCCAGGTGCGGTGGCTCACGCCTGTAATCCCAGCACTTTGGGAGGCCAAAGAGAGCGGCCAAAGAGAGCGGTTCACAAGGTCAAGAGATCGAGACCATCCTGGCCAACATGGTGAAACCCTGTCTCTACTAAAAAATACAAAAATTAGCTGGGCTTGGTGGCGCACGCCTGTAGTCCCAGCTACTAGGGAGGCCGAGGCAGGAGAATTGCTTGAACCCAGGAGGCGGAGATTGCAGTGAGCCGAGATTGAGCCACTGCACTCCAGCCTAGCTCCTGGTGACAGAGCAAGACTCCGTCTCAAAAAATAAAAAAGTTAAAGCTAATTTAATTATGCTAAGCTGCCTCCCTGCTGACAGGAAGTAAAATTACTTTTTTTTTTTTTTTTGAGTCAGGGTCTTACTCTATGACCCAGGCTGGAGTGCAATGGTGCAATCTCTGCTTACTGCAGCCTTTACCTCCTAGACTCAAAAACCATCCTCCCCTCAGCATCCCACGTAGTTGGGGCATGTACTACAGGCATGTACCACAAGACTCGGCTAATTTTTGTAGAGATGGGTTTTCACCATGTTGCCCAAGCTGGTCTCGAACTCCTGGGCTCCTGCGATCTGCCTGGCTCAGCCTCCCAAAATGCTAGGATTACAGGCAAGAGCCACCGCACCTGGCCTACGTTTCAAACATAGAAATGGGTTTTGACTGTATAGTCAAAACACAGAAGGAGGTAAATAATCCTAAAAAGCTGCTTGAAATAAGAATACAAATGGCCAGATAAAACAAACTGGTCTCGGCCGGGCGCGGTGGCTCAAGCCTGTAATCCCAGCACTCTGGGAGGCCGAGGCGGGTGGATCACGAGGTCAAGAGATCGAGACCATCCTGGTCAACATGGTGAAACCCCGTCTCTACTGAAAATACAAAAAATTAGCTGGGCATGGTGGTGCGTGCCTGTAATCCCAGCTACTCAGGAGGCTGAGGCAGGAGAATTGCCTGAACCCGGGAGGCGGAGGTTGCGGTGAGCCGAGATCGCGCCATTGCACTCCAGCCTGGGTAACAAGAGCAAAACTCCGTCTCAAAAAAAAAAAAAAACAAAACAAAAAACAAACTGGTCTCATACATTAATTTCTCCAATACAGAAATATAATAACTGCTGTTTTTAGACTAATACAAAATATCCAGTACAGAAAGGTAAACATAAAGAAGTGTTCATTCTGTCTAGAGGACAATGTGGAAAAGGAAGTGTCCTTTCTGAATGACATGAATATATCAGTAATAATCTAGAAAACATAAAATGCTCTGTTCTGTGCTACCAGAGCTTGATGACAAACATCCCTTAAGATCACCTAAATGCCACTATTCTGACCAGATTCCACTTACAAAATAACTATCTGATCTTCATTAGCTTTCACAAATAGAACTGAATAACGATAAGAAATTGCTCTGACCAGCTATTAATATTTTAGTTCTATTAATCATTTCAATTCTTGATTCAAGTTCAGAAACACGACTTATCAATCTCATGTAAGCTTAGTGTGAATCAATGTTCAGTTTGATCACACTTCAAGAAGTGTTACTGGCCTAAGAAATCTGAAAACCATGCCCTGTACCTATGGCCATTCCATCAAACAGTCTTGATTTCTGCCTAGGCATCCAATCACTCCCTTTCTTGGTTTTTCGTGAGATCGGCTGTCTTAAAATTTAAGGTACTCATCATTCTAATCCCCAAAGCACTAAAGAGATCTTCAGTGCTTCTCTATTTTCCAAATATCTGAGATTGGGAATTAGGAAGTAAAAAAAGAAGGCTAGAATAAAAGAAACGCAGCAGATTGGACATATGCCCACTGAAAACCCCAATCCATTTTTCTGGGAGTCTGACAAAGTATAGCATTGAAGTCTCGGTAACAGAAAGGATACAGAAATACAGAAAATTTAGGATTTTTCCCAAGGCTTTAAAAAAAAATCAACAAATAGTTCTTGCTCTCTAAAAAGTATAGTATGCCACTTAAGATTACTATCTAAAATAATAAAAGTATTCCCAAAAAAAAAAAAATCTGAAAACTTTCAAGGAGAATTACAAAAGAACACTTTTTTTTTAATGGCTAGGCCAGAGTCAGAGTCAGCAGGCATATAGCACCTAACTAGTTAACATTTTACCAATCAAATGCCAGACACCACTACTGATCGTGGCACAATAAAACAAAAATCTCTACCTGTTTCAGATCTCAGGGCACTTTTTCATGATCATAGAATAATTATTTCACTCAAACAGAAAATGTTACTTGTATTTATTAGAAAGATACGCTTTCAGATTCGTTTACAAAATAGCTAAGAGACTTAGTGGTGTTGGAAGTAAAATACTCACTGCTGCAAAGTGAAAATAACACTCAGTCAAGTTTTCTCAGCAACTCAATTTACTTCTACAGAAGGGTGTGTACCGCAGGTGGAACAATGGTGAGAGCACACCAGACAAGGGAGGGGGAGGGGGTCTTTTCCCTAAGGCCCTGCTCTGTCTTTTCCCTATTGGTCCCTACTGCTCTGTCTTTTCCCTATTGGCTAGGGTTGGACCACACAGTCCAAGCTAATTCCGACTGGCTATTTTAAAGAGAGCAGGGGTCTGAGTTGGAGTGGCGGCGTAAGTAGTTTCGGCGGGAAGGACGGTTACAGAGCAGGTGACTTAGGATGACTAGGGACAGAGCAGGTGACTTAGGATGACTAAGGATAGAGCAGGTGATAGAGACTAGAAAGGGGTTGTTTACTAAAACTAGTGGCAAGGAGACGTGAAGAACGAAGAAGTTAAATTTTACAATGGAGAACAAAGAACAGAAAAGCTGAACATACCAATTTGCTAGTTCTTTGAAGAGTAACGCAGAACTCATCGTATTTAACAATTTTCCCCATCTTGAATTTTAAAGGGAGCTTACAGGCTAAACCTTTGAAGAGGAGTTTTACTGTATCCTAAAACTTCCCCCTTTCAATTTTTATAGCTCTTCCTCTTCAAACCTTTTTAACACGTCTTCGCTTTGCTGCTTGACTTGATCCTCTAAAAGAAAAAGCTTCTCTGAACAAGTGGAGGAGAGTTAAGGGAGGTTTTAATAAATGCTGTTTCTCGGCCGGGCGCGGTGGCTCAAGCCTGTAATCCCAGCACTTTGCGAGGCCGAGGCGGGTGGATCACGAGGTCGAGAGATCAAGACCATCCTGGTCAACATGGTGAAACCCCGTCTCTACTAAAAATACAAAAAAATTAGCTGTGCATGGTGGCGCGTGCCTGTAATCCCAGCTACTCGGGAGGCTGAGGCAGGAGAATTGCCTGAACCCAGGAGGCGGAAGTTGCAGTGAGCCGAGATCGTGCCATTGCACTTCAGCCTGGGTAACAAGAGTGAAACTCTGTCTCAAAAAAAAAGAGGAACTAGACTATGCCCTTTGTTGGAGGCAGGGACCTGTCCTCCCTTTTCCCCTAAACACAACTAGAGAAGAACCTGATATAGCATCACAAAAGACATGAGACTCCAGCACATGGGATCCCCTAGATATTCTTCCCCTGCTCAACACTCCCACCCCTCTCCTCAGGCAGCTACTGCCGCCCCACATCTTACTCCAGATCCTTCACCTGCTCACGTTATTCCTTCTCCTTAGGATCCTAACCCTTGGGAATCATCATCCCAGGAGCCTGTCCCCTACCAGCCTAAGGACCCCTCCCTAGAGGTGCTCTAATGTGAAAATGAGCAACGTAAAAAGGATATCTAGAATATCGGCCTCCCAAAGTGCTGGGATTACAGGCTTGAGCCACCGCGCCCGGCCTACTTTTATTTTTTAAACGTCTATTAGGTTTGCTTGGTCCAGGTCTGAGTTCAAGTCCTGGATATCCTTGTTAATTTTCTGTCTCAGTGATCTAATATTGACAATGGGGTGTTAAAGTCTCCCACTATTATTGTGTGGGAGTATAAGTCTCTTTGTAAGTCATTAAGAACTTGCTTTATGTATCTGGGTGCTCCTGTATTGGGTGCGTACATATTTAGGATCGTTAGCTCTTCTTGTTGCATTAATCCTTTTACCATTATGTAATGTCCTTCTTTGCCTCTTTTGATCTTTGTTGCTTTAAAGTCTATTTTATCAGAGGCAAGAATTGCAACTCCTGCTTTTTATTTATTTATTTTTGCTCTCCATTTGGTTGGTAAATCTTTCTCCATCCCTTTGTTTTGAGTCTTTGTGTATACCCCTATCTTGCTTGGGGTATTTCCCATGTTGGGTCCTAGTTAGGCTCAATCCCTTGTACTAGAAATATTTTGCCTATTCTTCTCTGGAAGCCTGCTAAGGCTCAATCTCTCGTGCTGGTGATGTCTTGCCTATCCTTTAGCACCTCCCCTAACTTGCTGGAGGCTCCTTGCACCGTTACTGTTGTGCTTCACCCACTCTGGCCTCTCCCCTGGAAGAGATTCAGATCCCTCTTGGCATGGGCATGCTGATATAAACCCCATGGCAGCATCTGCCCTAAGCCATATGAGATGACCACAGAACCGCAGATAGGACCCACTCACTCTGCACAGCAGTACTGCTTACTACCATTCACACAAGCAGCACCGCAATCAGTAGTGCTTGTGGATCATTCACACACACACTCCTTTCAACCTCCAGAATATCCCAACCACCAAGGAACTACTTGTCACCCCTGCAGCGTTTCTTATCTTGGTCTGGTCACAGAGTTACCTGGTCACTGCAGTACGCAAGAATCCTTCCCCCAAGCTTCTGGTCTGTTTCTTTCAGTGTTGCTAAAAATACAGGTTTATTCTTCACACCAGGTAGGTCCTGATCTTTCACCCTGAGACCACTGCAACGGGCAGTGGGACACATCTGCCCACAAGAAGTGACCAGAGACCCATTCCCCAGAGGAGAATGGGAAAATCCCGCGTGAGCCCCCAAAATTGTTGGAAGTAAAATGCTCAGTGCTGCAAAGTGAAAATAGCACTCAGGCAAAAGTTTTCTGAGCAAGGCTATGTACCTCTACAGAAGGGTGTGTCTTGTGGGTGGAACAATGGCGAGAACACACCAGACAAGGGAAGGGAAGGGGGTCTAATCCCTAATACAGTTAGTCCCTACTGCTGCGTCTTCTCCCTATTGGCTAGGGTTGGACCGCATAGTCCAAGCTAATTCCAATTGGCTATTTTAAAGAGAGCAGAGGTACGAGTCAGAGTGGTGGGATGAGCAGTTTCAGCAGGAAGAACCGTTACAGAGCAGGTGACTTAGGATGACTAAAGACAGCAGGTGATACATCAGGTGATAGAGGCTAGCAGAAGGCTGTTTACTGAAACTAGGGGCAAGGAGGCATAAAGAATGAGGAAGTTAAACTTTAAAATGGAGAACAAAAAACAGGGAAGCTGAACATACTGATATGAACAGGAACCCAGAACTCACTGTATTTAACAATTGTCTCCCTCTTGAATTTTAAAGAGAGTTAACAGACTAAACCTTTGAACAGGAATTTTACTGTATCCTACAGCAGAGTATGAGGTAAAGCAAAAAGAAATAAGAAAAGTTAAGAAAACCAACTGGAATAAAGACACCCACCAAGGGTCAAATATTAAAAGTTACATTTAAAGCGCTTAAACATATTTGAACCTCCTCTGGTTAGCCAAGAGGTAAAAAGAAACCTAGGAAAGGGGGAGGGCCTCTGGTCTGTTTATCAGTCATGAATCAAACATGTTCAGCGAAAATTGGGGAGAATCAAACATCTGAGTGCTTCCCCTCAGAAAAGGATTGGTAATTACAAAATAATAAAAATCAGAGCCAAAATCCACCCATCGTAACAGCCCCTGGCCAGCAGGTATGCCACAACCCCACCTCTTCCCGACCCCAATAAGCAAAAGAAAAGCCATCTATACTTAACCTTCAAAATGAGCATTTAAGGGGAAAACAACAGGGGTGCCTGAGAAGCTGCTGTAAAAGAAAAGACACTTGATTTTCCTCTATCCTCACGCTTAACACAAACACTTCTGTGACCAGATGTTTGTGAAGGTTTTTCCCCACACACCAAGCAATTCTCCAGCATATACCAACTGAGTGTCCCATAGCTAAATTCAGTTCTGACAATATCTACCTGGAGTTAGAACCCACTGAAATTATGTGCTCAGTCCCACAATACTGCCCCTCTCTTCTTCAGACTCAAGTAATAGGTTCTCACACACAATTCTGGGTTCCCAACACTCTCCTGAAGTTGGATTAATTTGTTAGAACGGCTCACAGAACATGGGAAAACACATTCACTGGTTCAAGAATATAATAAAGTATACAGATGGGGTTGTATATAGGGCAAGGAATAGCATAGGGGTGCAGTGCTTCCATGCCCTCTCCCACCTCAGTCTACTTTGGGGACCAAGATGGAGCTATCACTTGACCAAGAAGTCAAGGCCACAGTCAGCAGAGATCGTACCACTGCACTCCAGCCTGGGCAATAGAGTGAGACCCTGTCTCAAAAACCAAGACATACAAGCAGCCAACAAACATGAAAAGATGCTCAACTAAACAGAAAAATGCAAATCAAAATCACAATGAGATACCATCTCACACCAGTCAGAATGGCTATTACTAAAAAGACAAAAACTAACAGATGCTGGTGAGGCTGCTCAAAAAAGGGAACATTTATACACTGTTGGTGGGAATGTAAATTAGTTCAGCCATTGTGAAAAGCAGTTTGGAGATTTCTCAAAGAACTAAAAACAGAACTAGGCCAGGCCCAGTGGCTCACAACTGTAATCCCAGAACTTTGGAAGGCTGAGGCAGACAGATCACCTGAGCCCAAGAATTCGAGACCAGCCTGGTTAACAAGGCAAAGCACTGTCTCTACAAAAAATAAAAATACAAAAATTAGCCAGTATGGTGGCATGTACCTGTGGTCCCAGCTACTCGGGAGGCTGAGGTGGGAGGATCATGTGAGCCTAGGAGGTGGAGTTTGCAGTGAGCTGAGATCACACCACTGCACTCCAGCATGGGTGACAGAGTGAAACCTTGTCTCTTTTTTTTTTTTTAACCTTGTCTCAATAAATAAATAAATAAATAAACAAACAAATAAACAGATAGATAAAAATGAATTTTAAAAAAATCCTGCTGGGCACGGTGGCACGTGCCTGTAATCCCAGCTACTCGGGAGGCTGAGGTGGGAGGATCGCTTGGGCCCAGTTCTGAGCTGTAGTGCACTATGCCAATCAGGTGTCCACACTAAGTTCGGCATCAATATGGTGACCTCCTGGGAGCGGGGGACCACTAGGTTGCCTAAGGAGGGGTGAACCAGCCCAGGTTGGAAACGAAGCAGGTTAAAACTCCCATGCTGATCAGTAGTGGGATTGCGCCTGTGAATAGCCACTGCCCTCCAGCCTAGGCAACATATCAAGACCCTGTCTCTAAACAAAAAATCCTGATGAATCGGCAAGGAAAAACAAAGGAAAAGAAAAAAGAAGGAAAAAAAAAAAACTACCATTTGACCCGGCAATTCCATTACTGGGCATATACCCAAAAGAAAATAAATCTTTCTACAAACAAGGTACATGTATTCATATGTTCAATGCAGCAAAGTAATAGCAAAGACATGAAATCAACCCAGCTGCCATCAACAATAGACCGGATAAAGAAAATGTAGTGGACCGGGCGCAGTGTCTCACGCTTGTAATCCCAGCACTTTGCAAGGCCGAGGCAGGCACAACACAAGGTCAAGAGTTCCAGACCAGCCTGGCCAATGTGGTGAAACCCCATCTCTACTAAAAACACAAAAAAATTTTGTCCCAGCTTCTTTTCGGGAGGCTGAGGCAAGAGAATCACTTGAACCCAGGAGGTGGAGGTTGCAGTGAGCCGAGATGGTGCCACTGCACTCCAGCCTGGGCAACAGAGGAAGACTGTCTCAAAAAAAAAAAAAAAAAGAAAGAAAGAAAGAAAGAAAGAGAAGTAGGGGGAGGGGGAAAAAAAGAAAAAGAAAATGTAGCACATATACATCATGAAATACTACATGGCCATGAAAAAGAATTAAATCCTATCCTTTGCAGCAGCATGGATGTAGCTCGAGGCTATTATCCTAAGTGAATTGATGTAGGAGAAGAAAAGCAAATACGGTGTAAGTGGGAGCTAAACACTGAGTACACACAGACATAAAGATGGGAACAATAAACACTAGGGACTATTAGAGGGGGAGAGGGGAAGGAGTGTAAGGGCTGAAAATCTACCTATGGTCACTACCTGGTGTGATGGGATCATTCATGTCCCAAACCTCAATGTCACACAATGTATCCATGTAACAAAGCTGCACACATACCTTCACATCTAAAAGTTGAAATTATTTTTTTAAAAAAATTACTCAGCCTGTAACTCAGCATATATACCTTTGAGTACTTACCCAAAAGAATGAAAATACACATACCCAAAAAGATACGTATATTGTGAAAATTAAGTAATTTAAAATCTAAACTGTTGGAACGTGTTAAATATTTCGAGCCTTAAGAGAATGTGATTATGAGACCTGAGTCACTTAAGCAGGCAACTGTAACCTAGGCAGCTGTAACTTTTGGTTCTCTGATTATAAATTAACCTTATTTCTTACCTACATTGTTCTGTAAGACGCTGTAAATGACTAACCAGTGCCAGGGAAGATGTCTTCCCTCTTCCTCTTAACTGTTGATATTCATTACAGATTAATTTCCCTCTTTCCTCTCTCACACAAAGACTTCATGACTACCACATTGTTTAAGATGGAATGTGGCTAGGCGCAGCGGCTCACACCTGTAATCCTAGCACTTTGGGAGGCCAAGGTGGGTGGACTGTCTGAGCTCAGGAGTTCGTGACCAGCCCAGGCAAAACAGTGAAACCCTGTCTCTACTAAAATACAAAAATTTAGCTGGGTGTGGCAGCGTATGCCTGTAGTCTGCAGTTACTCAGGAGGCTAAGGCAGAATTGCTTGAACCCAGGAGGTGGAGGTTACAACGGGCCAAGACTGCACCACTGCACTCCAGCCTTGGCAACAGAGTAAGACTTTGCCTCCAAAAAAAAAAAAAACAGATGGAATGTTAAACACACTCTTGTAAAGGAAAAAAAAAAAAAAAAAAAAAAGCTGGCAGGGCGGGGTGGCTCACGCCTGTAATCCCAGCACTTTGGGAGGCTGAGGTGGGTGGATCACCTGAGGTCCAGGAGTTGGCCATCATGGTGAAACCCTATCTTAAAAAAAAAGAAAAAAAAAAAGCTATATG
Organism: Saimiri boliviensis; assembly: GCF_048565385.1. Taxonomy (NCBI): domain Eukaryota; kingdom Metazoa; phylum Chordata; class Mammalia; order Primates; family Cebidae; genus Saimiri; species Saimiri boliviensis. Next base: position 4,711,634 of record NC_133468.1, read on the forward strand.
GAAAAGAAAATAATCTGTTACTCATTAAACTGTTGTAACTCATAAACCAACCTTGCCACGAAAAAGTTGTAATCCTATTAAACATCTTTTTTCTGCCTACATAAGCGGGACCTTTTTTTTTTTTTCTTGAGATGGAGTCTCACTCTGTCACCAGGCTCGAGTGCAGTGGCACGCTCTTGGCTCACTGCAACCTCCGACTCTCTGGTTCAGGCGAATCTCCTGTCTCAGTCTCCTGAGTAGCTGGGATCATATGCACACACCACCATGCCCAGCTAATTTTTGTATTTTTAGTATAGAAGGGGTTTCACCATGTTGGCCAGGATGGTCTCCATCTCCTGACCTCATGATCTGCCTACTTCAGCCTCCCAAAGTGCTGGGATTACAGGTGTGAGCCACTGCGCCTGGTCCAGGACCTTAACTTTCAACTTTGAAGCCCAGATTCCAGTGCTCCAGAGTCCACGTTTCCCAGATGGTCATTCCCAGATTTCCTCTTAAACAAACTCTTTGAAACTGGATTATGATCCTTTCTATTATTTCACGTTGACAATATACACCAGGCGTCCCCAAACTTTTTACACAGGGGGCCAGTTCACTGTTCCTCAGACCGCTGGAGGGCCGCCACATACTGTGCTCCTCTCACTGACCACCAATGAAAGAGGCGCCCCTTCCTGAAGTGCGGCAGGGGGCCGGATAAATGGCCTCAGGGGCTGCATGCGGCCCGCGGGCCATAGTTTGGGGACGCCTGATATAAATGTTCATAACAACTTTATTCATAATTGCCAAAAACTAAAATCCCAAATGTTCATTAACAGTAAATGGATAGGCTGGATGTGGTGGCCCACGCCTATAATCCCAGTACTTTGGGAGGCCAAGGTGGGTGGATCATTTGAGGTCAGGAGTTCAAGACCAGCCTGGCTAACATGGTGAAATGCTGTCTCTACTAACAACACAAAAATTAGCTGGGTGTGGTGGCACACACCCATAATTCCAGCTACTGGAGGGGGGAAGGGGGGTGGGTAAGGCAGAAGAATCAGAGAATCACTTGAACCCAGGAGGCAGAGGTTGTGTTGAGCCAAGTTTGAGCCACTGCACTCCAGCTGGGCAGGAGAGCAAGATTATTCTCAAAAGAAAAAAAAAAGGTAAATGGATAATAAAATTTTAACATATCAACACCACTAAATACTACTGATCAATTAAAAAAAATGAATTGATGAACTGATACACACAAATATGAATAAATCGCAAACATTAAGAGACCCAAGAGATTCCATTTATACGAATTTGTGTAGATAAAAATCAGAACATTTTGCCCCTATATTGAGTGATGGAAATATTCACTATATTAATAGGTATATGGTTGATATGGGCATATATATTTATCAAGTCTTAAATTATACATTTACGGTCTATATGCATATTGTATTTTATGTAAATTTTACCTAAACTAAAAAATATTCTATATTCTAACACTTGGCCAGATAAAAGGACTTTTTTCAGACAACAATTACTAAGAAAACATACAGCTCATGAACTTCTGCTAAATAAGTACTCATTATGACATTAACGGTATTAGTGCAAAAGTTATCAGTATCAAAATGGAGTGACTAATGTCAAGCTCTAACAAAATGGACCCTTCACTATGCAAGGAATCCTTCAAAATGGCAGTATCCCAGATAACCTGCTTGCACAATTGCCTGACACAGCTGTCTCTACCAATGAACCAACACTAACTTCTGCAGCCAACAGTCTTTCTTTCAAAGCAACTTACTTCGACTTCCTCTTTGTCTTTAAAAGCTTCCCCTTATCCCAACCTCCTTGGATGTACCTACAATCCCTTAAAAGCACGTGTCCCTGATTACAATCCCCTGCTATTCCTGAATAAACACTGGAAAACTGGTCTCTCAGCAGCTCATTTTAGCTTCACCTTAGGAACCAAAGATAACCTGGGCGAGGTGGCTCACACCTGTAATCCCAAAACTTTGGTAGGCCAAGACAGGCGGATCACTCCTGGGCAACATGGTGAGACCCTGTCTTTTCAAAAAAAAATTTTTTAACAACTAAATTAAATTAAAAGGAACCAAGACTGTCAGAGAAAGAGAGTGTATATAAATCAAGGAAATTAAATGGAAACACTGGCCAGGCTCACACTAATAATCCCAGCACTTTGGGAGTCCAAGGCAGGAGGGCTGCTTGAGCCCAGAAGTTAGAGACCAGTCTGGGCAACAAACGGAGACTCCTCATCTCTACAAAACATAAAAAGAAATCAGCCAGGTGTGGTGGCACATGCCTGTAGAGGAAGGAGGACTGCCTGAGCCTGGGAGGTTGAAGCTACACTGAGCTATGATCACACCACTGCACTCCAGCCTGGGTGAGAGTTGAGACCTGTGTCTCCCTCCCCTCATCAACTCCCCACCACCACACACACAAATACTAAAACTGGCTTGAGAATGTGAATATAAGCTCATGATTCATTTCTATCTACTGAAGTGTTGTAGAAGCAATATTACTTCTGAAATAACGGTATTTCTAAATTTTCAATTTCTAGCTCTAATACCAACAAGCAAACTTCTTTGTAAAATGGCCAATTACAAGACAGGGGCAGGAAATGTGCAAAATGATCTAGGACATCTTTCAGTGCCAAAAAGCTAAGTCTAACAGAGTAATCATATCAACATGATACAGAAGACAGCTAGAAGGGGTCCTCACAGGACAAACTATGAAATTTGAACAGTAAGAATCATAATTACAATGGAATAAAACACACTGAATCAATACAAATTATGAGAACCTCAAAAAAGAAAGCCAAAACAAGAGAGAGGTAACATAATGCTTTCGGTGCTGCAGAAAAAGAGCTGGCACTGATGTAAAAGATGAAACTACTAAAGAGATGAAGACAAGGAGGGGGGAGATGGGGGAAGAGACAGCACATCAGCTGCAAATGAGCCACTATCTGAGGCAGCTATTACACCATGGAGATTGGTAACTAAAAAGAAAGACTTAAGTGGTTATGTCTCAGCAGGAACTGGATTCAGAGTAATCAAACAGCTCCTCAGTTCAAGAAAAGCCCTACTTTACAAAAGAATGACAGCTAACCGGGCTCACTGGCTCATGCCTGTAAATCCCAGCACTTTGGGAGGCTGAGGCGGGTGGATCACAAGGTCAAGAGATCGAGACCATCCCGGCCAACATGGTGAAAACCCATCTCTACTAAAAAATACAAAAATTAGCTGGGCATGTTGACGTGTGCCTGTAGTCCTAGCTACTCGGGAGGCTGAGGCAGAAGTGCTTGAACCTGGGAGGCAGAGTGAGCCGAGATCACGCAACTGCACTCCAGCCTGGCGCCTGACGACAGAGCAAATCTGTCTCCAAAAAAAAAAAAAAAAAAAAAAGATAGCTAATAAATTAAGTATGAAAGAATTTTTTTAAAGCAACATAATTCCTAATCGACATTATTCAAGGAATAATGACAGTTCCCTTGTGAAGTTTCTTCTTGATCATGGAGCCAAAGAACATTTTCACCCTCCTGCCAAAGACTGGATTTTTTTTTTTTTTTTTTTACTTTGGAAGACTTTTATGGTTAGACTAACATGTAACAAATTGCCAATTGTTACAGGTATTACAGAGAGCCCAGCAGCCCTCCACGGGCAGAGAACAGATGATCTTTATTTCAGATTACTGAAGAGGGTTATACACTGTCTGACATTCTTAATGAGATCACTAAGGAAGATCTAAGATACCTTCGACTATGGTAAGAGCCTCAAAACAGTTTGTATAAGAGAACACGCCTTTTTATGTGTGAATATGCTTAAAGAGCAGAAAACAAAGGGCTGGGCCTCCCTCCAAACTCTGGAGTTCTGCTAGATTCGAGCTGGGAAAAAGCCATCGCATGGCAGAAACTGAAAGCCAGGCAGAAGGCAAAAGTAGGCAGGTGACAGAGGAGCTGGCCAGTCAATCTCCTGCCGTCAATGCCTGGCTGGGAGTGGGGGAGGCACACGGCTTGAGGGCCCGCACGCTGGACCCCTTCCCCTCTGTAAACTGAAGCCTACCTTCTTGTTCCTGAAATAGCCAGCTCTCTACATGTACGTACCTCTAAGGCCATGTCCTAACACTGCTGGGACACGAGTGTCACCTCCATATGTGAAGAGAATGTTTTTTCGATACACGCTAATCTCTTTACCAAAGACAACCTTCATCCTCAACTCCTACTTTCTCTTCACAGCAACTCAGATGACATATTACAGCCCCTGGTAAGCTCTCCTCAACACAGGAACAATTTCAGTACTCCCCACTCTGCATGCACACCACATGTTTACCACAGCATGTCACCTACAGTTTGTTTCTCCCAATGTCTTGTTTAATGCCTAGCAAATCACGCTAATGTACTGGTCGATTTTTTTTCCTTCACAACCAAAATGAGGTTTTCATAGAAGAAAAATCCAAAAGCAATTCAATACAGAATCATGCTTTTTAAGGAAGCTTTCTCTACAGAATCATTTTTCAACAAATATTTATTGAGCACCTTCTACGTGCCAAGCACTCTGCCACGTACTAGGTATAAAGAATAAATAAGAAATGCATGACCTTACAGCTTAAGCAACCGAGAAGCAAATAAAAATCTCACAACCATAAGCTCACACTACAACTCTCTTATTTTTACTAAGACCACTCTAATTTAGGACTTTAATTTTCATTTACTCAGCCATTACAATGGCCTCTTCTAATCGGTACTTACAGTTTTAGGATTACAACTAACCTAAATACAACTTATTCTTCCTAAAGCCAAGTTCTAATTACATGGCAAAATTCAATAAAACAAGCTCTTTGTGAAGCAGATTTCTTTTTTTTTTTTTTTGAGATGGAGTTTCGCTCCTTTGCCCAGGCTGGAGTGCAGTGGCATGATCTCAGCTCACTGCAACCTCCGCCTTCCAGTTTCAAGTGCTTCTCCTGCCTTAGCCTCCCGAGTAGCTGGGATTACAAGTGCCTGCCACCATGCCTGGCTAATTTTTGTATTTTTTTGTAGAGACAGGGTTTCACCATGTTGGCCAGACTGGTCTCAAACTCCTGACCTCGTGATCCATCAACCTTGGCCTCCCAAAGTGCTGAGATTACAGTGAAGCAGACTTCTGACAACAAAATCAGAAGTTTCAGCCATATGGCATGTCTCAAATCTGTTAATTCCAGGACATTTGGAGGCCGAGGTGGGAGGATCATTTGGGCCAGAGATTTCAAAACCAGCCTGGGCAACATAGGGAGACCCATCTCTATAAAAAATAAAAATAAAGAAGGCTGGGTGCAGTCCCAGCACTTTCAGAGGCCAAAGCGGGCAGATCACCAGCTCACAAGCTGTTTTTTCACAAAATCAGAACCATGAATGCCTTACACAAAGCAAGATTAGACTGAACAGTAATGCAGAGTTTTGCTGAGTATTCTTCAAAGACCATTCTGAAATTCACAGCTTTCAGAAATAGACTAAAATGCAATATAAGAGCCAGGCACGGAGGCTCACGCCTGTAACCCCAGCACTTTGGGAGGCTGAGGCAGGTGAATCACCTGAGTTTAGGAGTTCGAAACCAGCCTGGCCAACATAGAGAAACCCTGTCTCTATTAAAAATACAAAAACTAGCTGGGAGTGGTGGCATGCACCTGCAGTCCCAGCTACTTGGGAGGCTGAGGCAGGAGCATTGCTTAAACCTGGGAGGTAGAGGTTGTAGTGAACCAAGTTAGCACCACTGCACTCCAGCCTGGAAGACAGAGTGAGACTGTCTCAAAAACAAAACAAAAAACAAAACGAAAAAGCCCACACACAATATATAACTCATCTTTCCAAAGATCCTCATTATTTCACACATTCTAGTGAGCAGAGAGCTGAATGAAAGTCTACAAATTTCAAAAGAGATTAAAAGAAATGAGTTCCAAGCCATACTCCTGGTAGAAAGAGGAGGAGGAAAATGGTGATATGTTAAAATGGAGCCAGGAGCAACGGCACATGCCTGTAATCCCAGTTACTCAGGAAGCTGAGGTGGGAGGATTGCTTGAGCCCAGGAGTGCAAGGCCAGCCTGGGCAACAGAAAGAGACCCTGTCTCTCAAAAACAATTTTTTATTTTTTTTATTTTTTATTTTTCTTTAAGAGATGGGGTTTCGCCATGTTGGTCATACTGGTCTCAAACTCCTGACCTCAAGTTATCCACCCACCTCAGTCTCTCAAAGTGCTGGGATTACAGGCATGAGCCACAGCACCCGGCCAATTTTTTTTTTATTTTAAAATCGTTTAAAAAAAATTTTTTTTTCCACATAGGGGGTCTTACTCTGTTGCCCAGGCTGGAGTGCAGTAGCACAATCATGGCTCGCTGCAGCATCAGCCTTCCCAGGTTCAAGTGATCTTCCCATCTCAGCCCCCAAGTAGCTGAAACTACAGGTGCAGGCCACCATACCCGCCTTTTTTTCTTTTTGAGACAGAATCTCATTCTGTCACCCAGGCTGGAGTGCAGTGGCGCGATCTCAGCTTACTCCGCCTCCCAGGTTCAAGCTATTCTCCTGCCTCAGCCTCCCAAGTAGTTGGGGTTACAAGCACACACCACCATGCCCGGCTAATTTTTTGTATTTTAGTAGAGATGAGGTTTCACTTTGTTGGCCAGGCTGGTCTCGAACTCCTGACCTGAGGTAATCTGCCCACCTGGGCCTCCCAAAGGGTTAGGATTCCAGGCGTGAGCCACCTCACTGGGCCCCTAAAACTGTATCTTGTTCATCTCAATACCCTTGGAAATAGGAAACCCAGGCTCATTTACCAAACAAGTAAGTTGAATTTAACTTGATCTCTTTATACCTTCCTAGGATCATCTCGGATCTCCCTAATTCCCACTTACCCCTCACAAACCTTCATGCCTTAGCAATGCTATTGCTTCTGCCTGAAATGCCCCAGACACTAAAAGGCCCCTAATCATGTTTCAAACGCCAACTCAGACATTCAACTTCAAAAGGTCCATTACAACCTTCTTCCATATCACTCCCACAGAAGTTTACTGTTTCCAGCTGTGAGCTATGTTAAACCTTGAAAAGGTCTACTGTTGTATTCGTTAACCCTGCCTTAGTATTTTTTTCATCTCACCTTCTATAATACAGGCTCCTTGCACTTACATTCTAAGTATTGTTATAACTCCAAAGCTTAGCAAATATTCGGGTAATGCCTATATGAATTCAAATGGAGAAGCCGTGATAGTATAAAAGCAAACATTTTCTAAGAGTGCAAAAGAAGCCTTAAAAGCAGAGCCTATCTTACTAAGAATAAGAAAAATTATTATCTAAAAGGCAAAATCTAGAGAAAACAGACAGAAAGGACTTCCATATCCAAGGAAACTAATAATACTGGTTCTGGGATAGCCTGAGATAAGAAGCAAGGGGACAAACTTCAAGGTTAAACTATATAAACTCTTATCTTGGCCGGTGAGGTGGCTCACGCCTGTAATCCTAGCACTTTGGGAGGCTGAGGTGGGTGGATCACCTGAGGTCAGGAGTTTAAGACCAGCCTGGCCATCATGGTGAAACCCCATCTTTAAAAATAAATAAATAAATAAACTCTATCTTGTGACATGCCATAAAAAGACAAGAGCAAACATCCAACAGACAGTTGTAATGGCAAAAGTGTGTTGTGCACCTATCTGCCATGTACTGCAGTAGGCATACAGCAGCCAACTATTCTGTGAGCACTCATTACCCACCAGGTCTATCCAGCACTTAACATGCTTTATCTCATTTAACCCTCGGTACTCTTGTAAGCAGACACTATTATAATACTTACATAAAGAAAGAAGATCTGGAGAATAAGTAACTTTCCTGAGGTCACAGGGATAGCAAATGGAACAACTGTTATTTTAACCCAAGTCTGACTGAAGTTTATGCTTTCAACTACTATACAATAATTTACCTGTATGACCTTAATTCTCACAGCAACCCACGAGGCTGATTCTACCTTCATTCTACAGAAGAGGAAACTGAGACCCAGAGTTTACATAATTTGCCCGATTGCACACTCCTACTAACTGAGTTGTAGAGCTGGGATTTGAACCAGGGACAATCTAACTGCAAAGCTAAAGTCTTTCTATTCTACTGCAGCCTCATTCTTAAGAATTCTATCACTTACAAAACCAAGATCTTCTGTTCATTATCCAGATATTATATGGCTGGGATCATGAGCCCCTCGTTTATTTCTCAGATGCATTATCTTTCCCAAATTAACCTCCTCATCTGTACTCTATAGTCCCAAGCCCTCCACAATACACTTCGCAGATCTCAAAACACTACCATCTCAGAACCCTTTCGCATTCTTAAAAATTAACTAGTACCAAGCTAGGCATAGTGGCTCATGCCTGCAATACCAGCACTTTGGGAGGCTGAGGCAGGTGGATCACCTCAGGTCGGGAGTTCAAGACCAGCCTGAACAACATGAAGAAACTCTTAGCTGGGTGTGGTGGTGCATGCCCGTAACCCCAGCTACTCGAGAAGTTGAGGCAGGAGAATTGCTTGAGGTTGCAGTGAGCCAAGATTCTGCCACTGCACTACTCCAGCTCGGCAACAAGATTCTCTCTTCTCTCTTCTCTCTCTCTCTCTCTCTCTCTCTCTCTCTCTATATATATATATATATATATATATATATATAAACAATAAATAAGACGCCAGACGCCAGGCGTGGTGGCTCACGCCTATAATCCCAGCACTTCAGGAAGCCAAGGCAGGTGGATCACGAGGTCAAGAGATCGAGACCACCATGGTCAACATGGTGAAACCTGGTCTCTACTAAAAATACAAAAAAAATTAGCTGGTCATGGTGGCGCACGCCTGTAGTCCTAGCTACTCAGGAGGCTGAGGCAAGAAAATTGCTTGAACCCAGGAGGCGGAGATTGCGGTGAGCCGAGAGTGAAGCTTCGTCTCTAAATAAAAAAATAAATAAAATAAGAATAAATAAGAATCAAATCAGAACTGAGAACTTTTTTTTTTTTTTTTTAAAGATGGGGTTTCACTATGATGGCCAGGCTGGTCTTGAACTCCTGACCTCAGGTGATCCACCCACCTCGGCCTCCCAAAGTGCTAGGATTACAGTTGTAGCCACCGCGCCTGGCCAGAACTGAGAACTTTTAAAATATTTATGCAGCAATAAACCTATCACGTTAAATGACACTTCTATAAAAACTATTTTTATAAACAAATAAAATTTAGTGAGAAGAGTGACACTATCTCACTGTTTTGCAAATCTCTATTTAAAGTCTGCATATTAGCACGTAAGGTATTAGGTCAAAACTATGATTTGTGTTGTAAAAATCTCACCAAGATTAAAAAGGTAAAGAGTGGGGAAGTCAGCAATCCTAAATCTGTTCTCTTAGTGAGAGACAAGCAGCCACCACTTCGTTTACAGCTTCAGTACCCTAACATTTATGCCAACATGAATCTTTGCATTTTTCGTACTTTTTGCCAGACTTTCCAAAATCTATTTACTGCTCCTCACCTTACAATGAATCATAATATTCTAAGTACTACCATCTACTGGGAATTTTGGTATTTTGAGCCATTCAATATTTATTCTAGCTGCTAATTCAGATACACAATGACTTCGGAAGTTGTAATGTATCAGCAATCAGCTTTGAACCACTAGTCTTTTCCCCTTAAACTAAGAAAGAAGCCAGGTGCGGTGGCTCACACTTGTAATCCCAGCACTTTGGGAGGCCAAGCTGGCAGGATCATGAGGTCAGCAGATCAAGACCATCCTTCCCAACATGGTAAAACCCCGTCTCTACCAAAAACACAAAAATTTGCCGGGAGCAGTGGTTCAAGCCTGTAATCCCAGCACTTTGGGAGGCTGAGGCGGGTGGATCACAAGGTCAAGAGATCGAGACCATCCTGGTCAACATGGTGAAACCCTGTCTCTACTAAAAATACAAAAAATTAGCTGGGCATAGTGGCTCGTGCCTGTAATCCCAGCTACTCAGGAGGCTGAGGCAGGAGAACTGCCTGAACCCAGGAGGCGGAGGTTGCAGTGAGCCGAGATCGCGCCATTGCACTCCAGCCTGGGTAACAAGAGCGAAACTCCGTCTGAAAAAAAAAAAAAAAAAAAAAAAAATTAGCTGGGCATGATGCCACGTGCCTGCAATCCCAGCTACTTACTTGGGGAGCTGAGGCAGGAGAATCACTTGAACCAGGGAGTCAGAGGTTGCAGTGAGTTGAGATTGCACCACTGCACTCCAGCCTGGCAAAAGACTGAGATTCTGTCGTAAAAAACAAAAATAAAAAATACAAACCACAGTGCTTCAGAAGAAAAAAAAAACTAAGAAAGAAAATTATTCGGCCGGGTACGGTGGCTCACGCTTGTAATCCCAGCACTTTGAGAGGCCGAGGCGGATGAATCACGAGGTCAAGAGATCAAGACCATCCTGGTCAACATGGTGAAACCCCGTCTCTACTAAAAATACAACAATTAGCCGGGCATGGTGGTGCACGCCTATAGTCCCAGCTACTCCGGAGGCTGAGGCAGGAGAATTGCGTGAACCCGGGAGCCAGAGGTTGCGGTGAGCAGAGATCACGCCACTGCACTCCAGCCTGGGTAACAAAAGCAAAACTCCATCTCAAAAATTAAAAAAAAGAAAATTATTCACAAAATGTCGACCTTACAAAGCATCAAGATGCTTTTAACAATACTAAAATCTTACTCTAAGGCCACTGATAATGTTTCAGAAAATGTGAACACTACACACTGCTTTTTGACTACAGATGTGTAACAGACTGCCTTTTCCAAAATAATGAAATGCTTTATAACTGAATTTTTGACTAGCATGAAGAGTAATCTTATGTGGACTCTCAGGAGGTTTTTGATCCATAACCAAAAAGAGAATCACAAATACTAACGAAGATTCTGTCGCTTAGCTCCATTATGTCAACATGATGAACTACTAGTGTAATTGGTTATAAATTTGGGGCAATAATTGGGTCTTCCTATGTTATCAAATTAACCTCAAAGGACCATTCCAAGTCATAATACCCTGGGAGTCTGTTAAGAGGAAAAGGGATGTAGGGCACTGTCTCAGTAAGAATACAAACGGTCAACATGGTGAAACCCCATCTCTACTAAAAATACAAAAAAATTAGCTGGGCATGGTGGTGCGTGCCTGTAATCCCAGCTACTCAGGAGGCTGAGGCAGGAGAATTGCCTGAACCCAGGAGGCGGAGGTTGCGGTGAGCCGAGATCGCGCCATTGCACTCCAGCCTGGGTAACAAGAGCGAAACTCTGTCTCAAAAAAAAAAAAAGGAATACAAACTGGAGTCGGGCATGGTGGCTCATGCCTGTAATCCCAGCATTTTGAGAGGCTGAGGCGGGTAGACCACTTGAGGTCAGGAGTTTGAGACTAGCCTGGCCAACATGGCGAAACCACATCTCTACTAAAAAAAAAAAAAATTAGCCTAGCATGGTGGTATGCACCCGTAATACCAGTTACTCGGGAGGCTGAGGCTGGAGAACTGCTTTAACTCAGGAAGCAGAGGTTGCAGTGAGCCGATATCACACCAGCACACTCCAGCCTGGACGACAAGAGACAAGAGTGAAAACTCCGTCTCAAAAAAAAAAAAAAAGAACACAAACTGGAGTCAGACCTGTATCAAGTCCTGGCTTGAAATGATGGGCTTATAATCATCTTTAACGCTTAAATTTCCTCACTTATAAATTGGTGATACCTACACGTCACAATTTTGATGTGAGGATTAAATGAGATACATGTAAAGAGGCAGAGCCCACTACACCACTAGCATTCAATACTATTTTCTTCAGTGGTTACAAACCCCTAAATCTTTGAGTTTCTGTAGTTTCCATAAAACTAAAAACCAAATGACAATTCTTTAGTCTCAAATAAACTAGTTTTCATTGTTGTAGTTTTAGATTAACAAAGGAAGTTAGCTTCATCAAACATTGTTTTATGATGCTGAAGTTTTACTTAACAACAATCTTACAGAAGAAAAAAATTTGCCTCCCAAAATACTGAGTGCAATAAAATTTTTGATTTAATTTAGTCAAGTCATATCTTCATCTCTGTTTAGTCTTTAATTAGAAGACTACTAATACATCTATCTCCCTATAATCAAAACCAGGTGCCTAGTAAAACCATATTTAGCCACTCAATGTACCTAAAGAATCACCAGTCATACTCTGTATTTGGATCTATGGAGCCACCAGATAATTTGTTTTATTAAGTCTCTACGTGTTTGAGGTAATAACTTGGAAAGAAAATGACCATGTCTAATGATTCTCTCTTTCCTACTATTTTACACTTAAAACCGCAACAAATATTTAATCAAAGTTTGGGCAATGAAGCACAACGCAAGTGCAAACTTAGCACAGGGCATATGAAAGCAAATCTTCTAGTAACTAAAGGCTAAAGACTGTAATATTAACTGGGCGCAGTGATTCACGCCTGTAATCCCAGCACTTTGGGAGGCTGAGGCGGGCTGATCACGAGGTCAGGAGTTCAAAACCAGTCTGACCAACGTAATGAAATCCTGTCTCAACTAAAAACACACAAAAAAAAATTAAGTGGCGGTGGTGGTATGAGCCTGTAATCTCAGTTACTCGGGAGGCTGAGGCAGGAGAATCGCGTGAACCCGGGAGGCAGAAGTTGCAGTGAGCCGAGACTGCACCATTGCACTCCAGCCTGGGCGAAAGTGCAAGATTCCATCTCAAAAAAAAAAAAAGATTGTAATATTATAATTTTACAGCAGATAATCTCTACCTCTAATGAGGAAGAATTTTTTTATTGTTTTTGAAATCATATAAAATTCCACAAGCAAAACAATTTTGTGTGACCAAATAAAAATACAATCATTTCAACTAATAGATCAGGGGAACATTTGAAAAACATACATGCAATATACGTCAGAAATTTATTTGCTAAGTTTTGGACTTAAGGAAACAAAGCTGGTGACTAACAGAGATGCCTATCTTCTCTCAACCCTGTCTCCTCTTTAAACTACTACCCTTCTTTCCTTCTCTTCTAGTTAAATTTTTCCAAATAGTAGTCTATAACCTTCATCTTAACCTCCCATTGGGTCCTCAGCCCAATCTACAGTCTGACTTACATATCCGCTGGTCCCATCAAAATTTTTCCTGCTTTCATTCCCCCACCTGCCAAATCCTATCAACCCATTTCCAGATCTCCTCATCCCACCCTAAACCTGGGCACAAGGATCACTACTGAAAACTCTGTTTCTTGGCACTATGACCTCTCTTGGCATCTGTAACATTACTCTCTCCCGTTCTGCCCTTATCTCTTTAACCATTTTAATCCCGTCCAGAACAAAATGTTAGTTGCTCCTTAGGGTTCCCTTAGTCCTCTCCTCTTGTGGTCCATGAGTTAAGTTTCACACTTGTGTATGTGCGTACTTTCATTCTCTTCAGCAGAGTCCATAATTCTCAACCAATTCTCAAATGGGGATCTTACCTCTGCCAAAAAGGTAAAAAAAATTTGTTCACACACTCTTCCTGAGTAATCCCCTAACTTCCAATGCCAACTATACAATGACCAAATCTATCAAACCCCCAACCACGCTCTGGTCTAGATACCTATTAGACATATCCACCTAAATATCAAGAGGTATGTCAAACTGAACAGGCTCAAAATTCAAACACTATTCTACCTTCCTTGTCCAAATCTGTTCTATTTCCCAAGTTAAATTGTACCAACAGTTCTCCAAGTTAAACAACATCTGAATCATACTCGTTCTTCCCTATGTTTATAGCTCATGGCTTGTCTGTCCCTAATTCTGGTATCCTGTGCTTTTCTATCCGCTAAGCTAATGTACTTGAGCTCTCACAGGACATAAATGAACTGTGACACCTTTAATCCAGCTTCCACATTTTCATTATGTGCCTCCTGAAAAAGTATGTTACATGCACCATTTGCTCACCCCATCCACCTAAACTCTCACTGGATTTCGGTCATATACAGGATGAAATCCCAACACATGAAAAAGCCTACAACCATTTACAAGCTGTTTCTGACCACTCTTCCTGTCCCTCTCATTCCTGTGTCCTATGCTCCACAGCCCAAGTTGTTCCCAACATGCTGTTCCTTCTCCTTGTCCTACTCAACCTGACAAATCCCTATTCATCCTTTAAAATCCAGCTTAAAGACCTCTGAGATGACTCCGTGGGTTTTCCAAGCAGAGTGATTTTCTCCTTCCTTAGCATACCCAAAATGCTTTGTGCATTCCTTTTTATTGTATAACCTAATGAATGCTGTATTGGTTCATTTGTCTTTCTCCACAACATTATAAACCTATTTGGTACAAAAGACTGTCAGCCCCACAAAGGTAGCATGGTACCTGACACACAGGTTGTTCAACAAGTGTTTTTGAAACTGAGTTTTAGTACTATTTAAAAACAGTACTAAACAAGTATAATCATCTGTAACACTTGTTTTGAAAACATGAATTTGGCCAGGTGCAGGGGCTCTTATAATCCCGGCACACTGGGAGGCCAAGGCAGGAGGACTGCTTGAGCCCAGGAGTGTGAGACCAAACACAGCAACATAGAGAGACCTCATCTCTACTAAAAATAAGAAAAATCAGCCAGGTGTGGTGACACACACCTGTGATGTCAGCTACTCAGGAGGCTCACGTGAGCCTGGGAGGTCAAGGCTGCAGCAAGCCATCATTACTCCAGCCTGGGTAACATAGAGTGACACCGTGTCAAGAAAGGAAAAGGAAAATTTCTTCCAATGTGATTGATACACAAATTAGAGAATTTGAGCACAGTGCATACTTCCTGTTTATTTATGTGCTATTTTGTCATGTAGACACTAGATGAAGGTAAAAAACTTGCATACAGCCAAACTGAACTTTGTAGAAATACATGAAACACACTTCAAACACCTACCAGCTAAGTCAGTTCACTCTGTTAAGAGCCACACCCATTCACTTCTGATGTTACCACTTTCCATCAGATTAGACGTAATAATTCTCCTTCTACCACTTCACAGTAACTCATAAGCTGCAATCTTTCTGACTTCCCTTTCCACAAGCAAACCAGGCCTTCTTCAAGGCAAAATGCTTACCTGGAATACTCAGACAAAAAAAAATTTTAAATAAATAAAAATAAAAGGCAAAATGCCACATTTATTACAGTATCTACATATTCGTTAACTATTCAACATGTGTAAAACTATTCTAGCATTTTTACTAGGTTCCTTTCTTTTTTTTTTTTTTTTTTTTTTTTGAGATGGAGTCTCACTCTGTAGCGCAGGCTGGAGTGCAGTGGCACGATCTCGGCTTTGGATCACTGCAACCTCTGCCTCCTGCATCCTGGTTCAAGTAATTCTCCTACCTCACCCTCCCAAGTAGCCGGGTTACAGGCGTGAGCCACCATGCCCAGCTAATTTTTGTAGTTTTTAGTAGAGAAGGTTTTTTTTTTTTTAAAGACAGGGTTTCTCCATGTTGGTCAGGCTAGTCTCAAACTCCCGACCTCAGGTGATCCGCCTGTCTCGGCCTCCCATTACAGACGTGAGCCACCACGCCCAGCCCAGGTTCCTTTTTTCAGTGTGTCACTGACAACACTTTAGTATGTGTACCCCAATCCCATTTGTCCGTCATTTCTACTACACGATTTTACAAAATAGTGATTTTTAGGAACCTGT
This sequence comes from Saimiri boliviensis, assembly GCF_048565385.1. Classification (NCBI taxonomy): domain Eukaryota; kingdom Metazoa; phylum Chordata; class Mammalia; order Primates; family Cebidae; genus Saimiri; species Saimiri boliviensis. The sequence continues at coordinate 4,727,297 of NC_133468.1, forward strand.
ATGTTGCTTTACTGCAGAACCGACTGTATAAATTAACAGCGGAGTAAGGACTTCTCAGACCTTAGGCTACTCTATTTCAATTCCAATAATTTACTAGAGAGAAGACTGCCTTCCCCTAAAATTTCACAAAATGTTTACAGCCCGTACCCTAGCAAACCATCAGGATACTGATAACTTTTTAAGTCTGGTGTCTTTGATTTCAGGTAGGCACTGGATTGAATTTTCCAGCTTAAGTTCTATAGTCTGCCTAGGCCTAACTCAGAAGACAAGTGTTCTCCATACCTGAACCTTCATGTGTACCATTTTATGACTTTCATAGTTTTGACTGCTCTTAACCTATTCCTAGACATACTGACATTTTGAATTTAAATGACCCTGTATTATAGAGCAACTGGGCATAGCCCTCAAGCCTACTACAAAAAGCACCACAGACTCAGGAGACACCATATCCAAGTTAAAAATAGATTCAGGCCAGGTGTGGTGGCTCACACCTATAATTCCAGCACTTTGGGAGGCCAAATCAGACAGATCACTGGAGGTCAGAAGTTCGAAACCAGCCTGGCCAATGGTGAAACCCTCCCTACTAAAATACCAAAAAATTAGCTGGCTGTGGCGGCAGGCATCTGTAATCCCAGCTACTCAGGAGGCTGAGGTAGGAGAATCACTTGAACCCAGGAAGTGGAGGTTGCAGTGAGCCGAGATCGTGCCACTGTACTCCAGCCTGGGTGACAGAGCGATACTCCATCTCAAAAAAAAAAAAAAAGAAAAAGAAAAAAAATAGATTCAAAGTCATTAACTCCATACTATCTCAAATATGACTTTTACTTGTAGGGCCTCCACTGTATTCTCCACAGGGATGCCAAAGTGATCTCTAGATCACCTTGCTCCCCTGCTGAAAATATTTTGGCTCTCTCTTCTGCTATAAAATACAGGTATAAACTTCATTTTTAGCTTAGCAAGCATGGTCCTTCAAAATCTAGACAAGACACACCTTTGCAGGCTCATCTCAAGTCATTCCCACTGTTCCAGTAACACACCTTATCACTAGCCTTCCCCTAACACTTGACAACTCAGTGCACCCACAGTTCCTTCTGTTTGAAATGACTCTCTCTCCCCAGTGAGGCAAATTCCTATTTGGGGTTATTTTCGTAAACTATCTCCACACCCTCCGCAAGTTTAATCATTATTGTCTTCTTCCACAGCACTCTGTGCACCTATTAAGCCTATACATGACCAGAAGACAAAACTGGAGTATCATTTCTCTTTGAATTCTCAATGTTAAACACTGTGGCCAGTACCTACCTTGATGCGTAACTTAAGTTACCAAGAAAATATAAATGGATGAAGGAGAGGTAAAGACAAGATAAGGGTAAAGTGAAAGCCTGAATGAGTCTCCATTTTGCATCAACTAATCCCCCTTCTCACTAATTACTCATTCAAGTACCAAAATATGGTACATTCCATTGTACTCTAATGCACCCCAGCTATGCATACAGTATGTTTACAGTTTATTCAGCATTTTTTTTTTTTTTTTTTTTTTTTTTGAGATGGAATTTCACTCTTGTTGCCTATGCTGGAGTGCAATGGCGTGATCTGACCACAACATCTGCCTCCTGGGTTCAAGCGATTCTCCTGCCTCAACCGCCTAACTGGGATTACAGGTATGCGCCACCACGCTTGGCTAATTTTCCATTTTTAGTAGAGACAGGGTTTCTCCATGTTGGTCAGGCTGGTCTCCAACTCCCGACCTCAGGTGATCCACCTGCCTCAACCTCCCAAAGTGCTGGGATCACAGGCATAAGCCACCGTGCCCAGCCTATTAACCATACTTTGAGTAGTGGGCCAAAGATATTTATAACTCCAAGTCTTTGGCTATCCCAGTAAAACATACATTTTTAGCTGAACCTATTAGGACTATTCCAAAGTGATAAATGCTTTAAAGCACAGCTTCCTAAACCAGTGGACTTTGCATATGGGAATGGGTTCTAAATATGCTGAACATATTGATCCCTCATCCCTAATGTCCCAAAGAATACAGCTGTGAGCTGCCTTAACCATTTATTACAATATGCCTTACATATATAATCCTTTTCTATTGTACTATGAAAAAGGTTTATGCTTTAAAGAATATAAGAAGGCAAATACAGGTACTAAAACGTATCAGCATTAACCAAAATGCGTATTTCTTTTTTTTTGAGACGGAGTTTCACTCTGTCGCCAAGGCTGGAGTGCAGTGGTGTGATCTTGGCTCACACTTCAACCTCCACCTCCCGGGTTCAAGCAATTCTCCTGCCTCAGCCTAGGGAATAGCTGGGATTACAGGAATGCACTACCACACCTGGCTGATTATATTTTTAGTAGAGATGGGGTTTCACCATATTCACCAGGCTGGTCTCGAACTCCTAACCTCAGGAAATCCAACCGTCTCAGCTTCCCAAAGTTTTTGGATTACAGGGATGAGTCACCACGCATGGCATAAAATGTGTACTTTTAAACTACAGCTACAGTGGGCATTCCTACAATGCCTTTACATATTTGTACATACGACCAAGTTCTGTAAACCAACCTTATGTCTGCTCAAAAGACAACAGTCTGAAATTTTCCAATAATTGTAGTTTTACTTTTTTTTTTTTTTGGAGACAGAATTTCACTCTTGTTACCCAGGCTGGAGCGCAATAGCACAATCTCGGCTCACCGCAACTTCTGCCTCCTGGGTTCAAGCAATTCTCCTGCCTCAGCCTCCAGAGTAGCTGGGACTATTTGCCAACAAGATTTAAGAAACCTGAAGGCCGGGCGCGGTGGCTCAAGCCTGTAATCCCAGCACTTTGGGAGGTCGAGGCGGGTGGATCACGAGGTTGAGAGTTCGAAACCATCGTGGTCGACACGGTGAAACCCTGTCTCTACTAAAAATACAAAAAATTAGCTGGGTATGGTGGCACATGCCTGTAATCCCAGCTACTCAGGAGGCTGAGGCAGGAGAATAGCTTGAACCCAGGAGGCGGAGGTTGTGGTGAGCGGAGATCGCGCCATTGCACTCCAGCCTGGGTAACAAGAGCGAAACTCTGTCTCAAAAAAAAAAAAAAAAAAAAAAAAAGAAAAAAAAGAAACCTGAAAATACCTACAAATTGAAGTGGTATTCAAAAGGAGCCTCTTGAGCTACACCACCACTATCAAGACACTGGAAATTATCTAATGATTGACTTTCAGAGAAAATCTTGGTCTCTCTTGTCACCATTTTTAAAACTGATCAGGACATGGTTTCACTATGTTATGACAGTTATTACAGTCTTTGCATATTTTATTTCATATTTTTTTGAGACAGGGTCTTGCTGGTCTCAAACTCCTGTGTTCAAGCAATCCTTCCTCAGTCTCCCAAAGCGCTGGGATTACAGGCATGAGCAACCATGCCTGGCCATCACATAATCTTTTTTTTTTTTTTTTTTTTTTTGCTTACATATAGGAAAAACAATCTTTTTTGAACATTTCATTAAGCATCTTGTTCACCTACTGAGAAGTGGTGACCAGAGTCAACTACCTTAAATAACTTCTAACCATTAAAACGACCCCTACCCTCCCAAAAGAACAAACCTCTGGCAATTAGGTCACACTCTCATGTGCTCTCACATGCACACAAACACGGTCCTTTCCCTCATAACTACCATAACATGGGCAAGTCATCTCCACCTAGAAAGGTCTGTTTTCTCATCAGCAGCTGTTCAAATATTTAAAACAAAACACCTGGAGTAGATCACAGATCTAAAGATATTAAGAAATTTTTATTCTAAATTTTACTCTAAAAGTCATGACATTCTAAAGATTGTGATGGCCGGGCATGTTGGCTCATGCCTGTAATTGCAGCACTTTGGGAGGCCAAGGAGGGAAGACTGCTCGAGCCCCGGAGCTGGGAGACCAGCCTGGGCAACAAAGCAAGACCTTGTCTCTACAAAAAAATAAAAAATTAACCGTGGTGGTATGTGCCTGTAGTCCCAGCTAGTCAGGAGGGTGAGGCAGAAGGATCGCTTGAACCCAGACGGCCAACGTTGCAGTGAGCCGAGAACTGTTGCACTGCACTCCAGCCTGGGCGACACAGTGAGATCCTGTCTCAAAAACAATAAATACATTTAATAAAGACTGTGATAAATGTCTTAACAGCAATTCCCCCAAAAAAGCCTTTAAACTGTTTTATCAACGGCCCCACGTCCACTCCCACAGCCCACAAATCTGTTCTGGAGTGGTAAATTCTAGTCTACTGTAAAAAATACAAAGTGCTAGTACACACTATTTTATTTTTCAGTTACTCATATTCACTCTCTTCCTCGTCAAAGTTAAATTCCCAGATACAAGTAGGCAAGGAGATTCAGCACTAACAATGGGACAATCCACCTGGAAAACAGGTAAGTATGGAACTCAAATGCAAGCAGATTATCTAAAACACATCAGCTCAATACAGGAACAACAAATCCAAGAAGGTCAAGCGAGATGACCATTCACGATGTTGTCAATGGCAATAACGGTTAAAAACAGAAGAAAGGCTGCAGGTGTTGTTAGCAAGCTCTTCAAGGAGGGTGAAGGAGGTAGAGAGTCCACGGAAAAGTTTCCAAAGAAAATAACGATTAGTGTTGGAAAAAAGGAGAGATGTAATTTGGTTTGCCAGAGAAAACTGCTTCAAGAAGCCAGTACAATCTCCGAATCCTTAACAGTACCCTAAATCTCTTCACTGCACGCCAAGGGCTTCTCTAACCTGTAATCCACTCCGTCCTCTCCCCACAAAATCTGCGTTAAACTGAATTTTAAAAACATTTTGGGGGAGGGGATAAACAGTTGGTGTCTCGCTTGACAATCATCGCCGCCGCGAAGTGCCAAGTCCCACACCGCGCAGCGCGCCATCCACAGAGCGCTCCTCCAAAGTTGCCACCCATCTTGGCCACGAGTCCCGGGACGCGGACTCGCCTCCGCTGGAAACCGCAGCCGGGATCGGCCGGGATCGGCCGGGATCTGCCGGGATCGGGAGCCCAGCGCCGGCCCCCTCCCCACTGCGCGCCGCCGCCGCCGCCGTCAATCAACGCCCCCGGCCCCCGACTCGGCCCGGGCGGGGCGGGATCCCGGCACCCCGAGGGCCCCCCCACCCACCCCGCCAACAGCCGCCAGCTTGCGGCGCAGCGGGACCGCCGCCCGAGAAACCAAAGTTGCCCGCGCCCGAGCCCGGCACGCTCTGGGGCCCCAGAGCCCGGCCGACGGGGGACCCGTGCGCGGCCGGAGCGGGGAGCGGCGCCCCGGCCGGGCCTCGGGCCTGCCTCGCCCACCGCTCACCTCTCGGGGTGCGCCGCCCTCCGCCGCCGCTGCCGCCGCCTCCTCCCTGTGAGTGCAGCGCGGTCTGACCTGTGGAACCACCATACCAGTCCCGCCCGTTGCTGCAGCGCCGTCGCCGCCGCTCTTTGTTCCCCCTCCGAGAGCCACTACTTCAGCCGCCCGCCTCAGCCGCCCCGACGGGCGGCCACTACGCCCTCCCGCCCTCTCGGCTCCCGGCCTCGCCCTCCTCGCTGCGCCCGCCGCCCCCTTCGCCGCCGCCTTCGTCTCCGCGCCGCCGACGCCGCCGCCACCGACGCCGACGCCTCCTCCTCCGCGCCCCCCTCGCTTTCATTGAAAGCAAACAAGCATCATGGCGGCGGCTGCCGTCTCTCAGCCAGCGAGCGCCGGGACCGCCGCCTCCGCTCCAACATCCCGGCCGCTCATTGGCCGCCGTCTCCGGGCGCAACCATCCGGCCCTCGGCGCAGGGGTCGCTCCCGGCACGCCGCTGTCCAGGCCCCGCCTCCTCACCCCCGCGCTGGGGAGCGATGGCTCGGCCCGGAGCGCTGAGGGCCCCGCCTCCCGCCGCCCCGCCTCCCGCCGCCCGCCGCTCCGCCGCCCCGCCGCCCCGCCGCCCCGCCGCCCCGCCGCCCCGCCGCCCCGCCTCCCGCCGCCCCGCCGCCCGCCGCCCCGCCGCCCGCCGCCCCGCCGCCCCCCGCCCCCCGCCGCCCGCCGCCCCGCCTCCCGCCGCCCCGCCTCCCGCCGCCCCGCCGCCCGCCGCCCCGCCGCCCGCCGCCCCGCCGCCCCGCCGCCCCCCGCCCCCCGCCCCCCGCCGCCCGCCGCCCCGCCTCCCGCCGCCCCGCCGCCCCGCCGCCCCGCCGCCCCGCCTCCCGCCGCCCCGCCGCCCCGCCGCCCCGCCGCCCGCCGCCCCGCCGCCCCGCCGCCCCGCCGCCCGCCGCCCCGCCGCCCGCCGCCCCGCCGCCCGCCGCCCCGCCGCCCCGCCGCCCGCCGCCCCGCCGCCCCGCCGCCCCGCCTCCCCGCCTCCCGCCGCCCCGCCTCCCGCCGCCCCGCCTCCCGCCGCCCCGCCTCCCGCCGCCCCGCCTCCCGCCTCCCGCCTCCCGCCGCCCCGCCTCCGCGCCCTCCCTCCCTTCGTCTTTGCGTCGGTCCATCCTCTCCTTCTCCTCCCGCTCTCCTCGCTCCTTTCCCTCCTTGGCGCTTCTGCTCCTCCGCTTTTCATCTAGCTCTTTTTCCGCCTTGGGTTGTCCACTTTTCTCTCCCCTTTCCTTCTTTTCCTCGATCCTCCTCCCCTTTTCTCCTCTTCTTTTTCCTTAGGCCTTCACCTGTCAATCACGTCGAAACACAGATTTTTGACCGTCGACAGTATTTTGCTCTGCCTAAAGACAAGACATTCAATCGTGAACAGTCGAATAATTATTCCTTTCTCAATTATGCAGAAAAAAATAAGTTAATAGCCCGCTTCAGTCCATTGGTGGTCATCCATTCCAGTACATTAATGGACAGTTTGGGTGCTGGGGTCCTAGCCCTGAGTAATGGACAGGAGCTGCTGCGTTCAAAGATCAAGATGTTCTGTTGAGGACAAGCTCTGGTGATTGAAGGAGAGCAGAGAAATGACTGGCTGATTCATGATGCTTGCATTGGGAAATATTACTTGACTGATGCTCAGGGCACAGAGATGAATCAGACCCGACCCTGCCCTGAGTAAGCTCACAGTCTAGGGCCAAGAATAACACCCAACAGACTTGTTTTGTTTTGTTTGAGACGGAGTCTCACTCTGTCACCAGGCTGGAGTGCAGTGGCAAGATCTCGGCTCACTGCAACCTCGCCTCCCAGGTTCAAGCGATTCTCCTGCCTCAGCCTCCCGAGTAGCTGGGACTACAGTCGCCTGCCACCACGCCCGGCTAATTTTTTTGTATTTTTGTCCAGGCGCGGTGGCTCACACCTGTAATCCAGCACTTTGGGAGGCCGAGGCGAGCGGATCACCTGAGATCGGGAGTTGAGACCAGCCTGACCAACATGGCGAAACCCCGTCTCTTCCAAAAATACAAAAACTTAGCTGGGCGTAGCGGCAGGCGCCTGTAATCCTAGCTACTCGGGAGCCTGAGGCAGGAGAATCGCTCGAACCTGGGAGGCGAGGTTGCAGTGAACCGAAATCTTGCCACTGCACTCCGGCCTGGAGACAGAGTGAGACTCCGTCTAGAAAAAAAAAAAAAAAAAATCAAGCTATATGCTAAAGGGTAGGAAAAGGAATAGCTGCCTGCCCACCTATGTGGCAAACTAGGATAGGTTGCTAACTGCTTCCTGGAAAATCAGCCCTGAAGAAATGAGAGGGAGACAGGTTCCAGGAACTAACAGTAGCAACAAACCAAACCTTCTACTTCGTTGAAGGCTGTTTTGAGCTGGGGATGTGGGAAATGGGTTGCTGTAGTCTGGGATGGTGGAGACCTGGCTGGAAGGGCAAGGAAAGGATTAGGGACAATAGCTGCTCAAAGATCAAGATGGGCCGGGCCGGTGGCTCACGCCTGTAATCCTAGCTCTTTGGGAGGCCAAGGTGGGTGGATCACCTGAGGTCAGGAGTTCAAGACCAGCCTGGCCAACATGATAAAACCCGTCTTTAAAAAAAGAAAGAAAAAAAATCATAAAAATTAAGGGAAAAATAATATTTAAAAAAAAAAAAAAGATCAAGATGATCTCCCTCTCCCCAGCATGGTGTTGGGATGGTCATTGCTTGGCACTGCCATGACATCAGTAGTGACAGCCCATGCCTCTAGGGCCATAGGACACTGGGCAAAAGGAGGGCAGTGCAAAAGCTCAGGAGTCAGGAAGAGTACCTGCAGACCAACAAGCTGCCTGTGGCCATCCCTCCAGACTCCTCCAGCCCCAGGCGGAGGGAGTCATGCAGCCCTGTGCTGTACGGAGCATCCAGGCTGAGGGGCCGATGGGACAGACATCCTGCAGGGCCTCTCCTGCCTGTGTGAGTGCCCTGGCCGCCTGTGCTCCAGCCTGGGTGCCTTTTTGTAATTTGTAGGGCCAGAGGGAGCCACTCTTGGCCGGTTGAGATAACTCACGCCTTAATCCCAGTACTTTGGGAGGCCAAGGCCGCCAGATCACTTGAGGCCAGGAGTTGGAGACCAGCCTGGCCAACATGGCAAAAACCCCATCTCCACTAAAAATACAAAAAAAAAAAAATTAGCCAGGCGTGGTGATAGGCGCCTGTAATCCCAGCTACTTGGGAGGCTGAGGTGTGAGAATCACTTGAATCCAGGAGGCAGAGGTTGCAGTGAGCTAAGGTTGCACCATGGCACTCCAGCCTGGGCAACAGAGAAAGACTCTGTATTTAAAAAAGAAAAAGAGGGTTGGGCGCAGTGGCTCAAGCCTGTAATCCCAGCACTTTGGGAGGCCAAGGCAGGTGGATCACGAGGTCAAGAGATCGAGACCATCCTGGTCAACATGGTGAAACCCCGTCTCTACTAAACGTACAAAAAATTAGCTGGGCATGGTGGTGCATGCCTGTAATCCCAGCTACTCAGGAAGCTGAGGCAGGAGAATTGCCTGAACCCAGGAGGCGGATGTTGCGGTGAGCCGAGATCATGCCATTGCACTGCAGCCTGGGTAATAAGAGCAAAACTCTGTCTCAAAAAAAAAAAAAAGAAAGAAAGAAAGAAAAAGAGGGAGCTATTCCCTTGTGACTGGCATGGTGTGTATGGAGGAGGGGAGGTCTTGTTGCACAACAAAAAACTCAGTAGCATAAAGCAACGGTTTTACTGTATCTCATGAGTCTGATACTCTCCCTTGGGGCCTCATGCCTGTGCCATAAGTGGCAGCTGGGTGTTGAACATCTGGCACCTCAGTGTCCCCTAATGAGGCCTCCCCCTGCAGTGTCTCATCCCTTCCTTCAGCCTTTGTGTGTGACTCCTCTCTCCAGCAGGAGATCATCCTGCACTTCTTACGTGACAACCAGGGGCTCCAAGAGGAAACCGAAGCTGCCAAGCCTTCTGAAGAAGGCCACTTCAGTATTCTGCTAATTAAAGCAGGCACAAGCCCAGGCCAGATTCAGGAGCTGTGGAGAGCTGTGTGCACATACAGGGCGGGTGGACTTATTGGAGCCCTCTGGAGAGACTTGCTACCACCAGGAGGGTACAATGGTGGCTCTGCTCTGCATGCCCTTTTCTTTCTGCATAGCTGAAAAGAACCCTGCAAAATGCCCATTCGCCCTTTCAGACCCAGATCAAAGTGCCCCTCACATTAGGCCTCCCATTTCGAGTTATGAAACTCACAACTCAATAGGCTTTGCAAGAAAGGGAATTGACATGTTCAGGTGCCACATGGCTGAACCATTCAGGCATTGCAAGGTGGCATCAAGAATCGATCTCACCTCCCACCCTCCACCCTGCTCTCCACTCTCTCTCCGGGCCTCACGCAGGCAGGAAAGATGCCACCAACACCTGCAGACTTAGATTCTACCAGCTTCTCCACTTAGAGAAGGTACTTCTTCCCTAATGGTTCCAGCGGAAGACCCAGGGCGGGCTCTCACTGGCCTGGCCTGGGCCTTGTTTCTACTGCAGCCAGGCAGTACCAAAGCAGGAACCATCTGGGACTGAGACGTGCGAAGCTAAGACAGCATGAATTGCTGGCAGCCAGCACCATCTTCCTCACCACAGGGAGAGATGAGACAGTGATGAAGATGTGGAGTCTCAGAGTAAAGTCCTGACAACTTGATTTCAGTAGTTTTTCCCTTTAGCATGTGACCTATTCCAAGTATACACACCAATACTTCATTTATTAATTCATTTTTGCTTAAATTAGTTTGAGTTTGGCTTCTGTAGCTTACAACCAAAATAATTCTAATTTGACTCCGTAAATGCATTGCACAGATGGATACACGACCGGAATAGGGTCATAATCAGATGTGCACAGCAAGTCAGTGCACCAAGACACCAGGCTGCAAGAGAGGAACAGGTTTAATCCTAGGGCCACAGGACGTGGAGACTGGAGGAAACCAAATCTGCCTCCCTGATGAGTTTGGGGCTAGGATTTTCAAGGGTTTTAGAGCGGGCTGAAGAGTGGAGATGGTTGGTTTGTCACAGAGAGCAGGGTGAAGCAGGGTATTCTCATGCTGATTTGTTTCCTTTGGGTGCGGGTTGCCGGGGGGTCTTCAAACTGGTTGGCATCAGCTGTTCTGCTGGAATTCAGGTTCTGCTTGAGTACTTCTACTGATTGATTGAGATGGAGTCTTGCTCTGTCGCCCAGGCTGGAGTGCAGTGACGCAATCTCAGCTCACTGCAACCTCTGCCTCCTGGGTTCAAACGATTTTCCTGCCTCAGCCTCCTTTATATGTATTTTATTTATTTTCGTTCTTTTTTTTTTTTTTCCCTGAGAGAGAGTCTTTTTTTTTTTTTTTGAGACAGAGTTTCACTCTTGTTACCCAGGCTGGAGTGCAATGGCGCGATCTCGGCTCACCACAACCTCCGCCTCCTGGGTTCAGACAATTCTCCTGCCTCAGCCTCCTGAGTAGCTGGGACTACAGGCACACACCACCATCCCTGCTAATTTTTTGTATTTTTAGCAGAGACGGGGTTTCACCATGTTGACCAGGATGGTCTCAATCTCTTGACCTCGTGATCCACCCGCCTTGGCCTCCCAAAGTGCTGGGATTACAGGCTTGAGCCACCACGCCCGGCAAGAGAGTCTTGCTTTGTCTTTGTTTTTTGTTTGTTTGTTTGTTTGTTTGAGATACAGTTTCACTCTGTCACCAGGCTGGAGTGCAGTGGTGTGATCTCGGCTCACTATAACCTCTGCTTCCTGGGTTCTATCGATTTTCCTTCCTTAGCCTCCTGAGTAACTGGTATTACAGGCACCTGCCACCACACCTAGCTAATTTTTGTATTTTGTGTAGAGACAGGGTTTCACCACATTGGCCAGGATGGTCTCCATCTCCTGACCTCGTTATCCGCCTTCCTTGGTCTCCCAAAGTGCTGGATTACAGGCCTGACCCCCTGTGCCCCACCACGTCTTGCTCTGTCGCCCAGGCTGGAGTGCAGTGGCGAGATCTCAGCTCACTGCAAGCTCTGTCTCCCAGGTTCAAGCAGTTCTCCTGCCTCAGCCTCCTGGGTTAGCTGGGATTACAGAGCATGCCACCACGCCCAGCTAATTTTTATATTTTCAGTTGAGACTGGGTTTCACCATATTGACTAGGCTGGTCTCAAACTCTCTTGATCCACCCTCCTCAGCCTCCCAAAGTGCTGGGATTACAGGCATGAGCCACCGCGCCCAGCCTATATTTATTTTATTTTATTTTATTTTATTTTATTTTATTTTATGTATTTTAGAGACAGGATCTCACTCTGTCACCCAGGCTGGAGTGCAGTAGCATGATCACAGCTCACTGCAGTCTCAACCTCCTTGGGCTCAGGTGATCCTCCCACCTCAGCCTCTGGAGTGGGGGACTGCAGGGACACACCACCACACCCAGCTAATTGTTGTTGTTGTTGTGATGGGGTTTCACCATGTTGTCCAGGCTGGTCTCCAGCTCCTGGTCTCAAGCAATCTATCCACCTTTGCCCCCCAAAGTGCTGGGATTATAGGCGTGCGCCACCGTACCCGGCTGCTTAAGTGATTCTTAAACAAAAGCCTTAGGACTCTAATGTCAGAAATCCTGTCTGTAGGAACAAAGGGGCTGCACATGGTCAGTGTCTGGAGCTACACGACTTTCTGTTATAAGGAAGTGGGTCAAAGTGCTGCCTGATTAATGCTTAATTGTAATGATATTTCTGTCCAGGATTCCTGTTAACCCTGAGAGGATGGCTTCGGATGGGTGGTCGAATAATAAAAGTGGACACCCGGGTCATGGCCATAATTGTTGCTGTTGCTGTGGTGTCTGTCAATCAAACATGACTGGAGCACTGGAATTCCAACCCAGGACTGATGGAGAATGTTGCTGTGGTTTGAATATGTGTCCCCTCCAGCACTCATGAAGACAGAATTAACAAAAGAGAAGCAGGCCGGGCGCAGTGGCTCACGCCTGTAATCCCAGCACTTTGGGAGGCCAAGGCGGGTGGATCACGAGGTCAAAAGATCGAGACTGTCCTGGTCAACATGGTGAAACCCCGTCTCTACTAAAAATACAAAAAACTAGCTGGGCATGATGGTGTGTGCCTGTAATCCCAGCTACTCAGGAGGCTGAGGCAGAATTGCCTGAACCCAGGAGGCGGAGGTTGCAGTGAGCCGAGATCGCGCCACTGCACTCCAGCCTGGGTAACAAGAGAGCGAAACTCCGTCAAAAAAACAAAACAAACAAACAAACAAAAAAATAGAGAAGCAAAGCAGACAAATTTGGAAAACTCAGCCCGGCCGTGTAGAGTGAAAATGTGTGTTCAGAAGCAGAAACCAAGGGTGGCCCAGTGATCTTTCACTAAGATTAGTACAGAGAAAAAGGATCGTCAAAGAGAACGGCAGGAAGACCTGTAAGGCGTTTTGTAAAGTGGCATCAAGGATCGATCTCACCTCGCACCCTCCAGGCTTCCCCGGGAAAAGCCTGCTGTCACAGGCTCTGAGGCCTAGAGGGCCTGGAGGGCAGAATGGTTTCAGGGATGGCCCAGTAATGAGAGGCAGGGCCTTTAAAGAGGTGGTTGGGTCATGAAGACTCTGCCCAGGCTGGCAGACTGCTTGAGCTCAGGAGGCTGAGACCTGCCTGAGCAACATAGCAAAACCCCATCCCTACAAAAAAATGTACTGGGTTTTGGCAGATATTGCCGAATGGCTCATTCAAAAGGCTGTACCAGTTTATATGTCCAACAACAGTGTATAAAAATCTGAGTTTCTTTCATTCTTTTTCTTTTTTTTTTTTTTTTTTTTTGAGGCCAACTCTTGCTCTGTCACCCAGGTCAGAATGCAGTGGCACAATTTCGGCTCACTGCAACCTCCACCTCCCGGGTTCAAGCGAGTCTCCTGCATCAGCCTCCCAAGTAGCTGGCACTGCACCTGTGCACGACCTTGCCTGGCTAATTTTTGTGGTTTTTGTTGTTGTTATTGTTTTGTTTTTTTGAGAGGGAGTTTCGCTCTTGTTACCCAGGCTGGAGTGCAATGTCGCGATCTCAGCTCACCGCAACCTCCGCCTCCTGGGTTCAGGCAATTCTCCTGCCTCAGCCTCCTGAGTAGCTGGGATTACAGGCACTTGCCACCATGCCCAGCTAATGTTTTGTATTTTTAGTAGAGGCGGGGTTTCACCATGTTGACCAAGATGGTCTCGATCTCTTGACCTCGTGATCCACCCGCCTCGGCCTCCCAAAGTGCTGGGATTACAGGCGTGAGCCACTGCGCCCAGCCTAATTTTTGTATTTTTAGTAGAGACAGAGTTTCACCATATTAGCCAGGCTGGTCTTGAATTCCTGACTTTGTGATCCACCTGCCTCAGCCTCCCAAAGTGCTGGGATTACAGATGTGAGCTACCACGCCCGACTAAAACCCTGTGTCTGACTCACTCTCTGTCTCTTACACATACATGAATAAGAGTCTATGGGTAATAAGTATTTGAATTTCACAATACATATATATAAAGCTAAATAATTCCTCAAAGCTTCTATGATAATGTTCTCAAGGTTAGGTTACCCTATGTTCTTTAACTGAGGTAAAATTCAGCCCACGTGAATAAATTAATTTATTCATAGATCAATTAGTGGGTTAATGGATTAATTGGTTATCATGGGAGAGGAACTGGTGCTTTTTTAGAAGAGGAAGAAGGACCTGAGCTAGCACCTCCACACACCCAGCCCGGTAGCCATGTGATCCCCTGTGCTGCTTTGGGACTGCAGGGAGTCCCCACCAACAGGAAGGCACTCACCAGATATGGTCCCTTGATCTTGGACTTCTCAGCCTCCAGAACTGTAAGAAATAAATTCGTTTTTGGCTGGGTGTGGTGGCCTATGCCTGTAATCCCAGCATTTAGGGAGGCTGAGGTAGGTGGATCACAAGGTCAAGAGATTGGGACCCTCCTGGCCAACATAGTGAAACTCTGTCTCTACTAAAAATACAAAAATTAGCTGCGCCTTGTGGTGTGCCTGTAGCCCCAGCTACTCAGGAGGCTGAGGCAGGAGAATCACTTGAACTTGAGAAGTGATGGTTGCAGTGAGCCAAGATCTCACCACTGCACTCCAACCTGGCAACAGAGTGAGACTCTGTCTCAAAAAAAAAAAAGAAAGAGGCCAGGTGCAGTGGCTCAAGCCTGTAATCTCAGCACTTTGGGAGGCCGAGGTGGGTGAATCACAAGGTCAAGAGATCGAGACCATCCTGGTCAACATGGTGAAACTCCGTCTCTACTAAAAATACAAAAAGTTAGCTGGGCATGGTGGTGTGTGCCTGAAATCCCAGCTACTCAGGAGGCTGAGGCAGGAGAATTGCCTGAACCCAGGAGGCGGAGGTTGCGGTGAGCCGAGAACGCGCCATTGCACTCTAGCCTGGGTGACAAGAACAAAACTCCGTCTCAAAAAAAAAGAAAGAAAGAAAGAAAAAGAAATTCCTTTTCTTTATAAACTACCCAGTGTAAGATAGTCTGTGAACTGGGTACCGTGGCTCATACCTGTAATTCCAGCACTTTGGGAGGCTGAGGTGGGAGGATCATGAAGTCAAGAGATTGAGACCAGCCTGGCCAACATGGTGAAACCCCGTCTTTACTAAAAATACAAAAATTAACTGGGTGTGTGGTGCACATCTGTAGTCCCAGCTACTAGGGAGGACTGAGACAGGAGAATTGCTTTAGCCCAGGAGGCAGAGATTGCTGTGAGCCAAGATCACACCACTACACTCCAGCCTGGTAAGACTCTATCTCAAAAAAATAAAAGAGAGAAAGAGATTCTGTTATAGGCAAAAGAAAATGAACAGAGATGATATGGACCATAACCCAGAGATATGCAGTGCTGATTAGAGACTGACCACAAGAACTAAATTCACAAGAGACTGATGAATGGAGCAGGTCCCAAGGTTTATTTGTAAGACAAACTGAACAGCCGTGTGACAAACCGTCTACTAGTAGGAAAGCACATTCTATAGGAAAGCAAAGCCATTCAGAGGTTGTTTGGTGAATCTAGATACAGGCCTGTGGAGCCATTCAGCTCTAACAGTTGGACCCCTCCTCTCTAGGGCTGCAGGCTTGGTGGCCAGAGATCTATATTAATGACCAAAATTTCTCACTGCCATGAAGTACCAGAGACATGGACACATCCCGGCCATCTATTTTTCCTTCTCTGGACTTGAGGCTTGCAGACCACCGTTTTCCTTAGATAGGGCCTGGTATCCTAGATGCAGTTTCTGATCCCAGTCATATCTTCCCTTGTTATCCTTTGTCCCTGAGCCCATTTTATTAGCCTGCAATTGGTTGAAAACCTAACTCAAACAGCTTTAAGAGGGGGTCAAAGGAATTTGTTAGCTCAGATAGCTTTACGAGACCAGGAAGAGTCCACTAGCTGCAGGTGTGGCTTGATCTGGAAGCTAATGCCACTTGGTTCTGCTCACCTCCCTGGTGACTTTATCATCAGGTACCATATTCAAGCAAAGGGGATACCAGCTCCTTCAAGGTTCAAGCCTGGCAGGAAAGAGAGCATCCCCCAGATGGTCAAACAACGGTCCTAACCCTGACCTCATTTCCATCTCCAAATCAAACACCGCGTTCTGATGCGTGTCATACACCCGTCAGGAAGAAGTCCCATGCCCTAATCACAGGGGCAGTTCGTCTTCAGCTGCACGCAAGCGTACATGGAAAGATTTGAAGGGGGCCAGGCATGGCTCATGCCTATAATCCCAGCGCTTTGGGAGGCTGAGGCAGGCAGATCACTTGACGCCAGGAGTTCAAGACCAGCCTGGCCCACATGGTAAAACCCTGTCTCTACTAAAAATACAGAAAATCAGCCAGGCGTGGTAGTGTGTGCCTGTAATCTCAGTTACTTAAGAGGCTGAAGCAGGAGAATCCTTGAACCCGGGAGGCAGAGGTTGTAGTGAGCCAAGATCATGCCATTGCACTCCAGCCTGGACGACAAGAGCAAAACTTCTTCTCAAAGAAAAAAAAAAAAAAAAAAAATCAAAACAGGGCTGGGCGTGGTGGCTCATGCCTGTAATCCTAGCACTTTGGGAGGCCGAGGTGGGTGGATCACCTGAGGTCAGGAGTTCAAGACCAGCCTGGCCATCATGGTGAAACCCCATCTTTAAATAAGTAAATAAATAAATAAAAATCAAAACAGTTGATGGGGGGTAGTCAGGGAAAAATCTGGGGTGCCGTTGCTGGAAGAGAGGAATAGAAGCGGCAAGGAAGAAAGAGGCAGAGGCCTGAGGTCCACGCTCTGTCAAGCCTCCACCTACACGGCACAGGCATCTTGCCAGCTGCTTCCTTGGGCACCTGTGTTGTCCTGGCCTCAAACTCTGTATGTGGAGTCGAGAAGATGCCTCGAGGTCTCAGAATGTCGGAGACGGGGTTTCCCATGCACAGCTCAGATGCGCTCCCCAAAGACTTACCATAGAGAATTTGTGGGAAGGGGAAAAGGTGGCCAATCTGGTTTTATTTCTGGTTTTACTTTTTGGGTTTTTTTCCTCTCTCTTTTCAACTTCTTTTTCACTATTCTCTAACACAGCATCATGACTATACCGGACGCTTCTCGTTTTTTTTTAAGAGATGGGATCGGGGCCGGGTGCGGTGGCTCACACCTGTAATCCCAGCACTTTGGGATTACAGCCATATTGCTCACACAAAGCTTGTTTGGCCGGGGGGGGGGGGGTCTCTTCATTCAGAGCTCGAGTTTTAACACTGACTTCAGGTAATCCGCCCACCTCGGCCTCCCAAATTTCTGGGATTACAGATGTGAGCCAACAAGCCTGGCCTGTAGTTACGATTTTTAAAAAAGTAAAACTGGCCAGGCATGGTGGCTCACATCTATAATCCCAGCACTTTAGGAGGCCAAGGTAGGCAGATCACCTGAGGTCAGGAGTTCAAGACCAGTCTGGCCAACATGATGAAACCCCATCTCTACTAAAAATACAAACATTAGCTGGGCATGATGGGGCACACCTGGAATCCCAGCTACTTGGGACGCTGAGGTAGGAGAAGCGCTTGAACCCAGGAGGTGGAGGTTGCAGTGAGCCAAGATCGCGCCACTGCATCCTAGCCTGGGCAACAGTGAGACTCGGTCTCAAAAAATAAAATAAAATAGTAAAACGTAGGCTGGGCGCGGTGGCTCATGCCTGTAATCCCAGCACTTTGGGAGGCCAAGGCAGGAGGATCACGAGGTTAGGAGATCGAGACCATCCTGGCTAACATGGTGAAACCCTGTCTCTAAAAAAAAAAAAAAATTTTTAAATTAGTAAAACTAAAAAGCAGAAAGGCATGAAGAAGGAAGTGGGTATCTCATCCCTGTCCCTATTCTAGCCACACTCCCCAGAGACAAGCATTTGAATTGATTACCATGCTCTGGCCTTAAATAATAAACCCGTCACACTTACTGATTCCCATGACGAGAAGTCTAGATACAGACAGGGCAGCCTTTAGGTCTGTTTCACTTAAGTCTTTTTTTTTTTTTTTTTTTTTTTTTTTTTTTTTTTTTTTTTTGAGACGGAGTTTCACTCTTGTTACCCAGGCTGGAGTGCAATGGCGCGATCTCGGCTCACCGCAACCTCCGCCTCCTGGGTTCAGGCAATTCTCCTGCCTCAGCCTCCTCCTGAGTAGCTGGGATTACAGGCACACGCCACCATGCCCAGCTAATTTTTTGTATTTTTAGTAGAGACGGGGTTTCACCATGTTGACCAGGATGGTCTCGATCTCTTGACCTCGTGATCCACCCGCCTCGGCCTCCCAAAGTGCTGGGATTACAGGCTTGAGCCACCGCGCCCGGCCTCACTTAAGTCTTAATACAGGGTGTCTAAAAGGTCTAGAAACAGGACAAATTTATTTTTAAAAGCATGTTCTCCAGCCTGGGTAACAAGAGCGAAACTCCGTCTCAAAAAAAAAAAAAAGCATGTTAAGCACATTTCAAATCACATGCTCTGTGTGTTTTTCTTCAATGACCAGACACTGTTTGAGATAAATTAACCTCTAAATTTAAACCAGTGGGTCCCATTGTCAATCTGGAAGAAAAAAAAGCAAGCAAAGCTCTAGGCGGTTTAGACAGTCTGTATTGTATTGATCATACTGCCCCTAGGAGTTTCTGCTGGTCAGGTGTGTGGTGTATGAGGCAGGGGCGTTGGGGCAGCACCGGGCTTGGGCGAGAGCGGCTGGAGGATGGATCTGCTTGGCTGCCACGCCTGGCCAGGGTGGAGTTCCAGAGAGATGCCCCCGGACGCCAGTGCCTGCAGGCTGATTAATCACTGATGCTCCCCTGGGAGAAAAACATTTTGAGCTGCCCTGCTACTTATTATAGGATATGAGGTATTGGCCTGAGAGCAGGAGGCTGACCTAGGACAGGCATTTTGTATTTTATTTTTATTTATTTATTTATTTGAGACAGAGTTTCCCTCTGTCACCCAAGCTGCAGTGCAGTAGTGTGACCTCAACTCACTGTAACCTCCGCTGCCTAGGGTTCAAGTGATTCTCCCTCCTAAGCCTTCCAAGTAGCTGGGATCACAGGCACACACTGCCATGCCCAGTTAATTTTTTTATTTACAGTAGAGATGGGGTTCTTCCATGTTGACCAGGCTAGTCTCGAACTCCTGACCTCAGGTGATCCACCCACCTTGGCCTCCCAAAGTGCTAGGATTACAGGAATGAGCCACAGCGCCCGGCCGGCATTGTCATTTTGAATATAGGCAATAGATCCCAATGGGATGAGCAATCCCTGTGACTAAAACCAGTAGAAACCCCAATCAGGTAGAAACCCCAATCAGATACTTTCATACCCTATCACAGTTGTAGGAAGATCTTTCTCCCAAGTTCCTTTTTTTGAGATGAAATTAACATGATATAAAATGAACTATTTTAAAGTATTCCAGGCCGGGCGAGGTGGCTCACGCTTGTAATCCCAGCACTTTGGGAGGCCGAGGCGGGCGGATCACGAGGTCAAGAGATCGAGACCATCCTGGCCAACATGGTGAAACCCCGTCTCTACCAAAAAATACAAAAATTAGCTGGGCGTGATGGTGTGCTCCTGTAGTCCCAGCTACTCAGGAGGCTGAGGCAGGAGAATTGCTTGAACACAGGTGGCGGAGATTGCAGTGAGCCGAGATTATGCCAGTGCATTCCAGCCTGGCGCCTGGCAACATGTCAAAACTCTGTCTCACAAAAAAAAAAAAAAAAAAAAAAAGTATTCCAATTTGGTGCTATTTAGTATACTCACAATGGTGTGCAACCACCACCTCTTCTAGTTCTTTTTTTTTTTTTTTTTTCTTTGAGACGGAGTTTCGCTCTTGTTACCCAGGCTGGAGTGCAATGGCGCCATCTCGACTCACCGCAACCTCCGCCTCCTGGGTTCAGGCAATTCTCCTGCCTCAGCCTCCTGAGTAGCTGGGATTGCAGGCACGTGCCACCATGCCCAGCTAATTTTTTTGTATTTTTAGTAGAGACGCGGTTTCACCATGTTGACCAGGATGGTCTCGATCTCTCAACCTCGTGATCCACCCGCCTCGGCCTCCCAAAGTGCTGGGATTACAGGCTTGAGCCACCGCACCCGGCCTCTTCTAGTTCTAAAATATTTTCATCACACTAAAAAAATGTTGGAGTATCTTGAAATATGGACCAGGCACGGTGGCTCATGCCTGTAATCCCAGCACTTTGGGAGTCCAAGGTGGGCGGATCACAAGGTCAGGAGATTGAGACCATCCTGGCCAACATGGTGAAACCCATCTCTACTAAAAATAGAAAAATTAGTTGAGTGTGGTGATGGTGTGCCTGTAATCTCAGCTACTGGGGAAGCTGAAGCAGGAGAATGGTTTGAACTCAGGAGATGGAAATTGCAGTGAGCTGAGATCACGCCACTCCACTCCAGCCTGGCGACACAGCAAGACTCAGTTACAGAAAAATTAAAAAAAAAAGAAAATACCATTTTCGGTCATTTATTACTTAAGAAATGTGAGAGATGGGTCTGGGTGCCGTGGCTCACACCTGTAATCCCATCACTTTGGGAGGCCAAGGCAGGTGGATCACGAGATCAGGAGTTCGAGATCAGGCTGACCAACATGGAGAAACCGCGTCTCTACTAAAAATAAAAAAATTAACCAGGTGTGGTGGCGCAGGCCTATAATCCCAGCTACTCGGGAGGCTGAGGCAGGAGAATCGCTTAAACCCAGGAGGTGGAGGTCGCAGTGAGCCAAGATCCCACCACTGCACTCCAGCCTGGGCGACAGAGAGAGTCTCTGTCTCAAAAAGAAAAAAAGAAGCCGGGCACGGTGGCTCAAGCCTGTAATCCCAGCACTTTGGGAGGCTGAGGCGGGTGGATCACAAGGTCGAGATATCGAGACCAACCTGGTCAACATGGTGAAACCCCGTCTCTACTAAAAATACAAAAAATTAGCTGAGCATGGTGGCACGTGCCTGTAATCCCAGCTACTCAGGAGGCTGAGGCAGGAGAATTGCCTGAACCCAGGAGGCGGAGGTTGCGGTGAGCCGAGATCGCGCCATTGCACTCCAGCCTGGGTAACAAGAGCGAAACTCCGTCTCAAAAAAAAAAAAGAAAAAAAGAGAAAAACCACGAATATGGCCTGCAATTACGTCATTACTTAACCTCAAAGGCAACACCCAACCCCCCAAACTTACACCAGTAGGAAGCAGGTGGTGTAATTCCCAAGTCCAATGTGACCACGAAAGAAAATAAACCTTCTAGAAAGCAGGGACAATATCATTTTCAGTCAATGGGCAAAGGGTTCCCAGATGGGCTGACCCATAACTCCCTCTACCTGCAGAGCAGAGGGAAGGAAAAGCAGACGGGCAGGGAGCAGCCAGCCATGTGACTCCACTACCCTCCTACCTTCTGAATTACATTGCTTCTTTGTACTTGTTCTGTCCCTAATGCTAGTCAGATATCGTATGTGCCGGAGGCAGGTGATCTTTTAACTCATAGACTCCGGACCACAGAAGCCATACCGGGACGTAAGCCTTTGGGTCGCCCTCTTGGGGAAAGGGTGAGAATGGGATGACATATGAAAAGAAGGGGCCGGGCGCGGTGGCTCAAGCCTGTAATCCCAGCACTTCGGGAGGCCGAGGCGGGAGGATGACGAGGTCAAGAGACCGAGACCATCCTGGCTGACATGGTGAAAACCTGTCTCTACTAAAAATACAAAAATTAGCTGGGTGCGGTGGCGCACGCCTGTAGTCCCAGCTACTCGAGAGGAGGCAGGAGAATTGCTTGAACCCGGGAGGTGGAGGTTGCGGTGAGCCAAGATCCCGCTACTGCACTCCAGCCTGGTGCCTGGTGATGGAGCAACACTCTGTCTCAAAAAAAAAAAAAAGAAAGAAAGAAAGAAAGAAAGAAAAAGAAAAAGAAAAGAAGCCTGTGCCTCCCTTAAAATTATCATCCTGTGTAACTATAATACAATCTCTCTCTCTCTCTCTCCCTCTCTCTCTCTCTCTCTCTTTTTTTTTTCTTTCTTTTTTTTTTTTTTTTTTTTTTTTTTGAGACAGAGTCTCGCTCTGTCACCCAGGCTGGAGTGCAGTGGCGCAATTTCAGCTCACTACAACCTTCCCTTCCCAGGTTCAAACTATTCTCCTGCCTCAACCTCCTGAGTAGCTGGGACTACAGGCACACGCTACTATGCCCAGCTAAATTTTGTATTTTTGTATTTCACCATGTTGGTCAGCCTGATCTCAAACACCTGACCTTAGGCAATCTGCCTGCCTTGGCCTCTCAAAGTGCTGGGATTACAAGTGTGAGCCACCGCACCGGGCCTTTTTTTTAATTTTTATTTTTGATATAGATGGGATTTCACCATGTTGCCCACGGTGGTCTGGATCTCCCAAGCTCAAGTGATCTACCAGCTTCGGCCTCCCAAAGTGCTGAGATTACAGCGATGAGCCTCTGCGCTTGGCCACTGTCGTACAATCTAAAACCCAGAAAGTTGACATTGGTTCAAGCCATGGAGTTTATTTAGATGTCACCAGTTACACGTGTACTGGTTTGTGGGGGGGGAGGGGCTCTCTGTGCAGCTCTGTCACATGCAGCTTCAGGTGTCCACCACCACGATCAAGACACTTCCCTGGGCCAGGCACAGTGGCTGACACCTGTAATCCCAACACTTTGGAGGCTGAGGCAGGAGGATCACTTGAGCCTAGAAGTTGAAGACCAACCTGGGCAATGCAGTGAGACCCTACCTCTACAAAAAATAAAAAATATTAGCTGGGCATGGTGGCACACACCTATAATCCCAGTTACTTGGGAGGTCGAGGTGGGAGAATCACTTGAGATGAGGTTGAGGCTGCAGTGAGTGACCCATGATCACACCGCTGTACTACAGCCTGGGTGACGGAGCTAGACCCTGCCCCCCACCGAAAAAGATACCTGTGTCATCACCCCAAGATGTATAGCCCCACCCACCCCTCCTTGAGGCTGAGGGGGGCAGATCATGAGGTAAAGAGTTTGAGACCATCCTGGCCAACATGGTGAAACCCCATCTCTAGTAAAAAACTAGTTGGGGGGTAATGGCATGCACCTGTAGTCCCAGCTACTTGGGAGGCTGAGGCAGGAGAATCGCTTGAATCCAGGAGACGGAGGTTGCAGTGAGCCGAGATCACACCATTGCACTCCAGCCTGGGTGACAGAACAAGACTCTTTCTCAAAAAAAGAAACCAACAGGCTGGGCGCGGTGGCTCACTCCTGTAATCCCAGCACTTTGGGAGGCTGAGGTAGGTGGATCATGAGGTCAAGAGATCGAGACCAGCCTGGCCAACATGGTGAAACCCCGTCTCTACTAAAAATACAAAAATTAGCTGGGCATGGTAGCACACACCTCTGGTCCCAGCTACTCCGGAGGCTGAGGCGGAAGAATCGCTTGAGACCAGGAGGTGGAGGTTGCAGTGAGCCAAGATTGTGCCACTGCACTCCAGCCTGGTGACAGAACAAGACTCTGTCTCAAGAAAGAAAGAAAGAAAGAAAAACAAAGAAGAAAGAAAGAAAGAAAAATAACAACTGTTTTGTTTGAGACAGAGTCTCACTCTGTTGCCTTGGCTGGATTACAATGGTGCAATTATGGCTCACTGCAGCCTCTGCCTCCCAGGCTCAAGTGATCCTCCCATCTCAGCCTCCTGAGTAGCTGGGACTACAGGTGCACACCACCATGCCCAGCTAATTTATTTTTTTACTTTTTTTTCCCTTTTTCTTAATTTTATAAAATCAAAATGACTAGGTTCCAGTGAACAAGCCAATTTTTTATCTTTTGTAGAAATGGAGTCTTCTATGTTGCCCAGGCTGGTCCTAAACTCCCAGGCTCAAGCAAGATTTGGGCCAGGTGGTACATACCTGTAACCCTGCTACTCAGGAGGCTAGGGCAGGACAATTGCCTGAGCCCAGGAGTTCGAGGCCGGCCTGAACAACAGAGGGAGATCCCGTTTCAAAAAAAAAAAAAGTTAGGGCTCAAGCCTGTAATCCCAGCACTTTGGGAGGCCGAGGCGGGTGGATCACGAGGTCAAGAGATCGAGACCATCCTGGTCAACATGGTGAAACCCCGTCTCTACTAAAAAGACAAAAAATTAGCTGGGCATGGTGGCGCGTGCCTGTAATCCCAGCTACTCAGGAGGCTGAGGCAGGAGAATTGCCTGAACCCAGGAGGCGGAGGTTGCGGTGAGCCGAGATCGCGCCATTGCACTCCAGCCTGGGTAACAAGAGCGAAACTCTGTCTCAAAAAAAAAAAGAAAAGAAAAGAAAAGAAAGCTACCAAGACCCACAACAACAGGGATGAATCGCAAGAACATTGCACAGAGCCACTCAAAAAGATACAAACTGCATGGTTCCATTTACATGACATTTGTGAACTACCGTAATTAAAGACAAGAAACATAAAGAGGTGTCAGAGCGATCTGAACAGTGTTTGAGAGAAAAAAAAAAAGAGTGAGGCTGGGCACAGTGACACATGCCTGTTGTTGGAAATAGATGCTCGGTGCCACAAAGAAAAATTAACACTGAGACAAAGGATCTTTTAGCAACATAATTTTTACTTCCTGGACTGCAGGAAGGGTATTTCTGGTAGTCAATGTGCCACAAGAGTACAAAGAACAAAGGAAAACACACAAATTATTTTTTATGCATTTGGGGTCATCCTTAGTGTTGTGTCTGATACCCATTGGCTGAAGTCAGACCTCACAATTTAAACTAAAACCCAACTGGCTAGCAACATAAAACTTTTTTAAACAGGTAAAAGCAATGGAGAGCTGGGACACGCCTGTGAGCAGGTAGAGCACAGATATCTTAATTAAAGTACAAGGACATAGAGTGTACTACACACCTATAAACATGGCATGTCTAACAGGATAGGGCTTAACAAAGCTACTAGCACACTTATTCTTTAACAAAAAAGAAAACTTTCAA
This sequence comes from Saimiri boliviensis, assembly GCF_048565385.1. Lineage (NCBI taxonomy): Eukaryota > Metazoa > Chordata > Mammalia > Primates > Cebidae > Saimiri > Saimiri boliviensis. The sequence goes on from NC_133468.1 coordinate 4,752,083, forward strand.
AAGAAACTTTTCTACTTCCCACATCTGTGATGCTAGCGCTTTGGGAGGCTGAGGGATTCAAGACCAGCCTAGGCAACATAATGAGACTCTGTCTCTATAAAATATAAATTTAAAAAATTAAAGAAAAAAAAAAACAGGGCCACGTGCAGTGGCTCATGCCTATAATCCCAGCACTTTGGGAGGCTGAGGCATGCAGATCATGAGGTCAGGTGTTCGAGACCAGCCTAGCGGTGAAACGCTGTCTCTACTAAAAAGACAAAAATTCGCTGGGAGTGGTGGTGCACACCTGTAATCCCAGCTACTCGGGAAGCTAAGGCAGGAGAATCACTTGAACCTGGATTCTTTCGCCAAAGAAATCCACACCAAGACACATCTTAATTAAACTTCTGAAAACTATAATAATATAGTAATAACAATTAATAAAATAATTTCTTTAGGGTCTCCCAATTCTGGAATCTGTAGGTTTATCTTTTGCCAAGTATGAAAAATTTTCAGCCATGATTTCTTTCTTTCTTTCTTTCTTTCTTTCTTTTTGAGATAGAAACTCACTGCTGCCCAGGATGAAGTGCAGTGGCATGATCCTGGCTCACCGCAACCTCCACCTCCCAGGTTCAAGCGGTTATCCTGCCTCAGCCTCCCGAGTAGCTGGGATTATAGGTGTGTGCCACCACACCCCGCCCGGCTAATTTTTTTTATTTTTAGTAGAGACGAGGTTTCACCACATTGGCCAGGATGGTCTTGATCTGACCTCATGGACTGCCCATCTCAGCCTCCCAAAGTGCTGAGATTACAGGTGTGAGCCACCTGTAATCTCATGTGTTTAACTCCATTATTCCATCTCCTCCCAGACATGAACATTTTTTTTCTTTTTTTCTTTTTGAGACGGAGTTTCCCTCTGTCGCCAGGCTAGGGTGCAGTGGTGCAATCTCGGTTCACTGCAACTTCTGCCTCCAGAGACATGAACCTATTTTTTACAAATTAAGTAGTCTGGCCAGGCTCGGTGGCTTCTGCCTGTAATCTCAGCACTTTGGATCACCTGAGGTCGAGAGTTCAAGACCAGCCTGACCAACATAGAGAAACCCCGTCTCTATTAAAAATACAAAATTAGCTGGGCGTAGTGGTGCATGCCTGTAATCCCAGCTACTCGGGAGGCTGAGGCAGGAGACTTGCTTGAACCCAGGAGGCAGAGGTTGCGGTGAGCCGAGATCACACCTTCACACTTCAGCCTGAGCAACAAGAGCAAAACTCCATCTAAAAAACAAACAAAAAATAAATTAATTAAGTAGTCCGAATACAAGGTAGACCACTGACCATTGCTCCTTTTGCTTTATGCTATTCTGTACACTTGGGAAAAATAAAATTACGAATCTCCCTGAGACTTTCTCCTTGGGAGTGAGGCGCTACTCATTAGTTTTTCACAGACTCCCAGGGTTCACAGCTGGGAGGAGCGCAGGAGCTGCTGTTTCTGGTGCAGACACCCAGCGTGACCTCAGACATCGGCTGTGGCTGTGTGAACAAACGTGTCTTGCACAATGAGCATCGCCTGGGGAGAGCGAGAAGCCTGTGGCTGAGCCAGGACACAGGAGACAGGTGTGGGCTCTGGCAGGCCAGTCTCAAGTTTGGCCACCAGCCCCACACAGCACCCAGTCCCTGCTGTCACCTACGAAGGGGGTAAGCCCAGTCTGTCTGGGTCTTGGGCCCCCTGGCTTTCTGTGCCACTCTACCACCATCTACTGGCCACTTGGGCCTCAGCTCCTCCAGCTGACAGGCTAGAGGCTGATGATAGGGCAGGCGGTGCTGACAGCTGGGGGGCCTGTGCTGAGGCTCTGTGTGGACTGACATCACATGGGAATTTGGGGAGAAGGAGCTCTGCCTTCCCACTGGGGCCCAGAGATTCTAGGTAACCTCTCATGGTTGAGCCAGCCTGGCATTAGATAGCAGGATCCAGAGCAAGGTTCTGGGCTGGGCGCGGTGGCTCACGCCTGTAATCCCAGCCGGGCATGGTGGCGCGTGCCTGTAATCCCAGCTGCTCAGGAGGCTGAGGCAGGAGAATTGCCTGAACCCAGGAGGCGGAGGTTGTGGTGAGCCGAGATCGTGCCATTGCTCTCCATCCTGGGTAACAAGAGCGAAACTCCGGCTCAAAAAAAAAAGAGAGAATGATTTTAGCAGTTAGAAAAAAAAAGAAGTACAAATCTGGGGTTTGGCCATTAAAAGTTATTTACAACGCTCAAAAAAAAAAATAAAAAATAAACAACAGCAACAAGAACAAAGGCCGGGCGCGGTGGCTCAAGCCTGTAATCCCAGCACTTTGGGAGGCCGAGGCGGGTGGATCACGAGGTCAAGAGATCAAGACCATCCTGGTCAACATGGTGAAACCCCGTCTCTACTAAAAAGACAAAAAATTAGCTGGGTGTGGTGGCGCCTGCCTGTAATCCCAGTTAGGAGGCTACTCAGGAGGCTGAGGCAGGAGAATTGCCCAAACCCAGGAGGCGGAGATTGCGGTGAGCCGAGATCGCGCCATTGCACTCCAGCCTGGGCAACAAGAGCAAAACTCCATCTCAAAAAATAAAATAAAAAATCAAAAAAATCAAAAGTTATTTACAACGATGGTAGAAAAAAAGACAAGAAGTTGTTTCACATTACAGACCTCCCCCCACCCCAAAGGCTAATACTTGCTTAGCAAGTCAAAAAAGAGACACAGTTGATTCACAAGCTGGAGGTTTGAACTTGAGTAAGACATTTATAAAAGGCTAGATGGGGCAGTGTCCTCCCCAGCCCAGATGCCACTAGGCACAGCGCAAGAGACCAAAAACAACAGGGCAACGCTGGACGCTGAAGGTTTGGGAGTATAAGCACCCCACTTCTGGCTCAGGGATTTGGGGAGTAGGGTAAACAAAACCTACTGGGAAAAAAATGGGGAAGAAAACTAGCAATTGCCTTATTCAGGGGTGGGGACAGGGAAGGAGGTAGGGCCAGGGACAGGAGCATTTCACATCACTAACCTAACTTGGGAAGCTGTAAGGGACCATCTTCAACTGGCCTTAAGAGGAGAACCAGATGGTTGCTGGGAGAATCCACGGGAGAGAGAGGAGGAAATGGAACGTGGCTGGGAGGAGGCAATAGCCCCTTCGTTTCTGGGCACAGGAAGGCAGCCAGGGCACCAGGTCCAGGCAGTGAACTCAAAAGGACAGTACAGTTTTTGCAGCTTAGAGATCACCCACCTGCCTCCACCTAGCTACTCATTCTGCTCAGCACTGGTGTTGTAGGGCCACTGTCCGGCCCTGAGCTAGTGGATGGCTCTGTAGCCTGGGGCCCTGCCTCTTCTGAGGCTGCACTAGCCTCTGCCCCCTTGGCCTGGGGCTCCTGGCTCTCCAGGGTGGCAGCAGCCTTCCCTTCCTGGGCAGTGCCTCGCCCTCGTCGCTGAGGCACCGATCTCCCCCTGCTCCTGCTCTTCCTCTGTGGGTGAGAAGGCAGAAGAATCACCCCCACCGTCCTTCCGATTTCTCTGGAAGGACAGGCCGCTCAATTTGAAAGCCTTCCTGAAAGAGAATTTCTTGGGGGTCTCCTTGGGGGGACCTCCCCCTTGGCCTCAGCACCCTGGCTAGGGGGTGCTGGCTCGATGGCACGGCCAGTGGCCCCAGCTGCCTCATCTGTTCCGTTCACGGGGGGGCGACTCCCCTTCACCCTTGGGGGATAAGTCTCCATTGCTTTCCACGTGGCCATTCTCCTGGGCGTTGGCCCTCGCTGCCTCCTCGGCGGTCACGTCGCCCCGGGGAGCCTTGGGGCTCTGGCTACCCATGATGGGGGTCTGCTGGGGGGCCCCCCCCGGAGCCGCCGCGGGCTCGCACCGCAGGGGATAGTACGGCGTGGTCGGCCCGGCCCGCGGAGGGGTGGGGTGGCGCCCGGGGCGGGAGGGGTGCCGGGGGAAGCCGAGCCGCACCTCCACTCCGCGGCCCACCCGCTGGCTGCGCCCGCTACCGCTCCGCGCACCAGAATGCTCAAAGCACTTTCATTTTCACTGACACTTCTCTCTGTAGCCACCACTGTCAGCGGGATTTGACACAGTTTCATGACACCCCCAAAATTCCTTTGTGCTGCCTTTTTTTTGTAGTCAAACTATCCAACAGCCCTTAAGCCCCAGCTGCACACCGGGAATACCTGAACCACTGATCTGTGAACTCTCATTCATTGCCAGGCGGATACAAAATGCTATGCTTACTTTGGAAACCAGTTTGGCTGCTTCCTATACACTTTCCATACAACCAACGATCACATGCCTGGGGTATTGGAACCCAAGAGAAATGAAACACATGTTCGTGTAAAACCTGCACGTGCCTGTATATAGTGGCTTTATTTATAATTATCCAAAACTAGAAACAACCCAGTTGTCTTCCAACTGAGGACTGGATAAACAGACTTTGGTACATCCCTGCGACAGAATGCTTCTCAGCAATGATACAAACAAACTCTGATACACTCAACAATATGGACAGATCTCAAATGTGTTACATTAAATGGAAGAAGCCAGACTCAAAGGTGACCTTCTGTATAATTCCACGTATGCTACAACCTGGAAAAGGCCAAGCTATAGGAAGAACAGATCAGTGGTTCAGGAGTTCCTGGTGTGGGGCTGGGGGTTCAGAGAAGGAGGATAGTTTGGCTACAAAAAGACTGCAAAAGGAGTTTTTTGGGGTGAGATGAAAGTGTTTCAAATTCTGATGACCATGGTAGCTACATGACTTTATGCATTTATCAAAACCCAGAGAACTATATGCTATATGACCCCCTAGCCCCCAATACTGATTTTATTCTACTAAGGATGCTCAGTAAGGCATTGGGGCATGACCTCCCCTGGAGATAGAGAAGTCTCCAGATCTGCAGCTGGCCAGCTGGAGCTCCAGCAGAGCTGATGGAGTTCATCCCAGACCAAGGCTGGGGGTTCAAGACCCACAGAGTGTGTGCTTAGGTTCAAGTCCAAAGTCTGGAAAAGACCAAGGTCATAGCTCAAGGCAGCCAGGCAGAGCCTGTCCCCAGTAACCCCCAGGGCACATCAGTGGAAGCTGAAGGATGCCAGCCTCCTGGACCTGGAACCTCAGAACTTTGGTTCCAGAAGTTAACCTCAGTGGTTAACCTCAATTAACCATTGAGGCTAATTTCACACGTCCATTTGGCCCACAGAGGGCAGACATTTGGCCAAACATTATTCTGGGTGTGTATGGGGGTGGCTCTGGGTGAGATTAACATTTCAATTAGAGCACTGCAAAGCTTTGGGAAAGCTTTTCAGTCCACATTGGCTGGCCCCAATTAGCATGGATGTAAACAAATTGGCTGACCTCAGTGAAGACTGCTGTGAACATTGGGGCTGGCTCTATTGTGAGTGACAGAGAACACTCTATTCTCCGTTGGCTGACTTAAGACGAGAGCCACTGTGAGTAACTGTGCAGGACTCGATTAGGACAGCTGTGAACACCTGGGCTGTGTACGATGAAGACAGTTAGGCACAGATGAGCTGAGCTCGAGGAAAATGGCTCTTCAGCCCTGGGCAGGCCCCCCATTAAGAAGCAGCCTGGGGCCGGGCGCGGTGGCTCAAGCCTGTAATCCCAGCACTTTGGGAGGCCGAGGCGGGTGGATCACGAGGTTGAGGGATCGAGACCATCCTGGTCAACATGGTGAAACCCCGTCTCTACTAAAAATACAAAAATTAGCTGGGCATGGTGGCACATGCCTGTAATCCCAGCTACTCAGGAGGCTGAGGCAGGAGAATTGCCTGAACCCAGGAGGCGGAGGTTGCGGTGAGCCGAGATCGCGCCATTGCACTCCAGCCTGGGTAACAAGGGCGAAACTCCGTCTCAAAAAAAAAAAAAAAAAAAGAAGCAGCCTGGGCCGGGCGCAGTGGCTCAAGCCTGTAATCCCAGCACTTTGGGAGGCCGAGGCGGGTGGATCACGAGGTCAAGAGATCAAGACCATCCTGGTCAACATGGTGAAACCCTGTCTCTACCAAAAATACAAAAAATCAGCTGGGCATGGTGGCGTGTGCCTGTAATCCCAGCTACTCAGGAGGCTGAGGCAGGAGAATTGCCTGAACCCAGGAGGCGGAGGTTGCGGTGAGCCGAGATCGCGCCATTGCACTCCAGCCTGGGTAACAAGAGCGAAACTCCGTCTCAAAAAAAAAAAAAAAAAAAAGCAGCAGCCTGAACACCTGGGCTTACTGCCTCGTTGACTGTTATGAACACCTTAGATCAGGCATCCCCAAACTACGGCCCGCGGGCCGCATGTGGCCCGCTGAGGCCATTTATCCGGCCCCCCGCCGCACTTCAGGAAGGGGCACCTCTTTCATTGGTGGTCAGTGAGAGGAGCACAGTATGTGGCGGCCCTCCAACGGTCTGAGGGACAGTGAACTGGCCCCCTGTGTAAAAAGTGTGGGGACGCCTGCCTTAGATCATCCAAACGAGGAAGGCTGTGAACAATCGGGCTGGACCCAATGTTGACAGCTGTCAACACCCGAGCTGGGCTGAATTCGGGTAGCTATGAACACGGGGACTGGCTTGGATGAGTGTGGCTCTATCTTGACTGGCCCAGTTGGCATGAATGTGAGCACACTGGCTGGCCCTCAGGAGGGTGGCTGTGACCACGTGGGCTGTGCCCAGTGAGGACAGCTGTAAACAACTTGGCTAGAAACGAAGACGACGGCTATGGACCCTGGGGATGCCAAGAGGTGAGGAAAGCTGTTAACAGCGGTGCTGGTTCCAATGAAGACAGCTGTGAAGACACCTGAGATGGGTCAGATGCAGACACCTGTGAACACTGGGTTGTGCCCAGTAAAAAAACAAAACAAAACAAAACAAAATGATTAACAACTGGGTTTTCCCCAGTGAGGCTGGCTGTGAACACCTGGCCTGGGCCCATAGAGAACAGCTTATAACACCGGAGTTGGCCTGATGAGGCTGGCTGTGAACGCTGGTCTAGGCTGATGAGGACAGGTATTCACACCTGAGCTAGCTAGCAGCTGTGATGGCCTCGGCTGAACCCCATGAGGAAAGCTTTGAATACCTGGGCTGGGCACAACGTGGACAGCTGTGAACACCAACCTGGGGCCAGGGAAGCGGCTATGAAAACCTAGACTGGCCCAGTGAGGACAGCTGAGAACACTAGGGCTACACCAATAAGAGCAGCTATGGCACCGGGGCTGATGGCCATGAAGACAGCTGTGAACACCTTGGCTGTTCTCCATGATGAGCACAGCTATAAATGTCTAGGCTGGGCCCAATGAAGACGGCAGTGAACACCTGGCCTGGAGTCCATGAAGGCCACTGGGAAGGTTTGGCCTGCCCTCGTGAGGATGGCTATGAACACCTGGCTGGGCCCAATATCAATGACTCTCGACACCTAAACTCACCTGAAAAAGATGCTGTGGGCAGCTGGGCTAATCCCACTGAGGATGACTATTAACACCTGGCTGGGCTCAAGTGAGGCCGACTGGCTGGACCTGAAAAGGAGTCTGTGAACACGTGGGCTTTCGCTGATTAAGACGGCTTTGAACACATGGCCTGGGCCCAATGGGGAACGCTGTGACCACCTAGGCTGGGCCCAGTAAAAGCAGCAGTGAATGACCAGGCTGGTCACAGGAGGACAGCTTTGAACACTTACACTGATCATAATGAGAATGGCCGTGAATGCCTGGGCTGGCGCAGGTGAGGAGCACTATTAACTCCTGGGATCGCCCACGGTTAGAACAGCCATGAATACCTGGTCTTGCTCAAGTAATGATTGCAATGACTAGCTGGGCTCCGCCAAGGAGGACAGCTGTGAACCCCTGTACTGAGACAAACGAGCATGGCCAGGAACACCCAAGCCGGCTCCGTTGAGGACAGCTGGGGGTACCTGAGCTGTGCTCAGTGGGGATGCCTATATACACCATGGTTCAACCAAATGGCAGCTTTAAGAGACTTGGCTGCCACCAGGAAGGACCGCTGTGAAAGCGTGGGTTGTTCCCAGTAAGGGCAGCGTCGCATACCTGGGCTGGGCCCAGTGAGATCGCATGGGAACATCTGGCCTATGGCAAATGGGGCTAGCTGTGAACACCTGTGCTGAGACAAATGCGGATGGCTATGAACTTCTGGGCTGACCCCAGTGTGGACAGCTGTAAACGCCTGGGCTGGGCTCAGGAGGACAGTTCTGTTTATTTTGGCTGAGCCCAATGAGGACAGCTGTGAGCATCTGCGCTGGGCCTAATTAAGACATCTGGGAACACCTGGGTTGTCCCCACTGAGGACACCTATGAACACCTGGCCTGAGACCGTGGAAAGTGCTGGGAACACCTGGATTAAGTCCAGAGAGGAAAGCTATGAGGATCTGGGCTAGGCCCACTGAGGACAGCTGTGGACACATGGCTGGCCCCCACTGGCTGCTCTCGAGGAGGGTGGCTGTGGACATCTGTGCGGCTGTCGTGTGGATGACAGAGAACACCTTGTCTGGACCACTGTGAACACCTGTGCAGGCCTGGATGAAGACAGCTGCGAACACCTGGGCTGCGCCCAAGGAAGACAGCTCTGAACAGGTGTCTGGGGCCAATGAAAATGGCTCTAAACCCTGGGCTTGATGTCATCGAGGGGACGCACAAACTCCTGGACTTGCCTTGCTATTGATCGCTATAAAAATCTGAGCTCATGCAAATGAGAAAGGCTGTGAACCTCTGGGCTGACCTTGATGAGGATGGTTGTGAACACCTGGCCTGGGCCCGATGAGGACAGCTATGAAGAGCTAGGCAGGGCCCGGTGAGGTCAGCGTTGAACACCTGGGTTGGCCCCGTGAGGATGTCTATGAACAGTGGTCTGGGTCCAGTGAGGACAAGTAGTGACACCTGGGCTAGCCACCAGTGAAGACAGCTCTGAAGGCCTTGGTTGCGCCCTAGGAGGACAGCTTGGATTAGCTGGGCTTGGCCCACAGTACACAGCTGTGAACACCTGAGCTGGGCCCGGTGAGGGCAGCTATGAAAGCCTAGGCTGGGCCAGTGAAGACAGCTGTGAACACTTGGCCTGGGTCCAATGAGAGCAGCTGAGAACACTTGGGCTAAGCCAATCAGAGCAGCTGTGGCACCGGGGCGGATTGCCACAGAGACAGCTATAAACACCTCGGCTTGTCTCCATGAGCACAGCTGTGAACGTCTAGGCTGGGCCAAATGAAGACAGCAGTGAACACCTGGCTGGGGGCCAATGAGGGCCGCTGTGAAAGTTTGGGCTGCCCCCACGAGGATTGCTATGAACACCTGTCTGGGCCCAATATGGATGGCTCTTGACAGACACCTGGACTCATCGCAATGAAGACTGCTGTGAACAACTGGGCTAATCCCACTGAGGATGACTATTAACTCCTGGGCTGGCTCGAACTGAGGATGTCTTCGGCTGGACCTGATGAGGCTGTTTGTGGACACCTGGGCTTTCTCTGATTAAGACAGCTATGAACACAGGCCGGGCGCGGCGGCTCAAGCCTGTAATCCCAGCACTTTGGGAGGCCGAGGCGGGTGGATCACGAGGTTAAGAGATTGAGACCATCCTGGTCAACACGGTGAAACCCCGTCTCTACTAAAAATACAAAAAATTAGCTGGGCATGGTGGCACGTGCCTGTAACCCCAGCTCCTCAGGAGGCTGAGGCAGGAGAATTGCCTGAGCCCAGGAGGCGGAGGTTGCGGTGAGCCGAGATCGCGCCATTGCACTCCAGCCTGGGTAACAAGAGTGAAACTCTGTCTCAAAAAAAAAAAGACAGCTATGAACACATGGCCTGGGCCTGACAAGGAAAGGCCGGACGCCGGAGCTAGCCCCAGGGAGGGAAGCTGTGACAACCTGGGCTGGAAAGGGCGCAACCCAGGGACTCCGTGGAAAGGGCGTATCTGGTGAAAGGAACTGCTGTGCTTGCAAAGATGTGAAGACCCAGGCTACTGGTGGCCTCTCCAGCACCTGCCTGGCTCCCACCTACCTGGCTGCTACCTCTCCACACTCTTAACCCTGTCCCTCCTCGCCCTACTCCTACCCGTGGCCCTGCTCCTAGCTAAGCCCGGCCATCCCCCGCTCCCACCCACCGCCTGGCGCTGCCCCTTCCCACTCCTCCAGAACAGCCCACACCCGCCTGGCCCAACAGTGATTAGAGCAGGACGTGCAACTGCTGAGTGCTCTGTATTCCCTGCCCAGAGGTGCCACTCCTGCATTGGCCACACCTGGCAGGCATGGGGCAGACGCCCCGCCGTGGAGATCCGCTAGCCAGAGCCACCATCCCTCGAGCTTCGGCCCCAGGGCGAACTGGGGACGGCAAAGGCAACGTGGGTGCTGCCGCGGCTGCTCAGTTAAAGTAAGTCTTGCTGGATGCGGGTTCCCGCACCTGCCAGTGCAAAGGTGGCCCAGAGTGCCAAGCAGGGGAGCCCGGGCTTTGAGAAGTGCCTTTCTGCTTGCTCTGGGCAGTGGGCTGTGGTCACTGGCCACCTGGCCTTGGCTGGGAGTGCACTGGCCATGGACAACATACAGGGCACATGTTTGGCAGGAGCAGGCGCCAGCCAGCAACCGGGTTGGTGCCCAGAACCCAGCGCAGCTGGGAGTTCCCAGCATGGTTGTCCCAAGCACTGGGCTGCACTAGGGCTGGGGATGCAGTGGAGAGACCACCGCAGGGACTTCAGGAGCTGTCGCATGGCAGGGAGAAGCCCCAGCCAAGACTCTGTGTCATGATTTCTTCCACACATGTGTGTGGCAATGGGTGGGGAACCGCACGGTGGCTGCCAGACAGGCAGTGTGTCCTGGTCCCAGCCACAGGGGACCAGGGCAGTGGGGCCATCTCTCCCTGAGGGGGCCTGAGGGCCATGACGCAGGCACTGCACCCCTGGGGGCTGGGAGGGGTAAGAAAGTTCCAGGTCTCCCAGAGCCCACCTGACTCCCACATCAAAGTGGCAGCCAGGCTGTGGCTTGGGGATGAAGGACGCTGTGCCCCCAGAGGCAGGCTCCACTTCCCCCAGGTGACCTTGGAAGATGAGCCCTCTCCTGACCAAGGCTTGAGGATACTTGGCAGCCCCTAGGGTCCTGCCTTTTCTCCCAGCCTTGGTCTCCCTCCCGGAGCTTTTGGCTGCAGTGGTGAGGGGTCATTTCTCAGCTCCTGTTCAAAAGCAGAGAATAATCAGGGACATGTCCTGTTGTATGCAGAGATATGATTGGGCCCGATAGAGTGGTTCACATTTGTAATCCCAGCACTTTGGGAGGTTGAGGCAGGAGGATCACTTGGGCCCAGGAGTTTAAGACCAACCTGGACAACATGACAAAACCACATCTCTACAAAAAATACAAAAATTAGCCAGGTGTGGTGATGTGTTCCTATAGTCCCGGATTCTCAGGAGACTGAGGTGGCAGGATTGCTTTAGCCTGGCAGGTTGAGGCTGCAATGAGCCATGATTGTGCTACTGCATTCTATCTAGGTAACAGAGTAAGACCCTGTCACACACACACACACACACACACACACACACACACACAAAACCAAAACAAAAATTATGGTTTCCACAAGTCTTAGAAATGCCCCAGCTTGTCCAGGTGTGGTGGCTCAAGCCTGTAATCTCAGCACTTTGGGAGGCCAAGCCAGGAAGATCACCTGAGGTCAGGAGTTTGAAACCAGCCTGGCTAACATCGTGAAACCCCATCTCTACTGAAAATTAGCTGGGCATACTGGTGGGTGCCTGTAATCCCAGTTACTCAGAAGGCTGAGGTGAGAGAATTGACTGAACCTAGGAGGTGGAGATTGCAGTGAGCCAAGATCTCGCTACTGTACTCCAGGCTGGACAACAGAGCGAGACTCCATCTCAAAAAAAAAAAGAAAGAAAAGAAAGAAATGCTCCAGCTTAGTAACACACACACCCATGAGACAGCGCCCAATGTGATCTCAAAACACAATTGGGCGTTAGGCTGACGCCCATTTTCCCTGCTGGAATCTCTAACATTGGGCTAGAGAGGGTCAGTGCCCCATGGGCTCTAGGGTCCAGCCCTACAGGGTACTGTGAGACCCTCCCTGCTGCTGCAGAGATGAGAAAGTGTAGACACAAGACACAAAGATAAGGCCGGGCACGGTGGCTCAAGCTTGTAATCCCAGCACTTTGGGAGGCCGAGGCGGGTGGAACACAAGGTCGAGAGATCGAGACCATCCTGGTCAACTTGGTGAAACCCCGTCTCTACTAAAAATACAAAAAATTAGCTGGGCATGGTGGCGTGTGCCTGTAATCCCAGCTACTCAGGAGGCTGAGGCAGGAGAATTGCCTGAACCCAGGAGGCGGAGGTTGCGGTGAGCCGAGATCGCGCCATTGCACTCCAGCCTGGGTAACAAGAGCGAAACTCCGTCTCAAAAAAAAAAAAAAAAAAAAGACACAAAGATAGAGAAAAGAGAGTTTGGGCCCAGGGGTCCACTGCTACCCAAATCTCAGAGACCAGCGGGAGCCCGGAATGCCTGGATGCTTTCACTTTTCTGGAGTTGCAAATCTGGGGTCAGGGAAGGTAGGGCATAGGTAGGGTGTGGCCTTGGTGGGGTAGGGTAAAATAGGGCGTGGCATACAGGTGGGGGCTCAGGAATTTCTGGCACCCGAAGTGAGGTTAAGGAGCAGAATGCATCAGCACTTTTCCCATACTTACCAAGAAAGAACTAAAACATTAAGATTTATATTACCCTTACGGATTATCTTTTCTAAGACAGGAGGAACCAGGTGCAGAAGCAGAACATGAGAGTGGACGTGGAACATGACCACTGAAGCACAGCGTCACAGAGACAATTAAGCCCCCAGATGTCTGTGGGCCTCCCTGACAGTGTCAGGCCTACCACAAGAGCTTGGAGAAGCAGAGTTTTCTCCTAACTCCTCTGGGGAGGGAGATGTCTCAGTCATCTTGGACGTCTCCTTCCCTAGCTGGCTAAACAGTGGGCACTTTCCCAGCACTGATGCTGCCGCACAGCCCAGGTGCTGTCCAGCAGCCCTTATGCGGGGGTGACAGAGGACTTACAGCATCTTCCCTAGTGTCATTCATTTCACAGTGTCACCCCAGGTTCACACCTGCAACCTGAGAGGCATTAGTAAAAGAATTAAGCTCACCGGAGGACGACGGACGGCAGCAGCCAAGCAAGAAGAAAGACGTGGCAGCAAGCAGGAGTCGGGGATAGTGTCATCGGTTCGGTAAAGTTTCTGTTCTCTGATTTGGGGATATTCCCTGCCCAAAAAATTCGTGGAAAATTGACTAGCATTAAGTGCGTAATAGATTGGAACTCAATGAAGACACAGACGTTCCTGTTGAGAGCAACCAGCTAATGATTACAGTTGAAAGACAATTTCTGTGATTGAGTTGTCATTTGGAAGATTAAACCCATTTCACGAGGACTTGGAGCCTAGTCTTTGCTTTGAGGAAGCAGTGGCTTGTTACCAAAAGCCACTTCTGATCTAACTCTACCCGGCATGCCTAATCAAGGAGAAGACTGCTATTTTTTTTTTCTATTCTACATGTACCAAAGGTGACAGCTGCCCATTCCGTCACTGTGAAGCCGCATTAGGAAATGAAACTGTTTGCACATTATGGCAAGAAGGGCTCTGTTTTCGAAAAGTGTGCAGGTTTCACCACATGGAGATAGATAAAAAAAAAAAAAAAAAACGCAGTGAAATTCCTTGTTATTGGGAAAATCAGCCAACGGGATGTCAAAAATTAAACTGCGCTTTTCATCACAATAGAGGACGATATGTTGATGGTCTTTTCCTACCTCCGAGCAAAACTGTGTTGCCCCCTGTGCCTGAGTCACCAGAAGAGGAGGTGAAGCCTAACCAACTTTCAGTTCAGCAGAACAAAATCGTCTGTCCAGTCCAATCCTTCCCCTCGGCTGCAGAGTGTGAAAAAAGTACAAAGTTCAGAAAATGTTCCTAGCCCCTCGCATCCACCAGTTGTAGTTAATGCTGCAGATGATGATGAAGATGATGATGATCAGTTTTCTGAGGAAGGTGATGAAACCAAAATACCTACCCTGCAACCAACTCCTGAAGTTCACAACGGATTACAAGTGACTTCTGCCCGGAAACCTGCAGTCAATTTAAAGCAAGGTGAATGTTTTGAATTTTGGAATAAAAACTCTTGAGGAAATTAAGTCAAAGAAAATGAAGGAAAAATCTAAGAAGCAAGGTGAGGGTTCTTTGGGAGTTTCCAGTCTTTTTTTTTTTTTTTGTATTTTTTTTTTTTTTAATAGAGACGGGGTTTCACCATGATGACCAGGATGGTCTCGATCTCTTGACCTCATGATCCACCCGCCTCGGCCTCCCAAAGTGCTGGGATTACAGGCTTGAGCCACAGCGCCCGGCTGAGTTTCCAGTCTTTTACCAAGTATAAAATATTCTAGAATGACTGATACACACAGTAGCAGCACAAGTGGGTTCTAGGGAAGCAGCAACACGATTTTTTCCTGCTGTCTGAAATCGAGCCTCAGTGGGGAACAGACTGTCACTCAGAATTCCCCCATCTAAGGATACTGTATGAGTTGTCTATAATACATACAGTCAGAATCTCATATCTTAGGCTCATTCAGAAAGATGAAGCTTGGAAAGCAACTGTATTCCTCAGACAAAGGCAGGGAGTCTGGCCTTCAGGTGACATAGAGCCTCCTTTTCCCTGTCATTGTGAGGTTCCTTTACTGGATCCTCCACGGGAACTAGGAGGACGAACAGTGACCATCGGCACCTGGGCAGTGGCACTCATCAACAATTCAGGGGCACTGCTTGACGTGGGTGTGGCCTCAGTGGGGAACGGACTAAGAATTTCCCCTGCAAAACCCCTGTATGAGTCACCTGTGATACTATGGTTAGATTCCCATATCTTACTTAAATTCAGAAAGATAAAGAGACCTTTTCTCTGACCAAACCAGGTGGCCTGACCTCTGACTGTTGTTGTGGGTCATTCTCATCTGCGATGCCACAGATGAACTCTTCCACCAGGGTATATTCTGTTGGAACCGGGATACAGAATGACTGTCAGCAGGTGCGGGGAGGAGCAGGGGAAAATGACAGCATCAGCCACACACTGTGGGCCACTGAGCATTTTCCTTAGCAGCTTGATTTTCTCCTTGGAATAGAATTACTTAATTGCCAAGCAACAGGGACTTAGAGGAAACATCCTCCAAGAAAAACTCACGTCTTTAGCATGCGTCGGCTTGTTCCGTTCTTTTATGTTCCTTTGACTTGAGCACTGTTGCCCATCTGGTTTTCTAATGTCACCAAGTGAAGAAAAGACCTGTGCACATAGGACGCCACAGGATCTGATGTTCACAGCAATATGTTTTCTGTTATTACAGAAAACCTCAAGAGTCAAGAAGGATATGGGGGAACCCCTCCTGTATGGATGAATAATCCAGATGATGAGGAATGTGTGTCTCGCTGGCTTTGCTATAGGCAGGCAGCTGGAGTTGAGCTTCCTGTTGTGAATGAGGACCTAGACTGTGATGGGAGAAGTGGTTGCTCCAGAGAAGGATCGATGGGCACATTCTGCAGTCCTGGGGAGCAGCTGCGTTCTCTGTATGTGGGCGGGGCTTGTGTGCACGGGGCTGGTGTGTGTTGGCCGAGGTTGATCTATCCCAGAATCCCGTTTAACTGGAGAAGCCTCATGGCCCCTGGCCAGGGCAGCTGCTTCACACTAGTTGCAGCAGAGATGGGAGGGGACACAGTTCCAGCGCAGGATGAGCTCAGCAAAGGGAGGGGCTGCCCCAGAGGCCAGGTGTTCCTTGCACATCTCCCTGTGACCCGTAAGACATCACTTTGCTTGTTTCTCTGAGATAGGTTTGGAATGATCAGTCCCAAAGTCTGTGACCTGCCACCCATAGGTGGAGGAATCCTGGCCATGGCCTGTCAGTGAGGGCAGGGGTTCGTGTCCTCCTTGTTCATTTTCATCCCAGAGCTCAGGCCTGGGCAGCCCATCTTGGGGACCCCAGTGATGTTCTGATGCACAAAGCCCTGTACTGAGATATACCATGAGTGTGAAAAGGCTTCCTGCTCACCCTCTGCAGTCTGCTAAGTCCCATACAAATCCAGGTTCCTGTGTGGATTCTGATGCAGGGTCAGGGAGAAGGGCGTGGGCGCCCTCCGTGTTTGCTGCTGTTGTCCCGTCTGCTCCTGAAGTGTGCAACTAAGGATTAAAATAATCAACATCTTGTATAGCTCACCATCACGGTTTAAAGTCCAATGAAATGGATGTTCACTGCAGTAGGAGCATAGGTTTATTTAGGAAAGTTAAGTGACCTAGTAACATTTTTACAAAAAAGAGGATATTTACCAGGCCTCTGTCTGTGAGCAGACCCTGTCCTGGAGTCACGCCGTGCACCTGTGTGCTGTCTAGGTGAACACTGCCTACTTCACAGTGATGACGGTGGCTTAGCCAGAGACCCGAGGCTCTGTCCCCCAGGGCTCTCCTGATGGTTCCTTTGCCTTCCTTCACCACCAAGGAGGGTGGCCCAGCAGCAGCTCAGCCCCTGCTCTTACTCCACCTCCTCTGCACACACCAGCCCTGTGTCCTCAGCACCCAGGGCTGCCAGACGGCCTTCAGCAGCTCCCACGGCTGACAGTGACTCTACGTTTCCTAGGTGTTCAGAATGACCTGGTGGGGGCGTGGACCAGAGAGACTTCCTCAGAACAAGTTCTGGCTGGTCACTCGGTAAAGTCTTCTTTGTCTGAGATGTGAATTTCATCTCTTTTGACCTCAGTGACAGGTCACTGTAGAATGTTCAAAAAAACTCATGCCACACTGTGGGGTCCAGCTGCTTCTATCTAGACCAATTTCTTTTGGTTGCAGATTATATCTTCTTTTTAAAAGAGAGCACTTCTCCTGAGGACAATGCTCTCTGCCACGCAGTCTGTCCCTGAAGCTGTCACCTATGGGTGCAGTTCTGGAACCAGTTCCAAGTTGGAACGTGCTCTCACATACCTTTGCCCACCAAGAAATTCTGTGGCTCACCTATAATGTTCATGGTGAGATTTGCATATCTTAATTGAAATGAAATAGAAATCAAAAGATGGAGACCTTGTCTACGGCCACACCACCCTGAACACACCCGATCTCATCTCATGATGTAGGCCTCGCCTTCTGTTCCAGCCGCCACTCTGTGAACTGCCATTTCACACTGTACATAGCTGAGAGACGACTAGTCAAGATGGGAGGCCTTTGCTCCTGCCTTGAAGGTATGTTCATTTCCATCTTCTCACTGCAGTTTCTTCAGATGGGCCACTTGTACTTAAAATGTCTTTCTAATTTTTTTTATTTCCCCCAATTTTTATTTCCAGATTATCTACAGATGTACACATTTTAGTTGAATAACTCAATTTGTATTCTTGATTTTTCTATCAAGATTTTTGCCTTAAATATTTCTCTCTATTTAGAAAAATGTCCTCCCGTTTCCCATGCCAATTTTATGCACACTTTTCCATGGAAGAAATACAGAAGAAATACAACAACCCTGCCGTCATCAGATTGGGAGGATCTTGATGCCAAGTGCAGTATGAGACAGCCCGTGAGAGGGGATTACAGGCCAAAGTCTTCTGAATCGAGACATTCAAATCTGAAACCAAATATTAGAGCAGACTAAATTGAGATTTCTAAAAACAAAAACAAGTCATTTCATGATTTGAAACAGAATTTGGCCGAGTTTAAAGGTCTGGGGGATTGTTTTAAAGAAAATTTTAAGGGATAAATACAACTAAATGAATATAAATTGTTATAAAATAGAAAAAATATGAGGTTATAAAGGAGGCTTATGAAATTCTTATTATGAACCTCTTGTAAGAGTTTTGCCATCTTGGCCAGGCTGGTCTTGAACTCCTGACCTCAGGTGATCCACCCACCTTAGCCTCCCAAAGTGCTAGGATTACAGGCGTGAGCCACTGTGCTCGGCCATATAACCTCATAATTTCTAATCCCAATATAAACTAATTGGGATAGATTTGTTTATAATATCATATTAAAATTAGCTACAATATTAAACGTACACAAATATAAAACTAAAATTTTGGTTAAAAATAGCTCTTCTTAAGATATTAATTTGTTCTCAATGAGAATATAAGAAGTAACAATTTTGTATTCTAAAATATATTTATTTGTAAAACTTCTCAGACATGCATTTTGACTGTTACTGTGTCTCTTTACATTAAATTTGCAGGTCCCACATCATTGCCTTCTGTTTCTTTTTTCCTGGGAAAGATGTATCTTTATACTTGTTTGGGATAAGAACGCTCCCTTTTTTTGAGACAGAGTCTCCCTTTGTCGCCCAGGCTGAAGTGCAATGGCACAATCTTGGCTTATGGCTCACTGCAACCTCCACCTCCAAGGTTCAAGTGATTCTCCTGCCCTCAGCCTCCTGAGTAGCTGGGATTACAGGCACCCACCACCATCCCTGGTTAATTTTGTTGTTGTTGTTTATTTGTTTTTTAGTACAGATGGAGTTTCACTATGTTGGCCAGGCTGGTTTTGAACTCCTCACGTCAAGTGATCTGCGTGCCTCGGCCTCCCAAAGTGCCGGGATTATAGGCATGAACCTTCACATCCAACCTCTCCTTCAAGTTTTCATCAGCTCCTTCAAATTCCCTCCAGGTTCTAATTCTGTCACTGTAATACCAAAATGCTTGCCTTTAAGGTCTAAAAAGCCAGTATTTGTCTCTGCTGTGCATGGTTTCATGCTCTTGGCTTTTGCTGTGTCTGGGTTGTCTCCTGTGAGCAGGTGAGGAGCTCGCTTTCTGCTCATAGCCCTCCTCCTCACCGCACCTGCTCATGGCCCGGGCACACTTTACCTGTGTCTCATTCATCTCGAGGGCCCTGCTTGTCAGCGTGGCTTCCAGTCATTCAGTGGTCTTCATTGAGGTGCTGCCCACTCTCAGGCAGGCCTCGGTGCAGCCTGCTCAGGTAGCTGCTCAGGTCAGCCGTCAGCAAGATGGATGGGTCCCAGATTTCATTCATCAAACCACTGATGCACCAGCCCCGATGGCACATTTTCAGTTAACTTTCGAAAGCTGCCCATGCAGGGTTGGTCAGTTGAAGGAAAGTTTATTCCTGGCACAGCCGTTAAGTGGCAGTTGGCTTGGAATGTCCTAAGTTCTGAGCCAGCTTGGGGCCCAAGCAGACCCCTGGTCCCTCGGGGTGGTCACCGGTCATGTGCTCACTGCAAAGCAAGGTCAGGGGCTGGAGGTTTCTGTTTGAATGACTGGAGCTCTTCTCTGGCCTTAGCCACATCCCGGCATCCACCTTCCTGAAGAGACCGTGGGGAGGAGGATTGGGAAAGGGAGTGAAAAGGGCTCCTGGTTCAGGGTCCAGGCCGGGATTTAGAGGTCTCAGGCGTTCAGGGACCTCTGCCCCTGAGAACCATCTACATTCTTGTCTCAGATCCTCTCCTGAGTGCTGTGACTCTGGGCAGGTCACTTCAAATCCCTCATTTCACTTCCCTGAGCTGTCAACTGTGGGTGGTGGCCCCTGCCCTGCCCATCCCTCCAGGCTGATGTGGGCACCACAGAAAATTACAAAAACCCTCTCCAAGGCTCTAAAGCAGGCGTCCCCAAACTACGGCCCCGCGGGCTGCATGCGGCCCCCTGAGGCCATTTATCCGGCCCCCGCCGCACTTCAGGAAGGGGCACCTCTTTCATTGGTGGTGAGTGAGAGGAGCACAGTATGTGGCGGCGCTCCAACGGTCTGAGGGACAGTGAACTGCCCCCCTGCGTAAAAAGTGTGGGGACGCCTTGTCTAAAGCATCAGGTCCATGTGAAACAGGAAGAAAATCCCATCCTCCACCGTCCTGGTGCCCCCCAAGAAACTTTCCTATGTTAATCACCACCAAGAGCCGGATTTCTTTCTTTTCTTTTTTTTTTTTTTTGAGAGGACTTCTTGCTCTTGTTGCCCAGGCTGGAGTGCAATGGCATGATCTCGGCTCACTGCAACCTCCGACTCCCAGGTTCAAGCAATTCTCCTGCCTCAGCTGCCTCAGCCTCCCAAGTAGCTGGGATTACAGGCACCCACCACCAGGCCCGGCTAATTTTCTGTATTTTTAGTAAAGATAGGGTCTCACCATATTGGCCAGGCTGGTCTCAACCTCTTGACCTCAGGTAATCTGCCCACCTGGGCCTCTACAGTGCTAGGATTACAGGCGTGAGCCACCGTGCCGGCCAAATTGTATTCAGTGGCTCAGCCGCTTCATTTTAGGTTGACACAAGGCAGTTTGGAGAATTTTTCCCTAAACCAAATGGTTGACTCCCGCTGTCTCTCCGGCTCTTGGTGGCTCTGTCCCACCGGAAGTGGGCTTTAGACCTGGGGTGGGTGGGGAGGTTTCCACATAGCCTGGGGCCCGAGGAAATCATGCTCTGGGTCTGGCCTCACTTAGATGGGGAGATGAGGAAGGCTTTCTTGCTCAGTGCCCTCGGGGAGTGAGGAAGGGGGTCCTGCACCTGAGAAGGAGGGAAGTAAAGACCCCAGGACTGCAGCACGAGTCGCCAGCTGCTTCTCCCCGCCTCTGGAGCTTTATCACAGTGTAATAAAAGTCCTGTCTCGTCGGGCGCGGTGGCTCAAGCCTGTAATCCCAGCACTTTGGGAGGCCAAGGCGGGTGGATCACGAGGTCAAGAGATCGAGACCATCCTGGTCAACACGGTGAAACCCCGTCTCTACTAAAAATACAAAAAAAAATCAGCTGGGCATGGTGGCACGTGCCTGTAATCCCAGCTACTCAGGAGGCTGAGGCAGAAGAATTACCTGAACCCAGGAGGAGATGGTTACGGCAAGTCGAGATCACGCCATTGCACTCCAGCCTGGGTAACAAGAGCGAAACTCCGTCTCAAAAAAAAAAAAGGAAAAAGTATATAGTTATCTCAGTCTATTCAAAAAAGAAATTCGATAAGATTCAAAGCCTACTTATGATTTTTTTTCCCTTTTAGCTAATCAAGACCGGAAGAAACTTTCTCAACTAGTAAATTTCATATACCAAAACCTTACCTCAAAATTTTGCTTGATAAAAATAATTGCAAAAATCCTTAATTAATTAATCCTTTAAGGTCAGGGCTAATTAACACAAACATACTCAGTAATCTCCTATGATTTAACACAGAACTCCACTGTCCTGGTCAATACCCTAAGAAAAGAAAAAGAAAGAAAAGATGTAAGAATTGGAAGATGAGACAAAATTGTCATAATTTGAAGATGACATCACCATCTACCTAGAAAGAAATTGCAGGCTAGGCATGGTGGCTGATGCCTGTAATCCCAGCACTTTGAGGGGCCAAGGCGGGTGAATCACTCAAGGTCAGGAGTTTGAGACCAGCCTGGCCAACATGCTGAAACCCAGTCTTTACCAAAAATACAAAAATTAGCCAGGTGTGGTGGCACATGTCTGTAATCTGAATAGAAGGCTGAGGCAGGAGAATCACTTGAACCTGGGAGGCAGAGGTTGGAGTGAGCCGAGATCATGCCACTGCACTCCAGCCTGGGCGACAGAGTTAGACTTTCTCTCAAAAGAAAAAAAAGAAAAAAGAAACCAGCTGGGTTTAGTGGCTCATGCCTGTAATCCCAGCACTTTGGGGGCTGAGGCAGACAGATCACTTGATGTCAGAAGTTTGAAACCAGCCTGGCCAAAATGGTAAAACTCCATCTCTACTAAAAGTATTTTAAAATTCAGCCCAGCATGGTGGCAGGTGCCTGTAATCCCAGGTACTTGGGAGGCTGAGACAGGAGAATCGCTTAAACCCGGGAAGCAGAGGTTGCAGTGAGCTGAGATCATGCCACTGCACTCCAGCCCAGGCAACAAAGTGAGACTCTATCTAAAATAATTAATTAATTAATTAAAATAGTCAAACTCACAGAAGCAGAGAGTACAATGGTGGTTTCCGGGGCTGAGGGGAGGAGGAAGTGGGCAGTTGCTGTTGAAAGTTTCAGCAATGCAACATGAACATGTTCTGGAGATCTGCTGCACAACGTCGTGCCTGGAGTCTGTAACACTGCATTGTACACTTAATTTGTGAAGAGGGTAGACCCCATGTTAAATGCTCTTACTACAAATTAAACAAAAAGAATCAGCCAATTAGAAATCCTTAATTTTGGTAAGTTTTTCTTTGAGATAAGTTATCTTCTGAGGTTTTAAAGTAAAGAATATGGGCCAGGTGCAGTGGCTCACACCTGTAATCCCAGCACTTTGGGAGGCCTAGGTGGGCAGATAGCTTGAGCTCAGGAGTTCAAGATCAGTCTGGGCAACATGGCAAAACCCCATCTCTAAAAAAATACAAAAATTAGCGGAGCATGGTGGTGTGCGCCTGTGGTCCTAGCTACTTAGAAGGCTAAGGCGGGAGGATCACTTGAGCCCAGGAGGCAAGGGTTGCAGTGAGCCAAGATCATGCCACTTCACTCCAGCCTGGGTGACAGAACAAGACCCTGTCTCAAAAAACATCAACAAAACAAAAAGCCCTTACACGATGTTGACTCTGGATTGGTGCAACTCACTGTATGCTAAAGTGAAAGTGTACAAGGACGGATGGAGGGAGGGAAGCGTGGGTGAATGAGGTGTGTGATAACAGCACAGCGAAGTGTTTACTCTAAAACCTGCGTGGTTGTAAGAGTGTTCATTCTGTCATTCTTTCAACTTTTCTGTAGGTTTTTCAGGACAAAATGTTAGAGGGAAACACCAAAACCAAAAACTCTTTGTTATACAAGTCTACGTCTGTAAGCAAATGTGAAGGAAACAGTCTAAATGGATACCCAGAAAGGGAAGGGCAGGAACTGGGCAGGTGGCAGGGGGGTGAGGAAGTTTGGAGAACAAAAACTTGAACTTCTGCTGTTCCATGTTTTGATTTTTTGCAATGAGAATATAGTCATTTAGTCATGTGCTTTTTTCTTTTAAGTAAAAAGCTCAGCATGTGAGGATCCCCACAAGCTCATGAGGCAGCATCCCTCTTGTGCAGAAGAGGAAGTCTAGAGTCAGACAGTTACAGGGGCCCGCCAAGCTTACCCAGAGTCAGGAACGACAGGGAGGACAGGAACGAGAGCCCCGCCTGTGCTCCTCCGGGTAAAGAGGCTTTGGTAGGAAAGTCTGGGCCCTCTTCTTCCTGCTCCACCCAGCTCTTCCTCCTACCTTGGGCTGACATGGACACCAGCATCCCTTCATGGTTGTCTCTGGGGCAGGAGACACACACAGCTGCACTCCTGGACTATTCCCAGGCCTGGGCATCCACCTGAATGTCCACATTGGATATGTCCTCTGCCCCCGAACTCACCCACATCTGGCTCAGCAAACCCAGCAGATCATTCCTCTCCCCCAGTCCATATCCACCCAACAGCCTCAACCTCCCTACCACCCTTCTCAAGCATCTGTGGTCTTAGACTCCTTTCTGAAATCCCCACTGCTTCTGCCTCAGTTCAGTCCTCATCTCTCACATGGATGACTATGGATAGTTTCCCAACCGTCTATCAGTCCTTGATCTCCTCTGCCCTTGATCACGCTATCTGCCTCCAGATTCTCACTTCTGAAGCACAATTCTGAGCACATCCCTCCCCTACTTTGCAAGCTACACTGTCCCCGTTACTTATGGAGCATCAAGTCCAGATGGGACCCTCCAAGACCTGCACCCAGATCGTATTTCCAGATTCACCACCACCCACTTCGTCACTCAAAGCCAGACACACCCCTTCCCCACAAGGCACAGGTCCTGGCACAGTCACAGGGCTCCGTGCCTTTGCTTTGGCTGGCCGCTCTGCCCAGTGCCCGACCCTGCCCCAGCTCCACCATGCTGGTGAGCAGCTGCTGTTCTTTCCAGGCTCAGGCCATGTTAGCTTCTCTATGAACATTTTCCTATGCTGGCCCATCACCACTCAAAGAAACCTACCCCTGGCTCCTTCATGTATCAGGAGAGTCCACACTCAGCTGCCCCTTCCAACAGAGCCCCTCAGGGCATTCATTGCTTGTGGCTGCCTCACCTAGGTGGAAGTCATGAGCCTTGGTCACCTCCGGGTCTGGTTCTTCTTCTAGGTACATGGTGGGACTGCAGTTCTCCACACCCTTGAAGTTAGGTATGGCCATGCGTCCGCTCTGACAACTGAAATGTGAGCAAAAAGTAGCCCAGGTAACTTTGTGAGGAAGCCTTTGGGGGCAGGTCGCTAGCCCCTGTTCCCTTCCTTCTGCAGGGAGGGCAAAGGAAGTTCCAGAGGGTGGAGGCTTGGCCAGCCAGGTCTCTAAGTGAGAGAGCTATGGGGCAACAATGCTAACTCACAGTGGCTGTGCAGTGTGAACATGTGATCTGGTTTGGCTATGTCCCCACCCAACTCTCATCTTAAATTCCACCAGTTGTGGGAGGGACCCAGTAGGAGGTAATTGAATCACAGGGGCAGGTCTTTCCTGTGCTATTCTCTTGATAGTTGGTAAGTCTTATTATCAAGATCTGCTGGTTTTAAAAAGGGGAGTTTCCCTGCACAAGCTCTCTTCTCTGGTCTGCCACCATGGGAGATGTGCCTTTCACCTTCCGCCATGATTGTGAGGCCTCCCCAGCCACGTGGAACTGTAGGTCAAAGAGACCTCCTTCTTTTGTAAACTTCCCAGTTTCAAGTATGTCTTTATCAGCAGTGTGAAAACAGACTACTACAACATGAAATAATTTTTTTTTGTTTGAAGTCACTAACATTAAGGGTACTTTGTTCTGAGTATTAGGATCCAGCTGTGAGCAATCCAGACAAGCTTTCTAGAGGAAACGTAGCTTTATAGCTACATTCTGGGAGGGGAGGCAGACAATACCAAATAAAACTCCAACAAGAAAATACTAGGAAGTCTTAAGAACTGTAAATGAAAGAAAACCATGTAAAGAGGCAGAGGGACTTGAGGTTGGGAGGGGTGCATATTTTAGAATGGCCAGGAAAAGTCGAACTCCTAGCCTCAAGTGATCGGCCCACCTAAGCATCTCAAGGTGTTGAGATTACAGGTGTGAGCCACTGTGTGCAGCCAGAACCGGTGGCTTTATAAGAAAAGGAAGAGAGACCTGAGCTAGCATGGGAGCATGCTCAGTCCCCCACCATGTGTTACCCTGCATCACACTCAGAACTCTGCAGAGAGTCCCCACCAGCAAGAAGCTCTTCATCAGATGTGGCTTCTCAACTTTGGACTTCCTAATTGAAAGAAATAAATTACTTTTCTTTATAAATTAGGTATATTTAATTTCAGTTTCAGGTATTCTGTCATAAGCAACAGAAACCAGACTAAGGCCATGAACGCTCGCTCTGTATCCACTCCACAACACAGAAGGGGTGTAATTGTCAGGTGGTTCCTTGTCTCAAGAAGCTCTCCCAGGCCGGGCGTAGTGGCTCAAGCCTGTAATCCCAGCACTTTGGGAGGCCGAGGCGGGTGGATCACGAGGTCGAGAGATCGAGACCATCCTGATCAACATGGTGAAACCCCGTCTCTACTAAAAATACAAACAATTAGCTGGGCATGGTGGCGCATGCCTGTAATCCCAGCTACTCAGGAGGCTGAGGCAGGAGAATTGCCTGAACTCAGGAGGCAGAGGTTGCGGTGAGCCGAGATCGCGCCATTGCACTCCAGCCTGGGTAACAAGAGCGAAACTCCATCTCAAAAAAAAAAAGAAGCTCTCCCAATAGAGAGGAGCCAGAGAGACGAAGGGCTATCATACAGCATACAAGCTGATGCTCAGCTGCCCCAGGTACATCACTTAGGAGTACTTTCAGTGGCAACCAGAAGAGTTACTGCGGCTAACATAGGGTCATTTACCTTGACCATTCCCTCATACTTGTCATCTTATGATGGCAGAGGCTGCCCTACCTCCATGTATCACACGTACAGTCAAAGCAGGAAGAAAAGAAAAAAGACATAGATCATTAGCTATATTTTCCCATATATTGAGAAAAGCAAAAGACTTCCCAGAAGTACCAACGTATTTGGTTACAGCTCATTGGTTAGAACTATGTTACATGGCACCCCAGGCTGCCAGGGAGGTTGCAAACACGGGTATCTCACCTAAGGCTAAACTGACTAACAAAATCAAGTTTCCATTAGCAAAACAACAGGTACTGGATATTGGGTGTGCAGTTAACAGAGCGTCAATGAAACGCAAATTAGGCCAGGTGCAGTGGCTCCTGCCTGTAATCCCAGTGATTTGGGAGGCTTTGTGGGGGCGAATCACTTGAGGACAGGAGTTGATCAGCCTGTACAATGTAGCAAGACCCCCATCTCCACACACACACACACAAAATTAATAAATTAAAAAAAATAGAAAATAGCCAGCACTTTGGAAGGCCGAGGCAGGCGGATCATCTGAAGTCGGGAGTTCAAGACCAACCTGACCCACATGGTGAAACCCCGTCTCTACTAAAAATACAAAAATTAGCCAGGCGTGGCGGCAGGCACCTGTAATCTCAGCTACTCAGGAGGCTGAGACAGCAGAATCACTTGAACCCTGGAGGTGGAGGTTGCAGTGAGCCAAGATTACACCACTGCACTCCAGCCTGGGTGGTGACAGCAAGACTCGACTCAGAAAAAAAAAAAAAAAAAAGGCTGGGTGTGGTAGCTCACACCTATAATCCCAGCACTTTGGGAGGCAGAGGCAAGTATATCACTTGATGTCAGTAGTTCAAGACCAGTTTGGTCAATATGGTGAAACTCTGTCTCTACCAAAAATACAACAAAATTAGCTAGGTGTGGTAGTGCACGCCTGTGATCTTAGCTACTGGGAAGGCTGAGGTGGGAGGATCACTTGAACCTGGGAGGTGGAGGTTACAATGAGCTGAGGTCATGCCATTGCACTCCAGACTGGGTGACAGAGTGAGACTCCATCTCTAAATGAATGAATTAATTAAATAAGTTATCCAGGCATGGTGATTCGTACCTGTAGCCCCAGCTACTCGGGTGGCTGAGGTGGAAGGATCACTTGAGCCCAGAAGTTTGAGGCTGCAAGGAACCATGAATGCACCACTGCACTCCAGCCTCGGTTACAGAGCAAGACCCTGTCTCTAAAAAAAGAGTAAAAAAATGCAAATTAAAATGACAGGTCTGTCTTTCTTATAAAAGGTTGATAATACCCAGTGTTGGAAAGATGGAGGAAAGTGAACATTTTCAGAATTTTTCTTTTTGGGGGCGGGGCGTGGAGTCTTGCTCTATTACCCAGGCTGGAGGGAAATGGCAAGCCTGCAACCTCTGCCCGCCTAGGTTCAAGTGACCCTCCCACCTCAGCCTCCCAAGTAGCTGGGACTACAAGCATGTACCACCACACTCAGCAAATTTTTGTAACTTTAGAAGAGATGGGGTTTTGTCATGTTGCTCAGGCTGGTCTCAAACCTCTGGGCTTAAGGGATACACCTGCCTTGGCCTCCCAAAGTGCTGGGATTACAGGGGTGAGCCACCATACCCAATCTGAACATTTTGATAATTTGTTGTTAGAAGTATATAATCCTGGCCGGTTGCAGTGGCTCATGCCTGTAATCCAAGCACTCTGGAGGCCAAGGCGGGCAGATCACCTGAGGTCAGGAGTTTGAAACCAGCCTGGCCAACATGGTGAAACCCTGTCTCTATTAAAAATAAAAAAAAATTAGCCAGTCATGGTGGTTCGCTCCTGCATTCCCAGCTCCTGGAGAGGCTAAGACGAGAGAATCACTTGAACCCAGAGGTTGCAGTGAGCCAAGATTGTGCCACTGCATTCCAGCCTGGGTGACAGAGTGAGACTCTGTTTCAAATAAATAAATAAATAAATAAATAAATAAATAAATACAAACAAAGTGCGTAATTCCCACGTGGCAGTATACTGCAAATCAGGATCTTTTAAAATGTTAATATACTTTGAACTAGCAATTCCATTCCTAGAAAGTTATTCTAAAAAAATAAGCACATGAAAATAAAGTGTTGGCCGGGCATGGTGCCTCACGCCTGTAATGCCTGTAATCCCCAGCAGTTTGGGAGGCCGAGGTGGGTGGAACACCTGAGGTCAGGAGGTCGCGACCAGCCTGACCAACATGGTGAAACCCTGTCTCTACTTAAAATACAAAAATTAGCCGAGTGAGGTGGCACACCCTTGTAATCCCAGCTACTCAGGAGGCTGAGGCAGGAGAATCACTTGAACCTGGGAAGCAGAGGTTGCAGTGAGCTGAGATTTTGCCACTGCAATCCAGTCTGGCGACAGAGAAAGACTCCATCTCAAAAAATAAAAATAAAAAATAAATAAAGTTGTGTCAAATTAGAAAACTACCCACATATTTAACAATAGAGAATTGGTCAAATAAATGAAGACAGCTCCATATAATATAATGCAATATAATCATTTTTTAAAATTAAGAATTGGATAAAATGCAAGATTAGATTAAAAGTATGTGTCAACCCAAGTGGTGGCTCATGCCTGTAATCCCAGAACTTTGGGAAGCCGAGGTGGGCATATCACGTGAGGTGGCGGGGGTTTGAGACCAGTCTGATCATCATGGAGAAACCCCATCTCTACTAAAAATACAAAATTAGCGGGACGTGGTGGCACATGTCTGTAACCCCAGCTACTAGGGAAGCTGAGGCAGGAGAATCACTTGAACCTGGGAGGTGCAGGTTGTGATGAGCCGAGATAGTGCATTTGCACTCCAGCCTGGGCAACAAGTAAAACTCCGTCTCAGAAAAAAAAAAAAAAGTATGTATCAATGTTAACTGTACTAAAGGTGAGACTTTATCATGGTTATGTAAGAGAAGATTTCAGATCTCAAAAAATATGCCCTGCTGCTGGTAGGAATGTAAATTAGTATAGCCATTATGGAAAAGAGTGTGGAGGTTCCTCAAGAAATTAAAAATAGAACTACCCACATGATCCAGCAATTCCACTTCTGAGTATGTACCCGAAGGAAATGATATCAGTACGTTGAAGATTTATCTGCACTCCCATGTTCATTGCAACGTTATTCACAACAGCCAAGATACTGAAAAAACCTACGTGGATTTACAGATAAAGAAAATGTGTTGGCCAGGTGCGGTGGCTCACTCCTATACTCCCAACACTTTGGGAGGCCAAGGCGCACAGATCACGAGGTCCGGAGATCAAGACCACCCTGGCCAACATGGTGAAACCCCATCTCTACTAAAATACAAAAAAATTAGCCAGGTGTGGTGGTGACCCCTGTAGTCTCAGCTACTCAGGAGGCTGAGGCAGGGGAATTGCTTGAACTTGGAAGGTAGAGGTTGCAGTGAGCTGAGATCATGCCACTGCACTCCAGCCCCGGCAACAAGAGTGAAACTGCACCTCAAAAAAAAAAAAAAAAAAAAAAAAAAAAGAATACTCCCAGGCTGGAGTACAATGATGCAGTCTCAACTCACTGCAACCTCCACCTCCCAGGTTCAAATGATTCTCCTGCCTCAGCTTCCCAAGTAGCTGGAACTACAGGTGCATGCCACCACACTTGGTTAATTTTTGTATTTGTGGGAGAGATGGGGTTTCACTATGTTGGCCAGGCTGGTCTTGAACTCCTGACCTCATGATACGCCCACCTTGGCATCCCAAAGTGCGGGGATTACAAGAGTGAGCCACCATGCCCGGACAAAACAAAGTTTTTCAAATCCTAACCAGTGGGTCATCTTCATATAATAAAATTTGAATATAATTTTTTAAAAAAGAAATATATCCTGAAAGATTTAAAGTTAAAAGGTCATGATATATGTAACTTACCCTCAAAAAGTCCAAGGAAAAATGTGGATATACACATATAGATACAGGGAGAGAGCACATGTAGATTACGACACAAACGAAGTGAAATGTGAGCTCCAGGTGAATCCGGGTCAAGGGTATACAGTTGTACTTTGTCCCGTCTTTATTCTTGTAACTTTTCTGTAATATTGAAATAATTTTAAACAAAAAGCTTTTTAAAGTATTAGGGTTTGGAATTTCCTTTGAAATACATCAACAAGACAGAATAATAGATGAACTTAGGAATGATAAATGGATAGATACGGTAAAAATGTGATAATCTATGTTCGATGTTTTTGTTTTGTTTTTTTCCTGAGACAGAGTCTCACTCTGTTGCCCAAGCTGGAGTGCAGTGGCACAATCTAGAATCACCAGAGTCTCCGCCTCCCAGGTTCAAGCAGTCTTTGTGCCTCAGCCTCCCTAGTAGCTGGGATTACAGGCATGCGCCACCATGCCCAGCTAATTTTTGTAGTTTGAATAGAGATGAGGTTTCACTGTTGGCCAGCCTGTTCTCAAACTCCTGACCTCAAGTGATCTGCCCACTTTGGCCTCCCAAGGCACTGGGATTACAGGCATGAGCCACTGTGCCCAGCCTATGTTCAAATTTTTTTATAATAAAATGGTGTGGGGCAGAGTGGAGAACAAGGCAAAACAATATGACGTGTCATGGAAAGATGTCACCAAATCAGGAAGTCTGTTGTTTTAGAAGCCACTGGAAGGGGCTTTATGTCCACCTTCCTGTTCCTACTGTCTCCTGGTATTTCCTCCGAAAGCAGAAGTTCAGGTGAACTTGAGATTCTTACTACCCTGTGGCCATTGTGAGGTGCAAAGCAGGGAAAGGACAGGTCACTCAGCCAACATAATGACAGCTCTCTCTTAGAGACACATTACACAAATTCTCAGGTTAACTTTTTTGCAAGTGAACTATCCATTTTTTAATAAATACAAGACTATTTTTATAAAATAACTTCCATGTTCTGTTTGATCCTAGCAATAGCACCTACACCCCATTTAGTTACCACCACCACAAAAAGCTCTGATGTTCCAAACTCAAGATAGAGAGGGTCCTCTTTATCTGAAGATACTTTCCCCAAGTCCCTGAAGCTACAAGACCATGTAAAGAAGCAAAGGTATTCATAATGATAACATATTCACTAATGAATCAGCCACTTACAAACCGATCCCTACTCAAAATTTACTCCCAGCTCAACCCCAAAACATTAATCCCCATGTTCTGTACCAATGGCTAGCCAGCCTCTCACCCATTCTCAGATGTTTATGATGTAAGTCAGCTGGACAGTTAAATTGTGAATCTTACACACAATGCAAGCTTTCACAGAATCAACAAACGTTTGTGTGTCACACACACAAAGCCATAGGCAGGCAAGGTCAGCAAAGTTATGGACCAATCAACAAGTGAACAAAAGGAAATTAATACTGACGACTCACCAGGAGCTTCAAAATAGAATGGTTTGAAAA
This sequence comes from Saimiri boliviensis, assembly GCF_048565385.1. Lineage (NCBI taxonomy): Eukaryota > Metazoa > Chordata > Mammalia > Primates > Cebidae > Saimiri > Saimiri boliviensis. The sequence goes on from NC_133468.1 coordinate 4,783,256, forward strand.
AGTAATAAATTTAAAACGAATTAAAGTGAAGACTAAGCTTAGGCTCAAAATATAAAGTGGGCAGCAACATCATAAAATGGCTTATTTTTTTCTATGAGATAGCCCACAAAAATATCCAGAATGATGAATAACATGGTAAATGGGATAATTACAACTTCTGGTCAATTAGCTGAGGACTAGCTACAACCAAAGAGATATGAATAAAAGGAAAACAGAGACACACACACACACAAAATGAGTGATTTGACTACCAAAGGATTAAAGAGGCCTTTGAGAAGAAAACAAAGAAGTCTAAATATTTTTAGACCTTCTTTCTGACTCTCTCGTGAATCAGATGTAAAATGAATGACACTATATCTTGAATCATGTAATTTTCCAGAAAAATTAAGCACAAGAATCAACACTTGTTCATTCTTGATTCAGTCTAAAAACTAGCACACAGTTGCAAACACATTCTAAATTTTGTTAAAGATAAATTTATTTGGTGCAATGGCGCCATCTTGGCTCACTGCAACGTCTGCCTCCTGGGTTCAAGCAAATCTCCTGCCTCAGCCTCCAGAGTAGCTGTGATTACAGGCACGTGCCACCATGCCTGGCTAATTTTGTATTTTTCGTAGAGATGAGGTTTCTCCTTGTTGGCCATGCTGGTCTCGAACTCCTGGCTTCATGTGTTCATCCACCTCAGCCTCCCAAAGTGCTGGTATTATAGGCATGAGCCACGGTACCCAGCCCGTATTTTAATTTTTATTATGAAAACTCAGACATTCAGAGGAGTAGACAGAATATAACTCTTGTATATTAGTTACCTAAATTAAAAAATTTTAAACACTTTGCCATTTTTGCACCATCTATTTTATTTTTTGGAAGTATTTTAAGGTGAAGCCTAGACATTATGACATGATGCCACTTAATACTCTAATGCAGCTCCTAAAAATAAAGGCATTTTCCCACACAAGCAATCCATTACCACATTTAACAAAATGTACGATAATTCCATAGTATCATCTAATATCCAGTCCATAGTCAAAGTTCCCCAATGAAAAAATGTCTTTCCCAGAAGATTGCTCTGATCTCATCAGGGTTGTCTCTTGGGATTTACTATAGGTGTTGTTTTAACTTCCTCCTTTCTCATCTACATTTTCTGCAAACTGGAAGTTAGCTCTTCAGCTGTACTGTCCAGTACAGTAGGCACTAGCCACATATAAAATTAAATTAATTGAACTAAAGTAAAATTCAGTTCCTAGGTCATGCAAAACACATTTCAAGAGCTCAGCAGCTGCTTGAGGCCACTGGCTATCATATTGGACAGTGCAAATGGAGAACATTTCCATCACCTCAGAAGGTTCTGTTGGGCAGTGGTAGTCCAGATACCTGGGGTGGGTGTGTGTGTGTGTGTGTGTGTGTGTTTCTAGATGGAGTCTTGCTCTATCACCAGGCTGGAGTGCAGTGGTGTGATCTCAGCTCACTGCAACCTCTGCCTCCTGGGTTCAAGCAATTCTTCTGCCTCAGCCTCCCAAGTAGCTGGGACTATAGACACACACCACCATGCCCAGCTAATTTTTGTATTTTTAGTAGAGATTGGGTTTCACCGTATTTGCCAGCCTGGTCTCAGATTCCTGACCTTGTGATCTGCCCACCTCGGCCTCCCAAAGTGCTGGGATTACAGGTGTGAGCCACCACGCCCAGCCACCTGATGTGTTTTTAAGCAAACTTCTTTTTTTTTTACCACTTTACATTTCATGGATCATACCTCTTATTTATTTCTTTACTTTGAGACTGAGTCTTGCATAGCTGAAGCTTTCAACACATTGAACAGCAATTCCCCGCTTCCTCTCCCCTCAGCCCCTGGAAACCACCATTGTACTCTCTGCTTCTGTGAGTTTGACTATTTTATTTTATTTATTTACTTATTTTTTAGACAGAGTCTTGCTTCGTTGCCCAGGGTGGAGTGCAGTGGCATGATCTTGGCTCACTGCAACCTCCGCTTCCCAAGCTCAAGCGATCTTCCAGCCTCAGCCTCCCAAGTAGCTGCAATCACAGGTGCCAGCCAACATGCCTGGCTAATTTTTGTTTTTTGTAGAGATAGGGTTTCACCATGTTGCCCAGGCTGGTCTCTACTCACCATGTTGCCCAGGCTGGTCTCTGAGCTCAAAACAATCCACCCACCTCAACCTCCCAAAGTGCTGAGACTACATGCATGAGCCACCATGCCCAGCGTAGGCAAACATTTTTGCCAAGAAAACTTCATATTGCATCATTCAGAAAATGATTTCACTGGTTGGGTGCAGTGGCTCATGCCTGTAATCCTAGCACTTTGGGAGGCTGAGGTGGGCGGATCACTTGAGGTCAGGAGTTTAAGACCAGGCTGGTCAACATGGTGAAACCCTATCTCTACTAAAAATAGCAATATTAGCAGGACGTAGCACATGTAATGCCAGTTACTTTAGGAGGCTGAGGCTGGAGAATCGCTCAAACTGGGAGGTGGAAGTTGCAGTGAGCTGAGATTGCGCCATTGCACTCCAGGCTGGGTGACAGCAAGACTCAGTCTCAAAAAAAAAAAAAAAGGCTTACAGTGAGGTGTTGTGGTTCATGCCTGTAGTCTTAGCACTTTGGGAGGTTGAGGTGGGCAGATCACTTGAGTCCAGGAGTTCAAGACCAGCCTGGGCACCATGGCAAAATCCTGTCTCTACTTTAAATACAAAATTTAGCTGGGTGTGGTGATGCATGCCTGTAATCCCAGCTACTCAGAACGCTAAGGGAGGAGAATCACTTGAGCGTAGGAGGCAGAGTTTGCAGTGAGCCAAGATCACACTACTGCACTCCAGCCTGGACAACACAGTAAGACTCAATCTCAAAAAAAAAAATTTATATATATATATATATATATATATATATATATATATATGGCAAAAAAATGTTGGCCGAGCATGGTGGCTCACACCTGTAATCCAACACTTTGGAAGACTGAGGTGGACTAACCAGTTGAGGTCAGGAGTTTAAGAGCAGCCTGGCCAACATGGTGAAACCCCGTCTCTACTAAAAACACAAAAATTAGCTGGGCGTGGTAGCACCGGCCTGTAGTCTCAGCTACTCTATTCACCAGGCTGAGGCAGGAGAAGGTTGAGGCAGGAGAAGTGCTTGAACCCAAGAGGCAGAGGTTGCAGTGAGCTGAGATTGCGCCACTGCACTCCAACCTGGGCAACAGAGCAAGGCTCCATCTCAAAAGTAAATAAAAATAAGTAAAAATAAAACATACAGCCAGGCATGATAGCTCACGCCTACAATCCCAGCACTTTGGAAGGCCAAGGCAGTCAGATCACCTGAGATTGGGAGTTTGAGACCACCCTGGCCAACAGGGTGAAACCCCATCTCTACTAAAAATAAAAAATTAGCTGGGTCTGGCACACACCTATAGTTCCAGCCACTCAGGAGACTGAGGCAGGAGAATCACTTGAACCTATGAGGCAGAGGTTGCAGTGAGCAGAGACTGCACCACTGCACTGCAGCCTGGGCAACAGAGTGAGACTCCATCTTGAAAAAAAAAACAAAACTCTAAAGATCATCTGAGCCTTTAGTAAATCATAATCTTTTTGCTGGTTGAGGGTTGCCTTGATGTTGAGGGCCTTGCTCTGGATTATGCTTTGATTTAGGGGAATGTTGTGGTTGGTTTGATCTATTCAGACCACCAAAACTTTCTCCATATCAGAAATAAGGCTGTTTCACTTTTTTTTTTTTTTTTTTAACGTGATGGAGTCTTGCTCTGTTGCCCAGGCTGGAGTGTAGTGGCTCAAGCCCAGCTAACTGCAACCTCCACCTCCCGGATTCAAGCGATTCTCCTGCCTCATCACCCAGAACAACTGGGATTACAGGCGCCTACCACCATGCCCAGCTAATTTCTGTATTTTTAACAGAGACAGTGTTTCACCATATTGGCTATGCTGGTCTCAAACCCCTGACTTAAGTGATCTGCCCACCTCAGCCTCCCAAAGTGCTTGGATTATAGGCATAAGCCACCCTACCTGGCCTTTTTTTTTTTTTTTTTTTTTTAGGCAGAGTCTTGCTCTGTTGCCAAGGCTGGAGTGCAATGGCACAATCTCAGCTCACTGCAACCTCTGCTTCTTGGGTTAAAGTGATTCTCATGCCTCAGCCTCCCAAGTAGCTGAGAATACAGGCACATCACGGTGCCTGGCTAATTTCTGTATTTTAAATAAAGACAGGGTTTCATCATGTTGGCCAGGCTGGTTTCGAACTCCTGGCCTCAACTGATCGGCCACCTCAGCCTTCCAAAGTGCTGGGATTACAGGCATGAGCCACTGTTCCAGGCCACCACAAAACGTCAGTTTGTTAAAAAAGAAATAAAGCAAAGCACCATAAGATGGGCTGGGCGCACTGGCTCATGCCTGTATCCCAGCACTTGGGGAGGCCGAGGTGGGCAGATCACAAGATCAGGAATTTGAGACCAGCCTGGCCAGCAGAGTGAAACCCCATCTCTACTAAAAATACAAAAATTAGCTGGGCATGGTGGCTTGCCTGTGGTTCTAGCTACTCAGGAGGCTGAGGCAGGAGAATCGCTTGAACCTGAGAGGTGGAGGTTGCAGTGAGCCGAGATAACACCACTGCACTCCAGCCTGGACAACAGAGCAAGAGCAAGACTGACTCAAAAAAAAAAAAAGAGAGATGTATTTCAATGTATAAATGAGGCACAACTACCACTGAAGTAACATAGCCAGACATTTGCACGTGTAGTTCTGAACAAATCAATTTAGCTACATTCCAGGAAAATTTAGGGTACACTTATGGTAATCGTTACACCGCTCACAAAGATTTCCAGTTCTGCTTTTCCTAGACAGAAGTAGGTCTAAATTTCCCAACTCCCTAGAAATTAAACATGGCCATGTGATTTGCTTTCACCTATGAAATATGCATAAGTGACCTTTGTCATTCAAGGCTGGTGCAGGTACTGTTTATGCAAAACTCCGACCAGGGTCCTGAGAGACTTCTATGAGTTGGGCAGAGTACTCACTCCATCTACATTGACATGTAGTATGGTGGGAAACCAACTTTTAGGTTAAGCCATTGAGATTTGGGGGTTACTTGTTACTGAAGGTTACTTGTAACCTTGCCTGATAAATATTGAAACTGTTCCCTGCAAAAAGAGTTTATGTTTTTCTGAAAAATAAAATTCGGTCCCAAGCTCTGATCATTATAAACAAGCTTTTCACCTACATAAATGTCCAGTACCATTGGAAAGTCATGAAGGATTCAGGACAATTCTGAATCACTATTTTCATCCCTGTCTACCCACACCCAGTAAACACTAGAAGGATGCCCTCAATCTTTATACAGTTCAAACACCAACTCTACAAATTCCCAAAACATTCCCAGACGAACTGGCCTTCAGGGACTAGACATATCATGAAAACTAGTGCGGTGGGCTGGACCAAGAGAGGTCCAGGGAGCAGCTGGGCTTCTAAAGAGGCAACACAGTTCACTCCTAATAGTTTGGTGCCATCAGGGAATATACCATGAATTACCAAATCTTCTAGTGATTCCAGGGAAAGCTAAAATGCAGATTCTATGTGGAATCTTTTGATTTCTAAATATTGGCAACAACTTTTAAAGATTTTTAAATATTCTGGGAACCAAACAAAACAGTTCTGCTGGTTTGGTGGGGCTCATGTTGCCTCACTTTGCAAAGTGTTAAGAGCCAGTGAAATTTCTGTGTTTTTTTGAGACAGGTGTCACTTTGTCACCCAGGCTGGAGTGCAGTGGCCATGATCTCCACTCACCGTAGGCTCGACCTCCCGGGCTCAAGCAAACCTCCCACCCTCAGCCCCTCCAACGAGCTGGGAGTACAGCTGCCCCGCCACCGGGCCCAACTAATTATTATTATTATTATTGGTATTTTAGTAGATATGGAGTTTCACCATGTTGGCCAAGCTGGTCTGAACTCTTGGTGTCAAGTGATCCACCTGCCTCAGCCTTCCAAAGTGCTGAGATTAAAGGCGTGTGCTACCCCACACAGCCCCCCAAAAAAGTTGTTTGTTTGTTTTTTGGACAGTCTCTGTCGCCAGGCTGGAGTGCAATAGCCTGATCTTGGCTCACTGCAATCTCCACCTCCCAGGTTCAAGCGATTCTCCTGCCTTAGCCTCCCCAGCAGCTGGGACTACAGGCACCCACCACTATGCCCAGCGAATTTTTGTATTTTTAGTAGAGGGGGTTTCACCATGTTGGCCAGGATGGTCTCGATCTCTCGACCTCGTGATCCGCCTGCCTCGGCCTCCCAAGGTATTAGGATCACAGGCCTGAGCCACCGCACCTGGTCAAAATTTTACTTTGTTTAGTCAAATTCTCTTCTTTTCCAAGTGAAGAAACGGATTGAATAACTCTGTCCAAGTGTACAGTGACTTACCCAGGCCACACAGTTGTATACGATAGTTAGTGACAATCGCTAACATCTGCCATGTGGTCCTTACTGCAAATCTCGTTTGTGTGAGTGTGGGGAGGGGGGGAGAGGGGAAAGAGAAAGTGGGGGAGGGAGACAGAGACAGAGACAGACAGACACGGGAGTTTCGCTCTTCTCGCCCAGCCTTGAGTGCAATGGCCGGATGTTGGCTCACCGCAACCTCCGCCTCCTGGGTTCAAGCGATTTTGGGAGCCTGCCTCAGCCTCTCAAAGTGCTGGGATTACAGGGGTGAGCCACCGCGCCCGGCTGCAAATCTTATTTAATAACGAGGTCGGCTTTTTGTAATCCCACTTAACTAATTAATAGGAGAAGCCAGCTCTGATTTCCAGTCCACTATGGTGCACTCTTTCCTGCCAAGCCGACGTAGTCATTCGATTAAAAAAAAAAAAAAATTCCTGCTTTCCCGCCTCGCCTGTGTGTTTCCTTAGGCGCCCTCTCAGGGCCTGTTCTGATGAGTGCCGCAGAAAAATGACCAAGTGGAAAACACAGAACATGAAATGAAAATTTAAAAGAGCAAATGGTGTCACAAGGAAAACGAAGGCCGGGGGACCCCGTGAAGCGCCAGGCAGGGTGCACACCGGTCCTGGGAGAAAGTTCCAGAAGAACTTCCCGCGAACAGGTCCCGCCGGCGACCGGGAATACATGCACTTCTTATGTTACGATTTGGAATTTCCCGAACCTTCTGAAGCGGAAGGAAGGCTTGGCGGTGAGGAGGGAGTCGAACCCGGAAAACCGAAGAGAAAGGCGGTGCCCAGCCGCGCCTGCCCGCCCGCTGGGTCACGTGACACGGCCAAGATGGCCGACCGGGAAGGAGGCTGCCATGTGGGTTTGGAGCCGGAGCCCGGGCCGCAGCCGGGGCCCGGGTCAGAGCTCGAGCCGGAAGAGGAGTTCGAGGTTGTGGACCGAAGCCAGCTGCCCTGCCCGGGCGACCTGCGGACCGCGACGAGGCGGCGGGAGGCGGAGAGCTGGTCCGCGCCCATCCTGACCCTGGCCCGCAGGGCCACGGGGAACCTCTCGGCGAGCTGCGGGAGCGCGCTGCGTGCGGCCGCGGGGCTGGGCGGCGGGGACGACGGGGACGGCGCGGCGCGCGCAGGTAGGCTCGGGCCAGGTCTGTCCCGCGGCGGCCCCGCGTGTCCCCGCTGGCCGCCGGCGCGGGCGCGGTGGGGGCCGGGCTGGGAGGGCGCGGCCTGCCCGGCAGGTTACGGGCGGCGCCCGGCCGTGCGGGGTCTTTACCCTGGCGGTCGAGCCGAGACGGCCCCACGGCAGCCCCCCGTGCCTGGGCGCGCTCCCGCACCCGCGCGTCTGCGCTCACCCACGAACTAGGTGACGGACGTGTGCGCGTGCGGGCTCCGGGACTCCGGTAACTCCACGCACGGGACGGAGCCGGCACGCTTCTGCTTTTCAGCCGCTCGGGGCGGTGAGGGCGTGGGCTGCGCGCCGCGGACCAGCCGTGCCTCCGCTCCCCTCTGGCTGTGAGACATCCGATGAGCTCTTAAAGACCGTTCAGCCCTTGTCACGAATAGAGTGCCAGCGTATCAGTGATAGTAAGATTTTGATTTAGCCCTCTAACACCAGGCATCCAGAGCTGTGATGTCTAATACAGCAGCACGTCTATGTTTTGTTTGTTTGTTTTGTTATTGTTGGGGTTTTGTGTTTTTTTTCTTTGTTTTCGAGACGGAGTCTCGATCTGTCGGCCAGGCTGGCGTGCAGTGGCGCGATCTTGGCTCACTACAACTTCTGCCTCCCGGGTTGAAACGGTCTCTGTCGCAGCCTCCCAAGTAGCTGGGATTACAGGTGCCCGCTACCACGCCCGGCTAATTTTTTTGTGTTTTTGGAGACGAGGTTTCACCACCTTGGCCAGACTGGTCTTGAACTTCTAACCGTGATCCATCCACCTCAGCCTCTCTAGGTGCTGGGATTACAGGCGTGAGCCACCGTGCCTGGCTAGCAGCACGCATATGTTTAAATGTAAAATTAAATTCTATTGAAAAATTACATCTCTCAATTTTTTTTTTTTTCCCCTGAGGTGGAGTTTCGCTCTTGTTGCCCAGGCTGGAGAGCAATGGTGCGTTATCGACTCACCGCAACCTCCGCCTCCCGAGTTCAAGCAATTCTCCTGCCTCAGGCTCCAGAGTAGCTGGAATTACAGGCATGCATCACCATGACCAGCTAATTTTTTTTTTTTTTTTTTATCGTTCTGTCGCACAGACTAGAGTGCAGTGGCTCAATCTCAGCTCCCTACAACCTCAGCCTCCTGGGTTCAAGTAGTTCTCCTGCGTCAGCCTCCTGAGTAGCTGGGACTACAGACATCTCCACACTCGGCTAATTTTTCTATTTTTAGTAGAGATGGGGTTTTATCATCTTGCCCAGGCTGGTCTCAAACTCCAGACTTTAGGTGATCTACCTGCCTCAGCCTCCCAAAGTGTTGGGATTACAGGCTTGAGCCACTACACCTGGCCATTGCCTAACTACACTTGTATTTTTAGTAAGGATGGGTTTCTCCATGTTAGTCAGGCTGGTCTTGAACTCCCGACCTCATACCATTCCGCCGCCCCCCACCCCCCTACCTTGGCATCCCAAGGTGCTGGGATTATAGGTTTGAGCCACCATGCCCGGCCGAATTCCTCAATTTCTAACTGAATCAAATTGAAATTGAGTACTTTTAAATTGGAATAAAAATTGAGTTCCTGGATTTCAGCGGCCACATTTTAAATACTCAGTGGCCCATGTCTGTCCATTGGCTACTAATATGGGATAGTGCAGCATAGAAAATTTCCAACTTCCTAGAAAATGCTGGAACAGAGCCGAGGAAAGGCTGTAGTGCCTTCCAAGAAGCATCATAGCACACCCTTGAGGTTTCTTGATTCCTCCCCATCCACTGGTACTTTGGCTGATTACTTCAGATATTGAATTGTGATTTTCAGTGGTTAAGAATGATTAATGAGTAAAGTTAAAAGGCTGACTTGTTTTGAGATCCTGGCAGTGGAAAAGTAGCATTACAGGGTGATGAGATTCTGTGCAGCCCGGGAATCTAGTTCCCACCAGCTTTACACCTATTCCCAAGACTTTCACACATCAGTGGATGCTGGATTGCATACTCATTGACAGTCAGTACTGAAAGTCAGGCCTCTTAGATATTTCATGGCAGGAGTAAGCAAATAATAAATGTTAGTTCCCTGATGAGTAAAATTTCCTTCCTTTAATGCAAATTAAAAAGATGAAATGTGTCTGTACGTAGCACAGAATAATAAGTGTTTGCTGAAAAAAACCCATATTTGAAAAATACCTGTTTGCCATCTATGGAAGTGATACAAACAATAGCCAACTCTTATATTGTCCTTCCAAGGTGCCAGACATTAGTCTTAAATCTGCACAAGTATTCATTTATTCCTCACAACAACCCTATGTGATAGCAGGACTAGCTTCATGTGTGTACGATTAGTGCAGGTTGATCACAGTGGTCGAAAGGGCCAGGTACTCCGAAACGTCCCATGCTTGAAATTCTTAATTTTATCTTTGAATTTGTAGCCTTTGAGTGAAGTCAGTCCAATGGGACAGGTTCTCACAGCTGACCCACTTTGAGCTGCCCTGGGGCTTCTCCCTATCCTCCCTGATCCTACTCTTGCCCAGGCAGCACTGGGGTTGCACCTTCTGAATCTCAGGGCAGGGTGGCGGGTACCATAGCACATTAGGCAGGCGAGTGGACAGGGGCCTCTCACTCTTACCATCCCTGCAGGGAAGTTGCAATCCATTAGGGCTGTGGTAAGGGGATACTGACTTCTGCACTTTGCTCCAGGCCTGCAATTTTGCACTGGGCCTTGCAAATTATGTAGATGGCACTGAATGATGAGTACCAGTATTATCCCTGTTTTATAAAGAGAGAAACTGAATTAAAGAGAAGTAACTTCACCAAGTGTAAAATGTCAATGTATATATACCCTATGGATTTTAAAAATTAATGTAAGGAAAGTATTAATAACTGCCACTCAATCTAGCAAAAACTGTGACCATGGCTTACAAAGGCATGAAATTCAGGGAACTGCTGGGTAGAGCAGTGTGGCTGGTCCCAGAGGTCATCAGGATTTGAAGCCGTCAGGTAGGACAGGAGCAGAGACAGGGAAAGGAGAAGGGCCAAGGGCAGCGCACTCTACAGCAGCCCAAGAAAAGCAGTTTGGGAGAAACACGGTGACACCGCTTCAACCCGGGCCAGGCCCAAGGCTGACTCATGATCTCTTTCCCCACTCATCTGCCTACACAGCAATGAAAACAGGCAGGACTTTCAGAAGGAGCAGTTTAGGAGCAGACACTGAATGTGAACAGCACTCTTGCTGCATAACATTTTTTTCAGTGGTAGAGGCTAAAGGAAATGCTGTGGAATGTTTTGAATACTTGTTTTAAAATGTCCCATGTGGGGTCTGGTATGTGATTGCATTGTCCAAGGTATCCTATTTGGTGTGGGGGATTCTTTTTTAAGGTAATAAACGAACATGAATTTTTTTTTTTTTTTTTTTTGAGTCAGAGCCTCACTCTGTTGCCCAGGCTGGAGTGCAGTGGCGTAATCTTGGCTCGCTGCAACCTTTGCCTCCAGAGTAGCTGGGACTACAGGCACCTGCCACCACAGCCAGCTAATTGTTGTTGTGGCTTTGTTTTGTTTTTGTATTTTTAGTAGAGATGGGGTTTTACTTTTACTGTGTTAGCGAGGATGGTCTTCATCTCCTGACCCTGTGATCCACCCGCCTCGGCCTCCCAAAGTGCTAGGATTACTAGAGTGAGCCACTGTGCCCAGCTAATGAACATGAGTTTTAAAAATCAAACCACACAAAATAATATTCGGTTGGGCGCAGTGACTCAAGGCTATAATCCCAGCACTTTGGGAGGCTGAGGCAGGTGGATCACTTGAGGTCAGGCATTCAAGACCAGCCTGGCCAACATGGTGAAACCCCATTTCTACTAAAAATACAAAAATTAGCTGGGCATGGTGGCGCACTCCTGTAATCCTAGCTACTACTCAGGAGGCTGAGGCAGGAGAATGGCTTGAAACTGGGAGGCGGAAGTTGCAGTGAGCAGAAATCGCACCACTGCACTCCAGCCTAGGTAACAAGAGCAAAACTCTGTCTCAAAACAAAACAAAACAAAACTGACAAATACTGAGTCTTCCTTCCCAGAAAATGCCCCCAGTACTATTGTATCTTTGGGTGTTCTGCACATAGCACATGTGCTTTCCTCAAACACTGGCTGTTTTCACACAGGCAATAGGATGTCCACACAAGGAATACATCTTGCTTTTTAGAGTAATGCTTCCCAAAGGATGAGTAACAAAAATGCATGTTATAAGAATTAGCATGCTGGCAGGGTGCAGGTGGCTCACACCTGTAATCCCAGTACTTTGAGAGGCCGAGGAAGGAAAAAGAAAAAGAGAGAGAGAGAGAGAGGCCAACGAGGGGAAGATTGCTTGAGCCCAAGAATCTGAGACAAGCCTGACAATTTATTTGGCAATTCAGTAAGTGTAGAACCTCGTGATAATTCTGTGTGTCATGTTAAACTATTATTAATGAAGCTTAGAGATGTGAATAGTTTGGCCAAGGTCACAAAGCCAGTAAAATTGAGAGAGGGAACCCCTAAAAGATTGCTCCAGGTTTAATTTGCCATGACTCTAACTTAAGTACTAATGGGAACAGGTAACCCATAGTAGGGAATGCACAAGATAGTAAAACACTGCAGGCAGTTCTCCCAGAGATAGCGTCACCCAGCGCTGATTGTCGGGAACACTGGTCTTAACATTTTTTGCTCATATGATCCCCTAAGAAAACTGCAACTCTTTTTTTTTTTTTTTTTGAGCCAGCATTTTGCTCTTGTCGTCCAGGCTAGAGTGCAAGGGCACAGTCTTGGCTCACTGCAGCCTCCACCTCCTAGGTTCAAGCAATTCGTCTGCCTCAGCCTTCCAAGTAGCTGGGATTACAAGCATGCGCCACCACGCCCAGCTAATTTTTTGTTTTTAGTAGAGATGGGTTTTCACCATGTTGGCCAGGCTGGTTTTGAACTCTGGACCTCAAGTGATCTGCCCGCCTCAGCCTCCCAAAATGCTGGGATTACAGGCGTGAGACACTGCGCCCAACCGAAAACCCCGACTTTTAACGGTAACATAAAATTCTTCTTCTTTTTTTTTTTTTTTTTTTTTGAGACAGAGTCTTGCTCTGTCGCCAGGCGTCAGGCTAGAGTGCAGTGGTGGGATCTTGGCTCACTGCAACCTCCGTCTCCTGGGTTCAAGCAGTTCTGCCTCAACCTCCTGAGTAGGTGGGACTACAGGCGTGCACCACCATGCCCAGCTAACTTTTGTATTTTAGTAGAGACGGGGTTTCACCATGTTGGCCAGGGTGGCCTCAAACTCCTGACCTCAGGTGATCTGCCCACCTCGGCCTCCCAAAGTGCTGGGATTACAGGTGTAAGCCACGTCGCCCAGCCTCTTCATCATATTTTAAAGTTGCTTAGAATTCATTTTCTGGATTAATGTAAATATTGACTTTTTAAAATAAAACTCTTACATTGTTTTTTGAAATGTATCAAATGGTATGTAAATACCTTAATGAATTGGTAATTACTACCATCCATCTTTAAAATAGCAAGTTATTTAATATTTGAAAGTTTTACATTTTCCTTTTTATTCATTGAACTTGAATTTCCATCCCATTTCTGCCATAGAATTAATGTAATAGATTTGTGTTTTTAAAAGTGTTATTGCTCATCCTATTATGTCTCATCAAAAAGTATGTAAATAAAGTTTAATAAATTTTTCTTGTGACTAAAGCTCTAAATGTATAAAAATTTTTCTTCTAGAGTGAATACCATTAAGCTTATTAGTAATGCTACGTTGATAACAGGAACATAAATATAGTTTTATAAAGAATTACACATACATGGCCGGGCGCGGTGGCTCACGCCTGTAATCCCAGCACTTTGGGAGGCCGAGGAGGGTGGATCACAAGGTCAAGAGATCGAGACCATCCTGGTCAACATGGTGAAACCCTGTCTCTACTAAAAATATAAAAAATCAGCAGGGCATGGTGGCGTGTGCCTGTAATCCCAGCTACTCAGGAGGCTGAGGCAGGAGAATTGCCTGAACCCAGGAGGCGGAGGTTGCGGTGAGCTGAGATCGCGCCATTGCACTCCAGCCTGCGTAACAAGAGTGAAACTCCATCTCAAAAAAAAAAAAAAAAAAAAGAATTACACATACATTTTCCTTGAATTGCTTTTTTTTTTTTTTTTTTTTTTTTAAGATAGGATCTTACTCTGTTGCCCAGGCTGGAGTGCAGTGGTTCAGTCTCAGCTCACTACAGCCTCTACCTCCCAGGTTCATGCAATTATCCTGTTTCAGCCTCCCAAGTAGCTGGGACTACAGGTGCCCACCACCACGCCCCGCTACTTGTTATATTTTTCGTAGAGATGGGGTTTCGCCATGTTGGCCAGGCTGGTCTCAAACTTCTGACCTCAGGTGATCTGCCCACCTTGGTCTCCCAAAGTGTTGGGATTATAGGCAAGAGCCACCATGCCCAGCCAATGAATTGCATCTCTTAACGACATTAATGGTGTTGGTTTTTATAATTAACATGTATCTGTAGATGAATATATATGATTTACTGCTAAAGTCTGATAGAATTCAGCATCAAATTTTAATCCTTTTTTTTTTTTTTTTCTTGTTTTAGCAATGTTGGTCATCTTTGAACTCTTTGCAAGTTATATGCCCCAAATCACACTGATGTATTGCCAAAAATTATTTTTTTCCCTTATTTTCATTTAAAGCAAATAATTGAAAATTACCTGAACTGCAACCTAATCATATTATGGACATTTTCAACCTTTAGGAGTTACAAAAAAAAAAAAAGTTTTACTAAGACTTATCAAGTGGTAGTTTCACTTCTTATTCTTTCACTTAGGCACTTTGTTTAACCCAGAATACTCAAAATGGTTGGAGACATCTAAATATTCCTTATTTCATTCACCTTTGCCAATGCAATACTTTTTGACAAAAATACTTTTAATCATGTATTTCAGATCCATTTTCATCAAAAACTTAGCTGCAGTTTAGGCTCATTTAAGTTATGGAAAATGGCTATCAAGCTAATGGCACATCTTAGGGTTTTGAATAGTGACTGGCTGAACATAATTACATGTATTTATTGGGGGGGAAAATTGAACTTTCTAAATTCAGGATACCCAAATAGAGGGATAGAGACCATCCCTCTTCCCCAAGACCAAGCTTAACTACTATAAAGCAGTAAAAGATTGGTCTTAACGTTTTTGGTTACTTAATCATCAAGGGCATCCACCTCCGTTTGGTGTGTGAGACCTATTGCACCCCAGGTCACTGCATCAAGAGGAAGACAGGTTAGGGAGTGCATTGCCCTTCTGTAGAGGGAGGAGAAGGAGTGCCTGTGAAACTTGGGGATCTGGAAATTGAGTTCCTTAAAACATCTGGGCATGCCTAGCTTTGGCAAGACTACTGTATACGTATTCCAGTTTCAAGACCACTAGATTATGGAACTGGGCTTAGTGTCTTTTTTAAGGATAAATCTTTACAAATTGCTTTTACAATTATTGCCCTCTTCAGGGTTTCTCCCTTCTCTTAAGTTTTACAAGTTTTATTTCCTTTGCTAATCATTAAAGTTTTAGAATTTATAAATGTAATACATAGGCTTCTCTCGAAATTTAAAAATAATTTGAGGCCGGGCGCGGTGGCTCAAGCCTGTAATCCCAGCACTTTGGGAGGCCGAGGCGGATGGATCACGAGGTCAAGAGATCGAGACCATCCTGGTCAACAAGGTGAAACCCCGTCTCTACTAAAAATACAAAAAAATTAGCTGGGCATGGTGGCGCGTGCCTGTAATCCCAGCTACTCAGGAGGCTGAGGCAGGAGAGTTGCCTGAACCCGGGAGGCGGAGGTTGCGGCGAGCCGAGATCGCGCCATTGCACTCCAGCCTGGGTAACGATCGAAACTCCGCCTCAAAATAATAATAATAATAATTTGAGAGGCGGAGGCAGGCGGATCACCTGAGGTTGGGGGTTTATAACCAGCCTGACCTATATAAGGAAACCCCGTCTCTACTAAAAATACAAAATTAGCCGGGCATGGTGGCGCATGCCTGTAATCCCAGCTACTCCGGAGGCCACGGCAGGAGAATCACTTGAACCCGGGAGGTGGAGGTTGCTTGCGGTGAGCCGAAATTGCGCCATTGCACTCCAGCCTGGGCAACAAGAGCAAAAGAACTCCGTCTCAAAAAAATTAAAAAATAAGTAAATAATTATACCACTCCCAACCAAATGCTTTACTTAATCCACTTTTAACCCTCTCCACAACCAAGATAAAATGCTTAGGCTGTTTCTTCTTTCCCAGCAGCTCTCCCCCTACCTTCTTGGGTTTTGCTGAGATAATTTTCAAGTTTTAGTCCCCCGGTATCTCAATGATACTTATTTAAGACTTTTACTACAAGTTCACAGCCATAATATTTTAGATTTAACTGTAGTTAAGTATAAAAAATATAGTACGTATAAATATGCTCTTTAATTGTTCATATTAATCAATGTTCATGAAATAAAACAGGCAAACAAAGGATTAATATCCAAAATATACAGGCCAGTAAGACAAAGGCAAGCAAATCAACACAAAAGTCAATTGAGCAAGCAATTCACAGAAGAAATACTAGGAGACAATAAACAGAAGCTGTTTAACCTCAGTAGTAGTTGGACAGCTGCAAGCCAAAAACATTACGATTCTCCAGCCCGCAATCCAATTGGCAAATATTTCTAAAACAACGTAGGCGCACGCCTGCCCCCGGGAGGGCCGCGCTTGGCACTTTGAGATCTAAATTTTTAGTTTCTAGGATGCCAGCTTACTGGGTTTGAAAGAACATTGGGCAAGCACGTATAGATATCCGATAATAATTGCAGACAGTCTTTATTATACTCTCAAAACAATGCGACAAGATAATGGGAGTTGAAATGGAACTGTCTCTGAATTCATTTGACCCCAACGGCTTTACTTACCAAAAACAAAAAAAGTGCGTAAAACCTAAAATCGTACACTAGTAGTGGACGAAAGATCGGCGACAAGAATTTGAGTGGGCCTGGAACTGAGGGGAAAATGCTTCCCTGCAGGTACTGGGCAAGAGAGGACGCTCGAGAAGCCTTCCAGGCGGGGTGTGCACCTGCTAGTGCTGGACAGAGGATGCAAAATGGCGCCCACTAGCTCCGTGGGCGTGGCCTTGAGCTGGAGTGGCCGAATAGGAATGTTCGGAGGCGGGACGCTTTCCCCGCCACGCCCTCCAAGAGCTTGGGGCGGGGCTTCCTGTAGTTAGCGCCCTTCCATTGGTCGAAACGGACCGGGGTTGGGAGAAACCAATCGCTGCCAGTCTTGCTAAAGCCGTCACCGTAGCAACGCGCGGAGCCGCCTGGGAGAGGCCTCTGGAGCAGAAGGCCGAGTGGCCCGAGGGCCCGCCGTCCAGGTGACGGGCTGTGGTTTTTCGGGATCCGGGACTGGTTACTGCCAATGCCGGCCATCCGCCCGCCAGCACGTCCGTGCCCTGAGCAGACCGCCTGGCCTCCTGCCTGACCCGTCTTCTCACCGTTGCCGGGAGTCTGACCTCAGTCTGCTAACGAAGCTGTCCCTGCTCCTGCCCCACAGCTTCTAAGTGCCAGATGATGGAGGAGCGTGCTAACCTGATGCACATGATGAAACTCAGTATCAAGGTCTTGCTCCAGTCGGCTCTGAGCCTGGGCCGCAGCCTGGATGCGGACCATGCCCCGTTGCAGCAGTTCTTTGTAGTGATGGAGCACTGCCTCAAACATGGGCTGAAAGGTGAGCCTGAGGGGGCGTTTGGGAACCTGGAAATTCGGGCTAGGTATTTGCTCAGCATTTATTCATCAATGCCAGACATGGTTCTAGGTGCTGGAATGCCAGCAGTGTACAGAACAGATACGGTTCCTGTCCTCAGAAGCGGCATTCTAGAGCAGCACTGGCCAATGGAAATACCATGCAAGCTATATAGGCAATTTTAAGTTTTCTAATAACCAGGTTTCTTTAAAAATGTTAGATGAGATACCTTTCTATGGGGATAAAAGAAAAATTTTAAGAAAAAAACGGTTAAAAGCCTCATTTGTTGAAATATTTTGAAATTAATTTTAGTAATATATTTTATGGAACCCAGTATATCCAAAATATCGTTCAACACATAATCAGTATTTAAAAGCCTTATTAGGCCAGATGCGGTTACTCACGCCTGTAATCCCAGCACTTTGGGAGGCCAAAGAGGGCAGAGACCACCCTGGCCAACATGGTGAAACCCTGTCTCTACTAACAACACACAAATTAGCCGGATGTGGTGATGTACTCCTATAATCCCAGGTACTTGGGAGGCTGATGCAGGAGAATCACTTGAACTTGGAAAGCAGAGGTTGCTGTGGGGCCAGATGAGATTGACCCACTGCACTCCAGCCTGGGCAACAGAGCAAGAGTCTGTCTCAAAAAATAAAAATTAATTAAGTAAAAGCCTTGTTGATGAGAAGTTTTACATTCTTTTTTATACTAAGGCTTAAAAATTCACTGTATGTCTTATACTTAAACACATCTCAATTCAGTTCCTCTGTTGCACTAGCCACATCTCAAGTACTTAGTAGCACATGTGACTTGTGACTGCCTTGGACAGCGATGCTCTAGAGGATGAAATGGAGAATAAAGGTAGAAATAAACATAATTACAAAATGCTACCCTATCAAGGAAGCAAAATGGGTTAAATGATAGAAAACCAAGGAAGGAAGCTTTCAAATAGGGTAGAAGAAGGTCTTGGCTGGGCACAGTAACTCACGCCTGTAATCCCAGCACTTTGGGAGGCAGAATCGGGTGGATCACTTGAGGTCAGGAGTTTGAGACCAGCCTGGCCAACATAGAGAAACCCCGTCTCTACCAAAAATACAAAATTAGCCAGGCATGGTGGTGCATGCCTATAATCCCAGCTACTCAGGAGGCTGAGGCAAGAGAATTGCTTGAACCATCTCTTGAACCAGGAGGCGGAGGTTGCAGTGAGCCGAGATTATGCCATTGCACTCCAGCCCGGGCAACAAGAGCAAAACTCCACCTCAAAAAAAAAAAAGAGAAGAAGGTCTTTCTGGGAAGGTGAAATGTGAACCCAGAGACTTGAAGGAGAAGAAAGAGCCAGCCATACAAAGATTTGGAGGAGGATTCCTAGCTTAAAAAAAGAAAGAAAGAAAACAGATGCAAAGGTCCTGAGTGAGACCAACCTTCCTCAGCTTGAGAAAGCCTCCAGGTAACACATGTGCTAAGTATACTGAGGGAGAGGAAGGGAGGACATGAGGTCAGGGGAGTAGGGGGAGGCTGGACCATATATTCCCTTAAAGGTCATGGTGAGGAGTTGCATTTTATTCTAAGTGTCTTTGGAAGATCCTAAACAAGGGACAAACGTGTCCTAACTTAAGATCTTAAAAGAACTTATAGCTATATAGAGAATAAATTATAATGGTGACAATATTAGGAGTAGGAAGATCAGTTTTGTTTTTGTTTTTTGAGATGTCGTCTCCCTGTCACCCAGGCTGGAGTCATTGACGTGATCTCGGCTCACAGCAACCTCTGCCTTCCAGGTTCAAGTGATTCTCCTGCCTCAGCCTCCCAAGTAGCTGGGACTACAGATGCCCACCACTACGCCCAGCTAATTTTTGCATTTTTAGTAGAGATGGTGTTTCAACATGCTGGCCAGGCTGGTTTCGAACTTCTGACCTCAAGTGATCTGCCCGCTTCGGCCTCCCAAAGTGCTGGGATTATAGGCAAGAACCATCATGCCCAGCCAGGAAAACCGATTTCTGCAGTTCAGATGATGAGGGTTTGGGGGGAAAAATAATAATCAATCACTGATTTTGCCGTCAAGAAAGAAAAAGGGGAAGGATTCCATAGGTGATCATATGAGGCACCTGTTTTATTCCATGGGCGATACATACTTGGAGAAAGCTCAGTAGGTATATCAGGGAAACTCTGTTGCCAGAGAGAGAGAGACTTACTTACTTACTTCTTTCTTTTTTTTGAGGCGGGGTCTTGCTCTGTCGCCCAGGCTGGAGTGCAGCGGTGTGATCTCAGCTCACTGCAACCTCCGCTTCCCAGGTTCAAGCGATTCTCCTGCCTCAGCCTCCTGTAATCTGTCCTGGGATTACAGGTGTGTGCCACCGCACCCAGCTAATTTTCGTTTTTTTTCTTTTTTTTTTTTGAGACAGAGTTTCACTCTTGTTACCCAGGCTGGAGTGCAATGGTGCGATCTCGGCTCACCGCAACCTCCGCCTCCTAGGTTCAGGCAATACTCCTGCCTCAGCCTCCTGAGTAGCTGGGATTACAGGCACGCGCCACCATGCTCAGCTAATTTTATGTATTTTTAGTAGAGACGGGGTTTCACCATGTTGAGCAGGATGGTCTCGATTTCTTGACCTCGTTATCCACCCGCCTCAGCCTCCCAAAGTGCTGGGATTACAGGCGTGAGCCACCGCGCCCGGCCTTTTTTTTTTTTTTTTTTTTTTTAATTTTTAGTAGAGACAGGGTTTCACCATGTTGGTCAGGCTGGTCTCAAACTCCTGACCTCATGATCCACCCGCCTCGGCCTCTCAAAGTGCTGTGATTACAGGCTGAACCACCACGCCCAGCCAGAGAGACTAATTTATTACATGGCCTCTCCCAGTCCCCAAGACAAAATCAAGAAGGATTAAAGCAGTGAAGTTTAGCAGCTTTCACTTGACTTTTTGGGGGGAGGCTGTGGGCCCCTGAGTAAATTTTGCAACCTGTTCTTATGAGTAACACTTCTGTTTTTCTTTTTAGTTAAGAAGAGTTTTATTGGCCAAAATAAATCTTTCTTTGGTCCTTTGGAGCTGGTGGAGAAACTTTGTCCAGAAGCATCAGATATAGCGACTAGTGTCAGAAATCTGCCAGAATTAAAGTGAGTGAGAAATAGTTATGCCGATTTGATGATTTTAAAAACTTCCTCAATTTACTCATTTCTCAATTCCTTGCTGATAAAGCCCTTTCTTTTTTCTTTTTCTTTCTTTTTTTTTTTTTTTTGAGATGGAGTTTCGCTCTTGTTACCCAGGCTGGAGTGCAATGACGCGATCTCGGCTCACCGCAACCTCCGCCTCCTGGGTTCAGGCAATTCTCCTGCCTCAGCCTCCTGAGTAGCTGGGATTACAGGCATGCGCCACCATGCCCAGCTGATTTTTTGTATTTTTAGTAGAGACGGGGTTTCACCATGTTGACCAGGATGGTCTCGATCTCTCGACCTCGTGATCCACCCGCCTCGGCCACCGAAAGTGCTGGGATTACAGGCTTGAGCCACCGCGCCCGGCCTGATAAAGCCCTTTCTAATTGGAAAGATCTCTATTGCTTATTATCAACATGATTTCCAGCAAGATTTGACTCTCTCTGAGCCTGTTTTCTTTTCTTTAAAATGGGGATGGTGATTCCTGCTTGCCACACAGGCCAAATGACACCTTTGGTTGTAAAGGTATTGGCAACCAGAGGACACTCACAGAAGAAAAGGAGCTACTGGTACACCTGGAATCACTACTTCAGATACATGTGGGCAATTTTCTGAATAATACATTTTGGGCCAGATTGTAGCATCCAGGCCAAGGGACATTTGTAATTTGTTAGGATGGGACTAACAAATTATTTGCCGTGTCTGGATTTGCCATTGAGGTAGCTATGCTTAGGCTCAAAATCAAAAACAGGCCAGAACACAAATAAGTAATATTCCTGGAATTTGACATCTAGAAAGGCTCTTAGGGATCCTTGAGCCAATGCAAAAGAGCCCTCTGCAGAGTTTCCAGAGAGACCTGGACTGTTCAGCCTTTATTTGACCCTTCTCCTAGGGAATCAGCCCATTCCATTTTCAGATAATAACAGCCGCCTCCCTAGGACCTGCTCTATGACAGGCATTGCGCTGTTAACATTCGTTTTCATTATCTCATTTAATCCTCCGCAACTGTCCTCTAGGATAGCTGTTAGTATCCTCACCTGCAAGTGTGGGAAGTGAGACGTAAAGTGGCTAAGTAACTTGTCCACGGTGCCTCAGTAGGTAAGTGATGGGGTAGGAAGAGGACACAGGTCGTGGACCTTGAAGCCTTCTAAATCCCATGAAACTCCATTGCTGCCAAGCCCTGTGCATGCTTCTAAAGATTGGATTTAAACCTTCTATGCCAGTTCTGCCTGCCCAGCCTGTGTTGCTTATATTTAAGGCCTTTTGCACCTGCCAACCTTTCAAATGTTTATTTATTTGATGATGACCTCTTTTTTTTTTTTTTTTTTTTTGAGAGTCTCACTCTTGTCCAGGTTGGAGTGCAGTGGTGCAATCTCAGCTCACTGCAACCTCCGCTTCCTAAGTTCGAATGATTCTCATGCCTTAGCCTCCTGAGTAGCTGGGATTACAGGCACATTGCCACCACACCCAGCTAATTTTTGTATTATTTATAGAGATGAGGTTTCACCATGTTGGCCAGGCTAGTCTCAAACTCCTGACCACAGGTGATCCACCTGCCTTGGCCTCCCACAGTGATGGGATTACAGGCGTGAGCCGCCGCGCCCACCTGAAGGAGCTCTTTCATGAGCCTCTTAAGTCTACTGCCTTGTTTCTTCAGTCGTTTTTTATATGGTACAATTTCTCATACTCTTTCTGCCCAGCTCACTTACTCCCTCAAGAGTAAAGCACCTACACAGACAGACAGTGTCCTGATGTTTTCTTTGTGTTTTGTTTATTTTGTTTTTGAGACGGAGTCTTGCTCTGTCACCCAGGCTGGAGTTTAGTGGTGGGATCTTGGCTCACTGCAACCTCTGCCTCCCAGATTCAAGCAATTCTTCTGCCTCTGCCTCATGAGTAGCTGGGATTAAGGGGGCCCACCACCACACCCAGCTAATTTTTGTATTTTTAGTGGAGACAGGGTTTCACCATGTTGGCCAGGCTGGTTTCCAACTTCTGACCTCATGTGATCCATCCACCTCAGCCTCCCAAAGTGTTGGCATGAGCCACTGCTCCTGGCTGGTTGGTTGTTTTTTTTGTTTGTTTGTTTGTTTGTTTGAAGACAAGGTCTCTGTCACCCAGGCTGGATTGCAGTGGTACAGTCTCTCAGCTCACTGCAACCTCGACCTCCCAGGTTCAAGAAGTGATCCTTCCACCTCAGCCTCCCCAATAACTGGGACTATAGGCTGAGGCAGGAGAACTGCCTGAAACCGGGAGGTGGAGATTACAGTGAGCTGAGATCATGCCACTGCACTCCAGCCTGGGCTACAGAGTGAGACTCTTTCTAAAAAAAAAATGCATCTGCACCCAGCAGTTCTACTTACATGCATTTGATCCTACACCTATAACATATGAAAATGACACATGTTCAGAATGGTCCATTGTAGTCGTTATTTGTAACAGCAGATTAGAACCACCCTAGATTTTTTTAACCCAGCTAAATATGGTGCTGTCCAATAAAGACACACTAAAGCTATTCTGTGTACTGATATGGAAAGATTTTCAAGATGACAGATACTCAGTGAAATAAGCAGGTTGAGAACTGCATGTAAAACATGTTCAATTTTTTTGTAAAAGGGAGAAAAATAGTTTATGACTTGTTTTCATGTGTAGGAACATGTCTTGGAAATGAATTTAAACAAAAAACACTGTATTAATATATAGGGAAGAGGGATGGGAAGGTAGAGGACAAGGAGACAAGTATATATCTTTTAATACTGTTTTTTTTTTTTTTTTTTCTTTGAAATGGAGTCTCACTCTGTCACTCAGGCTGGAGCACAGTGGCACAATCTTGGCTCACTGCAGCCTCTGTCTCCCCGGTTCAAGCGATTCTCACCCCTCAGCTTCCTGAGTAGCTGGGATTACAGGCATGAGTCACCATACCCAACTAATTTTTGTATTTCTAGTTGAGATGGGGTTTCATCATGTTGGCCAGGCTGGTGTCGAGCTCCTGGCCTCAGGTGATCCACTGTGCCCAGCCTACTTTCTGCATTTTAAACCAAATGAAGATAATGCCCATTGAAAAATAATGCAGCATTAAAAGTGCATATACTGTTTTTGTAGCCTTTTTTTCATTTATTCTACTTAATATTAGATTTTAAATCTCTTTGTGTATCAAATATTCACCTACAGTATCATTTTTTAAATGGCCAAATCATATTCTGTTATATAGCTAATTTAGCCCTTGTGGCTGTCTTGAAATTCTCGGTACCATAAACCATGATAATGATCTGATAACCATCCCCAAACATACATCTTTGTGTCCATCTTCAGTTATTTCCCCAGGATATATTACTAGATGTAGAATTTTGGTTACCTCTTATCATCAAATTGCCACTGAAAAATTGCACAGTTGGCTGGGCCCAGTGGCTCACGCCTATAATCCCAACAGTTTGAGAGGCCAAGGCAGGAAGATTGCTTGAGCCCAAGAGTTTGAAACCAGCCTTGGCAACATGGCAAAACCCTATCTCTACAAAAAAAAAAAAAAATTAGCTGGCATGATAGCATGTGCCTACTGTCCCAGCTATACCACAGGCTTAACACAGGATTATCACTTGAACCTCGGAGTTGGAGGCTGCAGTGAGCCATGATCATTCCATTGCACAACAGCATGGGTGACTGAGCAAAACCCTATCTCAAAAAAAAAAAAAAAAAAAAAAAAACGGAAGTTGGAAAGTTTACAGTCTCACCAAGCAGCACTTGAGAGGCCTTTTTTCTTTTAATGTTTATGCAGGCCTGTTCCTTTTTTCCTTTCTTTTCTTTTTCTCTCTTCTTTTCTTTCCTCTTCTCTCCTTTTCTACTTCTCTGGAGATAATGCTGGAATGCAGAAAAATTACACCTTTAAGATTAGGGCCAGGTGCGGCGGCTCACAGTTGTAATCCCAGCAGTTTGGGAGGCCAAGGTAGGCAGATCACTTGAGGTCAGGAGTTAGAGACTAACCTGGCCAACATGGTAAGCCCCCACCTCTACTAAAAATATAAAACTTAGCCGGGCATGGTGGCATGTGCCTGTAATCCCAGCTACTTGGGAGGCCAGGAGTCTGAGCAGGAGAATCACTTGAACCGGGGAGGCGGAGGATGCAGTGAGCCGAGATCATGCCAGTGAGTTATCTTGCCACTACACTCTATCTAGCCTGGGTGACAGATTGAGACTCCATCTCAAAAAAAAAAAAATAAATATTGGTTGCACAGCATTGTGAATGTACTTAACACTACTTAACTATAAGACTAAAAATGATTAAGATGGTTAATTTTATGTTCTATGTATTTTACCCCAATTAATAGTAAAACAAAATTGTACCTTTGAGGCCAGGTGCAGTGGCTCACGCCTGTTATCCCAGTACTTTGGTATGCCAAGAGAGGCCGATCACTTGAGGCAAGGAGTTTGAAACCAGTCTGACCAACATGGCAAAACCCTGCCTCTACTAAATACACAAAAATTAGCCAGATGTGGTGGCACATGCCTGTAATCCCAGCTGCCTAGAGGCTGAGGCATAAGAATTACTTGAACCCAAGAGGCGGATGTTGCAGTGAGCCGACATCACACCACTGCACTCCAGCCTGGGCGACAGAGCAAGACTCTATCTCAAAATGGTTGTACGTTTGAGCTAACCCCTTAGAGGTTTTATGAGCTTCAGCACTTTAACAAGTACTAAGTTCTCTATTAGTCTTTTGAAAGAATGTTTATCCATTACACAAATCTGACCTGATATCTTCCTGTGATTTTTTTTTAATATAAGCAAAGCAGATTGTCATTAGAAAATAGCACAGTTGGCTGGGCACAGTGGCTCCCACCTATAATCCCAACAGTTTGAGAGACCAAGGCAGGAAGATTGCTTGAGCCCAAGAGTTTGAGCCCGGATATTGTATTACTAAAAATACAGTATCTAATTGTATTTGTAGTAATACCCAAAGGTATGTGG
Organism: Saimiri boliviensis; assembly: GCF_048565385.1. Classification (NCBI taxonomy): domain Eukaryota; kingdom Metazoa; phylum Chordata; class Mammalia; order Primates; family Cebidae; genus Saimiri; species Saimiri boliviensis. The sequence goes on from NC_133468.1 coordinate 4,808,694, forward strand.
CGAGCCATTTTCTCTGCCCGCCCAGGCCATGTGCATCCCTCCCCAACCCCAAACGGCTGTTCTTAGAGTATCCTCTGCATTTACAAGGCTGTGTGTCATATGTGTTTTCTACTTTTCTGTGTTGTTGTTATGCCACATTAGTTTGATTTTCTGTTTGAATTCTAGGACAGCTGTGGGAAGAGGCCGAGCTTGGCTGTATCTTGCACTCATGCAAAAGAAACTGGCAGATTATCTGAAAGTACTTATAGACAATAAACATCTCTTAAGGTATTTCATCAACTACGTCTGCTTATCTTTTGCTTGCTAAATAATTAGAACATAGGCTGGGCACGGTGGCTCACGCCTGCAATCTCAACACTTTGGGAAGCCAAGATGGGTGGATTGCTTGAGGTTGGGAGTTCAAGAGCAGCCTGACTAACATGGTGAAACCCCATCTCTACTAAAAATACAAAAATTAGCCAGGCTACTTGGGAGGCTGAGGCAGGAAAATCACTTGAACCCAGAAGGCAGAGGTTGCAGTGAACTGAGATCACACCAGTGCACTCTAGCCTGGACAACAGAGTGAGACTCCATCTAAAAATAAATAATAATAGGCCAGGTGCAGTGGTTCGCGCCTGTAATGCCAGCACTTTGGGAGGCCAAGGTGGGCAGATCTTGAGGTCATGAGTTTGAGACCAGCCTGGCCAACATGGTGAAACCCCATTTCTACTAAAAATACAAAAATTAGCTGGGCACGGTGATGTATGCCTATAATCCCAGCTACTTGGGAGGCTGAGGTAGGAGAATCACTTGAACCTGGTAGGTGGAGGTTGCAGTGAGCTGAGATTGCACCATTGCACACCATCCTGGGCAACAGAGTTAGACTCCATCTCAAAAATAATAATAATTAGAACATAGTTCTGTAGATCATTTTGAATTAAAGTAAGTATATCAGCCAGGCATGGTGGCTCATGCCTGTAATCCTAGCTAGCACTTTGGAAGGCCAAAGTGTGCCAATCACTTGAGGTCAGAAGTTCAAAAGCAGCCTGGCCAACATGGTGAAACCCCTGCTAAAAATAAAAAATCAGCCAGGCATGGTGGCATATGCCTGTAATCCCAGCTACTCAGGAGGCTGAGGCAGGAGAATCACTTGAACCCAGGAAGCAGAGGTTGCAGTGAGCCAAGGTCACACCGCTGTAACCCTAGCCTGGGAAACAGAGCAAAACTCTGTCTCAAAATAAAAAATAAAATAAGTGAATAATGTTTACAGAAATTTATGACTGGTTCATTTTTTATATTTGTAACTAAGCAAACATCATTCTAAAAGGAATTTTCTCTAGACTATGATAATTTATGAGGGAGGACTCTTTCCAAAGTTAAACCTCTCTCGTAATTGAGAAACAGATAAAAATAGGTAATCGAGAAATAGATCTTTTACAATATAGCCTAAAACCCAAGTTTCTCTGTGTTTTCAAGTCATAGCTCATTACCAAGCATATCACCGCAAATAATGATTTACAATATGTCACATACTTTGAGTACAGTTACACTGAGTAACTTTGAGTTACAGATTTTGTTGTAACGAACTCTTTTTCAATTAATTTTTTATTTATAATTGACACAAAATTGTACATATTTATGAGGTACCATGTGCATGTATATATTATATAATGATCAAATCAGGGTAATTACCGTATCCCTCACTTTACTAATAAACTAATTCATTTTCTTTTTCTTTTTTTTTTTTTTGAGACAGAGTGTCGCTCTTGTTACCCAGGCTGGAGTGCAATGGCGCGATCTCGGCTCACCGCAACCTCCACCTCCTGGGTTCAGGCAATTCTCCTGCCTCAGCCTCCTGAGTAGCTGGGATTACAGGCACGCGCCACCATGCCCAGCTAATTTTTTGTATTTTTAGTAGAGACGGGGGTCTCACTATGTTGACCAGGATGGTCTCGATCTCTCGACCTCGTGATCCACCCGCCTCGGCCTCCCAAAGTGCTGGGATTACAGGCTTGAGCCACCGCGCCCGGCCCATCAGGGAGTTTTATGCTTGCATGTGGGATCCCATTTCTTGCTTATATGAGCATAAGTGGAGAAGTAGTTCATATCAACACAGAAGAGGAGCCAGTGGAGACACAGGAAGGGAGAGTGACAGTCAGGAGTACAGTGGCCAAGAGGAGATGAGAAGAACTGGGGTCTAGGGTCTGCGTGAAGGAGTTAACCTTAGACAGGGGGAGGGGAGAGCCCATTCTAAGCCACGGAAGAAGAGAGGACAGAGAAGAAAACGTGGCCCTTGAAGCAGTGAAGGGAAATGAAAGGGAGGGAGGAAACCCTCAGTAGTATCTCCTGTCTCCGGGGTACAGTTGAAACGGCTGTGCCGGGTGAGGAAGGAATGGTGATGGCGAAGCTGTTTCTGAGCATCGCTCTGGTTGTCCATCTCTTTTAGTGAGTTCTATGAGCCTGAGGCTTTAATGATGGAGGAAGAAGGGATGGTGATTGTCGGTCTGCTGGTGGGACTCAATGTTCTCGATGCCAATCTCTGCCTAAAAGGAGAAGACTTGGATTCTCAGGTAAAGTGAAATTTTGGCTCTAGATGAAATACCTTCATTAGTCCAGGGACTTTACAAAGTATCTGCAGACAGGCACTAAACCTAAAGAAGGGCCAATGGCAAAGAGCCCTCTGGTAAAGGACCGGCCAGGGGCAGGTGGGGAAGCAGCTGGGGAAGATCTTAGAAGGGTGAAGAAGTTGCATAGCCAGAAGTACACCTGGAAAGTTCTGCAGGTTTGAGAATAGGCAGACAGTTCTCCAAGGCTGGAGCAGAGGGTGCTCCGTGGGTGAGGTGAAAGTGGAAGCTGGGCCCGGTTTTGAGGCCATCGATGCCATGCTGAAGGGCGTGGCTTTTATCCCCTGAGCTTTGGGAAGCTATTGGAAGGGTTTTTTGTTTTTGTTTTTGTTTGATAGAGACAGGGTTTCTCCATGTTGGTTAGTCTGGTCTCGAGCTCCCGACTGCAGGTGATCCACCTGCCTCGGCCTCCCAAAGTGCTGGGATTACAGGCGAGAGCCACCACACCTGGCCACTGTTGGAAGTTTTTAAGAAGTACACGGAAATGATCATGCCTGGATTTGAGAAAGCTCAATCTAGCAGCCATTCAGGTCGTGAGTTAGAAGTGGCCAAGAATAGATACAGCAAAAGCTTTGAGGAGACTAGTCTAGAAGTCCTGCAAGGTTAGATGGGGAGTAGGAAGATAGAATTGGCCAGGCGCTGTGGCTCATGCCTGTAATCACAGCACTTTGGGAGGCCGAGGTGGGTGGATCACGAGGTCAAGAGATCGAGACCATCCTGGCCAACATGGTGGAACCCCATCTCTACTAAAAATACAAAAAGTAGCTGGGCATGGTGGCACGTGCCTGTGGTCCCAGCTACTCGGGAGGCTGAGGCGGAAGAATCGCTTGAACCCAGTAGGCAGAGGTTGCAGTGAGCCAAGATTGCGCCACTGCACTCCAACCTGGCGACAGACCAAGACCCTGTCTCAAAAAAAAATAAAAAAAGGAAGATAGAGTCAGGAGAGATTTGGGAAGTCAAGTTGATAAAGTGGGGCACAAATGAAAGTAACCAGTAAGGTATAGGTGCTCTTTGGGAAGGACAGCCCTCTTGGGGTGGGCTTTCTTCCTGCATGGGAGCTGGTGACCAGAGCCGAGGCCCAAACTCCTGGTTGCAGGAACTGTAAGTGTCTGAGGGGAATAAACACCCTGACCCCTTCCTCACTTCTCATCTTCAGGGCATCTGCAGCTGTGGCTGGGCCACTGCCTAGAAGAAAGGGATTATTTTACATTATCTAGCAAAATGTCCAGCATTTTTCCTGCACTGTGTTTGATGAATCTAAAGCTTCCCTGATCCCTCCATGTGCAGGCCAATGTCTTTTTGTAACCTCTCTTCCCTTAAAAAAAAAAAAAAAAGAAAGTTTTATTGTTTTTGCATGTTGAAAAATATCTTTTTTTGAATTCAGAGAAGTAGTTTTGAAAAGTCACTAAAGATCACACATATCCTCATTACCCTAAGATGGAGAATTCAGTGTTACGTTGTGGTATACATCCTTCCAGCACATGAATAAAGGTGTGTGCATGAATAAAGGTGTGTGCATGTGTGTGTTTATGTTTGTGTATTTTAGAGTGGGATATTTGGTGGGTTTTTGTGTGTGTGTGAAATCAAACTATGATTATTCTAAGCACACCATTTTGTAATTTTTAAAAATTTAACAACATGTTCTCAATAACAGTTCTCAATAACAAGATATGTAAACCATTTCTTTTTTTTTTTTTTTTGAGATGGAGTTTCGCTCTTGTTACCCAGGCTGGAGTGCAATGGCGCGATCTCAGCTCACCGCAACCTCCGCCTCCTGGGTTCAGGCAATTCTTCTGCCTCAACCTCCTGAGTAGCTGGGATTACAGGCATGTGCCACCATGCCCAGCTAATGTTTTTTTTTTTTTTGTATTTTTAGTAGAGATGGGGTTTCACCATGTTGACCAGGATGGTCTCAATCTCTTGACCTGGTGATCCACCCGCCTTGGCCTCCCAAAGTGCTGGGATTACAGGCTTGAGCCACCGCGTCCGGCCACGATATGTAAACCATTTCAAATGGCTATATAGTATTTCATTTTTTTAATGAACCCATTATGTAACCAGTACCTTATTAATTACCTTATTAATTTAGATTGTTTCCATATTGTGACAATATTATTGCTGGGCACATGGCCGACACCTATAATCCCAACACTTTGGGAGGCCAAGGCAGGAGGATCACTGGAGCCAGAAATTTGAGACCACCCTGGAACATAGTGAGACCTTGTCTCTAATAAAAATTTAAAAAATTAGCCAGGCATGGTGGCATGCTGCCTGTCATCCCAGCTACTCTGGAGCCTGAGGTGGGAGGACTGCTTGAGCCTAGGAGATCAAGGCTGCAGTGAGCTATAGTCATGCCACTGCACTCCAGTTTGGGCAGTAGAGCCAGACTCTGTCTGAAAAAAAAAAAAAAAAAAAAAAAAAACCCAATATTATAAACATCCTTAAAGTTTTTTGTACTCTTGTCCATTTATTTCCTTAGGATAAATTTGGGGTTGTTGTGTCAAAGTATATAGCCTACATTTTGTGAGATAATGTAAAACAAACCTCCAGAACGATCTTCATTATAGACACCCACCAGCAGTGTGGGAGAGAACCCATTTCCTCCTGACACTGGATGTGATGAGCATTCTAGGTCTTTTTCAGTCTCATTAACAAAACAACTGATTGTCTCAAATTCACAAGTATTTTCGTGTTTTATTTATCATTGGTGGTTCAGGATTTTTCATATCCTTTGTCCATTTTTGAGTTTTCTTTCTGTACTTCTTTATTAAAGACTAAGCATATTGACCCTTTTTCGGAATTATTTGTTAGGATTTTTTTTTTCTGGTTTCTTGGGGGTGGTTTGCTCTGTAAAATTTTGTACTTTTTGGCGACCAAGTTTAGCAAATGTTTCCTTTATACCTTCTAAAGTATTGTGCTTTGAAGGTCCTTCTCTATCTAAAAATTACACTAACTTTTAACATGAAATGTGGAGTGCTGAAACGCGGGTCCACGCGTCTGGTTGTCTGTGTGTCCAGCCTTTACCCATGCAGCGTTCATTCATGGCCTCTGGTCAGGCACAGCTCAGAAAACCAGCCCCTGACTTCAAGGCCACTGCCCGGGTGGATGGCCTTAGAGGGGGCGAAGCTGTCAACTACAAAGGGAAATACATCATCTTCTTTTTCTATCCTCTGGACTTCACTTTTCTGTGGCCCACAGAGAGCATAGTGTTTGGCGACCATGCCGAGGATTTCCATAAGCTGCGCCATGAAGTGCTGGGCGTCTCGATGGACTCAGTTCACCCATCTGATTTGGATCATCTACAACCCCCGGAAGGAGGGAGGCTTGGGTCCCCTGAGCATCCCCTGCTTCCTGACATGACAGGAAGCTTGTCTGAGGATTACTGCGTGCTGAAAACAGATGACGGCATTGCCTACCAGGGCCTCTTTATCATCGATGGCATAGGTGACCTTTGCCAGATCACTGTTAATGATTTGCCTGTGGTGTGCTCTGTGGATGAGGCTGTGTGACTGGTCCAGGCCTTCCAGTACACGGACGAGCACGGGGAAGTTTGTCCCACTGGCTAGAAGCCTGGCAGCGACGATTAAGCCCAGTGTGGATGACGGGGAATACCTCTGCAAACACAGCTAGGCTGGCCGATGGAGAGTGAGCTCGTACCCCTACCTGGGCACCCTGTGCTGACCTAGGAAAGGCCAGACCTGCCCCTTCAATCTCTATGTCTGGGACCCTGGAGGGCTAGGCCGAGGCCTTTTCCTGCTTCCACCTGGATAGTTTTTTACACACTTATATGTAAAACGTGTACATTTTACACATTTTTGTCATTTGTTTTGGCATAGTGTGAGGTAGGAATCTAAATGTATTTTATAAATAGTTAACCAATTTTCTCAATGTCATTTATGTATTATACTTTTTTCTACTAATTTGAAAGTCCACTTTTATAATATGTGAAATATCCATAATATGCACTGGTTTATTTCTGAACTCTTCTGTTAGATCCCTGAATCTCTGTTCCTATGCCAGTGGCTCATTCTTTTAATGACTGGAGCCATATAGTATATCTAGACTCTGGTAGTTAAGTGCCTGCCTACTCTGCTGAACTTACGTTTCAAACATTTCTGGGCCATCCATTCTGCCAGATGAACTTGAACATCATTTTGTCAAATTCCTTTAATTAGATAATAGATGTGAGAGAGCATTCTGGTCTAGTGCTGTTTTGAACGGCAGTGCCTGTAGTGCGTCATCGTAAAGCATACGTGTTTGCTGCTGCTTTCTGAGGGTTGCTATTTCTCATGTTTAGAGAGTGCTGTTCCACTCCTGTTTACTTTGTGTTTTTATTAGAAATGAATGTTGAATGTTGTCAAATACTTTTTTTGGATCTATCAACATGTCATAGCTGTTTTTAACCCATAAATATAATTGAATTAATGCATAGGTTTCTTACTGACTATTAGCCCTGAATTTCTAAAATAATCCCTACTTGATCATTGTAAACCCTTGGATTTCATGTTTACTGTGTGTTTGGAATTTTTGTGTCGCTGCTTTTAAGGGAAACTGTCCTGAATTTTCTATACTACCTTTGCCATCTTTTGGTGTCAGAATTATATTAGCCTCATAAAATAAACTGGAAGGCCAGGCACAGTGGCTCACACCTATAATCCTAGCACTTTGGGAGCCCAAAGCGGGTGGATCACCTGAGGTCAGGAGTTTGAGACCAGCCCGGCCAACATGGTGAAAGCCTGTCTCTACTAAAAATACAAAAATAAGCTGGGTGTGGTGGCATGCACCTGTTTAATTCCAGCTACCCAGGAGGCTGAGGCAGGAGAATTGCTGGAACCTGGGAAGCAGAGGCTGCAGTGAACCAAGATCATGCCACTGCACTCCAGCCTGGGCAACAGAGCAAGACTCTGTTGCAAAAATAAATAAAAAAACATATAAAATAAAATAAACTGGAAAATAGCCTTCCTTTTCCTGTTTTCTACAAGTTTATTAGATCTGAAATTATTTTTTCTTTGCAGGCTTGCCAGAACTTACTGGTATGACCACTTCACCCTTATTCCTTTTTTTGGTGTTTGTTCTTTGACTACCTTAACTTTTTGCATAGTTTTGATCAATTTATTGGTTTTCTAAGTCTTGGGACTATTTTTAAAGTCATTTACAATTTTTTTTTTTTTGAGACTGAGTCTCACACCATCCCTGAGCTCGAGTGCAATGACAGAATCTCAGCTCACTGCAATCTCCGCCTCCCAGGTTCATGCGATTCTCCTGCCTCGTCCTCTCTAGTAGCTGGGATTACAGATGCATACCACCACACTTGGCTAATTTTTTGTATTTTTAGTAGAAATGTGGTTTCACTATGTTAACCAGACTGGTCTCAAACTGCTGACCTCGTGATCTACCCGCCTCAGCCTCCCAAAGTGCTGGTATTTCAGGCGTGAGCCACCATGCCCGGCCCATTTATAATTTTTTTTTAGAAATCATTTCATTCATATCTATTATGCTAGAGTTGTATGAAAGCATTCTCTTACAGCTTTCAAAAAATCTCACTGCTCTCATTTATAATGTGTATTTGCTAAATATTGATCACACTTAGTAGAAATTTGTCTGCTTTGTTAAACTTTGACAAACCAGCGCTCTTATTTTATCACTTCTACTTTGGTAGTAGGGCTTTATTTACTTTCTAATCCATTAATTTTTGCTTTGGGTGTTAATTCTTTCTCATCTTTCTATTGTTGGGTTTTTTGGCTGAAGTTTTTTAGATTTGGTTTTTTATTATAAAAGAAATGCTTGCTTGTTGAAAAAGTTGGTACCAAAGTGTATAATGTGAAAAGAGAAGTTCAACCTCCTCTTCTCACCCCACCCTCTGCCCCGCCCCAGCCCCTCTCCCTTTCCCACAGGTAATGGTAAAGATTCTGGGGGAAATCTTTCTAGAAGCTTTTCTACTTTTTCTATGCATATATTTACACATAGGTTTTGTTTTAAAGTAAATTTTTTCTGGTCTTCTATTACTGTGTAACAAGTCAGCAGCACTTAAACAATAGCAATCAGCCTGGCGTGGTGGCTCACGCCTGTAATCCCAGCACTTTGGGAGGCTGAGGCGGGTGGATCACGAGGTCAAGAGATTGAGACCATCCTGGTCAACAAGGTGAAACCCCATCTCTACTAAAAATACAAAAATTAGCTGGGCATGGTGGTGCGCCCCTGTAGTCCCAGCTACTCGGGAGGCTGAGGCAGGAGAATTGCTTGAACCCAGGAGGCGGAGGTTGCGGTGAGCCGAGATCGCGCCATTGCACTCCAGCCTGGGTAACAACAGCGAAATTCTGTCTCAAAAAAAAAATAATAGGCCGGGCGCGGTGGCTCAAGCCTGTAATCCCAGCACTTTGGGAGGCCGAGGCGGGTGGATCACAAGGTCGAGAGATCGAGACCATCCTGGTCAACATGGTGAAACCCCGTCTCTACTAAAAAAAATACAAAAAATTAGCTGTGCATGGTGGTGTGTGCCTGTAATCCCAGCTACTCAGGAGGCTGGGGCAGGAGAATTGCTTGAACCCAGGAGGCGGAGGTTGCGGTGAGCCGAGATCGCGCCATTGCACTCCAGCCTGGGTAACAAGAGCAAAAACTCCGTCTCAAAAAAAAAATAATAATAATAATAATAATAATAACAATAGCAATCACTGTATCTTTCACAGCTGGGGGCTGACTGGGTTCAGCTGTTTTGTTCTTGTTCAAGAGCTCATGAGATCACAGTCAGATGGTGGCTGGGGCTGGAACCACCCGAACGTTTGCTCTCTCCCACGTCTGTCTGCTGTGCTGAGAAGACCAAGGAGCTGCAGGCTGGAATGGCAGGGGTTTCTTGGACATCTGTATCTTTACATGCTCTCCAGCATTGTGGCTTCAGGGCAGCCAAGATTTTTTACATGAAAGCTCAGAACTTCAAATGCATATGCCAAGAGAAAGAGCTGGGTGGAAACTGTGCTGCCCTTTTTTTTTTTTTTTTTTTTTTTTTTTTTTTTTTTTTAAAGACGGGATTTCACAATGTTGATCAGGATTGTCTTAAACTCCCGACCTCAGGTGATCCACCCACCTTGGCCTCCAAAGTGCTTGGATTACAGGTGGGAGCCACCACGCCCGGCCTATGTATTGCCCTTTTTAACCTAGCTGCAGAAGTCACACAGCATCATTTCTGCTGCATTTTACTCATCAAGATAGGCACTTACACCTCCCAGAGTCGAAAGTTGGAAATATAGTTGCCTTTTGGTAGGTGTGTCAGAGAGGTTGCAGACATATGTTAGAACCATTACAGGTAGCCTTGGTTGCAACATAAGTAGAATTACTACAGTGAGGTTGTACATATTATTCGTTGACTTGAAATTGTATCCTTGAGTTTTGTTGGGTATCTTTTGTTTTGTTTTTGTGTGTGTGTGTGAGACAGTGTCTCGCTCTATCACTCAGATTGGAGTGCAGTGGCATGATCTCAGCTCACTGCAGCCTCAACCTTCAGTGCTCAGGCAATCCTCCCACCTCAGCCTCTCAAGAAGCTAGACCTACAGGCATGTACCACTGTATCTGGCTAATTTTTGTATTTTTGTGGACACCGGGTCTCACTGTGTTGCCCAGGCTGGTGTTGAACTTCTGAGCTCAAGCCACCCACCCATCTCAGACTCCCAGCATACTGGGAGTAGAGGCATGAGCCACTGTGCCCAGCTTTTCTATATTACTACACATGCCTCCACTGCATTCTTTGTTAATATTTGCGTAGGTTCTGTGATATGGCTGTAACATGATTGATTTCAGCTATTGATGAACATTAGGGTGCACCCAGTTTTCCTATATGTCAGATAAGAATGACCTCGTTTACTCATTCTCAAGTGCTTTATTTCTTGACAAAGCTGTTGATGTTTAGATGTGTAAGGGGTCTTGGTTCTCCAACTAGGGGATGGAGGATTTTCCTGAAATACTGTTTAGACCATTTTACCAAGATGTGCGGGAAGAAAGACTCAGAAATGTCAGCTAAGGTTACTACTTTAGAGATCCAGATATTTTTTCCTATTATAATTACTTTGTACACAAATAATTTTGTTGATCTTTGTAAACAATTCGATTAGTGAATAAACAGAAAACTAGGTCACGAAATTTCAGAATATTCTCTGAAATCTGATATCTACTAAGTTTTTCTTCTAGAAGGTGGTAGGGTTGGGTTTTTTTAGTTTGTTCAATTGACTGCCACCTCATAGAGCTGGTAAATGTTCATAGGAAAGAGATAAGAATGTAAATTCCCTGAATTTCAAAGGTTGTTAAGGTTTGTGAAAAATAGAAAATTTTTTTGAATTTAAACGTGTGCATTTTATTTCATTTAGGTTGGAGTAATAGATTTTTCCCTATACCTTAAGGATGTGCAGGATCTTGATGGTGGCAAGGAGTAAGTACTGCATTGTACATCACATTTTTAATAAAGTTCTGGCAAAGGTGGGTCTTCGGGCCTAGCCTAGCACCGGGTCTCCAGAAGGCTAGCGGAGACCCCAAGCCTGGAGGGGTGATGGGGGTGGAAAAAATTTCAGCGGAAGGAGCAAATCCAGATCGGACTGCGTGATTGGGGGTCTGGGTCGGACTCTGTGATTGGGAGTCAGGGTCGGACTCTGTGGTTGGGCCTGGTGGAGGTGGGCAGGGCAAGTTAGGTGTGTCTGCTGTTTTCACACTCATGGAGGTGGAGGCGGCTTTCAGGGTTGGATATGCGCCCCCTGGGTGTTTCCCCACACCTGCAGAACAGGTAATCAAGCTCTTCTCTGCAAAAAAAATAATTAATAATAAAATTTAAAAAATTAAAAATTCTGGCAAAGAACACTTTTTCTTGTTTTTCCTTTGAGATTTTAGATTCTGTTTAGTTTTTTTTTTTTTTTTAATCATTTTTTTCTTTGAGATGGAGTTTCGCTCTTATTACCCAGGCTGGAGTGCAATGGCGCGATCTCCGCCTCCTGGGTTCAGGCAATTCTCCTGCCTCAGCCTCCCGAGTAGCTGGGATTACAGGCACACGCCACCATGCCCAGCTAATTTTTTGTATTTTTAGTAGAGACGGGGTTTCACTATGTTGACCAGGATGGTCTCGATCTCTTGACCTCGTGATCCACCCGCCTCGGCCTCCCAAAGTGCTGGGATTACAGGCTTGAGCCACCGCACCCGGCCTGTTCAGTTATTTTTAAGTGCAGAAGCAATGCATTATTCTCATTGTTTAAGGAATTTGGCTCTGCAGAATAGAGTGCAGGTGGAATTTCCCCATTTACACTGTCCCCGCACCTCCATGTCAATCCCACCCCTCCCCTCAGAGGAAGCTACCCTTACGGCTCCTTCCAAGACTGTTCAGTGCCTTGCAGGTATTTGTTTGTTGGTCGTGGAATTTGCTTGACCATTTGTTCAACTATAAATGGGCTAGAACTATATAAGTTGCCCTTGGACTTGTTCTTTAATCGTTGTGTTTTAGATGTCTTTTTATGCCACTGTATAACTCTCCTTCATCCTTGATAACAAGAGTATTCTTTTAAAATAAGTTGTCGGGGCTGGGGGGTGGGAACTATAACATACTGCCGTTTATGTTATAATAAAAAAGGATATGCATACATATTTATATGTTTTACTGTCTTTTTTTTTTTTTTTTTTTGAGACAGAGTCTTGCACTGTCACCCAGCCTGGAGTACAGTGGCACGATCTCAGCTCACTGCAATCTCCACATTTCAGATTCAAGCGATTCTCTTGCCCCAGCCTCCCAAGCAGCTGGGATTACAAGCACCTGCTACCACACCCAGCTAATTTTTTGTATTTTTAGTAGAGAGGGGGTTTCACCATGTTGGCCAGGTGGTCTGGAACTCCTAACCTTGTGATTCACCCGCCTCTGCCTCCCAAAGTGCTGAGATTACAGGCATGAGTCACTGCACCCAGCCTATATGTTTTATTTTCATATGTATACATGGAACATTTCTAGATTAGCATATCAACCTTATAGTAGTGGTTGTCTGTGGAGCCAGGCATGGTAGGGAGTTTTCACTGTAAACCCTGGGATCTCATTTGACTATTTCACCTTATGCATATGTTACCTGCCTTCCAACTACTTTTTTTTTTTTCCATAGAGACAAGGTTTCACCGTATTGGCCAGACTGGTCTCGAACTCTTGACCTCAGGTGATCCGCCCACCTCAGCCTCCCAAAGTGCTGGGATTACAGGCATGTGCCAACACGCGTAACCACAAAATAAACTCTTTTTTTTTTTTTAATTTTTTTTAAAGACGAGGTTTCACCATGTTGGTCAGGCTGGTCTTGAACTCCTGACCTCAGGTGATCCACCTGCCTCAGCCTCCCAGAGTGCCGGGATTACAGGCGTGAGCCACTGCAGCCGGCCAAAATAAACTAAATGTCAAAAAACAAAAGCTAAAATAAAGTGAGTATCTACCAGTAAGGAAATAATTGAATTAATTATGGAACATCTGTAATATTCTACACTGTGGTATATTTTGCAGACAAAAAAAAAATTGGAGCTACCCGGTATATTGAATGAGACTATACTATATTGAATGAGGAAAGTATGATTCTGAGAGTATGTATATCCTGTTTTTATAAACAAGTCAAAAAATTCCTAGTATATATTTTATATTGTAATTATATGTACTATATGTATATTAGATAGATACCATGATTATATGCACATAGAAGGATACCCTGGCCAGGCATGGTGGCTCACGCCTGTAATCCCCACACTTTGGGAGGCCAAGGAGGGCTGAACACAAGGTCAAGAGATCGAGACTATCCTGGCCAACATAGTGAAACCCCGTCTCTACTAAAAATACAAAAATTAGCTGGGCGTGGTAGCTGGCACTTGTAGTCCCAGCTACTCAGGAGGCTGAGGCAAGAGAATCACTTGAACTGGGGAGGTGGAGGTTGCAGTGAGCTGAGATTGTACCTCTGCACTCCCGCCTGGTAACAAAGCAAGCTGTGTCAAAAAAAAAAAAAAGAAAAGAAAAGAAAAGAAAGGATACTCCACAGGCTATCAGTATGGGCAACCTGAGAGAGCAGAACAAGTTAAAGGAAAAATATGACTATACCAGAAAACAAATATAGCACCCATGGCATGAACCTGTGTAGGATAATCCCCTTTTATGAGGATTACATATGGATATATGTATGTGAAGAAATTAGGAGAGCCTTGATTGCCTGATGCTCCATAAAAAAAAAAAGAGGCCGGACGCGGTGGCTCACGCCTATAATCCCAGCACTTTGGGAGGCCGAGGCAGGTGGATCAGGAGGTCAAGAGATCGAGACCATCTTGGTCAACAAGGTGAAACCCCGTCTCTACTAAAAATAAAAAAATTAGCCGGGCGTGGTGGTGCACACCTGTAGTCCCAGCTACTCAGAAGGCTGAGGCCGAAGAATTGCTTGAACCCAGGAGGCGGAGGTTGCAGTGAGCCGAGATCGTGCCATTGCACTCCAGCCTGGGTAACAAGAGCGAAACTCCATCTCAAAAAAAAAAAAAAAGAGAGAGAGAGAAAGAAAAAGAAATTAGGAGAACCTAACTTTAAACTGTTAAAGACTTTTTTTTTTTTTTTTTGCCTCATAATCTTACTCTGTCACCCGGGCTAGAGTGCAGTGGCATGGTCATCACTCAGTGCAGCTTCAACCTCTGGGCTCAAGCAATCCTCCACCTTAGGAGGTAGAGGGACCACAGGAGTAGCTGAGACTACAGGTGTGCATCACCATGCCCAGCTAATTTTTGTATTTTTTGTAGAGACAGGGTTTCAATATGTTGCCCAGGCTGGTCTTAAACTCCTGGGCTCAAGTGATCCACCTGCCTTGGCCTCCCAAAGTGTTGAGATTACAGCACTTTTTATTTTTATTTTTTTTTTCTCTGTTCCTGTAGAAATGATGAGCATAAATAATTTTTTTTTTTAACCCAAACTGCCCTGATCAGCTTGGTGTTTTGAAAAGTCTCATGCTCTCCTTTCCTTCAGTATAATAAGGGTTGTGTCATCTGCCACTTCCAAAGCCATTTGCCTGTGGCAGGTTGGTATTTTCACCTTGCTTGCTTTCATCCTGAAACCTTGGTCTGCAGGGAGCCCCCTCTCCTGGCAGCCTGGCCCTGGAGGCGCTGGCCACTGTGTCCCTAGCTGGCCTTGCTCTCTGTACTCTGGGAATGTGGGTGTTACTAAGCTCTGGCTGTCTCTTGGTTTCTTGAAGACATTGGTACTTCTACAAGGTGATTGGAAGGTTGGGGAACAGTTACAAAGTATTAACCTGAATTTAAAAAATTCTCCCTTTTTGTACTCCTTTTAAAAGGCATGAAAGAATTACTGATGTCCTTGATCAAAAAAATTATGTGGAAGAACTTAACCGGCACTTGAGGTAAGACTCTTTTTTTTTTTTTTTTCAATGTGACAGTTACATACTCAGTATCCTATCGTTGTTGCATGGAACTTTTTTGAGTTGCCGTATATTTATAAATAACTTGTTTTCAAACCAAGAAAAAAAGGTCATCATTCAGGCAACATTTATTTGTACAAACTGGAGAAGTATGATTTCTTCTTGATAAATGCTTGGGAAATCTTTATTCTGTGCTTTATGCAGTTATATAATACAGAAAAATAACTACATTAAACCTTGACTCTCCACTCCTCACCCCACAGCTTTATGGTTGGAAATCCCTTCATGGCAAGCACTGTTGCTGCTGGGAATTGGCACACAGCACCCAGTGCATTATGGCAGGAAAAAGAGTTGAGAACCACTGAGCTAGGCTCTCCAGAGCAACATGCTAGTGATCACAGGCATCTTTATCTTGATTTTTTAAATTTTTGCTAGAAATCTGTGGATATGTTTCATGAAATACTAATCCTTGGAGGTATTCGTGGGGAATGCAGAGAGACACGTCATTCCATTTCTGAGTCCTCTCTAGAGAGTACATTGCGTATTACAGTTTTCTATAGGGGCAGCCTCTCTGGCCCCAAAAGCCAGGTGAAGAAGCCAGCATGTTCCTTCCAATATAGTTAGGGACACATCACTTTGGGGCTGTTTTTTCTTTTTCTTTTTCTTTTTTTTTTTTTTTTTTTTTTTTGACAGGGTATCTTGGCTCACTGTAGCCTCAAATTCCCAGGCTCAAGCAATTTATTCTCCCACCTCAGCCTCCTGGGTAGCTGGGACTACAGGCACGCGCAACCTGTCCTGGCTAATTTTTGTAGAGACAGGGGTTTGCCATGTTGCCCAGACTGATCTTAAACTCCTGCACTCAAGCAGTCCTACGGCCTCAGCTGCCCAAAGTGCTAGGATTACAGGCGTAACCCACCACACCCAGCCTGGAGCTCTTCTTAACTGTGCTGTTGGCTGTTTTTTGAAAGAGGTTTTTGGTCGATTCCTAGTTTATTGAGAATATATATAAGAAATAGGCCAGGCACTGTGGCTCACACCTGTAATCCCAACACTTTGGGAGGCTGAGTTGGGTGGATCACCTGAGGTTGGGAGTTTGAGACCAGCCTGACCAACATGGAGAAACCCTGTCTCTAGTAAAAATACAAAAATAGCCGGGTGTGATGGCGCATGCCTGTAATTTCAGCTACTCAGAAGGCTGAGGCAGGGGAATCGATTGAGCCTAGGAGGCAGAGGTTGTGGTGAGCCAACATCACACCATTGCACTCCAGCCTGGGCAACAAGAGCAAAACTCCGTCTCAAAAAAAAAAAAAAAAAAAAAAGATAGATATTGAATTTTATCAAATGCCTTTTAGTGTCCATTAAAATAATCATGGTTCTTATCCCTTAATCTACTGTATGGTATATTTTATTAGTGGACATCTTCATACTGGGCCCTTCCTGTATCACAGAGATAAACTGCACTTGATCATTTTTTATTATGATTTTTTGGGGACAAGTGGCTTACACTGTCACCCAGGCTGGAGTACAGTGGTACAATCATGGCTCACTGCAGCCTCCACCTCCCTGGGCTCAGGTGATTTGCCCACCTTAGCCTCCCAAGTAGCAGGAACTACAAGTACACACCACCACGCCTGGCTAATTTTTTGTAGAGATAGGGTCTCAATTTGTTGCCAAGGGTGGTCTCAAACTCTTGTCCTCAAGTGGTCCTCCCCACTTAGCCTCCAAAGTGCTGGCATTATAGGCATGAGCCACCTTGTTCAGCCAGGATTATAGTTTTAATAATTCAATTATCCTTTTAATATGTAACTTGACTTTCTGGGAATTTTATAGTTTTCTTCCCCTGCCATCATATCAGGCTTATGTAGCATTGCAAAATGAATTAGTAAGCTTTGCCTTATGCCTGGGAACAGTTTCTAGGTCATGGGCATTATTTGTCCCTTGAAAATGTGACGTAGCCGGGCACAGTGGCTCATACCTGTCATCCCACACCTTATCCCTGTGATACAGGAGGTGGTTAGATTACCTGAGATCAGGAGTTTGAGACCAGTCTGACCAACATGGTAAAACCCTGTCTCTGCTAAAAATACAAAAATTAGCTGGGCGTGGTGTTGGGCACATGTAGTCCCACCTACTTGAGGCTGAAGCAGGAGAATCGCTTGAACCCAGGGAGTAGAGGTTACAGTGAGCCAAGATCATGCCACTGGACTCCAGCTTGGGCAACAGAGCGAGACTCCATCTCAAAATAAAAAAAATGAAGCTTAAAGCATTTATGAGGCAATGCCTTACTAGCTTTTTAGTTGTTAGTTCATTTAGGTTTTCTTTTGAGAATATATCTTTCTTTGGTCATTTATATTTTTAAGAAAAAATATAAAATTTGGGGGTATTTTCTAAGTTGTCAAGTTGGCACAGAATTGACTCTTAAAATTGTATACTCTTAAAATTTTTCGTTCCCTCTGTATCTTTGTTTTTTCCCTTTTTCATTTTGTGTCTTTGTGTTTTTATATTTGCTCCTGGTGCCTAAAGCTTGGTTCATTAGCCCTGCCAAGTTTATTTCTTTGTCCCCCACTCACTGACACCAGGGGTCTGGTCTTTGGCAGCATGGCCTGTTGCCCAGAAGTACAGGCTCTCGAGCCAAATCCCCTGGGTTCAGATGCCAGCAGCCCTTTGTAGATGTGTAAACTTGAGTTAATTCTTTCATGTAAAATTGTGGCTGCCTTGTCTGTAAAATAGGCTAACAATAGGATCTACCTCATCAAATTGTGGGGAAGATTAAATGAGTTGATGTATTTAAAGTACACAGAGGCCAGGCGTGGAAGCTCACGCCTATAATGTCAGCAGTTTGGGAGGCTGAGGCAGGAGGAGGATACCCTGAGCCCAGGAGTTCAAGATTAGCCTGGGCAACATAGTGAAACCCCACCTCTACAAAAAAATACAAACTTTAGCTTGACATGGTGGCAAGGTGGGAGGATCACTTGAGCCTGGGAGGTCGAGGCTGCAGTGAGCCATGATCACACCACTGCACTCCAGTCTGGGCAACAGAGCAAGACCCTGTTTCAAAAACAAAAAAGAAAAAAAGTAATATATATTACTTAAAGAATATTTTTTAAATGGGGAAGGTATAAAAGGTATATATTTTAAAATATCCTGGATCTTTTTACCGCAAAATACCAATACCGTGTTAATGAATTTTATTTTAGGTATATGACTGCCAGCACATTTTGCTTTCTATCACCTTTTGTGTTGGGAGAAAAAAAGTCTCTTTCTAAATTACTAAAAAAGAAATAGGCCGGGCACAGTGACTCACACCTGTAATCTCAGCATTTTGGGAGGCCAAGGCAGGCAGCGTCACCTGAGGTCAGGAATTTGAGACTACCCTGGCAAACATGGTGAAACCCCGTCTCTACTAAAAATACAAAAAAATCAGCCAGGTGCAGTGGCACATACCTGTAGTCTTAGCTACTTGGGAGGCTGAGGCTGGAGAATCGCTTGAACCCGGGAGCCAGAGGTTGCAATGAGCTGAGATCACTCCACTGCACTCTAGGCTGGGCAGCAAAGCGAGACTTCGTCTCAAAAAAAAAACAAAAACAAAAACAAAAGAGTATATTTTAGGGATAAAACTTAATGAAAAGTATGTCACATATGTATATTTAGAATTCTCATCTTCTCGGCCGGGCACAGTGGCTCATGCCTGTAATCCCAGCACTTTGGGAGGCCGAGACGGGTGGATCACAAGGTCAAGAGATCAAGACCACCCTGGTCAACGTGGTGAAACCCCGTCTCTACTAAAAATACAAAAATTAGCTGGGCATGGTGGCACACGCCTGTAGTCCCAGCTACTCAGGAGGCTGAGGCAGGAGAATTGCTTGAACCCAGGAGGCGGAGGTTGTGGTGAGCCGAGATCGCGCCATTGCACTCCAGCCTGGGTAACGAGCAAAACTCCATCTCAAAAAAAAAAGAAAAAGAATTCTCATCTTCTCTGAGTTAATTGGAGACTCCTTTGCCTTTCCATTTAATACAGGAAATCTAGGAATCTCTCTTATTGTTTTACGGGTTGAGAAAACAGTCAGTTTTTATAAGTTTATGTTTACCTAATATTATTTTCTACAGCTGCACAGTTGGGGATCTTCAAACCAAGATAGATGGCTTGGAAAAGACTAATTCAAAGCTTCAAGAAGAGGTTTGTACGTTTCATTAAAATTTTTAGACAAAACAGAATGACCCAAGGTTAAGAGAAATGGGGTAGTCGATCTGTGTAAGTAGAGCTTCTTGCTGGTGGGAGGGGGACTTGTGAGCCGCCAGTTGCCCCATGTGGGACAGGAGACTGTGTTCTGTCCTGTCCAAGGCTCTCCATAAGACACTGCAGCTGAGTCCAGCCCGTTCTGAGTGACTTCGATTTTATCACCTCAGAGTCATCCCATAGAAGGAAATGCTCCTTGGGAAAGCCCAGCTTCTGTTGTGGAAGTGCCATGTCGCCCTCTTTTTCTGCCCTTCCTGTGATGCCATATGCCCCCTGCTGTCCAGAAAGCACAGACTCTGTCATAAGGAATAAGTATCCTAGCCCACCCCTTCTGCTTTGGCCTCAGGAGCGTGCAAGCAGCCTCCCCCACAGCGCGGTCTGTCTCTGTTTCCTTACTAGGAAGAGAGAATGACAAAGGAGGGCTGAGGCCGAGGAAGAGAGCTTGCTGTTAGCTGCCCGGCAGGCTCCTTGGTGGACGCATCTTGTCTCCTGTTAGCGGGAGAGGGGTGCTTTTCTGAGGCTTTCCATAGGTAGCCGTCCCTGGCTGCCCAGGCCTCCCACCTGGAAGGACGAGGGCTCTGAGAGGGGCTTGAGAAGGAACAGCTCCACAGCATGGAGGCAGATTACAGCAGAAAGGAGTGCCTCAGAGCACACCTCTATAATGACAGACCCCGTGTAAGGCGCCCTTGATGCCGACTGCTCCTTCCTGAGGCGCCAGCCCTGAAAGGCTTTCAGGAAAGGCACTCAGATTTGTGTGCGTAGAAGGAAATTCAAGACAGTATCATAGATGGGGTGTCATGGGAGAAACTTCATGGAACTTAGAATTGGAGGCTTCACGGTCGCCTTGGTAGGCGGGCCTTGGAGCCTCAGATGTTGGGTAGATCAGTCGTTGAGCCTCACTTTTCTCACTTCCAAGTTAGGTAATAATACATACTTTACAATACTGTTGTAAAGACTAAGATTAATATCCTTTAAATGTGCTTAGGATAACACTTGACATGTGGGAGCACTCCAGAGTTGTTTGATTTTAGAACAAGTAGATTCACTGTATATCTCAGACCAGGTGGCGTGCTTTGGTGAACGTCCAATTTAGCTTTTGAAACTAAACAGAGTTATGTGGGGTTGTTTTGCTTTTTGAGACAGGGTCTCACTCTGTCATCCAGGCTGGAATGCAGTGGCACAATCATAGCTTACTGTAACCTCAGACTCCTGGGCTCAAGAGATGCTCCTGCCTCAACCTCCTTAGTAGCTGGGACTCTAGGCACACACCGCCAACACCCGGCTAATTTTTTAACTTTTTGTAGAGATGGGATATCACTTTGTTGCCCAGGTTGTTTTCAAACTCCTAGGCTAAAGTGATCCACACACCTTGGCCTCCCAAAGTGTTAGGATTACAGACATGAGTCACTGCGCCCAGCTTGGGTTATGTTTTCTTTAAAGACAAATGGTTGTAATAGAAAATGTGTTTCTGCCAGGTGTGGTGGCTCATGCCTGTAAATCCCAGCTCTTTGGGAGGCCAAGGTAGAAGACTCACTTGAGCCCAGAAGTTTGAGACCAGCATGGGCAACATGGTAATACCTTGTCTCTAGAAAAAAAAATTTTTTTTTTTGAGACGGAGTTTCGCTCTTGTTACCTAGGCTAGAGTGCAATGGCGCGATCTCGGCTCACCGCAACCTCCGCCTCCTGGGCTCAGGCAATTCTCCTGCCTCAGCCTCCTGAGTAGCTGGGATTACAGGCACGCGCCACCACGCCCAGCTAGTTTTTTGTATTTTTAGTAGAGACGGGGTTTCACTATGTTGACCAGGATGGTCTCGATCTCTCGACCTCGTGATCCACCCGCCTCGGCCTCCCAAAGTGCTGGGATTACAGGCTTGAGCCACCGCGCCCGGCCTGAAAAATTTTAAAAATTAGTTGTGGTGGCACACATCTGTACTCCCAGCTACTTAGGCGGCTGAGGTGGGAGGATCATTTGAGCCTAGGAGTTTGAGGCTACAGTGAGACAGAGTGACACCCTGTCTCAAGAAAAGGAAAGAAATATGCTTAGTGAAAAGCATAGCTCTGTTCAGGGTGTGCTCTCTGCATCTCCAGAGAGTGGAATGGGAATTAGCTTATGTTTTTTGCCTGCTTCTTCCCTTTGAGCAACTAACACGCTTTTTTTTTTTTTTTTTTTTTTTTTTTTTTGAGACGGAGTTTCGCTCTTGTTACCCAGGCTGGAGTGCAATGGCGCGATCTCGGCTCACCGCAACCTCCGCCTCCTGGGTTCAGGCAATTCTCCTGCCTCAGCCTCCTGAGTAGCTGGGATTATAGGCACGCACCACCATGCCCAGCTAATTTTTTGTATTTTTAGTAGAGACGGGGTTTCACCATGTTGACCATGGTTGGTCTCGATCTCTCGACCTCGTGATCCACCCGCCTCGGCCTCCCAAAGTGCTGGGATTACAGGCTTGAGCCACCGCGCCCGGCCTAACACGCTTTTTAAAGCCTTGATGTTTCTTATTTTGGGCACAGCAATTATGTGTAGAAACCCCAGGCCTGGGTTCTGAGTCTTAAGTAGATAGTAATTCTCAGGAGTTTTAGATGCTATTGACAGAGAAAGTGAGGCATTAGGTGTTTCTGGGTCCCTCCACTAGTGAATGAGAGCCCAGCCAAATACCAAGGACAGAGATCTTGCTTCTTTCTCCCCAGCTCCACCTTCCTCTCTACATGCTGTGTAATGAGGAGGGGCTGGTTGCTGTGTTTACTCATCTGCCTTGCCTCTTTAGACAGGCTCTCCTTAGGCGGGTCCCTGACAGTGTCCTGCTTCCTTATGCTTTTCCTTCAGCCATGAGAAGTCCTTCCAGGGGAAGAAGAGGTCCTCTCAGGCATATCTGCAATGATTTGTTTTTTATTCCTCCCTGAAAATTCTGTAATTCTCCCTCTAGGGATTTAAATATACTTTCACTGATTATTATCTAGAAAAAATGGAAAGAATGAAGAGTCAGGAAAAAAAGCCCATGATCCCTTTACTAAGTGACAATTATTCTTATCATTTTACTATTTGAAATACATTGTCTCCATCTTTCCTTTTTTTTTTTTTTTTTTTGAGACAAGATCTGGCTTTGTCACTCAGGCTGGAGTGCAGTGGCACAATTTTGGCTCATTGCAACCTCTGCCTCCTGGGCTCAAGCCATCCTCCCACCACAGCCTCCTAAGCAGCTGGAATTACAGGCATGAGACATCACGCCTGGCTGATTTTGTATTTTTTGTAGAGACGGAGTTTCACCATGTTGCCCAGGCTGGTCTCGAACTCCTGGGCTCAAGCAATCTGACCACCTCAGCCTCCCAAAGTGCTGGGATTACAGGTGTGAGCCACTGTGTCCAGCCACTCTGTCTTTTCCTAACCATTTTTAATGTAGTTGATTTTTTTTTTATACAGGTGAGAACATACCTTATAACCTTTTTCCCTATTATTATATCTTAAGTATGTTCTTAAGTCATTAAAAGCTTTTGTAAACATTTTATTGACTACATAGTTCTGTTTTGTGCTTCCACTATGATTTAACTATTTCTCTAATAGTGAATATTCAGGCTGTTTCTAATTTTTCATGTCTATAAATCTTTGTCTACATTAAGCAGTATGCTATCATTTTTGTAAAGAGGGAGAAAGTTTGGAGAGGGCAGAGATGGCTAGGGGCAAGGGTGGAGGAGAGATTGTACTATATACATTTTCATATCTATGGAATTTGGAACCAGGTATTATTACCTGTTGGAAACAAGAAAATAAAGTATCAAACCTGTGAACAAACATTGTCAACTGTGAAGATACCAAATTAATGTTAGTTTTTAATTTGAACAGTAAGATTAATTTTGATGTTAAGAACTGTTAAAATTTTCCTTAATCAGCTTTCAGCTGCAACAGACCGGATTTGTTCACTTCAAGAAGAACAGCAGCAGTTAAGAGAACAAAATGAATTAATTCGAGAAAGAAGTGAAAAGAGTGTAGAGGTGAGAAATTGACCTTACAGTGGGACAGCAAGTTCCTTATTCAGACACACCTATTGTCAGTCTCAAGCTCATAGCTTAATAACGACCCAGTCTTCAGAAGGCAAAGGTACCTTGCTTGATGTCGGAAAGTGCCTCTCACTGCCATCCCTGCCCACATCACTCTGAGACCACCTGGATCACTTGGATGGGGACTCCCTGCCTGGCCTATGGGTCTTTGCATGCCAAAGTTCCTGCTCGTTCTTCAGCATCCACTCACATGCCATGTCCTCTGTGATGCCATCCCAGGGGCCATGGGTGGGCCTGGGCCCTCCTCCCGTATTCCCATGGCTCTTGGTGTCCTTCCATGATAGAGTCAATTTGCTGTTTTGTAGAATTGTTGGCTTGCATCTCTGTCACCCGATAACTTGAGGATAGAGACCATATCTCATTCACTTTTAAATTCACTCAGTGCTAAAAACATGTTCATAAGTACTGGATGATGGGTTGAATGAGAGCTTTTCCCATGAATGGAGCCTTGTTCTGTTTTAAAGCAAATTAAATTTAAATTGCTTTATGAACCCTACTTTTTTTTTTTTGTTTTTGAAACAGAGTCTTGCTCTGTCACCCAGGCTGGAATGCTGTGGCATGCATGATCTCTTGCTCACTGCACCCTCCACCTCCCGGTTCAAGTGATTTTCCTGCCTTGGCCTCCCGAGTAGCTGGAATAACAGGCGCATGCCACCATACCCAGCTGATTTTTGTATTTTTAGTAGAGACAGAGTTTTGCCATGTTGCTCAGGCTGATCTCAAGCCCCTGGCCTCAAGTGATCCACCGGCCTGGGCTTCCCAAAGTGCTGGGATTACAGGTGTGAGCCACTGTACCCAGCCTGTGAACTTACTTTTCAAATATCTGTTGACTTACTGTCATTCTTTATCTTCAAGTTCCGATATCTAAAATTTTAACCTTTTTCTATCATGCTTAAAAAATAAAAATTACCTTACTTTTTAAAAATTGTGGTATATTTTTAAATACTTTGTAATTAGCTTGCTTTCCATAAGCAAACAGTTCCTCTTGGTGTCCTTGTTTGATATAGATAACAAAACAGGATACCAAAGTTGAGCTGGAGACTTACAAGCAAACCCGGCAAGGTCTGGATGAAATGTATAGCGATGTGTGGAAGCAGCTGAAAGAGGAGAAGAAAGTCCGGTTGGTGAGTGTGCAGGACTACTCAGTGTCTTTAGAAAGAGTTTCCCAGTAGCCCTCTAAGTTAATTCTGTCTGCACTTTTCACAGACATGCTTAACCCTGCTGATGCTCCCAGAAAGTCAGAAGCTGTTTATTTAAAAAAAAAAAAAAGCCTACATTTACGACTCAGTTGTGGATTGTCACTTACATTTTTTCCTGTTTTATAAATTTTGTTCAGGGATTGCTGTGAGACCAGATTCATGGTTTCTCACACAATACGCTTCTCAGTCATAGCCTCTGGGCTATCTATTTCCACTCAACCTGTGCATCAATGACAGAAGTTCTTTCTAAACACAGTTCTTGTGCCTGCTTTCTTTGATTCTTTGCATGGACACAGGGAAACACGTCCTGGGTCAGGACAGAACCATTTCTAAATGGTTGCACTTCTGTTGCTGTAAGCTAGCAAGCCATTCCAGAAACTCTAACGCTGCACTGTCAGATCCCCTCCAGCGCTCAAACAAGACAGATATTCTTTGAGACCATGCGTTCTGATCTGTGGGTGTGGAAAACACGGTTGCCAGAACCTGGGCTCATCCAGCCACTCACCAGCTTTTTGTGACTTGATATGGAGCCAGCTTTAACCGGACAGTAAGGAAAAGGGGAAACTCCATCCAGTCCTGCTCCAGACAGAGTCTTTTCAGTCTCCCTCACCTATTCTCACCTTCAGTTTGTTTGTTTTGTTTCGTTTTTTTTTCTTTAAGACAGTCTCACCCTATCACCCAAGCTGGAGTGCAGTGGTGGTGTGATGTCAGCTCACTGCAACCTCTGCCTCCCGGATTCAAGCATTTCTCGTGCCTCAGCCTCCTGAGTAAATGAGATTACAGGCGCATACCACCACACTGGCTGATTTTTGTATTTTTAGTAGAGACGGGGTTTTGCTTTGTTGGCCAGGCTGCTCTCAAAATCCTGGCCTCGAGGGCCGGGCACAGTGGCTCAAGCCTGTAATCCCAGCACTTTGGGAGGCTGAGGCGGGTGGATCACGAGGTCAAGAGATCGAGACCATCCTGGTCAACATGGTGAAACCCCGTCTCTACTAAAAATACAAAAAGTTAGCTGGGCATGGTGGTGCGTGCCTATAATCCCAGCTACTCAGGAGGCTGAGGCAGGAGAATTGCCTGAACCCAGGAGGCGGAGGTTGCGGTGAGCCGAGATCGCGCCATTGCACTCCAGCCTGGGTAACGAGCAAAACTCCGTCTCAAAAAAAAAAAAAAAAAAAAAAAAATCCTGGCCTCAAGTGGTCCACCCTGCCTGGGCCTCCCAAAGTGTTGAGATTACAGGCATGAGCCACCTTGCCCAGCCTTCAGTTTGTATTTTGTTTTTAGTTGTGTGTTTTTTTTTTTGAGATGAAGTCTTGCTCTGTTACCCAGGTTGAAGTGCAGTGGCACAATCTTGGCTCACTGCAACCTCTGCCTCCTGGGTTCAAACGATTGTCCGCTCTCAGCCTCCCTAGTAACTAGGATTACAGGCACCCACCACCGCACCCAGCTTATTTTTTGTGTTTTTAGTAAAAATAGGGTTTCACCATGTTGGACAGGCTGGTCTCGAACTCCTGGCCTCAGGTGACCCACCCACCTTGGCCTCCCAAAGTGCTGGAATTACAGGTGTGAGCCACAGTCCATGGCCAGACCTTCAGTTTGTATTTTAAGCATTGCCTGAGATTCAACCTCAATTAAATACATTTGTGTGATCTATTTTAATAACATTTTCCTTGTAAATATCCTTTTAAGGAACTGGAAAAAGAACTGGAGTTACAAATTGGAATGAAAACTGAAATGGAAATTGCAATGAAGTTACTGGAAAAGGACACCCACGAGAAGCAGGACACGCTAGTTGCCCTCCGCCAGCAGCTGGAAGAAGTGAAAGCGATTAATTTACAGATGTTTCACAAAGCTCAGGTGGGAGTTGGCTTTGTGTCCATAGCACAGCCTGGTTTCTGCTGCTTGCCCGTCTTGTGTCATTCTTTTAGAATGATCGAGTAGACACATTGAGCCCTTTGTATGTGTCAGACCTGTTCCTAGGTCCTGTTATGTGTTACTGATTTTTATCATCACAGGAGTCTCTGAGAAATGGGGTGAAATGTAAATGACAAGACAGAACCAAGTGACTAAATTACATGCCCTGGTGACATAGCTCACAAGGAGAGGTCTTTTTAACCCAAACCCAAACTTTGTCCTTCCATCTTCACTGTCTCTCCACTGTCTGTTTCCTTCTATTTCAGTGATTCATTGTTTATACCAAGCATGGAGGAGTGAATTAAAGATGTAACTTAGTATTGTCTTTTCGAACTTTACCATTAAGTTAATCTTACACAGGTAACTAGTTGCCTCTCCGTGTCATTTCAGGGTGGTCCAGAGGAACCTGACAGACAGAATCAGTCATGCCAGAGTTGAAAAATGCCACGTAAAAATTAGAAAGCTGCCGGGCGCGGTGGCTCAAGCCTGTAATCCCAGCACTTTGGGAGGCTGAGGCGGGTGGATCACGAGGTCAAGAGATCGAGACCATCCTGGTCAACATGGTGAAACCCCGTCTCTACTAAAAAAAAAATACAAAAAATTAGCTGGGCATGGTGGCGTGTGCCTGTAATCCCAGCTACTCAGGAGGCTGAGGCAGGAGAATTGCCTGAACCCAGGAGGCAGAGGTTGCGGTGAGCCGAGATCGCGCCATTGCACTCCAGCCTGGGTAACAAGAGCGAAACTCTGTCTCAAAAAAAAAAAAAAAAAAAAAAAAAAAATTAGAAAGCTTTTGTTGCCCAGAAGCTACCCAGAAGGGCACCATTCTGCATCCTTTTCAAAACTTTTATTTGGGCCGGGCGCTCACACCTGTAATCCCAGCACTTTTGGATGCTGAGGCGGGCAGATCATAAGATCAGGATATCGAGACCATCCTGGCCATGGTAAAACCCCGTCTCTACTAAAATACAAAAAAAAATTAGCTGGGTGTGGTGGCATGCGCCTGTAGTCCCAACTACTCAGGAGGCTGAGGCCGGGGAATCACTTGAATCTGGGAGGAGGTGGTTGCAATGAGCTGAGATTGTGCCACTGCACTCCAGCCTGGTGAAAGAGCAAGACTCCATCTCAAAAAAAAAAAAAAAAAAAGAAACTTTTATTTAACATTTCTGGTTCCTATTTTCTTGCCAAAACAGTCCCATTTCATTTTCCATGGATACAGCTTTACTCTTCCTATAACGTCTATGTCACAGATAGTATGAGACAGCAATAATAAACTTACTTTTTCCTGTCATTTTAAAACTTAATTGGCTGGGCACAGTGGCTCATGCCTGTATCCCAGCACTTTGGGAGGCCAAGGTGGACGGATTGCCTGAGGTCAGGAGTTCGAGACCAGCCTGACCAACATGGAGAAACCCCGTTTCTATTAAAAATAAAAAATTAGCCAGGCATGGTGGCGCATGCCTGTAATCCCAGCTACTCGGGAGGCTGAAGCAGAAAATTGCTTGAACCCAGGAGGCAGAGGTTGCCGTGAGCCAAGATCGCGCCATTGCACTCCAGCGTAGGCAACAAGAGCAAAACTCTGTCTCAAAAAAATATGTATTAATCAAGATTATAATAGCAACAGTAAAAATTGAAGTAAAACAAAAGAAGAAAGGAAGAATATGCATCTCTTCCCCAGTGATAAAACAGTTTTTTTTAATTTTAAGGGAAGAAAGAAAATAGTTTCACCTTCCTGACAAATCATCTATTTTAATTTTTTTATGTTTTCTTCTGGTATTAATTAGTAAACAGGCATAATATAAATATGTGTTTGTTAGGGAAAACTAAACTGCTGTAAGAACTTAGCAGACCCTAAAATCTCTGTCTGTTGACCAAATTTCCATGCTTGAAGGCAATGAAAAAAAAATACACACACACACACATTCCCATGTATATGGGAATTTGTATTTCTGTTATGTAATGGTTGCAGGATGGGCATTTCAGACTAGCACTTTTGTTCCCCGCAGTCATTCAGGGCCCTAACCGTCCGGGCCACTCTAGTCACCATTCTTGCCATTGGAAGGTAAGGGAAAAACGAAATTCCAGAGCTGGGGGCCGGGCGCGGTGGCTCAAGCCTGTAATCCCAGCACTTTGGGAGGCTGAGGCAGGTGGATCACCAAGTTAAGAGATCGAGACCATCCTGGTCAACATGGTGAAACCCTGTCTCTACTAAAAATACAAAACATTAGCTGGGCATGGTGGCGTGTGCCTGTAATCCCAGCGACTCAGGAGGCTGAGGCAGGAGAATTGCCTGAACCCAGGAGGCGGAGGTTGCGGTGAGCCGAGATCGCGCCATTGCACTCCAGCCTGGGTAACAAGAGCGAAACTCCGTCTCAAAAAACAAAAAACAAAACAAAACAAAAGTCCAGAGCCAGGACTTCCTCTCAGTCAGTGAGACAGGAGTTGCACACATTGTTTCCGGTCAGTTTCATGGGAAGGGGTTGGTCACCAGTGCGACGCTTATCTCCGAGGGGGACCTGGAAGCTCTTTTTTCCTGAGCTACAAGCCAGGGGAAGGAAAGAGAGATGTTGGTAGACAGATCATTGTTTCTACCACAGTCGGCCCATGGAAGCTGCTGTGACATCCCAGCTGGACCCTGCATCCTCCTGAAATCTGCAGTCCCTGGCTGATGTGTAGCCCTCTCCAGCAGCCCACGGGACCTGTGGCCCAGAAGGCTAGCATCTTTCTCCCGTTAGCCCGTTACCCACAGCATGAAACAGTGGAGCAGAAACAAGACTTACATAGTGGAAGTGCCCATGTGGAAAAGCGGGACACAGCATTCGCCAGCCCCTGGGGCAGGAACCACGAAGGCTGCTGCACCTCATGGTGGGCTCTGTTTTTTAGCATGCCTGGCCACCCTGGTTCTGCCTTTGGAAGAACTTTTTGATCAGCTGACCCCACATGCCCCAAGAGGTCCCCCATCATCTATGGCCACATCTGAAGAGGGCTCAGAGCATACCCTCTTGGGGGCTGTGCAGCTTTTACAACCAGCTTCTTCAGCCAGCTTCTTGCTGGGATCTCTTGGCCAGCCTGGCTGTTGTAGCAGGGATCAGTCACAGGTGTTTTTCAGGCCAGACTCGATGCCTTTCATAAGGCAGTTGCCTCAGTCGCAGCCTCTGTTCAGTTGACTTCTCCTCGGTCTGTGTGTCAGTGACCAGCGTTCCTCCCTGAACTCGACTGTTCTTGCTCCTGCCTTATTGCTTTGCTTCTTTGCTGTGTGTCTATGTCTTTCCGTCTCCCTCTCCCTCTGTCATGTGAATGAGCGGTCATCTGAAACAACAGATGTAGGTGTGAGAGAAGCACCTTTGATACGGTCTTCACTGCACAGCTGTTTATAGCACCTTCATTGCT
Organism: Saimiri boliviensis; assembly: GCF_048565385.1. NCBI lineage: Eukaryota > Metazoa > Chordata > Mammalia > Primates > Cebidae > Saimiri > Saimiri boliviensis. Next base: position 4,838,476 of record NC_133468.1, read on the forward strand.
GTTCTTAGTCTTATCTATTTAGGGCCCAGAACCAGTTAACGTTTCTGGTTCCGTGAGGTCCCTACTGTTGGCCTCTTTATTCCTGTTCATCTCTCTGTGCCAGCCAGCTGACTCCCACCTGTGCATGGCCCTTCCTCATAACACCTTTTTCAGACAGCGGAACAGCCAACACGCACTCTCCTGGCTCCTGCAGCTCTTTCCAGGTATTGCTGGCACTGCTGGCCTGTGCTGTTTGCCAAGCTTAGGCAAGTGACAGTTGTACCCAACACTTTGCCATAGCTAACAGGGATCACCAGCTTTATAGCTGCCAGCGTCTACTTTGATAGCACCCACACCCCTGCCTCCCAAGTCAGTGCCACATATGGTCAGTTTTCTTTTTCTTTTCTTTTCTTTCTTTTTTTTTTTTTTTTTTTTTCTGAGACAGGGTCTGGCTTCGTCACCCAGGCTGGAATACAGTGGTGAGATCTCAACTCACTGCAACCTCCACCTCCCAGGTTCAACCAGTTTTCCTACCTCAGCCCCCCGTGTAGTTGGGATTATAGGTGCATACCACCATGCCAGCTAATTTTTGTATTTTTGGTGGAGACAGGGTTTCACCATGTTTCCCGGGCTGTTCTTAAATTCCAGAGCTCAAGCAGTCTGGCCCGCTTCAGCCTCCCAAAGTATTGTGATTACAAGTGTGAGCCACCACACGTGGCCCGGTATGGTTGGTTTTCATTTGAGAAGCGCCACACACCAAGAGACCGTCTGGTACTGCTAGGATTGTAGCCTCTTGTTTTCACCCCAAACCCTTTTTCCCCTTTGGGCTTCCAATGTAGATGGTTGAGTCAATCATATTCCTTTTTTTTTTTTTTGAGAGGGAGTTTCGGCCGGGTGCGGTGGCTCACGCCTGTAATCCCAGCACTTTGGGAGGCCGAGGTGGGCGGATCACGAGGTCAAGAGATCCAGACCATCCTGGTCAACATGGTGAAACCCCGTCTCTACTAAAAATACAAAGATTAGCTGGGCATGGTGACGCGTGCCTGTAATCCCAGTTCGGGAGGCTGAGGCAGGAGAATTGCCTGAACCCAGGAGGCGGAGGTTGCGGTGAGCCAAGATCGCACCATTGCACTCCAGCCTGGGTAACAAGAGCGAAACTCCGGCTCAAAAAAAAAAAAAAAAAAAAAAAAGAGAGAGGGAGTTTCACTCTTGCTGCCCAGGTTGGAGTGCAATGGTGTGATCTCAGCTCACTGCAGCCTCCAGCCTCCACCTTCCTGGTTCAAGCGTTTCTCCTTGCTCAGCCTCCCAAGTAGCTGGGATTACAGGCATGTACTACCATGCCCAGCTAAGTTTTGAATTTTAGTAGAGATGGGATTTCATCATGTTGGTCAGGCTGGTCTTGAATTCCTCAAGTGATCCACCCGCCTCAGCCTCCCAAAGTGCTGGTATTACAGGCATGAGCCACCATGCCTGGCCTGTCTTAATATTCTTTACTGTTGTTGTTTCATACTTAATTGATTTCTACCACGGCATAACAAGAAATATGTATTTGGTTTCTGCCCCTGGTTTCTAGTCTGCAGCTTCTTTTTTTTTTTTTTTTTTTTTTTTGAGACGAGTTTCACTCTTGTTACCCAGGCTGGAGTGCAATGGTGCAATCTCGGCTCACCGCAACCTCCGCCTCCTGGGTTCAGGCAATTCTCCTGCCTCAGCCTCCTGAGTAGCTGGGATTACAGGCATGCACCACCATGCCCAGCTAATTTTTTGTGTTTTTAGTAGAGACAGGGTTTCACCATGTTGACCAGGATGGTCTCGATCTCTTGACCTCGTGATCCACCCGCTTCAGCCTCCCAAAGTGCTGGGATTACAGGCGTGAGCCACCGCGTCCGGCCTGTCTGCAGCTTCTTAAACCCTTAGATACTCTAGAGCAGGCGTACCCAAACTATGGCCTGCAGGCCGCATGCGGCCCCTTGAGGCCATTTATCTGGCCCCCTGCCGCACTTCAGGAAGGGGCACCTCTTTCATTGGTGGTCAGTGAGAGGAGCACAGTATGTTTCGGCCCTCCAACGGTCTGAGGGACAGTGGACTGGCCCCCTGTGTAAAAAGTTTGGGGACGCCTGCTCTAGAGTGATAAGAGTCTTTTGTATGCTAACAACAGGTATAGCTGGGGGCTTCTAGGTAGCTTTCAGGTGGTCACTGGTCCCACAGCATGGTTATAGAGTTAGAACTTTTCAGCCCCACTCCTTGAGGGAGGGGAGAAGGACTGGAGATTGAGCTAATCACCAGTGATCAATGATTTAATAGTCATGGCTACATAATGAGATCTCCCTAAAAACCCTAAACAACGAGGTTCAGAGAGCATCTGGGCTAATGACTTCCTCAAGGTGCTGGGAGGGTGGCGTATCTAAAGAGATGTGGAAGCTCTGCACCCCTTCTCCCATCCTGTGTCCTGTGTGTCTCTTCCATTTGGCTGTTCGTTTGTAAGAAACCAGTAATAGTAAAGTGCCTTCCTTAGTTCCAGCAGCCATTCTAGCAAAGCTGAGGAGGGGGTCGTGGGAACCCCCAGGCTATTGCCACTTGGTCAGAAATGCAGTGGAAATCTGGGATTTGGAACTGGTGTTTCAAGTGGGACAGTCTTGTGAGACTGAGCCCATAATCTGTGGAGTGTGCACTAACTCTGAGTAACTATGGGAGTATCAGAATTGAGTTATCAGACACCTAATTAGTGTCAGAATTGCTTGTTGGTGTGGAAAACACACACAGCTGGTGTCAGTAATGTGACTGGAACAGCTCCCCCTCACCTTTATGTTCTACTTGTTTTATTTGAGTTTGCTCTGTAGCTCATTTTCAACTTCTGAAATGCACACCAAGTGCATGGGTTTTGTCTCTGTTTCATTAAAAAATTTACTTAAAGTTAAAAATTACCCACAAGATCTACTTTAGCTGTGTCTCTCAAATTGTGACTGAAGTATTGCATAATCACAGAAGCACATTTTTCCCATTTTAGCATCTCTGAAATTGAGATGCATCTTTTAGTCAAGATGGCGTATCCTGTTTCAATCCGCACTGTTTTCCTTTCTCAGTTGTGTATGAAATTATGGTGTTTCCTAGACTCAGTGGCATCTTCAATGCAGTGAAATATCATGTGGTGTTTGCATTCTTTTAGCTCTAAGTATTTCACAATTCCCCCGCCCCCTTTTTTTAGCTCAATCCTTTCTAGTAATATGCCATTTAGATTTCAGATGAGAGGTGTTTCTAGCTATCCTTTTGTTATTGATGTCTGATTTTGGCCGAGTGTGGTGGCTCATGCCTGTAATCCCAGCACTTTGGGAGACCAGTGCAGGTGGATCATGAGGTCAGGAGATCAGGACCATCCTGGCTAACACAGTGAAACCCCATCTCTATTTAAAAAAAAAAAAAAAAAAAACAAAGAAATACAAAGAATAGCCTGGGTGTGGTGGCAGGCGCCTGTAGTCCCAGCTACTTGGGAGGCAGAGGCAAGAGAATCACTTAAACCTGGGAGATGGAGGTTCCAGTGAGTCAAGATCGTTCCACTGCACTCCAGCGTGAACTACAGAGTGAGACTCTGTCTCAAAAAAAAAAGGTTTGATTTTATTACATTAAGGTCAGAGAATACAGTCTGTATGTCATTTTTCAGGAATTTATTAGGGCTTCTGTCTTCAGGCTTTTTTTTTTTTAAGACAGAGTCTCCCTCTATCCGCACTCACTTCAGCCTCTGTCTCCTGGGCTCAGTCGATTCTCCTACCTGAGCCTCCTGAGTAGCTGGGATTACAGGTGTATATCACCACACCCAGCTAGTTTTTATAGTTTTAGTAGAGACAGGGTTTCACCATGTTGGTCAGGCCAGTCTCGAACTCCTGACCTCAGGTAATGCACCCGCCTTTGCCTCCCAAAGTGCTGGGATTATTGGCGTGAGCCACTGCTCCCCCCGCCACACCCCTGCCCCTGGCCTGTCCTTTTTTTTTTTTTTTTTTAATTGCATTTTAGGTTTTGGGGTACATGTGGAGAACATGCAAGATTGTTGCATAGGTACACACATGGCAGTGTGGTTTGCTGCCTTCCTTCCCCTCAGCTGTATCTGTTATTTCTCCCCATGCTATCTCTCCCCACCTCCCCACCCCACCGTTCTTCCCCTATTTCCCCCCAATGGACCCCAGTGTGTAGTGCTCCCCTCCCTGTGTCCATGTGTTCTCACTGTTCAACACCCGCCTATGAGTGAGAACATGCGGTGTTTGATTTTCTGCTCTTGTGTCAGTTTGCTGAGAATGATGGTTTCCAGGTTCATCCATGCCCCTGGCCTGTCTTCAGGCTTTTTAAAGGTGTCTCTTGTAAACACTCAGGAACACACAGTGCCCCCTCCTGGCCACTCTGTATCTGTCATGGCTAAAAGCTGTACTTACTGTAGAAAATCACACAGACGTAGGTGTGAACCCAGTTCCCCTCCTCATTTGCTCTTAACCTTCATCCAGTATCTTTCTTCTGAGCTTCCATTTCTCAGTGGGAAAAGTGGGGTGAGAACATCTTCCTTGAGAACCCTTCTGGGCTGAGATGAACTAGTGGATGTGCCTGGCACGTGGGGACAGCTGGGGAACACTGAGTCTGACCTGACTGGAATACGTTGTGGAAAAGGAGCAGAGACTCCAGGACCTGCCTCTCTGCCTTTCCTTCTGTTGACAAAGCTGGGAGCCTTGACTCAGTTTGTCTCCCAGGGCTCTGGAGAAGAGTAGCAATTAGCAGAATACTCTTGAAAGTGTCACGAAGGTACAAGGTTAAAAGCCCCATTTGTAATCCAGAGCATGCGCAGGACATGCAGAGTATGAAGCCCTCCTTTGCTTTTGTAGAATGCAGAGAGCAGTCTGCAACAGAAGAATGAAGCCATCACTACCTTTGAAGGAAAAACCAACCAAGTGATGTCCAGCATGAAACAGATGGAAGAGAGGTAATTATCCCACTGGCAGATATTCTCTGGCAGGTGCTGAGCATTCCCTGGGCCTGGAGACTTACTCAGAGTCCCTCTCAAACGTGCAGGGGTAATGGGATGACTGGCCATAGTCTTGCCCAGCAAGAGGACTAGGTTCAGCAGCCTTGCCTAGCTTTTTTTTTTTTTTTTTTTTTTTTTTTTGAGACAGAGTCTCACTCTGTTGCCCAGGCTGGAGTGCAGTGGCATGATCTTGGCTCACTGCAACCTCCACCTCCCGGGTTCAAGCCATTCTCTTGCTTCAGCCTCCCAAGTATCTGGAATTACTGGAGCCACCGCTCCCAGCGTTGCCTAGCTTTTAATCAACCTTTGGCAACTGCATCAGATGCTCCTGTTGGTGCATTACAACTGTACTATGAACTCCTTGACACTATCACATTTAAATACCAGGGCAGCAATGGATCAGTATAAAGTTTAAAAAAAGACCCAGACAGATAAGACCAACTTCTTTTTACAAAGTTGCTGAGGCAGTTCAGTGGAGAAGGGATAGTCTTGTCAATAAATGATGTCAATAAATGCTGTTGGGTGCTGGGCACAGTGGCTCATGCCTGTAACTCCAACACTTTGGGAGGCTGAGGTGGGAGGATCACTGGAGGCCAGGAGTCCAAGACCAGCCTGGGCAGCAGAGGGAGATGCTGTCTTAAAAAAAAAAGTTATGTTGGAGCAATTAGCTATTCCATATGCCAGAAAATGAACCTTGGCCAGGTGCAGTGGCTCCCGCCTGTAATCCCAGCACTTTGGGAAGCCAAGGCGGGTGGATCACAACATCAGGAGTTCAAAACCAGCCTGGCCAACAAACATAGTGAAACTTCATCTCTACTAAAAATACAAAAAAGTTAGCTAGGTGTGGTGGCACACGCCTGTAGTCCCAGCTACTCGGGAGGCTGAGGCAGAAGAATTGCTTGAACCCAGGAGGCGGAGGTTACAGTGAGTCGAGATGGTGCCAATTGCACTCTATCCTGGGCAACAGAGCAAGACTCTCTCTCAAAAAAAAGAAAAAGAGAAAGAAGCGACACAATCCCACCACACACCTGTTAGAACAGCTACGGTTTCTTTAATGACAATACCAAGTGCCAGTGAGGACACAGAACAAATGGATCTCTCATACATTATTGGTGGGAATGCAAAATGGCGCAACCACTTAGGAAAACAGTTTCTCAAAAAGCTGACCATCCTCTTACCATATGATCCAAATAGAAATGAAACTTATATCTACACAAAACCAGTACACATGTTCATAGCAGCTCTGTTCAACTACCGCCAAATACTAGAAGCAGTTACAATGTTCTGCTCTAGGTGAGTGGATAAACAAACTGGCACATCTGTGTGGTGAAATACAGCTCAGCCATAAAAAGGAATGAACCATTAATATACATGGAAACTCGGATTGATCTCAAAGACATTATTCTGAGAAAAAGCCAGTCTCAAGGTTATATAAAGTATAATTACACTTATATTACAGTCTTAAAAAGCCAAAGCCTCATTGTTGCAGAACAGATGAGTGGTTACCAGGGGCTGAGGTGGGAGACTGTGTGACTCCAGAGGGGCAGCACTTGGGAGTTTTGGGAGTGGTGGAACTGTCCTGTATCCTGATTGTAGTGGAGCTGAGTCTCCACATGTTAAAACTCACAAGAGTTAATTTTACTTGATGTTAATTTTAAAAAGAAGTTCAGTCAGCAAAGGTATACAAAAGTCATCCTTTCCTTACAAGATTTGCTTCATTTGTGCTCTTCCTGCTGGTGTTGCATCCAGGTTGCAGCACTCAGAGCGGGCGAGGCAGGGGGCCGAGGAGCGGAGCCACAAGCTGCAGCAGGAGCTCGGCGGGAGGATCGGCGCCCTGCAGCTGCAGCTGTCCCAGCTGCACGAGCAATGGTAGGGGCCTTGCAGTGAGCCTAGGCTGGGGCGTGGCTCAGGACGGACTGCGGAGAACTGGGGGCAGGTAGTATCCTGCTTCAGCATTCACCCCTGGAGGTGTAGTATGTCATTCCTAGGGAGCTCCCTCCTCACAGGGCTCCTCACGTGGTCCAGCTAGCCTCCAGGAGGTCTGGCCGCTCTCAGACCATGGTCCCATGTTGTAGACTTTGTCACCCTTGACCAGCCCTTTCCAAAAAAGCAATTTTATCAATGTTGAGCAGAAAGCCACCTTTCACCTAGCCTTTGCTGATACAGGCTTCATATAATTTTATGCACAATTTGTCTGTAGATTTTTTTTTTTTTTTTTTTTTTGAGACGGAGTTTCGCTCTTGTTACCCAGGCTGGAGTGCAATGGCGCGATCTCGGCTCACGGCAACCTCCGCCTCCTGGGTTCAGGCAATTCTCCTGCCTCAGCCTCCTGAGTAGCTGGGATTACAGGCACGCGCCACCATGCCCAACTGATTTTTTGTATTTTTAGTAGAGACGGGGTTTCACCATGTTGACCAGGATGGTCTCGATCTCTCGACCTCGTGATCCACCCGCCTCGGCCTCCCAAAGTGGGATTACAGGCTTGAGCCACTGTGCCCGGCTGTCTGTAGATTTTTTAACAGTCTCACTCTGTCGTACAGGCTGGAGTGCAGTGGTGTAGTCTCTGCACCTGCAACTTCCGCCTCCCAGGCTCAAACAATTCCTGTGCCTCAGCCTCATGAGTAGCTGGGCCTACAGGTGCAAACCAAAACACCTGGCTAGTTTTTGTATTTTTAGTAGAGACAGGCTTTTGCCATGTTGGCCAGGCTGGTCTCAATCTTCTGGCCTCAAGTGATCCACCCATCTTGGCCTCCCAAACTGCTAGGATTACAGGCGTGAGCCACCATGCCTGGCCTGTAGATTTTTTGAGATGGTATAAATGCCAAGCCAAAAGCCTGATATTGAAAAGAGAGAGAGTCATCTTTAGTCCCACAAAGAGAGAGAAGACTCCAGGGGATCCAGCAGTGCCCCCAGGGCCACTGAGCTGGTACAAGGGAGGAGTCAGGTTCAGGCTGAGGCTCACTCCTGGCCTCCCTCCAGGATCCTTCATTGTCAGCCTGGCCACAGGATATAGAAAGCAGAATGAGGCTGGGTGCAGTGGCTCACACCTGTAATTCCAACACTTTGGGAGGCCAAGGTGGGAGGATCACATGGTGGGCGGATCACAAGGTCAGGAGTTCAACACCAGCCTGGCCAACATGGTAAAACCTTGTCTCTACTAAAAATACAAAAAATTAGCCAGGCATGGTGGTGGGTGCTTGTAATCCCAGATACTCAGGAGGCTGAGGCAGGAGAATCACTTGAACCCGGGAGGGTTCAAGGATCTCTGCAAGGAGGGTTCAAGGATACAGTGTCCTTGCTCACCTGTGTGCAGAGGTTGCAGTGAGCCAAGATCACGCCACCACACTCCAGCCTGGGCAACAGAGCAAGACTCCATCTCAAAAAAGAAAAAACAAAGAAAGCAGAATGAATTGGCTAGAATGGAGTGGCTCATGCCTGTAATCCCTGTACCTTGGGTAGCCAGAGCGGGAGGATCGGCTGAGCCCAGGAGGTTGAGGCTGCAGTGAGCTGAGGTTGCACCACTGCTCTCCAGCTGGGGTAACAGAGCTAGACCCTGTCTCACAAAAAAGAACACATTTTGAACTTCCTTTCTTCAGGTCTCTATGTCAGGGGAGATTCTGCTTATGTGGTCCTAAGTGTTCTGGAGCTCTCTTTCTTCTCTCCTGCATAACTGTCCAGTGTGTCCCTGCAGGCTTTTCTCTCCTTGGTTTCTGCTCTTTTTTTGTGGAAGGGTAGGTGACCCTGGGGGAGAGGGAAGCCTTGCCGAAGGGTTTAGATGCTCCAGTGCCAATTCAGAGAGTTCTCCGTTTCCTGGGCGGTGAATCGGGTTGTGCATCTTCCATGAAAATCTCCCACTGGGACTAACTCAAGTTCATTTTGGGAAAACAGCTCAAGCCTGGAGAAAGAATTGAAATCTGAAAAAGAGCAAAGACAAGCTCTTCAGCGCGAATTACAGCATGAGAAAGACACTTCCTCTCTACTCAGAACAGAGCTACAACAGGTGGAAGGACTGAAAAAGGTGAGGTGGGCCGGCCTGGGAGAGGAGGGCTCTGGCAGCCCCGAAAGCCCCTGCCCGGCTCCTGGCAGACTCCTCTCTCTGCTCCCTTGTGTGGGAGCCAGGCAGCTCCAGGGTGTGGGGAGGCTGTTCCCCACCTAGGGAGCTCCTGTTTTAGGAGCTTAAGGCAAAGACAAAGCATAAGCCATGAAGCCTGCTGGCCAGCTCAGACAAAGGTGAGTGTCATGAAGAGAATAAAGCAGAACAGTGTCCTCGGTGGCCTGTGTGCAGAGGTCTGGGGAGGGAGCGATCGGTGAGCAGAGGCTCCAGTGAGTGATGCCCTGCAGAGTACCTCGGGCAGAGACTGCAGGAGCAGACAGGAGTGTGAGGAGCAAAGGGGAGGCCTCAGGCGGCAGGCAGGAGGGAGCCCTTCATGGGCCCTGTGAGCAGGGGAGGAATGTGAGTTTTACTCTGAGCACAACAGGAGGTTGGTGGAGGGACAGGATCCATTTCATTGGCGGACAGTCATTGGCTACTGTGTGGAGAGTGGATGGTAGGCTTGCAGGAGAGGAAACGGGGGGGATCCAGTAAACATCTGTGACCACATGCCAGTCCTCACCTCAGCCACTCTGCCCAGGGTCAGGCCATCCCTGGGAGCAGACTGACCCCGCCCTCCACTTCCCCAACATCACCTCAGTCTCCTGGAACACCCTCTCACTTGGAGGCATGGCCTGGATGCTGTGGGCCTCAGAGGGCCAGAGAAGTAGGGTCCGGCAGGCCTTCACTGCTGTGGAGCTGGACCTCCCGGGAAACTCTGAGGCAGTGTGAAACATTTGCCCCCAAGTAAAATCATTGGCTGTCTTCCCAGAGCGGAGGAGGCTCTGCGATCCTGGACAGAGCTGACTGCAGCTCGGGGCGCTATGGGGGGCTCCTCCCTTGTGGGGATGGGGTGGCCTCTTCTCAGGCCTCTGCACTGCTGACTGTTGCAGCACAACTGAGCCCAAACTGGGCTTCTCTAGGCACCTTCCCAGGAGGGGCCTGCAGGGCTGGGGTGACTTCTGGACCTGGATTTTGTTGCATTGAACATGGTAATGGACACCACTGCACGAGTCGAGTGAGTCGGGAAAGGCCCTTTTGATTTCTAGTGGAAAGTGCCTGGAGTGGTTGGGATAGGGAGAGCTTCCTCAAGAGCCAGGTCAGGCTTGGAGAGTGGAAGGGAGGAAGGGGAGGGCAGAAGAGGACTTCTAGAAAGTTCTGTCTCATCCCCGGGCATACCTCCTTTATTCTGCTTCAGAATGCTTCAGTCAAAAGATTCGAATTACACAATTACAGCCGGCCCCAACAATAGGAGCAGAACAATGTCCGATATCCCCAGTGAAGCCCCAGCGTGCCTCATGAGTGTGTGCTTAGAAGCAGAAGCTGCGGCACAGGGTGTGCAGGGAGCTGCCCCCTGCTCAGGCCTAAGCTCCACCGTTGCCCTCCATGGTCCCAGAAACCCCCGTTACTTTCTGGGTCTCTGTCCTGGCCTTACCAGCCCGGCTCAAGGTGCCCTGACCCCAGGTGTCAGTGCCATTGTCCCTGGGGAGCTCCCTCCCTGCAGGGCTCCTCACATGGTCCAGCCAGCCTCTGGGTGTTCTAGCCATGAAATGAGGCCCAGATCACCCTCTTCATCAACCCTTGACCAGTGCTTTCCAAAAAAGCAACTTTTTGAGAGTTGAACAGAAAACCACCCTTCAAACTAGTCTTTGCAAGTTTCTTGTAATTTTGTTTAGGGGTTTTCTATAGATTTTTTGAGATAGCGATCTGTTTTGTAAAAAGTTTATCTTTTGAAAAGAAGCTCAAATAGGCAAAGCCTCATTTGTCCTGGGAGGGAAATTTTTTTTTTTTTTGAGATGGAGTCTTGCTCTGTCACCCAGGCTGGAGTGTAGTGGCACAATCTCAGCTCACTGCAACCTTCACCTACCCAGTTCAAGCGATTCTTGTGCTGCAGCCTCCCAAGTAGCTGGGATTACAGGCATGTGCCACCATTCCCTGCTAATTTTTCTATTTTTAGTAGAGGAGGGGTTTCGCCATGTTGGCCAGGCTGGCCTTGAATGCCTGACCTCAGGTGATCCACCCACCTCAGACTCCCACAGTGCTGGTATTACAGCTGTTTGAACCACCGTGCCCGGCTGAGGGTAACTTTTTTCTTTTTTTTTTTTTTTTTTTTTGGAGTCTTACGCTGTTGCCTAGGCTAGAGTGCAGTGGCATGATCTTGGCTCACTGCAACCTCTGCCTCCCAGGTTCAAGCAATTTTCCTGCCTCAGCCTCGTGAGTAGCCGGGGTTACTGGCATGTGCCATCACACCCAGCTAATTTTTTGTATTTTTAGTAGAAACGGGGTTTCACCATGTTGGCCAGGCTGGTCTCGAACTCCTGACCTCAAGTGATCCACCTGCCTCAGCCTCCCAAGGTGCTGGGATTACAGGTGTGAGCCACTGCACTCAGCTACTCAGGAGGCTGAGGCAGGAGAATTGCTTCAACCCAGGAGGCAGAGATTGCAGTGAGCCGAGATCGCACCACTGCACTACAGCTTGGGCAACAATGCGAGACACCGTCAAAAAAAAAAACTTGTAATCCTCTGTCCAGCAGCATCTGGTTGGTTTGCTCATTTTAGGAGTTGCGGGAGCTTCAGGACGAGAAGGCAGAGCTGCAGAAGATCTGCGAGGAGCAGGAACAAGCCCTCCAGGAAATGGGCCTGCACCTCAGCCAGTAAGAACCCCACTCCCCTCGTCTGCCTCTGCAGGCATGCCAGGCTACCCACCACGTCCCTCAGGCCCCACACCTACCTCCTTTTGGCAAAAGGAGGCTGGGCTGTTTAGGAGCCTTATCCGCTGTTCACTGATGAGCTTTCAGCAAGCTAAGCCTCAGAGGGACCCAGCACTGATTTCTGCTAACCGCATGGGGATGTTAGTCAGCTCTTAGTTAATTCATTGAGCACATTCATTCCTAGTGACCAGGACACTCCTGTTCCTTAGCTTCGTATCCAGGGCCTTAGGGAACAGATAGGCAATGAGAGCGTTGCTTGATGGGCCTACAGTCAGGCCAGAGGGAGCATGGCTGGTTTGAGAATGGAAGCCTGGCATGGTGGCAGTGCACTCACCGGCCTTGCACAGCACAGCCCAGCCCCCTTCCTTTCTGGGAACTGGCCATTGCATCTGCCAGAGTCTGCCTCTCTGCTGCCGGTGCTGCTAGTTCTGCTCCCCTCTGACTTGACAGCTCTCCTCCCTGATGTCCCAGTCTGGACACAGTGCTGTGGATACCTGGGCCTTGGGGTAGATCACACTGCAGATGGTAGAACTTGTCCATTCGTGTGATGATTGCATTTTCAACAGAATGGGTGGCTTTTTCTCCTCAAGTCAGGACTCATGGTTGCAAGTAACAGAAATCCAATTCAAAGTGGCTTAAGCAAAAGAAGCCATCAGGAATCGGTCTCTGTCTCCTACCTCTGCTGTCCTGTCTACCTCACAGGTGGGTCTGGATCATGCAGGGGCAAAACAGCACCCAGCAGGGCCATCTGTCAGAGGAACAAAGTCTCTCTTTCTGCATAGCTCCCAAGATGACCCGAGGTTGACTCTCTGCTCCTCTGAGTACCTGTGTCTGACATAAGCACCATGACCAAGGAGATGGCCTCATGACCTCAGCACAGCCTGGGCTCAGGTCCAGCACTTCATACATGTGACCAGAGAAGGTCCACACATGGTGACCAAAATGAGAATCAATTCGAACCACACTACTGTATAGATGTGTGCAGCCTTAGAATTTTTCTCGCAGTTTAGAAATTCGGAGTCTAGGCCAGGCGCGGTGGCTCAAGCCTGTAATCCCAGCACTTTGGGAGGCCGAGGCGGGTGGATCACAAGGTCGAAAGATCGAGACCATCCTGGTCAACATGGTGAAACCCCGTCTCCACTAAAAATACAAAAAAAATTAGCTGGGCATGGTGGCACATGCCTGTAATCCCAGCTACTTAGGAGGCTGAGGCAGGAGAATTGCCTGAGACCAGGAGGCGGAGGTTGCGGTGAGCCAAGATCGCGCCATTGCACTCCAGCCTGGGTAACAAGAGCGGAACTCCGTCTCAAAAAAAAAAAAAGAAAAAAGAAAAAAAAGAAATTCGGAGTCTAGTACTATTAAGAAAATGGGCTGGGCACAGTTGCTCACACCTGTAATCCCACACTTTGGGAGGCTGAGGCAGACAGATCACCTGAGGTCAGGAGTTCAAGGCCAACATGGTGAAACCCTGTCTTTACTAAAATTAGAAAAATTAGCCAGGTGTGGTGGCAGGCACCTGTAATCCCAGCTACTCGGGAGGCTGAGACGTGAGTATGGCTTGAACCTGGGAGGCAGAGGTTGCAGTGAGTCAAGATTGTGCCACTGCATTCCAGCCTGGGTGACAGAAGCGAGATTACTTCTCAGAAAAAAACAAAATAGCTAGGCAAGGAATCTGATATCTCTGGTGGGAATGTGGTCTGCCCACTCCCAGATACGGGTGTGGCCCACTCGCCATCTCTCCTACTCCCCCTACCTTTCTAGACCAGCTCATGGCCGCTGCCCCCTCCCCTCCCACCCTCTACCCTGCCTGCAGCCCACTTGACGAAGTGCCCTGTGCTGCTCTCTTCTGGTCTGTCAACTTGCCGTGCTCTGGCCCCTGCCCTCCCCAACCCCCAGGGAACTCCTTGAGCCGAAGGCCCGGTGTCTGTCCCAATCCTCAGAGCGTAGGCCAGCTGTGAGCGCATCCCAAGAGCACTCCTGAGAAGCAGACATGGAACACAGGCTGCCGTGGAGCTGGCTTCTGGGGGTTGCAGCCAGTGTTTTCCTCTTTACGTTAGGTGGGTAGCAAGGCAGTGCCAACAGGTCCGCTCCTAGTGGACCACGGACCTCAAACCTGTGGCTGGTCTCTAATCTTTAAAATGTATCATTGCCCTTTGTGTCTGCCTGGTGCTACGAGCTCACCTAGCTTCCAGATCCCAGTGTGAGCTGCCTGGCCACTGTTCCCTCACGGGGAATGCTGTGGGTGTCACATCGTCAGGTATGTGCAGACCCAGAAAGGATGCCTGAGGAGTCGCTTTGTGCCGTCTCCCCTTCCTCGTCTTCCAGGCCTATGTCAGTTGACAGAGATGGAAAAGCCTCTTCGCAGAGCCCTGCATTAGCTTCAGGAAAACTGTCCAGTTTCATTATCTTGGGAACATCTGGATTCTTCCTAAATTGTGTTTCCCAGAGTTCTTACATGTTCAGTTTGCCATCTTTTTTTTTTTTTTTTTTTTTTTGAGACGGAGTTTCACTCTTGCTACCCAGGCTGGAGTGCAATGGCGCGATCTCGGCTCACCGCAGCCTCCGCCTCCTGGGTTCAGGCAATTCTCCTTTCTCAGCCTCCTGAGTAGCTGGGATTACAGGCACGCGCCACCATGCCCAGCTAATTTTTTGTATTTTTAGTGGAGACGGGGTTTCACCATGTTGACCAGGATGGTCTCGATCTCTTGACCTCGTGATCCACCCGCCTCAGCCTCCCAAAGTGCTGGGATTACAGGCTTGAGCCACCACACCCGGCCCAGTTTGCCATCTTGACATAGCTTCCTGAGGTCTGACCATCTGGGCAGCCTCTTCTGATCCTGTCAGTCTGCTGGCCTGTTTCCTGTTTCTGCAGCCAGACCAGGAAGGGAAGGAGCTGCCTCTCAGTCATGAGTAAAAGCCACAGGGTTTTTTCTAAATGCCTTAATGCTGTTTCCTAATCCCTCCCTTAGAAGTCTAGCCTGTGTTTCCCAGAGAACCGGCATTTTGTCACTTAGATTAGTCTAATCTGATAATAGTTCAGACTAATCTCAGTTTTGTTTGTTTTTTGAGACAGAGTCTTGCTCTGTTGCCCAGGCTGGAGTGGAGTGGCACAATCTTGGCTCACTGCAACCTCTGCTTCCCAGGTTCAAGTGATCTGCCTGCCTCAGCCCCTCTATTAGCTAGGATTACAGGCATGTGCCACACAATATTTTTATATTTTTAGTAGAGACAGGATTTTACCATGTTGGCCAGGCTGCTTTCAAACTCCTAACCTCAGGTGATCCACCCTCCTCAGCCTCCCAAAGTGCTGGGATTACAGGTGTGAGCCACTGCACCTGGCCAATCTCCATTTTTAAGAAAGACATAGGCCAGGCTGGACGCATTGGCTCACACCTGTAATCCCAGCACTTTGGGGGGCTGAGGTGGGTGGATCTACTAAAAATACGAAAATGTGGCAGGTGGCTATAATCCCAGCAACTCAGGAGCCTGAGGCAGAGAATTGCTCAAACCCGGGAAATGGAGATTCCAATGAGCCGAAATCCTGCATTCCAGCCTGGGCGAAAGGAAGAAACTCCTTTGAAAAAACAAAAACAAAAAAAAGTAAAAGAAAGGGCCAGGCACGGTGGCTCACCCCTGTAATCCCAGGACTTTGGGAAGCTGAGGCAGGCAGATCATGAGGTCAAGAGTTCGAGACCAGCCTGACCAATATGGTGAAATCCCTTCTCTACTGAGAATCCAAAAATTAGCTGGGCGTGGTGGCGCATGCCAGTAGTCCCGGCTACTCAGGAGGCTGAGGCAGGATAATCACTTGAACCCAGGAGGTAGAGGTTGCAGTGAGCTGAAATTGCACCACTGCATCCCAGCCTGGGTGACAGACCAAGATTCTCTCTCAGAAAAAAAAAAAAAAGTACAAGAAAATTACCTGGGATGACAGGTGGTGGGCACCTGTCATCCCAGCTTCTTGGGAAGCTGAGGCAGGATAATTGCTTGAACCCAGGAAGCGGAGGTTTGCAGCGAGCTGAGATCATGCCACTGCACTCCAGCCCGGGTGACTCAGCAAGCTGGGCATGATGGCTCGCACCTTTAGTCCCAGCTACTTGGAAGGCTGAAGTGGGATGATCGCTTGAGCCCAGGAGGCCAAGGCTACAGTGACCTGTGATTGCACCACTGCATTCCAGCTTGGGCAATAGAGCAAGACCCTGTCTCCAAAAAAAAAAAAAAAAAAAAAAAAAGAATTAGACTGTTTCCCCAGATTGCACAAACTGCTCATTTTATTTGCCTTAGTTCTGCCAATTTAGACCATGTTCAGCCCTCTTACAGAAACAAAGGAATTGTTGTTCTGATGCTAACAAGAATGGAGCAAGAACAAATGGCTGTGGCCTCTGAGCCTGCCCCTTCCAGACAGCAGGCAGCAGCACGTAGGCCAGGGAGAAGCCTGCACTCAGGTTCCTGCTGCGGAGGGCAGAAGAGACTAGTGCAGAGCAGGGCCAGGCCTTGGACTTCTGGCCTTAGGCGAACCTCTCGCCTCAGCCTCGCTCAAAATCTTTTCACCCGCTGCAGGCTAAGCAAGTGTGTGTTTGTGCCGGTTGCAGCCCCTAGGCTCAGCCTTGGCCCTCAGCAGACATGGAGGCCAGTGTGATGAGGCAGCTCCGGGACTGTACAAAGGCAGAAGGGATTTCAGAACATCTCATATTCTGGGTCTCCTCACAAGTCTGCTCTCCTCATGGAGCTAGTCCTGAGCACTGGCTGTGGTAGGGATTCAGGGCCTCGCTCTCTCTGCTGTGATACAGCCTTTTTTCCCGTAGGTCCAAGCTGAAGATGGAAGACATCAAAGAAGTGAACCAGGCACTGAAGGTACTGGCTTGCTAAGAACCACCTCACTGTCGCTTGCGCTGATTGCCTATGTGCTTGTACATTTAAGCATCTCAACAGTCAGGTGAGAGTGTGTGGCTGAGGCAGTGGTGGTGATGACGTATTTATAGAGAAGCCAAACGCTGCTCAGAAATGTGTCCCTCAGCTGAGAGGACAATGATGACAGGTGGCAGGGCCAAAGCTGAACCTAGGTCTTCTGATTCCAGTTCTTCCGCCATGAGCTGTGCTTTGACAATAGGCCTAATGGGTATTCCTAAAGGGAAGCAGGTGGCAGAGGGGAGAGACCCTCTCTCGCAGATGTCTTTAAACAGTGAAAACCAGGCCCTTCTGTTGAAGTCAAGAGGCCAGAGGCCAGCCAGCCCCACTGCAGTGCCCTGTGCCATTGCTAGGAAGCACTCCAGCCAAACCCTGAGTTGGGCCAGGTTTCCACACTGTCTTGGGGAATGACACATTCCACTGAAGAGCAGGAGCTTGCAGGTGGCCCAGTGCGTGTGCAGGTGCCAGGCTGACCTGTAGGGCAGAGAGCATGGGGGGGGGGGCAGACGTTTGCGGGCAGAGCAGCCTGGCTCTCGGGATGGCCTTGCCTGCAGGAACGTCTGCCCTTTGGACTCAGCGGTGCCTGGCAGCAGTGCAAAAGCAGCCCTTTCGCACACGGCACTCTTCCACCTGGGGCACAGCAGGGACCCTGATGTCTCCGGGCATCAAACAGCAGCCTGAACTTCTAGGTAACATCAGTTTCACAGCATCAGAGGGAGGATAAGAATCATAAAACAGGACTCTAGAGCCCCCAAAGCTCTTTGACGTAAGGATGAAGTCCTGGGTACACACTGGCAGCCCCAGGGGGTGTGCGACTAGTTCAGTCATGAGGATCTGTTGGTCAGCAAGAAAATCACTTCCAGCAGATGCAGACAGGCCAGAAAAGTACCTCATGCTTCTGGAGCACCCATGTCCCTAAGGCTGAATAAATCATAGGCGCTCCTTCTCCCTGATAAAGCCCTCCTAAGAGCCACCTTTCAAATCCTCGGCCCCCTCCTGTGTGGAATGGAATCCCTCCTGTGTGGAATGGAATCCGTCTGCTTCCCAGGGCTGTTCGGGGATAGGGCTTTGGCCTGTATGGAGAAGGGCTCCCTCAGGCCCATGGGACATGGTGCCTGCTGTCCATTGCCTTCTGTCTCTCCACAGGGATCAGCGTCACCAAGTGTCCTAATCTTACTCAGATTTGGCCCTTCTCCCGCACCTGCCAGTCCAGCTAGTCACTTCGGGCAGTGTCTCAGGCAGGGTCTGGGGTTGCAGGCACCAGAAGCTCACTCTACTTACTTCAATCAAAGGGAACTGATTGATTGAAAGTGGGAGTGCGCCTGAGTGAGCGGATGCTGGAGACTGCCTTGAGGCCCCAGGGCAGCCTGCAGAGCCCAGGAGGCGGAGCACAGAGCTAGGACACGGGACTCCGGCTTCAGCCCAGCCAGGGAAGGGCCCTTCATGACAGTCACATCTGATGGTGAAGAAACAGTGCCTCATTAGGAAACAAGTGCTATGAGGGACAATGGATGCAGCCAGAACACAGCTACTCACTCATCAGGGGCTTAGACAGAAAATGGATTCTAGAATGTCCTTTCCTCTTCAGGGCCATGCCTGGCTGAAAGATGACGAAGCGACACACTGTAGGCAGTGTGAGAAGGAGTTCTCCATTTCCCGGAGGAAGGTATGTAGGGCTCCACCCCCCACCCCACCCCCCAGTGCCCTGAGTCATTCGTTGCCTGCTGGGATTCCCCTTTCTCTGGTTCCAGAAGCCTGCATCAGACCAGGCTCACTGCCCCATGACTGCTCACTGGTTGGCAGATGGGCAGCCCCACCTGCCCTGCTTGCCCATGCAGATGGCTTTCTATCCTGGCACCCTTTTTCTAGGAGGCCCTGGCCAGTCATAGGCCCCTGGTCCGCAGCACAGCCTTCAGTGATTGACAGTGATTTGGTGGAGATGGGGCTCCTTGTGTGCGGAGCTGCTCTAGAGGAGTGTCACTGAAAATTCTCTGTATGCGGCAGGACCAAAATCTGCTCAACTGAGGCAAAAACAGTATCTATGGGGAATCTGCAGGGCAGCAGGTCACCAAAAATTCACTGGTGATCTAGGCAGGGTGCTTGCCCCTGCCTTTCAAGATCAGTCACCCTTGGGTCCAGGGTTAACAGTCTCACCAAGACCAGCTGGGCAGGGGAAGAGTTGGGTTTAAGCAAAACTGAGTGCTAAAGGAAACACGGCCAGTGCCACCCGCCTTTCCTGCCACATCCATGTTTTGTGTGGTCCCATTAACAGCCTCGCTCTGTGGAAAAGCAGCCACGGCAGTGCCTTGCAGTAAACGCAGAGCTATGAACCACGTCCTGAGGCCGCCTTTGAGGTCTCATGTGCGGCTCCTGTCTGTGGAGCCGCAGGAGCAGAGGCTGCACAGGGGCTCATCTCAGTGTCTTACTAGGCACGCAGGAAACCTGTTTAGAAAGCCAAAGACCCACTCCCACCACCTTGGAATGCAGCAATCAAAGAGAACGAACCAGACCCTTACTGCAACATGGACTAGCAGCTCACTGGCTTAGTGAGGAAGTACAGCAAAAGTTCACTAATTTTTTGTCTTTAAAAGATCCCAGGCCAGGTGTGGTGGCTCAAACCTGTAATCCCAGCACTTTGGGAGGCCGAGGCGGGTGGATCACGAGGTCAAGAGATCGAGACCATCCTGGTCAACATGGTGAAACCCCGTCTCTACTAAAAATACAAAAAATCAGCTGGGCATGGTGGCGCGTGCCTGTAATCCCAGCTTCTCAGGAGGCTGAGGCAGGAGAATTGCCTGAACCCAGGAGGCGGAGGTTGCGGTGAGCCGAGATCGCGCCATTGCACTCCAGCCTGGGTAACAAGAGCGAAACTCTGTCTCAAAAAAAAAAAAAAAAAAAAAATCCCTATTTGCACACAGCCCCTGACCACTCCATAGAAACTTAAGAATCCATTCCAAACAAATGATGCACTTCTGCGTTAGGAAGCAGGGAGTGTGTGCAGATGGCTTTTCCCTGGGTGTCTCCTGACTGCCTTTTTTCTGTTCTCTAGCACCACTGCCGGAACTGTGGCCACATTTTCTGCAACACCTGCTCCAGCAACGAGCTGGCCCTGCCCTCCTACCCCAAGCCAGTGCGGGTGTGTGACAGTTGCCACACCCTGCTCCTGCAGCGCTGCTCCTCCACGGCCTCCTGAGCGTCCATCCTTGGGAGCACAGCCTCAGATAGTGCCAAACTCTGTGGGTCTCCAGGGGCTTGGGAATTGTATGCATTCCCGAGAATCAAAGGAAAGAATCAAATTCTTGCCTGGCCACTCCAGAAGACAGCATGCAGGAACCAGCAGCTCTCACCGTTCTGTGATTTATACAGAATTCCTCTGGATGGAAACTTCCATCTTACTTCGTTATATCATGGCTCTGGTTCAGATATAACTTCATGACTTTGCTACTATCATTTTTCACTTTTCAAAGAATTTAACCTGTTTTGCAGTTCAGTTCTGCTAGTGAGTCATCAATTTTCCTCTCCCACCTCCCTTCTAAAAACCTGATTTGTGCACGGCGTTTGACACATGGGGGGTCTTGGCAGTGTGCCTTCTCTGCTTCAGTCGAGATCTGCCATTTCATGCCCTTGTGAATACCTATCATTGGCCCTGCAATAAAATCATTTATTTTTCACTGGTGCATGCAGAAGCTTGCGTCAACTTCCCTCTCGCCCTCACCTGCAGCCTCAGAGCAGCCCCTCAGGCAGTCAGAGGCCCAAGCCCCGTGTGAGCAGGAGGCTGCTGGTGCTGTCCCAGGGCCTGCAGAGCTGTGCCTGGTAAGCCAAAGGCAATTTGCAGTGTAAGCCTGTTGACGAAGTCCAAGAGTAGTTCACGTGTGTAATTGGGAGAGTGTGACTGGTGAGAGACACCTGTGGAAAAGCATCTGCCAGGCAGCCTCTCTCCTGTTTTTGAGACAGTCTGTCACCCAGGCTGGAGTGCAATGGAGTGATTTCAGCCTCAGCCTCCTAGGTTCAAGTGATTCTCCTGCCTCACCACCACCACCATGCCCAGCCAATTTTTTGTATTTTTAGTAGAGATGGGGTTTCACTGTGTTGGCCAGGCCGTTCTAGAACTCCTGACCTTGTGATCCACCCACCTCAGCCTCCCAAAGTGCTGGGGTTACAGGTGTGAGCCATGAACACAGTGCTAGAACTGGCTCTCAGGGTAGGGAGAACGGCATTGTCAGGACCAACCAGCCAAGCCTTCCAGGCTTCCTCCTCACCCACCTTCTGTACCAGGCGGCCCCAAACTGCCGCCCCCTGAGGCCATTGATCCGGTCCCCCCAGCCCCCCGCCGCACTTCAGGAAGGGGCACCTCTATCATTGGCAGTCAGTGAGAGGAGCACAGTATGTGGCGGCCCTCCAGCGGTCTGAGGGACAGTGAACTGGCCCCGTGTAAAACGTTTGGGAACGCCTGGTGTATATATACATCTTGCCTACCACCCTACCTTCACTTCCCACAGGCTCCCTACCAAATCCAGGCCTCAGGCTTCCAGCCTTTTTTTTCTCCTTTAATTAAAGAGATGGGGTCTCTCCCTATGTTGCCCAGGCTTGACTGCAGTGCCTTTTCACAGGCACAATCCCACTACTGACCAGCACGGGAGTTTTGACCTGTTCCATTTCCGCCCTGGGCCTGTTCACATCTCCTTAGGCAACCTGGTGGTCTCCTGTATACGAATACAAATGGCTGCTGTCCAGGAAGCGAGAAGCATATTTGGGAAAGGGGGAATCCTGACTCCAAAGTCTCAACGCCTTTTCTCCGCAGTACCTTTACCCAGCCTGAGAAACGAGGGATACATACTCTTAAGGCAGTGCTTCCCATGTCGACTGAAACAGGGGCGAGTGGTCAGGGTTTTGTTGTTTAAAATGCAGATTCTGGCCGGCCACAGTGGCTCACGCCTGTGATCTCAACACTTTAGGGAGGCCAAGGCGGGTGGATCACCTGAGGTCAGGAGTTTGCGACAAGCCTGGCCAATGATGAAACCCTGTCTCTACTAAAAGTATCAAAAAAATTAGCTGCGCCTGGCAGCAGGCACTTGTAATCCTAGCTACTCAGGAGGCTGAGGCAGGACAATTGCTTGAACCCAGGAGGCAGAGGTTGCAGTGAGCCAAGATTGCACCATCCACTCCAGCCTGGGCAACGAGCAAAACTCCATCTCAAAAATATAAAATGTAGATTCCAGCTGACAGGGTCAGGAGGTTGAGTCACTGCAGACAAGCTACGGAGCACAAGATTCCAAAGAACCGTAATGCTTCTAGACTCCTTTCTGAGATGGAAGTTTTGCTCTTGGTGCCCACCCAGGCTGGAGTGCAATGGCACAATCTCAGCTCACTCCAACCTCCGCCTCCTGGGTTCAAGCGATTCTCCTGCCTCAGCCTCTGGAGTAGCTGGGACTACAGGCATGCACCACCACACCCAGCTTATTTTGTATTTTTAGTAGAGACTGGGTTTCTCCATGTTGGTCAGGCTGGTCTCAAACTCCCGACCTCAGATAATCCACCCACCTCAGACTCCCAAAATGCTGGAATTGGTATTACAGGCATCAGACACCACATCAAGCTTTTTTTTTTTTTTTTTTTTTTGGACAGTTTCGCTTGTCACCCAGACTGGAGTGCCATAGCAAGATCTCAGCTCACTGCAACTTCCACCTCCCAGGTTCAAGCAATTCTCCTGCCTCAGTCGCCCAGTAGCTGAGATTACCAGTGTGCGCCAACACGCCAGGCTTATTTTTGTACTTTTAGTAGAGATGGGTTTTCACTGTGGTGGGCAGGCTGGTCTCGAGCTCCTGACCTCAGGTGATACACCCACCTCAGCCTCCCAAAGTGTTGAGATTACAGGTGTCAGCCACTGCGCCTGGCCTAGACTCATTTCTTAAAAGCCATAGGGCTCTGGATTTAGCTTAAACTTACTCCAAGTTCCTACTTATTAGTCCCTTCTCTAACAGGGCAAGTTTTTTTTTTTTTTTTTTTTTTTTTTTTTTTTTGAGACGGAGTTTTGCTCGTTACCCAGGCTGGAGTGCAATGGCGTGATCTCAGCTCACCGCAACCTCCGCCTCCTGGGTTCAGGCAATTCTCCTGCCTCAGCCTCCTGAGTAGCTGGGATTACAGGCACGCGCCACCATGCCCAGCTAATTTTTTGTATTTTTGGTAGATGGGGTTTCACCCTGTTGACCAGGATGGTCTCGATCTCTTGACCTCATGATCCACCCGCCTCAGCTTCCCAAAGTGCTGGGATTACAGGCGTGAGCCAACGCGCCCGGCATAACAGGGCAAGTTTTATCCCTAAATGTACCAGTTAACTAAAGGACTCGGAGAAGGAACCTTCAAGCTTTCTCAACACGGGGCCTCAGTACCAAACTACATTAACCCAGTAAGATCTCAGGCGCAGCACCAGGCTTGGAACATAGCTCAACTCAACACTGCCTACCCACTGAGAACTGATCTCTCTAGACATGCCTAAGACAAAACCAACAATACATTCCAGACCTTCCCCTCCATTGGGTTCCAGTCCTGGTAAGGCATGTAGTCAAGGTAGGATCTGCAAGGCCCTCTCCGTCGATGTCTCCTGCATGCACTGCTTCTGTGGGCAAATGGTTATAAACAACCAACACTAAGCCCCACTCTGTCCACCCTACCTAGCCCTACCCTCAAAACAAACTCAAGAAAAGCTTTTGTGTAAACCACAGGAAAAGAGATAACTTATCCACACTTTGCTTTAAAGTGCACAAGCCTGTTATATGACAGCCTAGCCTGGACTCTGCATTCTAATCTCATTATCAGGGACTTGAATCTGAAGGGATAAGAGTAGTGGCAGTTCCCAAACTGCAGTGCCCCTAAGCATCTACTGAAGGAACTCTGCAGTCACACTTTTCAAGTTGATTTAAAGCACCTTGAACACTTGCTAGCATAATGTTGGCACTCCAAACTACCACAACAGGGATACATTTGAAGGGTTCATTTAAACTCGTCACGTTTGCTCTCAATCACTACCTATCATTCTACCTGAAGAGGTTTACATGGAATGTTGATCCCAAGTGGAACTGATTTTTAGAAATTGGCCAAAAATAGGAAGTTCAAAACCTTGATTGGTAACCATCTGTGAAGGCTGGGCATGATGGCTCATGCCTGTTAATCCCAGCATTTTGGGAGGCCCCCCGAGGTCAGGAGTTGGGAGACCAGCCTGGCAAAACCCCATGTCTCAATTAAAAATACAAATTTCAGCCAGGTGTGGTGGCGGGCAGATGCCTGTAACCCCAGCTACTTGAGAGGCTGAAACAGAATTGCTTGAGCCCAGGAAGTGGAGGTTGCAGTGAGCTGAGACTATGCCACTGCAATCGAGCCTGAGATGACATTGAGACTCCACCACAAACAAATCTTGTGAGCTAGCTCCTTCTAGAAGACACCCACATATTCATCACACCTCCCTTGCCTCTGGCACTTCCCAGGCATGCACGAAGTCCTCCTAGACATGCAGGCCATGCAGTGAGGGCACTGGTGCCTCCCGCTTTGCTTCGTGCAAGTGCTTGACAAGTTATAGGCAGTTCAGATCAGATCCTGTGCAGCCAAATGACATACGGCCCCTTCCACAAGGGCCCCAAAGCTGAGTTTACCTTCATTTGCACTGGAGGGAAGTCTGAAGACCTCTATACAACAGCCTCAGCTACCAAGCCTCTCTGCCACAGCCAGAGATGTGGCCCTAGGCCCCACGTGAGCACAGAGCACCAAGACTCAGTCCACAGGACACTGAAGCAAAGACAGTGCAGTTTTTAAAAGGAGGATTTATTTGACAAGTTTCACTTAGCGCAATATACCTAAAAGGAAATCACAATACAATGAAAGATTTAAATCAAGGCCTCAGAATTTCATACAAACACCAAGACCAAAATCCTAAAGAACTGGTATTGCGTCTCAAATTTTTCCCATTAACTTAAAAAAAGCTTAAACTTACGTGCCTTACAGGTTATTAAATGAAACTAGAATTAACAAACATGCCAAAATGTTTCACTTTTAATTGTAGACACAGCTCCTATACTGAGTTTAAAAAAAAAAAAAAAAAGCATGTCTTTCAACATGCATCTGAACAGTGTTCAATGCAAAGGGTAACACTTAACATAATTCAACTGCTTTTACCTAAATACGCTTACTGCTTAAGTATATCCTACAATATAACTAACTTGAGAAAAGCTGGAACTTGTTTAACAGTTATAGTTTACTCAGCTTCACTGTTACATCCTAGGTAAGTATTGTATTCAAAAATACTGAGCCTTAATTCATAACAATCCTGATTTCCACTTAGAGAGAAAGCATAAATCACAAGCTTGTATTGCAGAAACTGTTAAACTGAAGTTTTGTTTTTTTTTCTTTAAAAAAAGTTGACCAAGAGTCAGTGATCAGGATCAATCAATTACATTCCCCATCCACCACTCATACTGGACATGCTAGACATCCCTCCCATTCCGTTCACGCCCATAGATGCACGGCTTCCACTACTGTAGTAGCTGCTGTTCATTGCTCCTTGGCTACCTGCAAAGAGACCAATTTGACAAGTTAGGAGCAATGTCAGACTATCAGTCAAATAAAATATAGTATTCCAAGAAAAAGTTTAAAAAGTATACGAGTATAAATGGCTGCTGTCCAAGTGGCGAGAAGCATGTTTGGGAAAGGGGAGTCCCGACTCCAAACAAGTCTCAATTAACCCCTTTTCTCTGCAGTACCAACTTGCCAGACTCTTGTGCTACCATTTTAACGAAATTCTTCAGGATCAACGTGAAAAATTAAGTTTAAAGGAAAACTAGTGTTTTTCAAAAATTGCAAAATTACTTCTTATTTTTAAAGCTAAACAAGGCATTTTAAAAAAAATTTACCATAAACATTCACAATGTGTCCCTCAAATGACATGAGAATAGGGAGCACAGGGGAAATCTCTTGCTTTTCCTATTCATGGTGGGCAAAAGTGAGACAACTAAGTTGGACTAAAGGCAACTCACTGTGCCCAAATGGCAGCCTCCGTCGAGTTAAGTCAGAGCCATTGACTGCTATAGAAAGTGTTATTACAACATATCAGTATTTGCTATTGGGAATTTAAATTATATTTTTTGAGAAAATATTTACCTATGCAATGTTTGATTGAAAATCACTGGAGTTTTCCTGTAAAACTTGGTCTGCAAAAGGATTTTGTAGGGTAAGACTATAATACCAAAATCACCATTCTTTAGACCAATTGAAAAAAATAAATAAAACCAATCCTAGGTTAACTGACTAATAAATACGGTCCTGAACCCAACCACCATTCTATTTAAAAATCTCCCTCCATCTAAAATTGATTTAATGCTAACCAAAAGACAAAAAAAGTGAACAACTTTAACGTTTTAATAAATGGAGGTAGATGTTTTCTGGCTCGACAGTATTTTCAAAGCTGCAATGACTAGTTTTTAATTCACAAAACACTTCCCCCTCCCAATGATTGTTTCTGAAAATTAAACTAGAAAAACAAGTTACATTTGGATTGAAAGCATACATTTAACAACCCAATTTCACCAAAATGGAGCCTGCATGTATTCCCAACTAAAAAAACCTGCCTAAAACTTATTCTAAGTATATTTTTAAAAATGCTTACCGTATCCACTCATGCTGCTCTGGCCACCATAGCCGCCTCCATAACCACCACTCAGCTGCTGGCTGGCTGGGCCACCGTAACTGGACTGGTTTGCTGTTAAGTTAAGAAAACATTAGAACCTTGCTCCTTATGTAATGTGGTACCTGGTGGTACCGGGCTTGTAATTCTATATCTATAATTTTCCAGTCTTTATCTTCTATTACTATAACCCTCTGCCTCCTTCTGCCTATTGTCTATAACCAGGCTGCCCTTCTATTCATCATCTGAGCTAACCAAATATTTATAAACCAATGTGCTAACGGTATACACATCAGCAGGACTAAAATTCACATGATTCCATTAGTAGAGGCATTTTGTGAAGATCTTATGAAATTGCTTGACTGGATTTAGTGGGGTTTCCCCTTTAGTTTGATAGATCAATGTACATCAATATAAAGGTTTATCAGTGAACACCCAATTATGCCCAAATTTATCTTAATCTTGTTTTGCTATTTTAAACTTTATGCTCAGAAAATTTCCGTAATTTCACTCCATTAGGCCCCTCCCCCAAGAGTACTTAAATCTAATTTGAATTATCTATCCTAAGCAACTTTATAACACACAAGGTTTAAGCCAGATACAAAATTCATTCAAATATCAATAAACTGCTTTCTTTGCCTAAGTTTGTTATGCTAAATTCATTAAATAAATTAACTTAACTTATAATTGACTTATACAGATATAAACGTTTTGGTTTTTAAAAAAACTAACGATATTTACACAAGCCCATGCCTCCCATCATTTGGCTACCATAAGCACCACCGCTTGCTCCTGCTGTAGAATTCAAGAAGAGTTCTACATATCTGTGCTCTGAAATGAGAGAAAAGGCATACAAGGTTAGCTTAAAAAAAGGACACTAAAGTGATATTTACACAAACCCATGCCTCCTAGCATTTGGCTACCGTAAGCACCACCGCTTGCTCCTGCTGTAGAATTCAAGAAGAGTTCTACATATCTGTGTTCTGAAATGAGAAAAAAAAAGTTTGAAAATGTTTGTTGGTTAAAGAAAACAGGCACTTTTTAAACAAGCAGATCTATGAACTTCAAATACTTTGGCAAAGAAAACTCTAGCTACTTCTCTTAGGTGATCTTTAACTTCAAAATCTAGCCTTTACATATTCATCTATATTGTCAATAAAGGATATATACTTCAAGATGTGAGATGTGTATCACAAATCTGTTAAACTAATTTTTAAAAACCAAACCTTTAACACACCCCACCCCCTGTCCTCGAACAAGCAATTACTGGAAAGGAAACTTCTCATATATTCCTATTTTTCTATTCCTCTATTGTAAAAGTTAGTGACACAGTCACCTAAGAGCGAGCCCATAAATGCTCAATCACACTTACGCATATTTGCTTTGTCTTTTGACATAGCTGCCACGGCATCTTCATGAGTTGCAAACTCAACATCTGCTTCACCAGTTACTCTGCCATCAGGACCAATTTCAATGTGTACTCTCACAGGATTGAGTGGTGAAAAAAACTACAACACAAGGCAGTTCAAAAAACCGAATCAACTTTCTAATGCTACAAAATGAAACTAAAAGTTCATGGTGTTCCCTTTATAGTACAATAAAGTTCAGACTTTTACTGACATACTGAAATACCGACTTGAGAGTTCAGCTTACACTTACATTGTAAATGTCATTCTCAGTAGCTCTGTAAGGTAATCCACGCATGTGTACACAGTGTCCTGTTGTGCTCTGGAAAGTAGAGCCACCATCCCCGTATCTGTGATCAGACATTCCTGAAAAACAGTAATTGAGGTCTAGATGGACAAGAGTGTAAGCATCCTTCAACTGAGAAATTCAATTCTTACCTTACCTCTTCCAAATCTATCTGACCCAAATCCATAGCCATCATTATAGCCATTGTAATCATCATAGCCTCCATAGCCTAAAGGACAAAAAAAAGAACCATCGATCAAATCAAACACCTACACAAAGGAACCGACTTGCTAAACCTTATGAATCCTCACGTACCTCCACCATAAGCACCACGCCTCATCCTTTCAAAACCTGCCCCTCTGCCAATGCTGTTATATCCTCTGCCAGCCCCAGGTCTGTCATAGGGACCTGGCCGCTGCATGGCCATAAGCTTTCGTGGTGGGTCATAGTGAGTTCTAACTTCAGCTCTACTGCTCTTAAAGATTTCAATATACCTAAAGCATTGTTCATAAGGAAGGGACAGGGAGGGGAGAGAGAACATTAGTTCATTTTATACAAGTATTTAGTTATACAAGAAAACAATCTAGTCACAGCCATGAAACTGACTAATATTTAGAGCCAGATTTCTTATATTTGCATAGGCAATGACCAGAAATTCACTCAATAGTAAGACTTAATGTATACTTTACAGAAAAAAAAAACTCACTCCTCTGAGGCAGAGCCCAACCTTAGGGGTAGAGAGGAGTACTGTATATGAATGTCTTAGGAGGGAAATAATTCCACTCAACTTTCAACATTTCAAGTCTTAAATCCATTGGCAGCATGTATAGCAAGTGGGCTAAAAAGCCAGTCTCCACCAACAGTCTAGCCCACACTACACATTTCCTTTCGCCAATAAATACCCCAGCCTATGCTTTTAGTAAGAATCAGCATAGGTAAGCGCATGCTTCAATGAAAAATAGTCACAAGCAAAGAGAATAAAACCTTTTGTGACAATTTCTTGAAAGCTATGCTTATTAATACTATGCAGAATATTTATATACAGCAAGAAAAAGTTTGTTGCATTTCAACTTTAAAAACAAGATCAGAAAGTATCACATTTTCTTATGGTAATATTAATTTACTAGGTTGATGTTATTACAGCTAAAGCCAGGTTTGCATTAACTTTTTAAAGCCATAGTCTCTCAACTCTATTGGGGTTAATAAGACTCACAAAATTGTAAAGTAGACCAATTAACTAGGGACAAATTTTAAACCTAAAATTTAGTTTGCATGTGACATGGGACTGACACAGGAAAAGTTTAGAAATCATGGCAAAACATCAATTAACTAGGACTACAAAACATTAATTTCTTTTAAGCAGAGAGAATATGGATTTAATTGTTTACCATAAGAAAAGTGACATATCCAACCAACCATCCATCCCCACCTGTGCCCTATTCTTTCCTTGTGTTTCTTTAGAGCCTTTTCAGCTATTTCCTGTGAAGCAAACTGCACGAAGGCCTCCCCCGTACTCCTCCCCTGGAAGTCCACCGGCAATGTTATCCCATTTGGCACGATTTCCAACCCTTCAACCCAAGGACAAATAACCCCAGTAGGGGGGCAATATTAACATCACAAGCCCAGAAATGATTCTTCTTATAGCTTTAAATAAACCAGAATTTTTAACTTTAGGTGAATGGTATGATTTCAACAAGTACTCTTTAAATATGCATTTCAATAATATGAAGTTCCATCATTACAAAATATAACTATTCTTAACACACCCATAGTACAGTACATATTTTTAAAAAACCAACTTGCTGAACACAGGATGCATTAAGAATTCAACAACTTAAGAACATGTATCAATACAACTTCATCTTGAGAATTATACAAGAATTCAATTAAGTTTTAAGCATTAAATAACAGTTTTACTAAATTCAAAACACCTTTTACCTCATTTTATATTTCAATGCTTTAAGTTATTGGAACTTCAAGTTTTTAAAAAAAGGTACACATTTAAACATTTCATATAAAAACTCAAACATTAAACTATAATTGACAAACATAACAATCTAAATTTTCAACAAAACTGATCTACACAGCACAATCATGCTTGCTTATTATGCTCTAACAGTAGTATGATTCACTTCTGGAAATTCCGTCTATGAAAAATCCTTTCCGTGGATACATTCCCAAGCTTACAAAAAGGACTTAAAGCACTTTCCTAGAAGATATGAAATTATGTTCATATTTAACGTTGACAGATAGCATTCAATTCTCACCAATTTAGATTAAAAACAAAACAGACTTGATTTTAAAAATTCTGACATTAGGACTTTATACATATATATATTTCTAACATACAACAATAAACCATGAAAGGATTTCTTGCTTCCAGTTTATCACATCATAAATATTAATACGTAAAATATAAGATATCTAACATTCTGTTAAACATGCATCTTAGCTCTTCAGCATAAAAACATTCAAATACTTTAGGCCCAGGAACAATTTCAAAACACTTGTTACTTTAGATACTGAAAACTACAAGCATTCACAAACTACTCTCACTACATCTGATTTTCAGTAAGTTTGTAACACACTAGTTAAACCAAGTCTTTCATAATAGACTTTTGCATTAAAGAGAATTAGACCATTAGAGAGGTTTCTGGTCCCATGACCCAAGTGTCTCTTGCAACACAGACACCTGCCATAATTTACAACAACCTAATTCGTCATACTAATCTGATGTTAAGGGATCTTACCTTTAACTTGAGGTACTTAGCTGGACAGCAATGTGAGGAAAGTAGTTAAGCTGTTGAGGGCAATCCTCAGTGAAAGATCTACTCTGAACTATAATACTAAATATATGCAAAGTTAACATTTTGGAAGTACTTCATTTCCACCTTTAAGATGGGCTTAAATTATTTGAAGGTCTCTAGGAAGAAAATATTAATTCACTGGCATAAATTCACAACCTATTGAAAGACCTAAGCTACTCAACTTTAATGTCTCTTCCATCACCTTGCCAGAAGCTAGCCAAAACTCACTGCTCAGCAACAAACAGGACTACATACCTGAGAAAAACTGAACAATTTCTTCCTTGCTACATCCAAACGGAAGTCCTCTAAGACGTACAAAGCCATCATTGGCCGTGTCAGGACTATTTGGACCAGTATGCTTCAACACCCAATCCATTTCAACGTTGTTTGACTTGAATACTGAAAGAGGTGCTTAGAATTAGTCAATTTTGGAAAATTAGGTATCAAAGTTCAGACTTCCTGGGTCTTTAGATAAGCTAGGAAGAGCTGCCACAAACTCCCTTAGATGACCATTTCCATGCGGTCAAATACCTAAAATTCAGAAGGGGTAAGACCTCTATGTGCAATGCTTTATTTACTGTTACTAGGGCAATGTAAATCAAACCTTCAACATATCTGTGTCCCATAGTTTCTCTGTCTTTTTTCAGGGCCAATTTGACTTCATCTTCTGATTCAAGTTCAACAAAAGCCTCGCCACTCGGTCTGCCTTCTCTGGTGTAGATGAAACGAATACCTTGAGCCCCATTTTGAATTTTGCAGTCTGGAAAGAAAACAACCGTTAATACAGAATTTAAAACCTAAAACCACCTCTGGGTGACACAGATGAAATGCCTATTCCATGTCCCCACAACAAATTACATTAACTTGTGAAGCCCATAATGACCATGATACTACCAACTCCTAGAACTCCAATTAAAAAAGAAATCTCATTCCCAAGGTGATGTATTTCCAGCCCATCAACAACATCCAATATTCAAAGCAGTTACAGAATGAATTTCTTAAGTCCTTGTTACTCATGTCTCCATCACACATCCTTTAAACAATTTCTCAGAATATTATTAAGTCTGTACTTTGTGACTTATGGCAAACATACTTCGTTGTGAGTTGTTTTGGTCTGGTGCATTTGTCAGTTTTACTTTACCAGCAGCCACATTACGGTGTTTCATTCAAATCCAAATTGCAGGCCCAATACTAACCTGAAAGGGAATCAGTGTTACCAAGCTAAAATGCTCCAAGTTGCACAGCTGAAGCCAAACCCAGTGTTGCCCCCTGCAAGGTGGCTTCCAGTGTACTTGGTTCTTGTTTTACAGATCGTTTTCCCTTACCAACGCTAAATTCAGATAGTAAGTCAACACTACAAACGTCTTGCCGAAAGCTGTCAATTTCATCCAAATACAATTTCATCAGTCTAAACTTTCTTTTCCCCAGTCTAATACTGGGAACAAGGACATTCTGACAGAAAACACTCAAGAAAACTTTGTACTGCAAAAAAATTTACACAGGCCAGAAAACTTCCCTGGGCTTCAGCATCTTCAACTGTATAGTGAGCCATATCAAGAACTAGACGAGGCCAGGCGCGGTGGTTCAAGCCTGTAATCCCAGCACTTTGGGAGGCCAAGGCGGGTGGATCACGAGGTCAAGAGATCGAGACCATCCCGGCAACATGGTGAAACCCCGTCTCTACTAAAAATACAAAAAATTAGCTGGGCATGGTGCCTATAATCCCAGCTACTCAGGAGGCTGAGGCAGGAGAACTGCCTGAACTCAGGAGGCGGAGGTTGCGGTGAGCCCAGATCGTGCCATTGCACTAGAGCCTGGGTAACAAGAGTGAAACTCCGTCTCAAAAAAAAAAAAAAAAAAAAGAACTAGAGCAAACACCCTTCAATTATCAAATCTTGATTAGGAAAACGGAAATTAAGACGTGACACTTTAACCACTTTAACTTTCAGAACCGGAATGCTCATTTTCAAAGAAACACCAAAACTGTAAACAAGAGGTTACACTTCAAGATATTCCGAAACAGGCCGGGCGAGGAGGCTCAAGCCTGTAATCTCAGCACTTTGGGAGGCCGAGGCGGGCGGATCACAAGGTCGAGATCGAGACCATCCTGGTCAACATGGTGAAACCCCGTCTCTACTAAAAATACAAAAAATTAGCTGGGCATGTCGGCGCGTGCCTGTAATCTCAGCTACTCAGGAGGCTGAGGCAGGAGAATTGCCTGAACCCAGGAGGCGGAGGTTGCGGTGAGCCGAGATCGCGCCATTGCACTCCAGCCTGGGTAACAAGAGCGAAACTCTTGTCTAAAAAAAAAAAATTAATAAAATACTCCGAAACATTACTATTTGTCTAATCACTCCAGAGATTTTCTCAAGATTCAAGAAATCCCATCTATGCCAATTTATCCTTTCCAAGAGACACCCAGAGAGCAGTGGCTCACGCCTGTAATCCCAAGCACTTTGGGAGGCCGAGGTGGATGATCACTTCAGGTCAGGAGTTCGAGACCGGCCTGGCCAATATGGTGAAACCCCCGTCTCTACTAAAAATACAAAAAGTTGGCCGGGCGTGGTGGCTCACGCCTGTAATCCAAGCACTTTGGAGGCCAAGGCGGGCGGATCACCTGAGGCCGGGAATTCAAGACCAGCCCGACCAACATGGTGAAGCCGTCTTTAAAAAAAAAACAAGTTAGCCTGGCATCGTGACACACGCCTGTAATCCCAGCTATTCCGGAGGCTGCGGCAGGAGAATCGCTTGAACCCAAATCGCAGGGGGCCGAGCGCTCAATTTGAAAAAAAAAAAAAACCCACCCATAAAAGAAGAGCTGGTGTTCAAAGGCAGGTAAAGAAAACAAGTCTACCAGATCGGCAGCACTCCAAGGGACAGGAAAGCGGCGGGGCTTTCGAAATTTCCATTGCGTAACAGCGGTCTGCCGGGCGCGAACGGCACAGCGGGAACCGCAGTCACCCGCGCCGCGCCAGGGGGCGCCCCGAGTCCCGCCCGGCCCGCCCCGCCCCAGCCCGGCCGCCCGCCCGCCCGCCCAGGCCTCGAACTCGAACTCGAACTCCCGCGTCCTAGTTCCAACTCACCAGAGAAAAACCTCTGCACTTCATCGGCCGAGCAAGACCAGGGCAACCCGCGGACCTTCACCACGAATCCCTCTCCACCTTCGGTGCCCAACATCATTGTCTCCTACACGGTCCGGCGTCGAAACAAACTGCAAGGCGGGGAGGAGAACCAGACCCGAGCGCGCCCATGAGGCTGCGCTCCGCCCCCGATGTGCCAGCCCGGGCCCGCGCCGCCCGCCCTGCGGAGCAAAAGCCGGGCGGACGCAGCCAGCCCGGCGACTCCAACACCCAACACTTCCTCAGCCAGCAGCCGGACCCCCAAAGCTGCTCTGGGGAGCAGCCGTCGGCGCCCCGAACCCCGGGGGCCGGGGCCGAGAGCCAGCGTGGAGGTAAGGAAATGGCGGCGGCCGCTTCCGCTCCGCCTCCTCCGACTTCTCACACAATAGAGTCGGGGCGGCCTGCAGGCCTCGGCGGCGGTGTCGGGATTCGGCGAACAACTTGCGGTGCTCGATGGCTGCCCGCAGCTGGCCAAGATCCCCGCAGCCCTCCAAAAGGTCGGGGGAAAAACAATCCTGGCAAAAACGGACCCCGCGGGGGTCGCTGGACGGCTACGGAGGAACGACCGCAACTCACCGAGACACCCGACTGCAGCGTGGGGAAGACGAAATGGCCAGCAGGCGCCTGCGCAACCTAAATAAGGCCCTTTGTGCGAGCTCTGCGCACGCGCAGCCGGCGGCTCGCACCGCCCCCTCGCGTCACAAAGCGCTCTGACGCATGCGTAACTTCAAGACTCAGCCTACCTCCGGTTGGTGGATGATGACACGCCTGCGTTTGGGACTCAGCGCCCCCACCCATAAACCCGCCGGGCTTTTTATTGCGCCTGCGCTTTCCCGCGAAGATTGAACTTGGAGCCTCAGCGGTTTAGAATTGTTTCTTGCGCATGCGTCTTCCTTGAAACCGTTCTCTAGCCTTACCCGCCAACGTGGGGGAGGGGAATGGCGGCCGCCGGTTCCCTATGGGGCCGTATCGGCGTCCCGACCTCTGGGTTGTGATGAGGTGTGCGTCTTTCTACCCCTTACCCCCCGTCTTACCGGCGCGCTCCTGGCCGACCTGAAAGGAGGAGCGCGGCCTTCAGGTGCTCCCACGCCCCGCGCCGCCTGTCTCCCCTTTATCCCAAAGCTGGCCGGAGCTGATCAGCCGCAGATTGCCGAGCGTCCTGGGAACTACAGGGCTGCGGACGTCCCGCACCCGAAGCCTCCCGGATGGTGCCTGGGGCACGTCCCAGCCGTGTGTGCCTCCACTTCCCCTTACCTGCCGTCGTCCGGCCTAGGGCGCCGGTCGGCGCGGGGTTCCCGTGCCTGTGACTCGCGCCTGTACCCCGCTCTGCCTAACGAACTTGCACCCTGTGTACCCCTTGACCCACCTCAGGGTGGGCGGGCCTGGGACGCCCTGGGGCCCTGGCACGAGGACGGGTCGCCGGGTACGGCCTCGCGAGCGCGGTCTCCTCCGCGGGCGCGCGCCGGCCTCCCGCTGAATCATCCCAGCGCTGGATTGATAGCAGCGCGTGCATTCCCCAGGCGGAGAGCCTGCGTTCGAGGCCCCGGGGTCACCCGGTGTGCACACACGCTGCGAGATGAGTAATGTTCGTGGTTTCTTTTCTTTCTTTCTTTTTTTTTTTTTTTGAGACGGAGTTTCGCTCTTGTTACCCAGGCTGGAGTGCAATGGCGCGATCTCGGCTCGCCGCAACCTCCGCCTCCTGGGTTCGGGCAATTCTCCTGCCTCAGCCTCCTGAGTAGCTGGGATTGCAGGCACACGCCACCATGCCCAGCTAATTTTTGTATTTTCAGTAGAGACGGGGTTTCACCATGTTTACCAGGATGGTCTCGATCTCTTGACCTCGTGATCCACCCGCCTCGGCCTCCCAAAGTGCTGGGATTACAGGCGTGAGCCACCGCGCCCGGCCAGTGTTCGTGGTTTCTAGCGGCACTGCCCAAAACCGAAGCCGCCGTAGCTTCCCAGGCCTACCCATGTCTAATCTGGCTGCTCTCTTAACCCCAGCTCCAGTGGACACAGCAATAAACTAACCATAAGGTTGTGTTGGACCCTGCCTCAGGGCTACCTCAGGTAGTGCAGGCCTGAGTGCCACCCTTGGAAGATGCGGGCAAAGCATGTTTCCAAACCCAGTGCCACAGAGGCCGAATCCAGTTTTGACAGAAAAGTAGAGAGGACATCCAAAGAAAGACAGGAACCCAGAGCTAAGGAGGGCCTGATCTTCAAAGGCCACTTCAGCCATGGCAAGGGTGTTAACTGCAAGAGAAGGCATTGCCAGATGATCATCAGGGGAGCAGTAAGACCTCTGTAAAGGAAAAGTCTTGCTGGATGTGAGGGAGACGCAAATAGAGCAGGCAGAGGGAAAGATGGTACACGCCATGCACTCTGTTGCAAACAGAACTAGAAGCACATACCTGTGGTACCGTTTCAGAAGGCACTGTGGCTGAGGTCATCAGGAAGAGAGACTCTCACCGGGTGTGGTGGCTCACACCTGTAATCCCAGCACTTTGGGAGGCTGAGGCAGGTGGATCACTTGAGGTCAGGAGTTGGAGACTATCCTGGCCAACATGGTGAAACCCTGCCTCTAATAAAGATAACAAAAATCAGCCGGGTGGGCGGGCGCGGTGGCTCACGCCTGTAATCCCAGCACTTTGGGAGGCCGAGGCGAGTGGATCACGAGGTCAAAAGATCAAGACCATCCTGGTCAACATGGTGAAACCCCGGCTCTACTAAAAATACAAAAATTAGCTGGACATGGTGGCACGTGCCTGTAATCCCAGCTACTCAGGAGGCTAAGGCAGGAGAATTGCCTGAACCCAGGAGACTGAGGGTTGCGGTGAGCCGAGATCGCGCCATTGCACTCCAGCCTGGGTAACAAAAGTGAAACTCCGTCTAAAAAAAAAAAAAAAAAAAAAATCAGCTTGGTGTGGTGGCATGTGCATGTAATCCCGGCTGCTCAGGAGGCCTAGGCAGGAGAATTGCCTGAACCCAGGAGGCAGAGGAAGCGGTGAGCCGAGATCACACCACTGCCCTCCAGCCTGGGCAACAAAGCAAGACTCCAACTCAAACAAAACAAAACAAAAATTAGCCAGGCATGGTGGCGCTTGCTTGTAATCCCAGCTACTTTGGAGACTGAGGCAGGAGAATTGCTTAAACCCAGGAAAACCCAGGAGGCAGAGGTTGCAGAGAGCTGAGGTCACGCCATTGCACTCCAGCCTGGTCAACAAGAATGAAATTCTATCTCAAAAAAAAAAAAAAAAAAAAAAAATACTAGTGAGGTAGAATAAATTTCATACATTTATAGCCAATTCTCTTTTACATAAATTGTCCAATTTACATAAAAAGGTTTTTTAATTTTCATTTTCATTTTTATTTACTTTTTTTTTTTTTTTTTTTTGAGACATGGCCTCACTCTCTCACCCAGACTGGAGTGCAGTAGTGCAAACATGGCTCACCACAACCTCTACCTCCTGGGCTCAAATGATCCTCCTGCCCTAACCTCCTGAGTAGGTAGACCACAGGCATGTGCCACCTTCCTCAGATAACTTTTTTTATTTTTTTGTAGCAATGGCATCTTACTTTGTTGCCCAGGCTGGTCTTGAGCTCTTGAGCTCAAGGAATCATCCCACCTCAGCCTCCCAAAGAAACGTACTAGGATTACAGGTGAGAGCCACCATGTCTTGCCATGAAAGAAGGTTTTTGCCGGGCGCGGTGGCTCAAGCCTGTAATCCCAGCACTTTGGGAGGCCGAGGCGGGTGGATCACGAGGTCGAGAGATTGAGACCATCCTGGTCAAAATGGTGAAACCCCGTCTCTACTAAAAGTGCAAAAAATTAGCTGGGCATGGTGGCACGTGCCTGTAATCCCAGCTACTCAGGAGGCTGAGGCAGGAGAATTGCCTGACCCCAGGAGGCGGAGGTTGCGGTGAGCCGAGATCGCGCCATTGCACTCCAGCCTGGGTAACAAGGGCGAAACTCCATCTCAAAAAAAAAAAAAAAAAAAAAAAAGAAGGTTTTTTTGTTTGGTTTTGTTTTTGAGACAGTCTCACTCCATCACCCAGGCCAGAGTGCAATGGTGCAATCTTGCCTCACTGCAACCTCTGCCTCCCAGGTTCAACCTATTCTCGTGCCTCAGCCTCCCAAGTAGAGGTATTACACGTGTTTGCCACCACACCTTGCTATTTTTTAAAAGTTTTTAGTCCAGATGGGGTTTCGCCATACTGGCCAACCTGTTCTGGAACTCCTGACTTCAAGTGACCTGCACACCTGGCCCCCCAAAGTGCTGAGATTAGAGGCATCCACCAACATGCTCGGGCAAAGGTTTTTTTAATATAAAAAGTTCATAATCAGGCTGGGTGAAGTATCTCATGCCTGTAATCCCAGCACTTTGAGAGGTCTACGCAGGTGGATCACGAGGTCAGGGGTTCAAGAACAGCCTGACCAATGTGGTGAAACCCCGTCTCTACCAAAAATACAAAAATTAGCCAGGCGTGCTGGCATGTACCTGTAATCCTAGCTACTCAGGAGGCTGAGGCAGGAGAATCACTTGAACCCAGGAGGTGGAGGTTGCAGTGAAATGAGATCACACCACTCCACTCCAACCTGGGCAACAGAGCAAGACTCCGTCTCAAAAAAAAAAAAAAATAGTTCATCATCTTGCCTCATTGATCTTACTGTCTTGGTATATATCTTATACTTTACAGAGCTCTTTTTTTTTTTTTTCCTTGAGACGGAGTTTTGCTTTTGTTACCCAGGCTGGAGTGCAATGTTGCTCACCGCAACTCTGCCTCCTGAGTTCAAGCAATTCTCCTGCCTCAGCCTCCTGAGTAGCTGAGACTACAGGCGTGCGCCACCATGCCCAGCTAATTTTTGTATTTTTAGTAGAGACAGGGTTTCACCACGTTGACCAGGATGGTCTCGATCTCTTGACCTAGTGATCCACCTGCCTTGGCCTCACAAAGTGCTGGGATTATAGGCGTGAGCCACCACACCCAGCCTACAGAGCTCTTTATTAAGGATGTTAGTCCTTAGGATAGTTGCCCCAAATATTATTCTTGGTTTGCTTACCTTTTAATTATTTTTGTGGTTTTGTGGTGATATTTTTTGTGTGTTTTAGAGACAATGTCTTGTTCTGTGCAGTGACACAATCATAGCTCATTGCAGCCTTGAACTCCTGGGCTTAAGCCATCCTCCAAGCTCAGCCTCTTGGGTACCTGGGAGTAAAGGCATTTTCAATCAGGCCCGACTAGATTGTGTGTGTGTGTGTGTGTGTGCGTGTGTGTGTGTCTGTGTGTGTGGTGATGGAGTCTTACTGATTTGCCCAGGCTAGTCTTGAATTCCTGGCCTCAAGCAATTTTCCCACCTTGGTCTCCCAAAGCACTGGGATTGCTCTAGGTGTGAGTCATGATGCTCAGCCCTGTGATTTATTATTGCTTTTTTTTGAGATGGAATCTTACTCTGTCGCCAGGCTGGAGTGCAGTGGCACAATCTCGGCTCACTGCAACCTCTGCCTCCTGGGTTCAGTTGAATCTCCTGCCTCAGCCTCCCAGTAGCTGAGACTACAGATGTAGTTCATCACACCCAGCTAATGTTTTGTATTTTTAGTAGAGATGGGGTTTCATGTTGGCCAGGACTCTTGACCTCATGATCCGACTGCCTTGGTCTCCCAAAATGCTGGGGTTACAGGCATGAACCACCGTGCCTGGCTGCTGCTTTTTTTTTTTTTTTTTTTTTTTTTTTTGAGGATCTCACTTTGTCACTCAGGTTGGAGTGCAGCTATGTGATCTCAGCTCACTGCAACCTCCACCTCCTGGGTTCAAGCAATTCTTGCAATAGCTGGGATAGACCGAGCACAGTGGCTCACACCTGTAATCCCAGCACTTTGGGAGGCCAAGGTGAGTGGATCACTTGATGTCAGGAGTTTGAGACAGCCTGGCCAACATGGTGAAAACCCATCTCTACTAAAAACACAAAATTTAGCTGGGCATGGTGGTGGGCACTTGTAATTCCAGCTACTTGAGAGGCTGAGGCAGGAGAATCACTTGAACCCAAGACATGGAAGTTGCAGCGGGCAGAGATCCTGCCACTGTATTCCCGCCTGGGCAAGAGAGAGAGATTCCCTCTCAAAAAAAAAGAAAAGAAAAAAAAAAAACCAAATACCTGGGATTACAGGCATGCACCATCACACTCAGCTAATTTTTGTTGTTGTTTTTTTTTGTTGTTTTGTTTTGTTTTGTTTTTTTGAGACGGAGTTTCGCTCTTGTTACCCAGGCTGGAGTGCAATGGCGCTATCTCGGCTCACCACAACCTCCGCCTCCTGGGTTCAAGCAATTCTCCTGCCTCAGCCTCCCGAGTAGCTGGGACTACAGGCGTGCGCCACTATGCCCAGCTAATTTTTGTATTTTTAGTAGAGACGGGGTTTCACCATGTTGACCAGGACGGTCTCGATCTCTTGACCTCGTGATCCACCCACCTCGGCCTCCCAAAGTGCTGGGATTACAGGCGTGAGCCACCGTGCCCGGCCTAAGTTTTGTATTTTTAGTAGAGATGGGGTTTCACCATGTTAGCCAGGTTGGTCTGGAACCCCTGACCTCAAGTGATCTGCCCACCTCAGCCTCCCAAAGTGCTGGGATTACAGGTGTGAGCCACTGCACCCAGCCTATGATTGGTTTTTAATGTTTAGACATGTAGAAGTTTTAAATTTTGAGATGTCAAAGTCATGGATGTGTTCCTTTGAGATTTGTCTTTAAGCTTAGAAAGCCCTTTGCCATCCAGAGATTAAACACATATTCGTTACCTTTGGTATCATTTGTCAGATGCATTTTGTACAATTTAGCCTCAATAAGATAGGAATGTGTTTTATTTTCTTCTTACTACTTTTTCTGAAATGGAGTCTTGCTCTGTCACCCAGGCTGGAGTGCAATACTTTGACCTCAGCTCACTGCAACCCCGGCTTCCTGATTTGAGTGATTTTCCTGCCTCAGTCTCCAGAGTAGCTGGGATTATGGGAAAGCGCTACCGTGTGCAACTAATTTTTGTGTTCTTAGTAGAAACAGGATTTAGTAATGTTGGCCTCAGGTGATCTGCCTGCCTCTGCCTCCCAAAGTGCTGGGATTACAAACACGAGCCACTATGCCTGACCAGGAATGTGTTTTTCCTGTTTTTGTTTCTTTGTTGTTGTTGTTGTTGTTGTTGTTGTTGTTGTTGACATGGAGTCTCACTCTGTTGCCCAGGCTGGAGTGCAAGGGCATGATCTCATCTCACTGCAACCTCCTCCTTCTGGGTTCAAGCGATTCTCCTGCCTCAGACTCCTGAGCAGCTGGGATTACAGGCACTTGCCACTACGCCAGACTAAATTTTGTACTTTTAGTAGAGACAGGTTTCACCTTGTTGGACAGGCTGGTCAAGAGCTCCTGACCTCAGGTGTTCCACCTACCTTGGCCTCCCAAAGTGCTGGGATTATAGGCATGTGCCACCTCACCCGGCCAAAAATGTATTTTAAAACCAATGATGTCAGCCAGACATGTTGGCTCACACCTGTAATCCCAGCACTTTGGGAGGCCGAGGCAGGAGGAATCCTTGAGCCCAGGAGTTCAAAACCAGCCTGAGACCAGGCACAGTGGTTCATGCCTGTAATCCCCCACTTAGGGAGGCAGAGGCGGGTAGGTCACATGAGGTCAGGAGTTCAAGACCAGCCTGGCCAACATGGTGAAAAGCCATCTCTAATAAATTATCGCTTTTGGCAAAGATCAAGTATAGTAAAAATAGATAAATTAGCTGGGTGTGGTGGCGCATCCCTGTAATCCCAGCTGCTCAGGAGTCTTGAGGTGGGAAGATGGCTTGAACCTGGAGGCAGAGGTTGGAGTAGGCAAAGATTGTACCACTGCACTCCAGCCTGGGAAACAGAGCGAGCCTCAGCCTCAAAGAAAGAAAAGACAAGCAATCATAACCCTGCTGGGCGTGCTGGCTCACACCTGTAATGCTAGCACTTCGGGAGGCCGAGGCAGGCAGATTGCTTGAGTCAAGGGGTTTGAAGCAAGCCTGGGGACAACACGCCAAACCCCATCTCCGTAAAAAAAAAAAAAAAAATACAAAAATTAGCCAGGCACAGTGACAAAGTGATACTCTGTCTCAATAATAATAATAATAATATGTTGCCCAGGCTGGCGGGCAGTGGCATGATCTTGGCTCTCTGCAACCTCCCCTGCCTGGGCTGAGGCGATCCTCCTGCTTCAGCCTCCCAACAAGTAGCTGGGACTATAGGCACATGCCACCAGGCCAGTCTAATTGTTGTATCTTTAGTAGAGATAGGTTGGCCAGGCTGGTCTGGAACTCCTGAACTCAGGTGATCTGCCCACCTTGGCCTCCCAAAGTGCTGGGATTAAAGGCAAAGAGCCACCATGGCTGGCCAGAATTTTTTCATGGTGGTATAGATAATAATGGTGGAACTTAAAATTGCTGATATTTTAGCCAGGCGTGGCAGCGTGTGCCTGTAGTCCCAGCTACTCCAGAGGCAGAGACTGGAGAATTGCTTGAACCCAGGAGGCAGAAGTTGCAGTGAGCCAAGATCGTGTCACTGAACTCCAGCCTGGGCAACAGAGTGAAACTCCATGTCAAAAAAAAAAAAAAATGCTGATATTTTATATTTGATGTAAACTGTTGTACTCCATTATTTTATATGATGACATGTTACAGCCATTAAAATAATATTTTCAGCCAGGTGTGGTGGCTCATGCCTGTAATCCCAACACTTTGGGAAGCCCAGGTGGGCAGATCACCTGAGATCAGGAGTTGAACCCCACCTCTAAAAAAAGAAAAAAAATTATATTTTCAAGGATTTCTTTTTTTGTTGTTGTTGTTTAGAGATAGAGTTTCACTCTTGCTGCCCAGCCTAGAATGGCATGATCTCGGCTCACTGCAACCTCTGCCTCCCAGGTTCAAGTGATGCTCCTGCGTCAGCCTCCTGAGTAGCTGGGATTACAGGTGCCTACCATCATGCCTGGCTAATTTTTTTTTTTTTTTTTTTTTTTTTGAGACGGAGTTTCGCTCTTGTTACCCAGGCTGGAGTGCAATGGCGCGATCTCGGCTCACCGCAACCTCCGCCTCCTGGGTTCAGGCAATTCTCCTGCCTCAGCCTCCTGAGTAGCTGGGATTACAGGCACACGCCACTATGCCCAGCTAATCTTTTGTATTTTTAGTAGAGACGGGGTTTCACCATGTTGACCATGGTTGGTCTCGATCTCTCGACCTCGTGATCCACCCGCCTCGGCCTCCCAAAGTGCTGGGATTACAGGCTTGAGCCACCGCGCCCGGCCATGCCTGGCTAATTTTTGTATTTTTAGTAGAGACGGTTTCAACATGTTGCCCAGGCTGGTCTCAAACTCGTAACCTCAGGTGATCCACTCGCTTCAGCTTCTCAAAGTACTGGGATTACAGGTGTGAGCCACCACGCCCAGCCATGGATTTCTTAATAATGTGAAATAGGCTGGGTGTGGTGGCTCACGCCTGTAATCCCAACATTCTGGGAGGCCAAGGATTTAGGATCACCTGAGGTCAGGAGTTCAAGGCCAGTCTAGGCAGCTGGGCACCATGGCTCTCACCTGTAATCCCAGCACTTTGGGAGGCCGAGGTGGGTGGATCACTTGAGGTCAAGAGTTCAAAACCAGCCTCACCAACATGGTGAAATCCCCTCTCTACTGAAAATACAAAGATTAGTTGGGCGTGGTGGCTCATGCCTGTAATCCTAGCTACTTGAGAGGCTGAGGCAGGAGAATCACTTGAACCTGGGAGACAGAGGTTGCAGTGAGCTGAGATTGCACCACTGCACTCCAGCCTGGACAACAGAGCAAGACTTTGTCTCAAAAATAAATAAATAAATAAATAAATAAATAAAAGACCAGCCTGGCCAATGTGGTAAGACCATGTCTACTAAAATACAAAAATTAGCCAGGCATGGTGGTGGGCACCTGTAATCCCAGCTACTTGGGAGGCTGAGGCAGGAGAATCCCGTGAACCTTGGAGGCAGAGGTTGCAGTGAACCGAGATCACGCCACTGCACTTCAGCCTGGGTGACAGAGCCAGACTCAGTCTCCAAAAAAAAAAGAAAAGAAAATGCTTGTAGCATCTCAGCTAATTCCCAAAACAACCCAATGGGAGATTCATATTATTTACTCAATTTGACAAATGGCAAATTGTAACTTAAAGAGAGGTTAGAGTAATTAATTTCCTCCAGGTAGGTGCACAGCTGGCAAACACTGGCCACGACTGACCCATTGGTCAGCTGGGATCCCCAAACCACCCCTCACCATACAGCCCCCAAGAAACAGAACTCTGAGATTTCCAAAAGAAAATATGCAGATGATCTATAGGCTTGAAAAGTGTCCCTTTGACTAGTAACCAAAGAAATGCAAATTAAGGCCCGGTGCGGTGGCTCACGCCTGTAATTCCAGGACTTAG
The DNA here is from genome assembly GCF_048565385.1 of Saimiri boliviensis. Lineage (NCBI taxonomy): Eukaryota > Metazoa > Chordata > Mammalia > Primates > Cebidae > Saimiri > Saimiri boliviensis. The sequence goes on from NC_133468.1 coordinate 4,882,898, forward strand.
GGAGGCCGAGGCGGGTGGATCACGAGGTCAAGAGATCGAGACCATCCTGGTCAACATGGTGAAACCCCGTCTCTACTAAAAATACAAAAACATTAGCTGGGCCTGGTGGCAGGTGCCTGTAATCCCAGCTACTCAGGAGGCTGAGGCAGGAGAATTGCTTGAACCCAGGAGGCGGAGGTTGTGGTGAGCCGAGATTGCACCATTGCACTCCAGCCTGGGTAACAAGAGTGAAACTCCGTCTCAAAAAAAAAAAAAAAAAAAGACAGAGTCTCGCTCTGTCGCCAGGCTGGAGTGCAGTGGCACAATCTCAGCTCACTGCAACCTCTGCCTCCTGGGTTCAGGCAATCCTCCTGCCTCGGCCTCCAGAGCAGCTGGGACTACAGGCGAGTGACACCACGCCCAGCTCATTTTTGTATTTTTAGTTGAGATGGGGTTTCACCATGTTGGCCAGGATGATCTCGACTTCTTGACCTCATGATCTGCCCGCCTTGGCCTCCCAAAGTACAGGGATTACAGGCATGAGCCACCGCGCCTGGCCCCCCTGCCCTTTCAATACTAAACATACTGTCTGACGCATGTACAAACGTGTCTTATTTTGATCCAATGCACGTGCCGGATCTGACTTGGCCTGGCTTCCCCTGAAGGCAGCGGCTGTGGAGAGCTGATTCAGGAGGGAAGAGCCCTGGACGACCCGGCGTGTGGAACCAGCACCAACACTATTCTGCCTTACCAAGGGGTCTCCCTGCCACTCCTGACCCCCACCTCGAGCCCTGCTCTGAAGGGAGAGTCTGTGCAGGGGCACCTGTGCGAAGCTGGCCAAAGCCTGCTCAGACTGCTCACCTGTGCGGGATAGAATAAAAGCTCAGGGGTTCTGATAAAATGACCCCAGAAGCCACCTGTGGGAAGCGACCCTGAGGAAAGCACACACAGTGACTGCCAAGCGCCTTATCTCAGAGCCATTTGTGATAGAGGGAAACAGGTGCATGTTTGAGATACATTCTAGAAGGTGGAATGGCCTGATCAGAAGGTGAAGGGACAGGCAATTTTCCTTTCTGTCATCAAATCTCCTTATGTAGGCATTGTACCATTGTGCATTCCCTCCAGCGATTTATGTGAGTGCCCTCCCACAGCCTTGCAGATGTTGCAAGCTCTTGGGTTTTTGCTCATCCATCAGGTAAGCAGTGATCGCTCTCTTTGTTTTTTTTTTTTTTTAGACGGAGTCTCACTCTGTCGCCAGGCTGGAGTGTACAGGCACGATTTCAGCTTACTGCAACCGCTGTCTCTGGGTTCAAGCGATTCTCCTGCCTTAGCCTCCCGAGTAGCTGGGTTTACAGGCATGCGCCACCATGCCCAGGTTGGTCTCGATCTCTTGACCTCGTGATCCACCTGTCTCGGCCTCCCAAAGTGCTGGGGTTACAGGCTTGAGCCACCAGGCCCGGCCTTTGTTGTTTTTTAAGACAGAGTCTCACTCTGTCACCCAGGTTGGAGTATACTGGCAGGATCATGGCTCACTGCAGCCTCGACCTCCTGGACTCAAGCGATCCTCCCACCTCAGCCTTCCAAGTAGCTGGGACTGCAGTCATACGCCATGCCTGGCTAATTTTTTTATTGTTAGTAGAGTCAGGGTCTCACCATGTTGGCCAGGCTGTTCTCAAACTCCTGACCTCAAGTGATCCGCCCATCTTGGCCTCCCACAGTGCTGGGATTACAGGCATGAGCCACCACACCTGGCCTCAAATGATTTTTCTGTATCTATCGCTATTGTATGATTTTTCTCTTTTTTTTTCTTTCCTTTTTTTTTTTTTCCTGAGACAGGGTCTTGCTTTGTTGCCCAGGCTGAAATGCAGTGGCACAATCAAAGCTCACTGCAGCCTCGACCTCCCGTGCTCCAGTGATTCTTCCATGTCAGCCTCCCAAGTAGATGAGACTACAGGCACATGCCATCATGCCCAGCTAATTTTTTGTATTTTTTTGTAGAGATGGGGTTTCACCATGTTGCTCAGGCTGGTCTCAAACTCCTGGACTCAAGTGATCTGCTCACCTCAGCATCTCAAAATGCTGGGATTACAGGTGTGAGCCTCTGTACTCAGTCTGGTTTTTCTCTGTTGTTTATGCATATATTTATAGATTTTTTTCCTAACATTAATCACCTTTGTATTCCTAGGATAAACTCAGCTTGCTCATGACAAATTGCCACATCAATACATTGTTGAATTAGGTTTGCTAATAATTTGTAGGGTTTTTTGCATTTGGCTTTTTTGTTGCTGACTTATAATTAAATTGCTTCTAGCTTTCTGAGGGAACTGAGGATGATTTTCTTTTTCATGCAGTCCTTGCTGGCTTTATCAAGGTTACACTGGACATGAGCTCGGGAATGTTCTGTCCTTTCCTGTTCTCTGGAAGACTTTGTTCTTTTATGGCTGGAATAATCTATTCCTTGACAATTTGGTGAAACCTGGCTAAAAGCTGTCTGGGCTTCGTGTTTTCTCTTCTTTTCTTTTCTTTTCTTTTCTTTTTTTTTTTTTTTTTTTTTTTTGAGACAGAGTTTCACTCTTGTTACCCAGGCTGGAGTGCAATGGTGTGGTCTCAGCTCACCACAACCTCTGCCTCCTGGGTTCAAGCAATTCTCCTGCCTCAACCTCCCAAGTAGCTGGGACTACAGGCGCACGCCACCATGCCCTGCTAATGTTTGTATTTTTAGTAGAGACAGGGTTTCACCATGTTGACCAGGATGGTCTTGATCTCTTGACCTCGTGATCCACCCGCCTTGGCCTCCCAAAGTGCTGGGATTATAGGCGTGAGCCACCGCACCCAGCTGGGCTTGGTATTTTCTTTGTGGGGAAATTTGTAATAACTAATTAAGTCTCTTTAATGATTACAAAGAAAATTCAAACTTCCTTTTTTTCTCTCCTTTTGAAAAAATTATTTATTTGCTTATTTATTTGTTTTTGAGAGGATGTCTTGCTCTGTCACCCAGGCTGGAGTACAATGGTGTGATCTCGGCACACTGCAACCTCTGCCTCCCAGGTTTAAGCAATTCTCTCCTTCAACCTCCTGAGTAGCTGGGATTAAAGGCACCTGCCAGCACACCTGGCTAATTTTTGTATTTTTAGTAGAGATGCGGTTTCACTATGTTGGACAGACTGGTCTCAAACTCCTGACCTCGTTATCCACCCGCCTCGGCCTCCAGAGTGCTGGGATTACAGGTGCTCATCACCCCATCTCTACAGTAATTGATGACCACACTTTTTTCATATATTGGCCCACCCACTTTCTGTACTCACATCCTAGACTACTTGGAAACAAATGGCAGACATTGTATCACTTTATCTGTAAATACTCCAGTAGTATCTCCAAAAGATAAAGATTTTTTTAAAAACCCATAACCCAGGCTGGGCACGGTGGCTCAAGCCTGTAATCCCAGCACTTTGGGAGGCCGAAGCGGGTGGATCACGAGGTCAAGAGATCGAGACCATCCTGGTCAACACGGTGAAACCCCGTCTCTACTAAAAAAAATACAAAAAATTAGCTGGGCATGTTGGCACGTGCCTGTAATCCCAGTTACTCAGGAGGCTGAGGCAGGAGAATTGCTTGAACCCGGGAGGCGGAGGTTGCGGTGAGCCGAGATCGCGCCATTGCACTCCAGCCTGGGCAACAAGAGCGAAACTCCATCTCAAAAAAAAAAAAAAAACCCATAACCCAAATATATACATGTCACGCATGTATCTAATAATACTGCAACAAAAATTTAACAATACTGCAATAGTAAATATTTGGTCCATTTTCATTCTTCTCCAGTTGTCTAAGGCGTTGCCTTTGTTTCACTCTTGTTACCCAGGCTGGAGTGCAATGGTGTGATCTTGGCAACAATGTTGTTGTTCTGTTTTGTTAGGTTTGCTTGAATCAAGAGGCAAAAATGAAGACCTTGCAGTCCTGACCAGTTGATCTTTCTGTCTTCCCACAGATCTGCTTGAGGTTTACAAGTCCCAGCTCCCACTCCACCTGCCACCTGCCTTTCCTTTCTCAGGACACACACCGGACTAGGAGAAAACAGACGAAGTATTTGATATGACAGTAGTGCTGGTTCTTTTGTTTGTTTGTTTGTTGTTGAGACAGAGTCCCACTCTGTTTCCCAGGCTGGAGTGCAGTGGCATGATCTCAGCTCACTCCAACCTCTGTCTCCTGGGTTCCAGCCATTCTTCTGCCTCAGCCTGCCGAGCAGCTGGGCCTACAGGTATCTGCCATTATACCTGGTTAATTTTTGTATTTCTTTTGTTGTTTGTTTGTTTTTTGGTATGGAGTCTCACCCAGTCGCCCAGACAGGAGTGGAATGGCGAGATCTCGACTCATTGCAACCTCCCAGGTCAAGCAATTATCCTGTCTCAGCCTCCTGAGTAGGTGGGATTACAGGTGTGCACTACCACACCTGGCTAATTTTTGTATCTTTTTTTTTCTTAATTTTTTTTTTTTAATAGAGACGAGGTTTCACCACGTTGGCCAGGCTGGTCTTGAACCCCTGACCTCAGGTGATCCACCCACAGCCTCCCAAATTGCTGGGATTACAGGTGTGAGCCACCGCACCCAGCCTAATTTTTGTATCTTTAGTAGAGATGGGGTTTCACCATGTTGGTCAGGCAGGTCTACTGTTGACCTTGTGATCCGTTCGCCTCAGCCTCCCAGGTGCTGGGATTACAGGCATGAGCCACTGCGCCCAGCCGGACCCTCTTTTTTTTGGGAGGGGGACCCTCTTTTTGACATGTGTGAGCATAGATAGCAAGCAAGGCTGTGCAGGAAAGGGACATGCTTCCAGACTGACCAGGACAGGGACATCATTAAGGGTGGGAATGTCTAAAGAGCATCATAGGAGAGTTGAGACCAACACGCAAGTGTTGGAACTGGTGGTTGAGGCAAGAGAAAGGACTTTTGAAGTTTTTAGATACTGGGTCTTGCTTATAGCTCATAGCGATCATAGCTTACTGCAGGCTCGAACTGCTGGGCACAAGTGGCCCTCCCAACTCAGCCTTCAGAGTAGCTAGGATGACTGGTGAGCACCGCTGCACCGGGCTAGGGTTAATTATTGCTCTACATTTTAAAATATACTTTGTGCCGGGTGCAGTGGCTCAAGCCTGTAATCCCAGCACTTTGGGAGGCCGAGGCGGGTGGATCACGAGGTCGAGAGATCGGACCATCCTGGTCAACATGGTGAAACCCCGTCTCTACTAAAAATACAAAAAATTAGCTGGGCATGGTGGCACATGCCTGTAATCCCAGCTACTCAGGAGGCTGAGGCAGGAGAATTGCCTGAACCCAGGAGGCGGAGGTTGCGGTGAGCCAAGATCGCGCCATTGCACTCCAGCCTGGGTAGCAAGAGCGAAACTCCGTCTCAAAAAAAAAACCGCTTTGTACTGGGTTTGCATAGGCCGTTTCCCCTCTGTCTGCAGGTTATTGATGTCCCCATCTCTCTGCATAGCTGCAAAGGGGACCAAGGAGGCATTACTGTGGTAACAGCCTTGGCGGGGTCAAGGAGTTCCTTGTATGGCTTTCACACTCTGACCGGCTGAGGTCCAGGCCCCAGATCTGTGGTAATGCTGCCCATTGAGCCACCACCTGGACTGAGGAGCAGAAACGAGGTCCCCAGGCCACAGCAGAGACCTGCCGACACCACCTCCGTCATCAGCCCTGATTTGGGGCCATGCTCTCAGATGTCCCTCATCCTCCTGCCCAGTGAAGCAGTGGCTGCTCTAGCTAAAACTGCCAGAGAGAGGGCTTGGCTATGCCTTGAATTAGAGCGTTGGTGATGAAAGGGACCCAAAGTGGGAACAGCCTGACTGTCCCCATCCATTAGGCAGAGAGGAAAAGCATGGTGCTCCCCCTGCTGGGAAATACCCTGGGAGTCACAAGATGAACCAGCTGTGTGGACATTACTAGGTCTTTTTTTTTTTTTTTTTTTTTTTTTTTTTTTTAAGAGATGGGATCTCCTTCAGTTGTCCAGGCTGGAGTGCAGGGGCACAATCTTGGCTCACTGCAGCCTCGAACTCCTGGGCTCAAGCGATCCTCCTACCTTAGGCTCTCAAGTAGCTGAGACCACAGTTATGTGCCACCACATCCAGATTAAAGTGCACAGTGGGAACCATTCGGAGCTGAGCAAGATGCAGGCAGGAAAAGCAGAGAAGTGGGAGCTGTGGTTGTGAACACTGTGCTCCTGGCCAGGCATGGGGAGGCAGGTAGCTTTCTGGAGAACATCCTGCCAGCTATAATCAGATACCCTGGGACCCCTACAGAAAGGGGGACACAGCCCCATCCTGGCCAACACAAGGCCAATGCATGGGTCCTTCAGGGAACCTGTGGCTATGGCACAGTGGCATGCTTTTCACCCCTTTCACCCTGCACACATTCTCTCCAGCACCTTTTATTTTTATTTTGAGACATGGTCCTGGTCTTTTACCCCATGCTGGAGTGCAGTGGGGTGATCACAGCTCATTGCAGTTTCAACCTCCCAGGTTGAAGCAATGCTCCTGCCTCAGCATCCAGAGTAGCTGGGAACACAAGTGCATGCCACCATATGTGGCTTATTTAAAAAAAAAAAAAAAAAAAAAAAAAAAAAAAAAAACACTTTTGTAAAGATGGAGTCTGGCCTTGTTGCTTATGCTGGGTTTTTTTGTTGTTGTTTGTTTTTTTGTTTTTGTTTTTGTTTGAGATGGAGTCTCGCACTGTCACCCAGGCTGGACTGCCGCAGTGCGATCTTGGCTCACTGCAACCTCCGCCTCCCAGCTTCAAGAAATTCTCCTGCCTCAGCCTCCTGAGTAGCTGGGATTACAGGTGTATGCCACAATGCCCAGCTAACTTTTGTATTTTTAGTAGAGTAGGGGTTTCACCATGTCGGCCAGGCTGATCTTGAACTCCTGACCTCAGGTGATCCGCCTGCCTCTGCCTCCCAAAGTATGGGATTACAGGCATGAACCACTGCACCTGGTCTCAGGCTGGTTTTGAACTCCTGGGCTCAAGGAATCCTCCCGCCTCTGCCTCCCAAAGTGCTGGGATTACAGGCATGAGCCACCACACCCAGCCTCCAGGACTTCTGTCCTGAGCTTTGCAGGGTCTGTTTTTCCTCTTAAGAGTTATACTTCTTGCCAGGTGCGGTGGTGCATGCCGGTAGTCCCAGCTACTTGAGAGGCTGAGGTGGGAGGATCGCTTGAGCCCAGGAGTTCTGGGCTGTAGTGCACTATGCCAATCGGGTGTCCGCACTAAGTTCGGCATCAATATGGTGACCTCCAAGGAGCAAGGGACCACCAGGTTGCCTAAGGAGGGGTGAACTGGCCCAGGTCGGATACGGAGCAGGTCAAAACTCCCGTGCTGATCAGTAGTGGGATCGTGCCTGTGAATAGCCACTGCACACTCCAGCCTGGGCAACATAGAGACGCCATCAAACACACAAAACAAGAAAAGAGTTGTACTTCTCGTGCTTTTCTGGCTAATATTCCTTTCTGAACAACCATCACTGCACAACTGCCACTGAATTTTTTTTTTTTTTTTTTTTGAGACCCAAGTCTCACTCTGTTGCCCAGGCTGGAGTGCAGTGGCATGATCTCAGCTCACTGCAACCTCTGCCTCCCAGGTTCAGGCGATTGTCCTGCCTCAGCCTCCCAAGTTGCTGGGATTGCAGGTGTGCACCACCACGCCCAGCTAGTTTTTATATTTTTAGTATAGATGGGTTTCACCATGTTGGCCAGGCTGGTCTCGAACTCCTGAACTGAAGTGATGCACTCTCCTCGGCTTCCCAAAGTGCTGAGATTACAGGCATGAGCCACTGTGGCTGGCCGCCACTGACAGTTTTCACTGGCACTTGTTGTAGTCCCAGATGCCACCTGCCACCTGTGCTAGGGGCTTCAGAGTGCCTAGCTGCAGGTTGAGGTCCTGGTCTTGTCACTGCTGCTTGCTGAGCCTGCTTCCGATGCTGGGATTTGCCTCCCAAGGGTGTGTTTGGGTCTGTAGAGAAGATCCTCCTTACACGTCACATTTACTTCCCCACAGGCCATTCCTTAGCATCTCCTACTGCCTGGCCTCCTCCTTAGTCCCTGTGGCCGGTACAGCTCTCATTCCATATTCTTAAATGATTTTAAAATATTTTTCTTTTTCTTCTATTTTCTTTTTATAGAGATGGGGGTCTCATATTGCTCAGGCTGGTCTTGAACTTCCTGCTTCAAGCAATCTTCTTGTCTTAACCTACCAAAGGGCTGGGATTACAGGTATGAGCCACTGCACCTGGACTAAAATATCTTTTTTTTTTTTTTTTTGAGACGGAGTTTCACTCTTGTTACCCAGGCTGGAGTGCAATGGCGCGACCTCGGCTCACTGCAACCTCCGCCTCCCGGGTTCAGGCAATTCTCCTGCCTCAGCCTCCTGAGTAGCTGGGACTACAGGCACGTGCCACCATGCCCAGCTAATTATTTGTATTTTTAGTAGAGACGGGGTTTCACCATTTTGACCAGGATGGTCTCGATCTCTTGACCTCGTGATCCACCTGCCTCGGCCTCCCAAAGTGCTGGGATTACAGGCTTGAGCCACCGTGCCCAGCTAAAATATCTTTCTATAATTGAATCTGTAGGTCAGACCTACCACTCTGCTGTAGTGGTAGAAACTGAACTTCGGTTAGGAGATTTTCCTGTCTTTCCCGCCGGGGTGTGTCACTGTCAGAGGCAGACTGTCAGATCTCTGCAGCATGACCCTCTTCCTTGTTCCCAACCTTTTCTGTCAGTCACTGTCTGCTCCCTCTCTTGGTTGGCTGCCCCTCAATGACCTATTATTGTTATTGCCATAGATCCCCGAGCAGCACTCCCTCTCCCGCAGCTGCCATTCCAGTCTTGTTGCACAGTATGATAAGAATGCCCTCTTGGCTTCTGATGGTTAAATGTTGCCATCCAGAACAGTTAAATTCCATTCCAGAATCCTGTCATCCCCAAGGCACCAGGGAGCCAAGTTCCATAGTAGTGGCTTCTAGCCACAGAGGACAGCCACTGGCAGCTTTCAGTGACTCCAGTGCCCCCTCGCTAGCACATTCTGCATTGCCTTTGTGAAGGGAGCCTTCTCTGGGAAACTCCATGAAACACCTTCTGGTCTCATGTTATAAATCCATTCTAACATTCCCACTTCCCTGAGCCTTCCTCTCTACCTTATTAACTGTAGGCCACTATGGTGTCCAAGCTTCTGGGGGCCGTCTGGCAGCATATGAAGACAAGCCAGGGGTCCTTTGACAGGACTTTAGATCCTGAGTGTTGGGGGATGCTCCCTTGTCAATCAGTTTCCTACCGGTCTTATATTGCCCCCTCCCCACCTGGATCTGGTTCCCTCAAGATTGCTCCCACAAGTGTTCTCCCAGGTTCTGCAACTTTTTGGGTGACTGAGCTATTTCCTCCTAGAGTAGGAAGTATTTCACTGCTTGGGCTTTGCTGAAATATGATCCTGCTTATTGGTCTGGAGGCAATGAGAGGAGGTGGATCTTGAGGAGAATTCGTGTTACACTACAGGGCACTCACCTGTAACGGGGGAGATCTCTGCACTGTCTCCAGGCTAGCAAAGTTGTCCTCCTCTGTCAATGGGAAGAAGGCAGTTTCTGCTGGCCAGGATGGTTCAGGGGACTCTGGGGGCTCAAGGTTCTTTGGTACATCCACCCAAACATTCCATGGCAGGCCTCAGGGTCTCATTTCTTCCCTTTAAAAGCCCCCAGTGGCCTGGATACTGTGGTTCATGCCTATAATCCTAGAGGTTTGGGAGGCCAAGGCAGGAGGGTCAGTTGGGGCCAGGAGTCCAAAACCAGCCTGAACAACATAGCAAGATCCCTGTCTCTACAAAAATAAAAATCATAAAAGCCCCACTTTAGGACAGGAAAACTACTGAGGATGCACAAGTGTCCTTCGCACTTCTGCTGCCCTTGTGATGAAATCCTGGGTCTCGTTTTCAGCATCCTCTGCCTCCTGGCCATGGGAGCAAGGTTTTCTTTACATGTTGCCTTGGGAAAGTTCCTGGCTTTCACAGCATGCTCTGAGTAGATAGCAGGCTGAACTGTTTCTTTCATTCTCTTTCTTCTAAGCTTCTAAGGTGATTTAGTAAAGCTAGCCACCTCCATAATCCTTGCAACGGCAGCTGCTTCCACATCTTTCAAGTGACAAAGCTGCTGCATAAGATAAGTTTTCTCTTCAACTTCTATCTCTGAATCTATTCTGATCACAGGTAAGAGTCTTCAGGGCACAAGGAGGTTATCACCAACTCTCTCTGTGTGTGTGTCTTTGTTGACTTCTGAATAGTAAGTGATCCACTTTCAGATTCCTATTCCTAGGTCTGTCTTCTGGTACTACTTCCAGTATTCACTGCCTTAGCTTGAATCTTCACAAAAACAGAGCTTGATCCTGGAACTTGGGCACAGTTAATTTGGTAGATTCCAGGAAACCAGTGAGAGATCGGGAAGAGTGACCCTGGGTACAGAGCCATGAGCCACAGCTGTGGCTGCAGTCAGAGCAGGGCTGACCAGATGTAACCAGAGTCCCAACAGTATCCTGGACACCTCTTCTGTCTCCTAGGGGTGCAGAAATCTGTGACAATGGCTAAGCGGTATCTGCTTCCCTGGATTCAGGTGCCTATCTCTTGTGGAGCTTTGTTCATTCTAGAAATATTTGGAGAGGGCCGAGCATCGTGGCTCATGCCTGTAATCCCAGCACTTTGGGGGCCAAGGTGGGCAGATCAGTTGAGGTCAGGAGTTTGAAGCCAGCCTGGCCAACATGGCGAAAGCCTGTCTCTACTAAGAACACGAAAATTGGCTGAGTGTGGTTCTGCGTACCTCTAATCCCAGCTATTCAGGAGGCTGAGGCAGGAGAGTCGCTTAAACTTGGGAGGCAGAGGTTGCAGTGAGCCAAGATTGCACCACTGCACACTAGCCTGGGCAACAGAGTGAGACTCTGTCTCAAAAAAAAAAAAAAAAGAAGAAAAAAAGACTGGGCGAGGGGGCTCATGCCTGTATTCCCAGCACTTTGAGAGGCTGACGTGGGTGGATCACAAGGTCGCAGATCACAGGGTCAGGAGTTCAAGAGCAAGCTGACCGATATGGTGAAACTCCGTCTCTACTAAAGATATAAATATTATTGTTCACCAGCAAGTAATTCCTTATGGTGAAAAAAAAAAAAAAAAAAGAAAAATACAAAAATTAGCTGGGCATGGCCGGGCATGGTGGCTCATGCCTGTAATCCCAGCATTTTGGGAGGCTGAGATGGGTGGATCACAAGGTCAGGAGTTCAAGACCAGCCTGGATAAGATGGTGAAACCCCATCTCTACTAAAGGGACAAAAATTAGCGAGGTGTGGTGGTACATGCCTGTAATCCCAGCTCCTCGGGAGGCTGAGGCAGGAGAATTGCTTGAACTTGGGTGGCAGAGGTTGCAGTGAGGCGAGATTGCGCCACTGCACTCCAGCCTGGGACTCACTCAACAGAGTGAGACTCCATCTCAAAAAAAAAAAAAAAAATTAGCCGGTCATGGTGGTGGGCACTCTGTAGTCCCAGCTACTTGGGAGGCTGAGGCAGAAGAATCACTTGAACCCAAGAGGCGAAGGTTGAAGTGAGCTGAGATTGCACCACTGCAGTCCGGCCTGGACAACAAAGCAAGACTCCGTCTCGAATAAAAAAATAAACAGGAATATCTGGAAAGGGCCAAATAAGTGAGCAGCACTTCTCCACACTGAGATACGGGACAGAACAGAACAAGCCCCACAGAGCTTATGTTTTAGTTGGGGGAGACTAACAATAAATAAAATTTGTGGTAGGTCAGTGTTCGTAGGTGCTGGAAAACGTGAAGTGCGAAGGGAGAACTTGTTGCGCAGACACCTCAAATAAGTGAGAGGGAAAGAAACTGGCAAAGCCCTGGGAAGGCGCATCTGTGAGGGAAATCAGAGGGAATCGGAGGAGCATGGTGCCCTAGACACCGAGGGAAGGCGGGGTTTCAAGGAGAAGGAGGGGTCACCTCACGAGACGCTGCTGACGCACTGCGAAGAGGACAGAAAACAGGGCGGAAGCCGTAACCACGTGGAGGGCACGGCGTCCTTGACAACAGCAGGTTGGGGAGAGTGAGAGGTGAGAAATCGGAAGTTCAAGGTAGACCAGGCCCAGTGGCTCATGCCTGTAATCCCAGTACTTTGGAAGGCCAAGGTAAGAGGGTCACTTGAGCCCAGGAGTTCGAGACCAGCCTGGGCCACATAGTGAGACCCCCTTCATCTCTTCTTTTTCTTTTCTTTTTTTTTTTGAGATGGAGTCTCACTCTGTCTTCCAGGCTGGAGTGTAGTGGTGCAATCTCAGTTCACTGCACCCTAAGCCTCCTGAGTAGCTGGGACTACAGTCAGGTGCCACTATGCCCGGCTAATTTGTGTATTTATAGTAGAGACGGGGTTTTGCCATCTTGGCCAGGCTAGTGTCAAACTCTTGACCTCGTGATCCACCCCCGCAACTCCGGCCTCCCAAAGTGCTGGGATTATAGGTGTAATTTTTGTATTTTTAGTAGAGACAGGGTTTCACCATATCAGCCAGGCTGCTCTTGAACTCCTGACTTCAAGTGATCCACCTACCTTGGCCTCCCAAAGTGTTGGGATTACGGGCATGATGCACCACTCCTGGCCTTTTTTTTTCTTTTTATAGAGACAGGATCTCACTTTGTTGCCCAGGCTGGTCTCAAACTCCTGGCATCAAGCAATCTTCCTGCTTTGGCCTCCCAAAGTACTTCGATTATAAACATGAGCCACCACACTTGGCCCAAGACCCCCAGGTCTACAAAAAACAAAAAGTTAGGCCGGGCGCAGTGGCTTACATCTGTAATCCCAGTACTTTGGGAGGACAAGGCAGGCAGATCACCCAAGGTCAGGAGTTCAAGATCAGCCTGGCCAACATGGTTAAACCCTGTCTCTACTAAAAACACAAAAAGAAATAGCCAGGCGTGGTGGTACATGCCTCTAGTCCCAGCTACTTGGGAGGCTCAGGTGGGAGGATCACTTGAGCCCAGGAGTTTGAGACTCAAGTGAGCCATGATCACACCACTGCACTCCAGCCTGGATGACACAATAAGTCCCCATCTCTAAAAAAGAAAAAGAAGAAGTTAGAGGGGGTTAAGAGCAAACAAAGCATGCCTATAATCCCAGCACTTTGGGAGGCCGAGGCAGGTGGATCATGAAGTAAGGAGATCAAGACCTGCCTGACCAGTGTGGTGAAACCCCGTCTCTACTTTAAAAAATACAAAAATTAACCAGGTGTGGTGGCATGAGCCTGTAGTCCCAGTTACCCAGAAGGCTAAGGCGGGAGAATGTCTTGAGCCTAGGATGTGGAGGTTGCAGTGAGCCTAGATTGTGCCATTGCACTCCAGTCTGGGTGACAGAGCGAGACTGTCTCAAAAAAAAAAAAAAAAAAAAAAAAAAAAAAAAGCGAACAGAGAAGGGAGGAATTGGAGATGTGAATATAAGCAACCTTTTGGAAGTTAGTTATAAAGGGAAGCAAAGAAACGACACAATAGCTGGAAGGGGATTCTCCTGCCTCAGCTTCCCAAGCAGCTGGGACTACAGGTGTGCACTACACCATGCCTGGCTAAGTTCTGTATTTCTAGGAGAGATGAGGTTTCACCATGTTGGTCAGACTGATCTCGAATTCCTGACCTCGGATGATCTCACTGCGTTGGCTTTCCAAAGTGCTGGGATTACAGGCATGAGCCACTGTGCCCTGCCTTTTTTGTTTTGTTTTGAGACAGAGACTCACTCTGTCACCTAGGCTGGAGTGCAGTGGCTCTATCACGGCTCAGTGTAGCCTTGACCTCCCCAGGCTTGTGATCCTCCCACCTCAGCCTCCAGAGTAGCTAGGAATACAGGCACAAGCCATCTCACCTGCCTTCCTTTATAGTTACACACAACACGTTTTCTTCTTTCCTTCCTTCCTTCCTTCTCTTTTCTTTCTTCCTTTCTTTCTTTTCTTTTTTCTCTTCTTTTCTTTCTTTTTGATGGAATCTTGCTCTGTCACCCAGCTGCAGTGCAGTGGCACTATCTCGGCTCACTGCAACCTCTTCCTCCCAGGTTCAAGCAATTCTCCTGCCTCAGTCTCCTGAGTAGCTGAGACTACAGGGGTTGCCACCATGCCTGGCTAATTTTTTTGTACTTTAGTAGAGACGGGGTTTCACCATGTTGGTCTTGAACTCCTGACCTCATGATCCGCCTGCCTCAGTCTCCCAAAGTGTTGGGATTACAGGAGTGAGCCTCCGCACCTGGCCAACACATTTACTTTATCTGTAAATCCACTTAGGTTTTTTCAGTATCTTGGCTATTGTGAATAACGTTGCAATGAACATGGGAGTGCAGATAAATCTTCAATGTACTGATATCATTTCCTTCAGGTACATACTCAGAAGTGAAATTGCTGGGTCATGTGGGTAGTTCTATTTTTAATTTCTTGAGGAACCTCTGTACTGTTTTCCATAATGGCTGTATTAATTTACATTCCTACCAACAGCAGGGCATATTTTTTGAGATCTGAAATCTTCTCTTACATAACCATGATAAAGTCTCACCTTTAGTACAGTTAACATTGATACATACTTTTTTTTTTTTTTTTGAGACAGAGTTTCACTCATTCCTGTCCTCTCGTTCCTGTCCTCCCTGTTGTTCCTGACTCCGGGTAAACTTGGTGGGTCCCTGTAACTGTCTGACTCTAGACTTCCGCTTCTGCACAAGAGGGATGCTCCCTCATGAGCTTGTGGGGATCCTCACATGCTGAGCTTTTTACTTAAAAAAAAAAAAAAAAAAAAAAAAAAAAAAAAAAAAAAAAAAGCACATGACTAAATGAGTATATTTTCATTGCAAAAAAAAAAAAAAAATCAAAACATGGAACAGCAGAAGTTCAAGTTTTTTTTTTTTTTTTTTTTTTTTTTTTTTGAGACGGGGTTTCGCTCTTGTTACCCAGGCTAGAGTGCAATGGCACGATCTCGGCTCACCGCAACCTCCGCCCCCTGGGTTCAAGCAATTCTCCTGCCTCAGCCTCCTGAGTAGCTGGGATTACAGGCACGCGCCACCATGCCCAGCTAATTTTTGTATTTTTAGTAGAGACGGGGTTTCACCATGTTGACCAGGATGGTCTCGATCTCTCGACCTCGTGATCCACCCGCCTCGGCCTCCCAAAGTGCTGGGATTACAGGCTTGAGCCACCGCGCCCGGCGCAAGAAGTTCAAGTTTTTGTTCTCCAAACTTCCTCACCCCCCTGCCACCTGCCCAGTTCCTGCCCTTCCCTTTCTGGGTATCCATTTAGACTGTTTCCTTCACATTTGCTTACAGACGTAGACTTGTATAACAAAGAGTTTTTGGTTTTGGTGTTTCCCTCTAACATTTTGTCCTGAAAAACCTACAGAAAAGTTGAAATAATGACAGAATGAACACTCTTGCAACCACGCAGGTTTTAGAGTGAACACTTCGCTGTGCTGTTATCACACACCTCATTCACCCACGCTTCCCTCCCTCCATCCGTCCTTGTACACTTTCACTTTAGCACACAGTGAGTTGCACCAATCCAGAGTCAACATCGTGTAAGGGCTTTTTGTTTTGTTGATGTTGTTTTTTGAGACAGGGTCTTGTTCTGTCACCCAGGCTGGAGTGAAGTGGCATGATCTTGGCTCACTGAAACCCTTGCCTCCTGGGCTCAAGTGATCCTCCCGCCTTAGCCTTCTAAGTAGCTAGGACCACAGGCGCACACCACCATGCTCCGCTAATTTTTGTATTTTTTTTTTTTTTTTTTGAGACGGAGTTTCGCTCTTGTTACCCAGGCTGGAGTGCAATGGCACGATCTCGGCTCACCGCAACCTCCGCCTCCTGGGTTCAGGCAATTCTCCTGCCTCAGCCTCCTGAGTAGCTGGGATTACAGGCACGCGCCACCATGCCCAGCTAATTTTTTGTATTTTTAGTAGAGACGGGGTTTCACCATGTTGACCAGGATGGTCTCGATCTCTTGACCTCGTGATCCACCCGCCTCGGCCTCCCAAAGTGCTGGGATTACAGGCTTGAGCCACCGCGCCCAGCCAATTTTTGTATTTTTTTAGAGATGGGGTTTCACCATGTTGTTCAGGCTGATCTTGAACTCCTGAGCTCAAGCTATCTGCCCACCTAGGCCTCCCAAAGTGCTGGGATTACAGGTGTGAGCCACTGCACCTGGCCCGTATTCTTTTTTTTTTTTTTTTTTTGAGACGGAGTTTCGCTTTTATTACCCAGGCTGGAGTGCAATGGCGCGATCTCGGCTCACCGCAACCTCCGCCTCCCGGGTTCAGGCAATTCTCCTGTCTCAGCCTCCTGAGTAGCTGGGATTACAGGCACACGCCACCATGCCCAGCTAATTTTTTGTATTTTTAGTAGAGACGGGGTTTCACCATGTTGACCAGGATGGTCTCGATCTCTTGACCTCGTGATCCACCCGCCTCGGCCTCCCAAAGTGCTAGGATTACAGGCTTGAGCCACCGCGCCCGGCTTGGCCCGTATTCTTTACTTTAAAACTTCAGAAGATAACTTATCTCAAAGAAAAATTTACTAAAATTAAGGATTTCTAATTGGCTGCTTCTTTTTGTTTTTAATTTGTGGTAAGAACATTTAACATGGGGTCTACCCTCTTCACAAATTAAGTGTACAATGCAGTGTTACAGACTCCAGGCACGACGTTGTGCAGCAGATCTCCAGAACATGTTCATGTTGCATTGCTGAAACTTTCAACAGCAACTGCCCACTTCCTCCTCCCCTCAGCCCCGGAAACCACCATTGTACTCTCTGCTTCTGTGAGTTTGACTATTTTAATTAATTAATTAATTAATTATTTTAGACAGAGTCTCGCTTTGTTGCCTGGGCTAGAGTGCAGTGGCATGATCTTAGCTCACTGCAACCTCTGCTTCCCGGGTTTAAGCGATTCTCCTGTCTCGGTCTCCCAAGTACCTGGGATTACAGGCGCCTGCCACCATGCTGGGAGAAATTTTAAAATATTTTTTAGTAGAGATGGAGTTTCACCACGTTTGCCAGGCTGGTTTTGAACTTCTGACATCAAGTGATCTACCTGCCTCAGCCTCCCAAAGTGCTGGGATTACAGGCATGAGCCACTGCACCCAGCTGGCTGCTTTCTCTTTCTATCCTTCCTTCCTTCCTTCCTTCCTTCCTTCTCTCTTTCTTTCTTTCTGTATTTCTTTCCCTCTTTCTCTCTTTCTTTCTTTGCTTCTTTCCTTTTCTTTCCTTTCTTTTTTTTGAGAGAGTCTAACTCTGTCCCCCAGGCTGGAGTGCAGTGCTGCGATGTCGGCTCACTCCAACCTCTGCCTCCCAGGTTCAATGGATTCTCCTGCCTCAGCCCCACGAATAGCTGAGATTATAGGCATGTGCCATCATGCCTGGCTAATTTTTGTATTTCTAGTAGAGAATGGGTTTCAGTATGTTGGCCAGGCTGGTCTCAAACTCCTGATCTCTAGTGATTCGCCTGCCTCAGCTTCCCAAAGTGCTGGGATTACAGGCATGAGCCACCACGCCCAGCTGGCGATTTCTTTCTAGGTAGATGGTGATGTCATGTTCAAATTATGACAATTTTGTCTCATCTTCCAGTCCTTACATCTTTTCTTTCTTTTTCTTTTCTTGGAAAAAGAAATAAAAATACTCAGGACAATGGAGTTCTGTGTTAAACCACAGGAGATTACTGAGTATTTTTGTGTTAATTAATCCTGACCTTAAAGGATTAATTAATTAAGGATCTTTGTAATTTTCTTTGTCGAGCAAAATTTTGAGGTAAGGTTTTGGTGTATGAAATTTACTAGTTGATAAAGTTTCTTCCAGCCTTTTTTTTTTTTTTTTTTTTTGAGACGGAGTTTCGCTCTTGTTGCCCAGGCTGGAGTGCAATGGCGCGATCTCGGCTCACCGCAACCTCCACCTCCTGGGTTCAGGCAATTTTCCTGCCTCAGCCTCCTGAGTAGCTGGGATTACAGGCACGTGCCACCATGCCCAGCTAACTTTTTCTATTTTTAGTAGAGACGGGGTTTCACCATGTTGACCAGGATGGTCTCGATCTCTTGACCTCGTGATCCACCCGCCTCGGCCTCCCAAAATGCTGGGATTACAGGCTTGAGCCACCGTGCCCAGCCCTCTTCCAGTCTTAATTATAAGTCTTATAAGTGAGTCTTAATTAGCCAGGCAGTCAGCCTGTCCAGCGTCAGCCAGGGTCTGGCCAGAGTGGCCCCTGGGAGGTGTGGGGAGTGGTCTGTTCAGGCCCAGCCCTTCCCTCTTCATTCTCCTGGGAGACAGTCACAGGAGCTTGTTTGTAGCCCAAGGACCCCCCACAGCCCCTCCCTCCCTATGGATCCCTTCCCTGGGCATAGGCCTGAGTGTGCAGCCTGGGTAGCTGCTAGCACCAGAGATGGGGCCTGTCTGCACCCAGGGGAGTCTCCTGTAGTCAGTTCCAGTTCCGGAAATCCTGGTGGGGGTGGGTGGCAGGCAGCAGGGGGTCCATTGGTTTATGGTAGCTCTCTAGGGCTGGCTGCCCACACCACCTACCCCTCAGCAGGCTGGCTCTGGACATAGCAGTTGGCCAAGTCCCAGCCAGCCTGTCTTGGCAGCTCCTCCTCCTGCCTGCCAGGGTGACTTCACTTTCTCAGGTCTGCTGAGTGATGTGCAGGTCACTGATTCAGCCCTGAGCTCAGCCAGGACACAGCAGGAAGAGGAGGGGCTGGCCCCACAGCACCCCAGGACAGGTTCCTGGGCCCTCCCACCCCAAGGCCCCGTGAGCTTCCCTTCCTTCTTCTCTCTGTGGCTGGGTGCAGGCCAGACCTCAAGAGGCAGCTGGAGGATGGGGAAAGAACAGGGAGTTTCTCTGTGGAGGCTGAGAATCCCCATCCAACCTCGCCCCAGGACCCCCCAGCACAGGTCCAGTGGCTTCCCCTTGTTAGAGGTGAATGTGATCCTGGGCATCATTTCTTTGGGGGAAAACTGGATTCTTTGGGGCTCCAGTTCCTCTCTGCTGCTGGCTGTCCTAGGCTGTCAGCCTCACATCCCATGTTCTCCTGTAGAGGGGGGAAAGGCACCCCCTCCCCCCTCCCCCCATGAGGCTGAACATGGCCGCATTCTCCTATAGAAGTTCACTGCTTCTTTGAATAAACATAGAAATTGATCATCCCAGTCTTAAAGAAAGTTACATTTGTCTCAGTGGCCTTGGCTTCTTAGGAAACCTCCCAGAGAGCAGTTCAGGGAGCTGAAATTTACCAGCTCCAGGCCTGACTGGGACAGGCCTGCCCCTCACCCCTCCTGACTGCCTGTTGACCAGTGCCTCTACCTCCCAGCTCCCTAGCTCTTATATTTCTTCCTGGCCAGGCCTCTAGAACCCCAGCCCTCTGCACTGCCCTGGATGCTGACAAAGGCTCTCCTGCCCCACTGCCCAGCTTTTTCCCTCCTCCTGCCTTTGGCCCCACAGAGGCCGAGCTCCACGTGCCTCTCCCTCTGAGAAATGGCTGAGGGTGCGCTGTGCAGGGGAACCTGGAGCTGGGGTAGGGATGAGGGGTTGGGAGAGGGCACTGTTCTCAGAGTCCTCTGGGTCGCAACTCCAGCAGTCCCAGATCTTGCATCCCCATCTGGCTTCCATGTCCTCTGTGCAAGGGAAAGGGCTCAACACAGGGACTCTGTGGAAACGGCGCAACTGGTGAAAGGAGCGGCTGTGCTTGAAGACGTGCGCAGACCCAGGGTACTGATGGCCTTTCCAGCACCGGCCCAGCGCCTGGTTGCTACCCCCACACTCCTATCCCTGCCAGGGCTCGCCCGCTCCTACCGCGCCCTCCCGCTCCTACTGCGCCCTGTTTTGACCCCTGCCAGGCGGCGCGCCCTCCCCCGCGTCCTGCGCCTGCACCTTCCCGCACCGCTCCTACCCCTGCTCCAGGGACCCTGCTCCTACTCGTGGCCCGCTGCTCCCACCTAGCGCTGCCCCTTCCCGCCCTCCAAAGCAGTCGGCACCCTCCTGGCTCGACAGTGATCAGAGCAGGACGCGCAGTGGCTGAATACTCTGGAGTCCCTGCCCAGAGGTGCCACTCTCATGTCAGCCACACCCAGGCAGACTTGGGGTGGCCAGGCTTAGCACCATACCCCGCCGCGGAGACCCACCGGCCAGAGCCACCTTCCCTCCAGTAGCAGCCCCAGCGCGCACTGGGGATACCAAAGGCGACATCCGTTGCTGCCGCGGCTGTTCAGCAAAGATAAGTCCTGCCAGCTGCAGGTTGCCAAACCCCGCAGCGGCCTGGAGCGCCAAGCTGGGAATCGACGCTCTGAGAATCCCTTTCTGCTTGCGCAGCGGGATTCGTCACTGCCAGGTCGGCTGGTAGCGCACTGGCGGGGCGGCGTCAGGGCAGGTCTCCGGCAGGAGCAGCCGCCTGCGGACAGCGAGTCAGGGGTCAGAACCCAGCACAGAACCCAGTGCCCAGAACCCAGCGCAGCGGGAGTTCCCAGCGTGGTTGTCCCGAACACCAAAGCCGCGTCCTAAAGCAAACTGGACAGCCCTTTCGGGGCAGGTGTTGGGGCAGGGCCAGGAAGCCCAGAAAGCTGCGGCTTACGTGGGATTTGCTGTTTTTGCAGATGTCAGAGTCCTGGTTTCCTTTCTGAGCTCTACCTCCTCATTCCTCCTCCGGCTCTGCTGCTTTGGATGGCAGAGGAGTGCAAACGCTGCTTTGCTCTTAGGCAGCGCTGCTTTGCTCTCCTGCATTTTGCCATCCTGGTCCTTAAAAACCTAAAAGCCTGTGGTTTCTGGGGTGGTTCCCTTGGAGGGGCTGCAGTGTGCTGATACCCAGCCTGCAGCTTGGGAGTTCTGTGCCACTGTCTGGCAGGGCACCTGAAGATGTGGCTTTGGGGCCATGGGAGGGTTCAGGGCAAACATTTATGGGTGCAAGTTTTGGGGCTGTGTGGGGCCGGGGGTTCTGCTTCACTGAAGACGGGGTGCAGTATGTGGCTCTGGGTGTCGGGGCAGGGTTGCTGCAGTGCAGAGGACAGAGGTGGTGTCCAGGAGGAGGAGTCCTGGGCATCAAAAGTCAGGGTGAGGCCGGGCGTGGTGGCTCAAGCCTGTAATCCCAGCACTTTGGGAGGCCGAGGCGGGTGGATCACGAGGTCGAGAGATCGAGACCATCCTGGTCAACATGGTGAAACCCCGTCTCTACTAAAAATACAAAAAAATTAGCTGGGCATGGTGGCACGTGCCTGTAATCCCAGCTAC
Organism: Saimiri boliviensis; assembly: GCF_048565385.1. Classification (NCBI taxonomy): domain Eukaryota; kingdom Metazoa; phylum Chordata; class Mammalia; order Primates; family Cebidae; genus Saimiri; species Saimiri boliviensis. The sequence goes on from NC_133468.1 coordinate 4,904,156, forward strand.
TCAGGAGGCTGAGGCAGGAGAATTGCCTGAACCCAGGAGGCGGAGGTTGCGGTGAGCCGAGATCGCGCCATTGCACTCCAGCCTGGGTAACTAGAGCAAAACTCTGTCTCAAAAAAAAAAAAAAAAAAAAAAAAAAAGTCAGGGTGACAGAGCAGGAGCACCGTCATCTCAGACAAACACAGCCACTTGAAGTTCCAGCTCCCTTTCTAGCTTCAGGCATTTCAAGGAAATCACTATAAGCAGCCACAAAGAGCACACAGTAAAACACAGAGGATAGAGTCTGGGCACAGAGGGAGGGGGCAAAGTCTCTGGGGTAACTGCCAAACTTCGCCCTTATACAGCTATTTCTCGCCCCAGTGAAACAGTGCGCCTTAGTAAGCACAATTCCTTTCCCTTCAGGTGCTCTAAGATAGGGCAGCTAAAAGCAGACTCGGGGATATGCCTGCAGCTGCAGAAAGATGTATGTGAACAGACACACAACTCTGCCTTGCAGTTAAGCACAACAAAGAGACACAGAAGCAGTCCAAGCCGCTGATAAACTCTCCCACCCTGAATCCTTAAAAACTCTTTTTATTTTTTTTTTTGAGATGGAGTCTTGCTCTGTCACCCAAGCTGGAGTGCAGTGGCATGATCTCAGCTCACTGGAACCTCCACCTCCCATGTTCAAGCAATTCTCCTGCCTCAGCTTCGAGAGTAGCTGAGACTACAGGCACGTGCCACCATGCCCAGCTAATTTTTTGTATTTTTAGTAGAGACAGGTTTTCACAATGTGACCCAGGATGGCCTCAATCTATTGACATTGTGATCCACCTGCCTCAGCCTCCCAAAGGTCTGGGACTAAAGGCATGAGCCACCTTGCCTGGCCCCAAAACTCTTAATCTGTTAGAGAGTGGGCTCTGACCTAACTCAGCCAGATACCCCTCTCAGGTTTGTTTTCTCTAAAATAAACCTGTCTTGACTGGTGAGCCACCTTTCATGTTTCTTTCCTCTTTCTTTAATTCTTTTTCTTTTTCTTTTATTTATTTATTTATTTATTTATTTTTTTTTTTGAGATGAAGTCTCACTCTGTCACCCAGACTGGAGTGCAATGACGCACTCTGGGCTCACTGCAAACTCCAGGGTTCGAGCAATTCTCCTGCCTCAGCCTCCCAAGTAGGTGGGATTACAGTTGGGTGCTACCACACCTGAATAATTTTTGTATTTTTAGGTAGAGACAGGATTTTACCATGTTGGTCAGGCTGGTCTCAAACCCCTGACTTCATGATCTGCCTGCCGCAGCCTCCTAAAGTTCTGAGATTACAGGTGTGAGCCATAGCACCTGGCTCTTTAATTCTTATGAGGAGTGCTGCTGTGCTGTGAACAGGTTTGGGGGCTGGGTATCAGGGGTACTGCTGTGCTTGGGACAGGGGGTCTAAGGTGAGGGTCTGGTTGTCAGGGAGCAGGGGTTCTGCTGTGCTCAGAATAGGGGGAGCAGGGTTGGGGGTTGGGTGTCAGAGGGTAGGGGTACTGCTATGTTCAGGATGGGGGTACAAGGTGGGGGTCTGATTGTCAGAGGGCAGGGGTGCTGCCGTGCTGAGAACAGAAGGAGCAGTGTTGGGGGCTGGGTGTCGGGGGCAGGGTTGCTACAGTGCTGAGGACAGAGGTGGTACATACAGGGCAGGGATCCTGGGCGTTAAAAGGCAGGGGTGATGCGATACTGAGGCCAGGGAGTGCAGGGTGGGGTCTGGCTGTCAGGGGACAGGGGTGTAGCTGTGTGAGGACAGAATGTTCAGAGCATTGGCTGGGCATCAGGGGGTGGGGGTGCAGCTGTGCTGAAGACCAGGTATGCAGGGCAGGGGCTGGGTGTTAGGGCACAAGGGTGCTGCTGTTCTGAGAACTGGGTACAGGATGGTGAGCTGAGTATTGGGGCAGCGGTGCAGCTGTGCTGTGGACAGGGGAACTCCTCAGGTTCATGTATTTTCCAAATAAGGACTTGAGCCCAGACGTTTGTGCACCAGCCCTGTGCTCTTGGTCCCTCCATCTGCCACCTTTCTGCCTTGTCTCATCTTAGTATGGGGTTTGCCTGCACAGTCGGTCTGCGCTGTTTTAAATGCAGCACACAGTATGTGTTCCTCCTAACGAACAACTCACATTCAGGAGGCTTATCCCTGCAGACGGTGGACAGTGGACCATGGGTCAAACATGGAGCCCAGTGGTCCCCAGCCTTTCTGACAACAGGCAGGATTAGTTTCATGGAAGATAATTTTTCAACAGACTGGAGTGGAAGGATGCTTTCAGTATGATTCGAGCACATTCATTGGGCACTTTATTTCTATTATTATTTACCCTGTAATTAATGAAATAATTATACAAATCATCATAATGTAGAGTCATATTGACCATCAGCTAATGTGGCCCAGAATAGACGATGCCGGGCTCATGTAGAGGCCCAGCCTCCAGCACTCAGCCCAGTCATGGTTTCTGTGTGCTCGGCCCAGGAATCGCAGCAAGAGGACAAGGGGACCAAGGGCTTTGCCCGAGGGCCTGAGAGGCAGGGTGAGCCCTTGCCTTCCTCCTAGCAGGGTGTGGGAGGCTCATGCATGAGGTGAGCAAGACAGGCTCGGCTGCGGGGCAGCAGAGGCTCCACGGTGCTCCCGTTGCACCCACTGTAGACAAACATTTTTCTTTGCCTCAGAGGTCTGTGAAAAAACAAGTCAAGGTGGTTGATTTCAGTCCAGATGAATATAAAATGAGCCAAGTTATGGTTTGAGTATTCTTGAAATATGCATTTGGTAGAAACTTACTGTATTTAATTTGCATTGTTACGTACGTGACAGTACTTTCCCTACTTTTCAATATAATGATGCCATGTGATTTTTAAAATGTCCCTTGTTCCCCTTGAGAGTATGTCCTCATAACCAAATTCCCCTAGTCATCTTTAATCTCTAGAGTACAGTTTTTCTGTGACACCTAGGTGGCCTTCTACTGTGTGTGATTAAAGGTACAAATAAGTGTTACCAACATCGGGGGTTCTAAAAATTCATGGTCAGCCGCACAGTGTGCTCCATGAGAGAGCAGGGCACAGCCTCTAAACATGATTTAGAGGAAGAAGGCATGAGGACATCCACGCCATGGGGGTAAGCCAAGGTTGGAAGGTCAGGAGAGTCAGTTCAATGTCATGCCTTGGTGCCACTGCACTCCAGCCTGGTGACAGAGCAAGACTCCGGCTCAAAACAAAATTCTTACTTTAATCTGTTTTTTGTAAGGCAGAAGCTGTCACTGTAGCTTACATTTTATTCCTTAAGTAATTTTTCAATTGTTTTAGTTTTTTTGGATTTTTGTCCAATTATTCTGGAATTTTTATAATTTTGACAGATGTTTTATGCTTTGTATTTTTTTTTTTTTTTTTTTTTTTTTGAGACGGAGTTTCGCTCTTGTTACCCAGGCTGGAGTGCAATGGCGCGATCTCGGCTCACCGCAACCTCCGCCTCCTGGGTTCAGGCAATTCTCCTGCCTCAGCCTCCTGAGTAGCTGGGATTACAGGCACACGCCACCATGCCCGGCTAATTTTTTGTATTTTTAGTAGAGACGGGGTTTCACCATGTTGACCAGGATGGTCTCGATCTCTTGACCTCGTGATCCGCCCGCCTCAGCCTCCCGAAGTGCTGGGATTACAGGCTTGAGCCACCGCGCCCGGCCTTGCTTTGTATTTTCTTAATGACTTTTACCTTAGTTTTTAAAAAATCCATGGTACAGTAAGTTATAGTAAGACATAGTATTTTTATTTTTAGTACTTTATATTCTGTACATATTTTCACATATGTGTTAATGGCAGGGCATGGTGGCTCACACCTGTAATCCCAGCATTTTGGGAGGCCAAGACAGGAGGATCACTTGAGCTGAGGAATTGGAGACCAGCCTGGACAACATAGTGAGACTTCATCCCTACTAAAAAAAAAAATATATATATATATATATATGCGCACACACACACACATACACACTAGCTGGTCATGGTGGCTAATTTTTATTTTGACTTATTTATGGTGGCTTATCTTTTATTTTTCATGAAAATGGGGTTTCACCATGTTGCTCAGGCTGGTCTCACACTCCTAGGCTCAAGAGATCATCCCACTTTAGCCTCTCAAAGTGCAGGGATTACAGGTATGAGCAAGACAAGGTTTTTTTTCCAAGATAGAAGACCTAATGAGATCCCTACTCCTGTTTCATCTTTTTTTTTTTTTTTTTTGAGACTGAGTCTTGCACTGTCACCCAAGCTGCAATGCAGTGGTGTGATCTCAGATCACTGCAACCTCTGCCTCCCAGGTTAAAGAAATCTTCCTACCTCAGCCTCCCTCGTAGCTAGGATTAAAGTTTCGTACCAGCACACCAGGCTATTTTTGTATTTTTAATAGAGACAGTGCTTCACCATGTTGGCCAGGCTGGTCTCAAACTCCTAACCTCAGATGATCTGCCAGCCTCGGCTTCCCAAAGTGCTGGGATTATTACAGGCGTGAGCCACCACAGCCAGCCCTCATCTCTCCTCTTGCTTGACAAACCTACGCAGCCTTTTTGACCTGCAGAGCTCTATTCCCCAGAGGATTCTGAGCTGTAGGAGGTAAAAGCCAGGGTCCTTTGTTCCTGCTTTCTACTCTTGGCACTTGCATCTCCTGGGCCAAGCAGGGCTCAGGACCAGAGCGTGACATTCCAGAGCATAAAGAACAAAGTCAGATATTACAAAATGTCATCCTGCTCCACTTAGTTCAGGTCCTTGATCCACTTGGATGCCTCTTTCTAAACTGGACCTGCACTGGGCTATGGGGCTTCCTGCCTGCTGCAGGTTTGGTGGGACAGATACCTTTCTCTGCCCTAGGACTGTATTTGTTTTCAGGTAGTCTGGCCAAAGCAATATTCACTAAACTTTGGGCATTCTTGGATCACCTTTATGAGTCTTGCTATTTTGGCATGCTACATATGAGTTTTTCTTTATTTTTTTAATGTAAGTGTCTTCCTCCTTTTACTTATTTTATTGTGATAAAATTCACATAAAATCCGTTTTGAAGTGTACCATTCAGTGACCTTTATTACGATGTTGTGCAACTATCACCACTATAGTTCCAATTTCTCATCCCAAAAGGAAGCCCCATTGTGTTTCCCCCAACAACACACCCCCCCCCACACACACACACACACGCACACGCACACACACAAACGCCATCCTCCCACCCCTTGGTAACTTAATCTGTTTCTATGAACTTGCCTATTCTGGAATTTTTTTAGAGGTTCTCATTAGGTTGACCTCAAGCTATTGGGCTTAAGGGGACCCTCTCACCTCAGCTTCCTGAGTAGCTGGGACTTCAGGTGTGTGCTAGCATGCTTGGCAATTCTTAATTATTTATTTATTTATTTATTATTTATTTATTTAGAGATCAGGTCTTATTTTGTTACCCAGGCCGGGGTGCAGTGGCGTGATCTCAGCTCACTGTAACCTCCACCTCCTGAGTTCAAGCAATTCTCCTGCCTCAGCCTCGAAAGTAGCTGGGATTACAGGTGCCTGCCATCACGCCCAGCTAATTTTTTTGTATTTTGGTAGAGATGGGGTTTCACCATGTTGTTCAGGTTGGTCTCGAACTCCTGAGCTAAGGTAATCCACCCACCTGTCTCCCAAAGTGCTAGTATTACAGGCACCCGACACGGCTCTCCGCCAACTTTTGGTATTTTGAGTAAAGACGAGGTTTCAGTTTGTTGGCCAGGCTGGCCTTGAACTCCTGACCTCACGTGATCAGCCTGCCTGGGTCTCCCAAAGTGCTGGGATTACAGCCGTGAGCCACCACGACCGGCCCCCACTAAATCTGGATTTTTAATGTGTTATCTCCAAATTCTGAAACCTTGGCAACGAATACAACTTGTAAAAGATTGTGGGTAGAGCGGACCGCATTCTATGGAAGCAGAAAAGGAGGCCTGAGCCAGGCGCGGTGGTTCACGCCTGTAATCCCACCAGTATGGAAGGCTGAGGTGGGAGGATTGCTTAAACCCGGAAGGTCGAGGTTGCAGTGAGCCACGATCGCGCCACTGCACGCCAGCCTGGGTGACAGAGCGAGACCCAGTGTTCAGAAAAAAAAAAAAGGAGGCCTGTAACAGAGACGCGACTCTCCAAAATGCCACACAGGCAAGTGGGGGCCGCACAGCCCAAGGTTTCGAGAGAGTTTCTCTTGGGAATGTAAAATACACTTACCCGAGGACTCCTAGTTTCTAAACCTCCTGATCCTAGAGGCCCAGAGGACCGACCAGATGCAAAGCCCCCGACCCCCCACACGGTTCTCGGCTCCCGCCACACCGTTCTCAGCTCCCGCCGCGCTGCATCGCACCCTCCTTCCCTGGGCGCCACGGTTCCTCCGCCTCCGGGACTTCGCCTCGGTTCTTTGGATAGCTTGCGAGACCATTACCTGCCACTCCACCCAATCTGGGCCCTGCCCGAGGCAAGCCTGGCTTCCACTCCGCGCTCCTGCAGTCACGCGCACACCCTCTTCCACGGCCCCATCGCACTCTCCAGAGACGCGTTGCTTAGGCTGGCATCCCCCGCCGACACCCAGCACCGACGGGTAGTCCCCGAGGCCGCGCAGACCGCCCCCGCCCGCGCGCAGACCCGGCCCACGGAACAGCTAGCGCCACAAGCCCCCGCGGGACCGGGTTAGTCCAGGGACGCGAAGCGCGCGTGCGCAGCGCGGGCTTTATTACGTCACTGCGAGTCCGGAACGCACGGCTGGATCATGAGCACGCCCCGGCTGGCGCCTGCGCGCCTGCGCATCTTCCTCTGCTGGGCGTGCGCCGGCGCCGCCGGAGTCACCTCGAAGTTGAGCTGCTTCTCCAGCAGGTGCATGCGCGCTGTGGTCTCAGTCAGCATGTCCATGAGCAGTTCCTGCTGCAGCTTCAGGTAGTTGTTCTCGTTCAGCAACACCTGGCTCGTGGTCCGCTGCACCTGCGCCTTCCAGCCCGAGACGGTCGGCGCCAACTGGCCCTGCGTCGTCCAGCGGCCGCCGCGGAACTCGAAGGCCTTGTTGCTGAGGCGCATGCGCGGCGCGCCGTAGTCGAGGCCCAGCTCGGCCTGGCGCGTGCTGTAATCCAGCAGGTAGAAGGTGGACAGGGAGGAGAGGCGGCGCAGTGGCGGCCGCCGTGGCGAGAAGCGCCGCGAGATGTGATCGGCCCAAAACTGCCGCAGCTGCTCCCACACGTAGCTGGCATGGCTCGTAGCCAGGCACTCGAAGGTTGCCATGGCGAGTGCCGGGTGGACCTTGTAGGGCACGCAGGTGCTCAGAGGGGAGCCTCGGGAGCGCTGGCGACTGGTGCTGCGCTCTTGCCTCGGGAACCTGGATGTCCAGAATGATGAAGGCGAGCCAGGGGGGCTGCTGGGAGGCAAGAGTATGAGTGAGCAGCTTGCTCAGTACAGGCTGCCTCTCAAACCGCTAGGCCGGTGGCCGTGGCTTAGCCCTGCAGCTAGGGTTGCGGCTGTGGCTATCCAGGTGCTGGCCACCGAGGAGCCTGTCCCTCCACGCTGCACAGGCAGCCATCTCACCTAAACCACCTTACCCAAAGACCACTGAGTGTCAGGCGCTGGGATAAATATGCAGATAAAGGACGCTAGGAGCGCCCTGTTGTCTGAGTTTCAGCTGGAAGACTGAGGGGTAGGGAATGGTAGCAGAGACAAGTAGGTATTTAGACGAGCAGGACTTTGCCAGGTGAGCTGAAGATGGAAAATGGAGAGCAGAAAGGCAGAGGGAAGAGCCAAGCAGGTTTTTTTTGTTTGTTTGTTTTTTGGTTTTTGGTTTTTTTAAACGTAATTTCGCTCTTGTTGTGGCTGGAGTGCAATGGCACGGTCTCTGCTCACTGCAACCTCTGCCTCCCAGCTTCAAACCATTCTCCTGTCCTAGCCTCCAGAGTAGCTGGGATTACAGGCACCTGCCACCATGCCTGGCTAATTTTTTTTGGTATTTTTAGTAGAGATGGGGTTTCACCATGTTTGCCAGGCTGGTCTCGAACTCCTGACCTCAGGTGATCCACCCGCTTCAGCCTCACAAAGTGCTGGGATTACAGGTATGAGCCAACACGCCCGACAGGACTTTCATGTTTCAGATGTGAACACCAGCTTGGATAGGATTGGTGCTGTGAAGAGCAGAAGAGGAAGCTGGGAAGGTGGACCGGGTCACTATGTGAGGGTGCTGTACAGGCAGGCTCAGAAGCTTATACTTTGTTTTGTGGGTAAGAGGGAACTGCTGAAGGATTACAAAGCTAGAGTTAGATCTGGATTCTGGAAACAATCTGGGGGGGTGTCTAGCATAGCCAATAGCATGATTACCCTCATCATTCAGTCAACTAGCATCTGCTCTGTGCCAGGCCCTGATCTTGGAAGGAGGACCTGAAACAGCCTCTGCCTGCCCTCAAGATGCTCCAGATCCAGCTTGGAAGAGAGATGTCTGTGTAGACCATGGTCCAGTGTGTTCACTGACAGCCTGGGGTGTGCACCATGGGCTAGAGCTATGCATAGGGCTCAAAGTAATAGGGATTGTGCACACTAGACATGACTTTTGTTCCAAACAAATTATGCCCTAAGGGAATCCAAAGTTCAGATAACAGACAAGTCCCATTTTGCTTACTTCTCCCTGTACTCCCCCGCCCAGTAAGTACTGATTCTATTATGTGAAAATGGGAGCTATGTGTTTTTGTTTGTTTTTGAGATGGAGTCTTGCTCCGTAGCCCAGGTTGGAGTGCAGTGGCATGATCTCAGCTCACTGCAACCTCCACCTCTGGGGTTCAAGCACTTCAGCCTTCCTAGTAGCTGGGACTACCTGCACATGCCACCACGCCTGGCTAAAATTTTTTTTATTTTTTATTTTTTGAGATGGAGTTTCACTCTTGTTACCCAGGCTGGAGTGCAGTGGTGCGATCTCTGCTCGCCACAACTTCCGGCTCCCGGGTTCAAGCAATTCTCCTGCCTCAGCCTCCTGAGTAGCTGGGATTACAGGCATGTGCCACCATGCCCAGCTAATTTTTGTATTTTAGTAGAGACAGGGTTTCACCATGTTGACCAGGATGGTCTCGATCTCTTGACCTCGTGATCCACCCGCCTCAGCCTCCCGAAGTGCTGGGATTACAAGCATGAGCCACCACGCCCGGCCTAATTTTTTGTATTTTTAGTAGAGATGGGGTTTCACAGTGTTAGCCAGGATGGTCTCAATCTGACCTCGTGATCTGCCTACCTTGGCCTCTCAAAGTGCTGGGATTACAGGCATGAGCCACCATGCCTGACCAAGGAGCTGTGTGTTGTTTTTAATTCCTCTCCTGCCCATGAACAGTGAGAAGAAAAAGAATTGGAGCAGGCTTCCCTCTGTTATACCTTCATTAATTCATAACACACTTGTCCCTCACATATAGCTGGGCAGAGGCTGGATGGTACATGCCATCCCCAAGATGTGGTTCAGGGAGATGGTCTCTGGAAGTCCACATCTAGGCCTACCCTTGAGATTGTATCTTGTCCGAGGACCCTTCCCCACTAGTTCTCACTGTATGTTGTGCCTCACCTGGAAGATGTGGCGGAGTTGCTGAGCTGCCGTCCCAGGCCTGGCCCCATCTCTGACCCACTCAGCTCCTGTCTACCTGCGATGACTCACAATACCTCCAGGCCAGGCTACCCCAGGACAGAAGAGTTGCTGACCTGCGGAGCTGTCAGACAGACCCTGGGCTCTCTGCTGCATGCATTCAGTGCATCATTGATCACGTACTGTGTTTTAGGAACAATTCTAGGGAAGTGAAGAAGATATTGCCCTTATTAAGCTATCATCCTTGGCAGGGGAATGAAGGGGGTGGTCATAAGCAGAGTCCAAGACAGGAATTTGTTCTAGAGGAACTAACAAGATAGTTTCTGAGGAAGCTAACAGAGGGTTAGCTTCCCTAGAAGCAGAGCCTAAGATGAGCATTCTTGCCCGAATGAATTACTGGGGAAGTGCTCTCAGGAGAAGAGGGTGAGGGAAGCAAGACGGCAGGGAAAAAGGCTAAGGCTGAGGCAGAGTGTGGTCTCACATAGAGACTAGCTTCCACTTGCTGTCATGGAGAACTCTGAGCACAAATGGCATCACACTTAGGCCTCCTTAAGTCAAGGGAGCCAGTCATTTGTATCCTTCTACATGTCAGTTATGGCAGGGGCAGTTAAGAGTTATCAGCTAGCACCTAGAGCACCTATGGGATGGGTGCACCACCAGTGATAGGGATTTTGGTGGGGCAACAACAGAGCAGGGAGGAAGATAATAGAATAGATGACGGCGGGGCACAGTGGCTTACACTTGTAATCTTAGCACTTTGGGAGGCCGAGATGGGTGGATCACCTGAGGTCAGGAGTTGGAGACCAGCCTGGCCAACATGGTGAAACCCTGTCTCTAGTAAAACTACAAATACAAAATCAGCCAGGCGTGGTGGCACAGGCCTCTAGTCCCAGCTACTCAGGAGGCTGAGGCAGGAGAATCACTTGAACCTAGGAGGCAGAGGTTGCAGTGAGCCGAGATTGCACCATTGCACTCCATCCTGGATAAAAAGAGCAAAATTCCGTCTCAAAAAAAAAAGAAGAAGAAGAATAGATGAAAATGAAAGGGCAGACTGGCCAACAGGGCAAAACTCCACCTCTACAAAAACCAATTAGCTGGGTGTGGTGGCATGCACCTATAGTCCCAGCTACTCAAGAGTCTGAGGTGGGAGGATCACCTGAGCTCAAGAGGTCAAAGCTGCAGTGAGCAGTCATTGTGCCACTCACTGCACTCCAGCATAGGCGATAGAGACCCTGTGTTAAAAAATAAAAAGAGGGCCGGGCACTGTGTTTCACACCTGTAAATTCCAGCATTTTGAAAGGGCAACAAGAGTTAAACTTCATCCCCTCCTCCACCCAAAAAAATGAATGGCTAAATGAGTAAGAATGCCTAGGCCAGGCATGGTGGCTCACGCCTGTAATCCCAGCACTGGGAGGCTGAGGTGGGCGGATCACAAGGTCAGGAGATAGAGACTATTCTGGCTAACACTGAAACCCTGTCTTTACTAAAAATACGAAAAATTAGCCAGGTGTGGTGGCACACGCCTGGAGTCCCCGCCACTCGGAAGGCTGAGGCAGGAGAATCACTTGAACCCAGGAGGTAGAGCTTATAGTCAGCTGCAATCGCATCACTGCACTCCAGCCTGGGTAACAGAGTGTGACTCCATCTAAAAAAAAAAAAACCCACAAAAACTAGTTGTGATATGTACAGTGAAGAAAACAAAACGGAAATACAGAAAGTGATTTTGGGACAGAGTGAGGGTAGGAACTAATTTAGACGTTGTGCTCAGTGAAGGCCCTTGACATTCATGCTAAAACAATGAGGAGACCCCAGTGCCTTGAAGACGTAGGGGTTCAGGAAGGAAGTAGCTGGACATGTTTCAAGGATAAGCGCCATGTGTGCAGACAGTGGAAGGAAATGAATTCCATCCTACCTGCTAAGCCCATCCACTTGACTTCAAGGGACAGACCCAGCTCCAGGAGAGCTCAAAAGCTGGGGCAGAGCCCAGTGATAGTGCCACCTCCTAGGAAACTTCTGTAATAGTTTTATTGAGGTATAATTAACATAATCAACTACATAAATTTCTAATGAATAATGTGAAGTGTTTTGATAATTTGTTATGTGAAATCATTCCCAAAATCAAAATAATGAAGTTATCCATCTGGAGTTATCCATTACCTCTAGAAGTTTCTTCTGCTCCCATCACTACATACTAATTCGCATTTTCTATATACATACATATATATGTGTGCGTGTGTATATTTATATATCTGTATGTATTTTTTTTTTTTTTTTTGGACAGAGTCTTGCTTTGTTGCCCATGCTGGAGTACAGTGATGGGATCTCTGCTAACTGCAACCTCTGCCCTCCCGGGTAAAAGTAATTCTCCTGCCTCAGCTTCCCAAGTAGCTGGGATTACAGGTGCCTGCCACCATACTGGGCTATTTGTATTTTTAGTAGAGAAATGGTTTTACCATGTTGGCTGGGCTGGTCCGGAACTCCTGGCCTCAAGTGATCTGCCCACCTTGGCCTCCCAAAGTGCTGAGATTGCAGGCGTGGACCACCGCGCCCGCCTCAGTATTTTTTGGCATTGGCTTCTTGCAGCATAATTATTTTAAGATTTATCACTGTTTTTGTATTTATTAACAATTCTTTGTTTTTTATTGCTGAACAGTATTTCATTGTATGGAAACACCACACAATTTGTTTTCCCATTCAGCTGTTGATGCACGTTTGGGTTGTTTCCAGTTTGGGGGCTATTGCAAATAAAACTGCCCTGAACATTTCTGTTGTCTTTGCATGGACATATGCTTTCATTTGTCTTGAGTAAATACCTAGGAGAATGGCTGGGCCATGTGGCAGGTGCTTGTTTACCTTTTTATGAAGCTGCCAAACTTTTTCCAAAATGGTTGCACCACATTCCTACCAACGGTGAGTGAAAGTTTCTGTTTTTTCTGTATCCTGGCCAACACTTGGTTTGGTAAACCTTGTTTTTTAAAAAAAATTGGCTTGGCTGGGCACGGTGGCTCATGCCTGTAATCCCAGCACTTTGGGAGGCCGAGGCGGGTGAATCACGAGGTCAAGAGATCGAGACCATCCTGGTCAACATGGTGAAACCCCATCTCTACTAAAAATACAAAAAATTAGCTGGGCATGGTGGCGCGTGCCTGTAATCCCAGCTACTCAGGAGGCTGAGGCAGGAGAATTGCCTGAACCCGGGAGACGGAGGCTGCAGTGAGCCGAGATCCCACCGTTGCACTCCAGCCTGGGTAACAAGAGCGAAACTCCGTCTCAAAAAAAAAAAAAAAAAATTGGCTAATTAAAAGTGGTGGTGGTGTTTTTGAGATAGGGTCTCACTGTGGTACCCATTGCTGGTCTCAGACTCCTGGGCTCAAGCAATCCTCCCACCTGGGCCACCCAAAGGGCTAGTATTATAGGCAGGAGCCACAGAGCCCAGCTAGTAAGCCTTTTTAATTTTAGCTATTGTGGTAGCATGTCTAAATTATAGGGGTTGTGTTGTTGTTGTTTTAAATTTTTTTTTTTTTTTGAGACGGAGTTTCAATTTTGTTACCCAGGCTGGAGTGCAATGGCGCGATCTCAGCTCACCGCAGCCTCCACCTCCTGGGTTCAGGCAATTCTCCTGCCTCAGCCTCCTGAGTAGCTGGGATTACAGGCACGCGCCACCATGCCCAGCTAATGTTTTGTATTTTTAGTAGAGATGGGGTTTCACCATGTTGACCAGGATGGTCTCGATCTCTTGACCTCGCGATCCACCCACTTCGGCCTCCCAAAGTGCTGGGATTACAGGCTTGAGCCACCACGCCCGGCCTTAAATTTTTTTTTAATTATTATTATTATTTTTTTATTTTTAAGATGGGGTTTCAACATGATGGCCAGGCTGGTCTTGAACTCCTGACGTCAGGTGATCCACCCACCTCGGCCTCCCAAAGTGCTAGGATTACAGGCGTGAGCTACTGCGCCCGGCCCATTGTTTTTTTTTTTTTTTTTTTTTTGAGACGGAGTTTCGCTCTTGTTACCCAGGCTGGAGTGCAATGGCACGATCTCGGCTCACCGCAACATCCGCCTCCTGGGTTCAGGCAATTCTCCTGCCTCAGCCTCCTGAGTAGCTGGGATTATAGGCACGCACCACCATGCCCAGCTAATTTTTTTTGTATTTTTTAGTAGAGACGGGGTTTCACCATGTTGACCAGGATGGTCTCGATCTCTTGACCTTGTGATCCACCCGCCTCGGCCTCCCAAAGTGCTGGGATTACAGGCTTGAGCCACCGCGCCCGGCCTTATCGTTTTAAATCTTTAACAGCAGGCTGGACGTGGCGGCTCACACCTGTAGTCCCAGCACTTTGGGAGGCTGAGGTGGACATATCACGAGGTCAGGAGTTTGAGACCAGACTGGACAACATGGTGAAACCCCATCTCTACTTAAAAAAATTGAAAATTAGCCAGGCGTGGTGATGCACACCTGTAATCCTAGCTACTTAGGAAGCTGAGGCAGGGGAATTGCTTGAGCCGGGAAGGTGGAGGTTATGGTGAGCTGAGATTATGCCACTGCACTCCAGCGTGGGTGACAGAGCAAGACTCTGTCTCAGAAAAAAAGAAAAAAAAAATTTTTTTTAACAGCAAGCAGATTCTTAGTAAATTTGTTTTTTAATTTTTTGAGATGGAGTTTTGCTTTTGCTGCCCAGGCTGGAGTGCAATGTCGTCATTTCAGCTCACTACAACTCCGCCTCCTGGGTTCAAGCAATTCTCCTGCCTCAGCCTCTCAAGTAGCAGGGATTATAGGCGTGCGCCACCATGCCTGGCTAATTTTGTGTTTTACTAGAGATGGGGTTTCACCATGTTGGTCAGGCTGGTCTTGAACTCCTGATCTCAGGTAATCCGCCCGCCTCAGCCTCCCAAAGTGCTGGGATTACAAGTGTGAGCCACTGTACACAGCCTGCAGTTATTAAATGCTAGATAAAAGTCCTCTGTTGGATATGTTTCAAAAGTATTTCCTCCCAGCCTATGGCTTGCCTTTTAGGGCAAAAGGTTTTAGTTTTGATGATGTCCAATTTATCCATTTTTTTCCTTTTTCATGTTTTTGTGTGTCATATTTACGAACTCTTTGCCAAACATAAAGTTACTAAGATTTTTCGCCTGTGTTTCATTCTAGAAGTTTTATAGTTTTAGCTTTATATTTGGGTCTGTGCTCCACTTTAAGTTAATTTTTGTTTATGGTGTTTTGTTTTCCCCACACAAATGCCAGATTGACTCAGCACCATTCACAGAAAAGACTGGCTTTTCCCACACTAATTGCAGTGGTGTTTGTGTTGCTCATCACATGACTGTGGAGGTGTGGCTTTGCTCATCATGTGACTGTGGATGTCGCTGTTTCTGTTTTCTGTGTTCTATGTTCTTTTGCTTGGTCTGTTTATCCTTGCACCAATACTGTTGATACCTCGTAGTATAAATCTTCCAATAATATTTTTAAGATTGCTTTGGCTTTCTAGGTCCTTTGTATTTCTATATAAATTTTAGAATTCACGACCAGCCACTGTGGTTCACGCCTGTAATCCCAGTACTTTGGAAGGCCAAAGCGGGTGGATTACCTGCGGTCAAGAGGTTGAGACCAGCCTGTTAATGTAGTGAAAGCCTGTCTCTACTAAAAATACAAAAACTAGCCAGGCATGGTGGTAGATGCCTGATATCGCAACTACTCAGGAGACTGAGGCATGAGAATCACTTGAACCTGGGAGGCAGTGGTTGCAGTGAGCTGAGATTACACCATTGCACTCCAGCCTGGACGACACAAGGAAACCCTGTCTCCAAACAAAAAGAAAAAAAATTTAGGCCTGGAGCGGTGGCTCACGCCTGTAATCCCAGCACTTTGGGAAGCTAAGACGGGTGGATCATGAGGTCAAGAGATTGAGACCATCCTGGTCAACCTGGTGAAACCCCGTCTCTACTAAAAATACAAAACATGTATGGTGGCACGTGCCTGTAATCCCAGCTACTCAGGAGGTTGAGGCAGGAGAATTGCGTGAACCCAGGAGGCGGAGGTTGCGGTGAGCTGAGATCACACCATTGCACTCCAGCCTGGGTAACAAGAGTGAAACTCTGTCTCAAAAAAAAAAAAAAGAAAAAAATTTAGAATTCAAATGTCAGTGTTCACAAACAAACCCTCATGCTCATTGTTTAAAGGTTTATCTTCTCGTCATGAGGACACTCGAGCTCAAATCAACCCCAAGAAGGTTGCCTGATAGACATGGAATTAGAGCCCAGGAATATTTTAACCAAGACGGTAATTCATATTCATTCTTTCTCTCTCCACAGTGGGTCTATGTAATTAAAGTCCATTTTCAGTGAGGTGTGGTGGCTCATGCCTGTAATCCCAGCACTTTGGGAGGCTGAGGTGGGCAGATCACTTGAGGCCAGGAGTTCAAGACCAGCCTGGCCAACATGTGAAACCCCGTGTCTATTAAAATTTTTAAAAAAGGCTGAGCGCGGTGGCTCAAGCCTGTAATCCTAGCACTTCGGGAGGCCGAGGCGGGTGGATCATGAGGTCAAGAGATCGAGACCATCCTGGTCAACATGGTGAAACCCCGTCTCTACTAAAAATACAAAAAATCAGGCCGGGCGCGGTGGCTCAAGCCTGTAATCCCAGCACTTTGGGAGGCCGAGGCGGGTGGATCACAAGGTCCAGAG
This sequence comes from Saimiri boliviensis, assembly GCF_048565385.1. Lineage (NCBI taxonomy): Eukaryota > Metazoa > Chordata > Mammalia > Primates > Cebidae > Saimiri > Saimiri boliviensis. Next base: position 4,920,409 of record NC_133468.1, read on the forward strand.
ATCGAGACCATCCTGGTCAACATGGTGAAACCCCGTCTCTACTAAAAATTACAAAAAATTAACTGGGCATGGTGGCGCGTGCCTGTAATCCCAGCTACTCAGGAGGCTGAGGCAGGAGAATTGCCTGAACCCAGGAGGCGGAGGTTGCAGTGAGCGGAGATCGCGCCATTGCACTCCAGCCTGGGTCACAAGAGCAAAACTCTGTCTTAAAAAAAAAAAAAAATACAAAAAATCAGCTGGGCATGGTGGTGCGTGCCTGTAATCCCAGCTACTCAGGAGGCTGAGGCAGGAGAATTGCCTGAACCCAGGAGGCGGAGGTTGTGGTGAGCCGAGATCGCGCCATTGCACTCCAGCCTGGGTAACAAGAGCGAAACTCCGTCTCAAAAAAAATAAATAAATAAAAAATAAAAAAAAAAAAACCAACTAGCTGGGCATGGTGACATGTGCCTGTACTTGCATCTAATAAGGAGGCTGAGGCAGGAGAATCACTTGAACCCAGGAAGTGGAGGTTGCAGTGAGCCAAGATCACACCACTGCACTCCAGTCTAGGCGACAGAGGGAGAATTTGTCTCGAAAACAACAACAACAAAAACCATATTTCAGACAGATCATAGGTGACCACCAGGAGTGGTATACAACTTCCCTTATTTCATGGACTTCCAAAAAGAGAAAGCTACAAAACCCAAGGAAGTCATTCTTTTTTTTCTTTTTTTATTTCTCCCCTACTTCTCAATGTACTTATTTGATTATTTGAATAAGAAAAGTTAGGAGCAATGATGCGTAATTCCCACTTAACATGCATGTTAACTCCTTTCACAAGAAGACCTTGATTTTGAGGACATTTAATGAAGACTTCAGAATTTAAAGATTTACAATTAAAAAAAAAAAAAAAAAAAAGCTCCTGGTTCCTTTGAGGATCCCCATCTCAGTCACTGAAAAGATGAAGTTTGGAGCCCATGAGGAAGGGGAGGGTGTGCCACCAGGTCACAACAGTTCTGACCCGAAGGACATAAAGTTTATTCTGATGGCAGAAAGGAAAGGAGAAGAGTACCTGAAGATTTTTCCACATCACAAGCATTTGTACCACACTGGGGCTGTGAATCACACTGGGTGTGAATGTCAGTGGGTCTTCTCTGGCAACCAAGAGGAATATTCCCCAAACTAAGGAAGCTAAATCTTGTTTTTCCCCATGGAAGTTTCAGTCTGGCTTCTGAGATATTCTGTTAGTGACATTTGCCCATCCCTAAAACAACATGGTATTTGTTCTCTGTGCTAATACAGCTTTAAAAAAAATGTTGACCGGCGCAGTGGCTTATGCCTGTAATCCTAGCACTCTGGGAGGCCAAAGCTGGTGGATCACTTGAGCCCAGTTCAAGACAAGCCTGGGCAACATGGTGAGGCCTTGTCTCCACAAAATATAGAAAAATTAGGTGTGGTAGTGGGCACCTGTAGTCCCGGCTACTCAGGAGGCTAAGGTGAGAGGATCACCTGAGCCTGGGAGGTGGAGGCTGCCATAAGCCTTAATCACACCACTGGATTTCAGTCTGGTGACAGAATGAGACCCTGTCTCAAAAAAAAAAAAAAAAAAAAAGCACACACTAAGAGAAATCAAAGAACAAGAAAAAAAAAAAAGCACACACTTCACTCAGCACCTCCATTTTCCCTCTTTTTTGCAAGTTGCCTTTTCAGGAAGAACAAATTTACCATCCCCTCTCTGGTTCACCTTTCATTTTGCCTTTTTCTTTTTTTTTTCTTTCGCCCAGGCTGGAGTGCAATCGTGGAATCTCAGCTCACTGCAACCTCCACCTTCCAGTTTCAAGCGATTCTCCTGCTTCAGCCTCCCGAGCAGCAGGGATTACAGGTGCCTGCTACCACACCCGGCTAATTTTTGTATTTTTACTAGAGACAGGGTTTCACCATGTTAGCCAGGCTGGTCTCCAGCTCCTGACCTTGTGATCTGCCTGCCTCGGCCTCCCAAAGTGCTGGGATTACAGTCATGAGCCACCGCGCCCAGTGGTTTTTTCTTCTTTAGCTTGTACATCATCGTTTCTTGGTGACAGGAGTACCTGGGATGTGGAGCAAAGTGGTGGCATTTGTGGTAACCTAGGCCAGGGCCCATAGCTTCTGTCCCTAAGCTGCTCTCAAGCAACTGTTTCCTAAAATTAATTCCATGGATGTTCCTTGGAATCTGCAGGTACTCTATGAAAAAAATATTAAAATTTCCATTTTAATTTCAGGAAAAAAATCTCAAAAGTCACTTTGGGAAGCTGAGGCAGGTGGAAAACTTGAGGCCAGGAGTTCAAGAAATGCCTAGCCAACATGGCAAAAACCCATCTCTACAAAAAATACAAAAATTAGTTGGGCATGGTGGCACATGCCTGTAATCCCATCTACACAGGAGGCTGAGACATGACAGTTGCTTGAACCCAGGATTACAGGCGTGAGCCACCATGCCTGGCCCCACTCACTTTTTTACACAGCTTAGTCTGCCTGACCAAACAACCAGATAGTGGCTAACATTTCAAAATGTTAACCTGCCAGATAGTCTTGTTTAAATACATATAGGCCAGGCGCAGTGGTTCATGCTTGTAATCCCAGGACTTTGGATGGCTGAGGCAGGTGGATCACTTGAGGACAGGAGTTCCAGACCAGCTTGGCCAACATGGTGAAACCCCCCGTCTCTACTAAAAAGACAAAAATTAGGCTTGATGGTGCACGCCTGTAATCCCAGCTACTCGGGAGACTAAGGTAGGAGAATCACTTGAACCCAGGAGGCAGAGGTTGCACTGAGCTGAGATCGCGCCACTGCCCTCCAGCCTGGGCAACAGAGTGAGACTCCATCTCAAAAAAAAAACAAAAACAAAAACAAAAAAAAACCCATAAATGTTAATTTGACTTTTTGGTTTGGATTATAAGTAAAATTATAAACTATTATAAACTTACGGTTTTATATTGACTTAAGAGCTATAAATTAATTTATAGTGGGTTTATGTTTATACACATTGATTTATTTTTTAATTTATTTTTTTGAGACCATGTCTCGCTCTGTTGCCCAGGCTGGAGTGCAGCAGCACAATCTTGGCTTACTGCAACCTCTGCCTACCAGGTTCAAGCGGTTCTCCTGCCTCAGCCTCCTGAGTAGCTGGGATTACAGGGCCCACCACCATGCCTGGCTAATTTTTGTATTTTTAGTAGAGACGGGGTTTCACCATGTTGGCCAGGATGGTCTGGAACTCTTGTCAAGTGATCCACCTGCCTCAGCCATCCAAAGTGCTGGGATTACAGGCATGAACCACTGTACCTGGTCTATGTATATTTAAACAAGACTATTTGGCAGTTTAATATTTTGAAATGGTGGCCACTATATTGTTGTTTGGTCAGGCAGACTAAGCTATGTAAAAAAGTGAGCGGGGCCAGGCACAGTGGTTCAAGCCTGTAATCCCAGCACTTAGGATGGCTGAGAAGGGTGGATCACTTGACAGGAGGTCCAGAACATCCTGGCCAACACAGGGAGATCCCATCTCTACCAAAAAAAAAAAAAAAAAAAAAAAAAAAAGATTAGAAGTGCCTGATCAAGAAAGGGAGGATTAAGCAGATTGTCAGTTGGCTCTGAAAGACAGGAAGAGCCAAATACACTTCAAACCCAGCTCAGGATGGCATGAGGTGAAGAGGTACTCTTTTCCTTTCCTTTGGTTGACATCCCAATATACTTTCCTTGAGGTAGTTTCAGTATATCTCTGCTCCTTATTATTTTCATTTTTTTGAGACAGAGTGTCGCTCCATCACCTCGGCTAGAGTGCAGTGGAGTGATCTTGGCTCACTGCAACCTCTGCCTCCCGGGTTCAAATGATTCTCCTGTCTCAGCCTCCCGAGTAGCTGAGATTACAGGCATATGCCACCATGCCGGCCGATTTTTGTATTTTTAGTAAAGATGTGGTTTCACCATGTTGGCCAGGCTGGTCTCAAACTCCTGACCTTAAATAATCTGCCCACCTCAGTCTCCCAAAATGCTGGGATTACAGACATGAGCCACTGCACCTGGCTATCTCTGTTCCTTATAACCAATAAGAGTCCCCAGTTTAAAAGCTCTTAAAGGTCTGGGCACAGTTGCTCACACCTGTAATCTCAGGACTTTGAGAGGCCAATGTAGGAGGATCACTTGAAGCAGCCTGGGCAACAAAGAGCCCCTGTCTCTACTTATTTTATTTTATTTTATTTTATTTTAGTTTTTGAAAGACAGGGTTTTGCTCTGTTGCCCAGGCTAGTGGAGTGCAGTGGCATGATCACAGCTCACTGCAGCCTCAACCTCATGGGCTGAATCTATCCACCTGCCTCAGCCTTGTGAGTAGCTGGCATTCAGGCACATGCCACTAATTTTGGTATTCTCTGTAGAAATAGGGTTTTGCCATGTTGCCCAGGCTGGTCTCAAACTCCTGGTCTCAAGTGATTTGCCTGCCTCATCCTCCCAAATTGCTGGCATTACAGGCATAAGCCACCACACATGTGCATAATACATAATGATTGCTTACAAACCAGTATGAAAAAGACAAATCCTATAGTGGAAAAATGGACAAATGACATGAATAGAGAATTCACAAAGGAAGATTATATAACATATATATTTAATGAACATGAAAAATGTTGGCCTGGTGCTGTGGCTCACACATGTAATCTCAGCACTTTGGAAGGCTGAGGCAGGCAGATCACCTGAGCCCAGGAGTTTGAGACAAGCCTGGGCAAGAAAGTGAGATTCTGTCTCTACAAAAAATAAAAATTGGGCTGGGCGTGGTGATCCCAGCACTTTGGGAGGCCAAGGCAGGTGGATCACCTGAGGTCAGGAGTTTGAAACCAGCCTGGCCAACATGGTGAAACCCCAGTCTCTACTAAAAATACAAAAATTAGTCGGGGGAGGTGGCACCTGCCTGTAGTCCCAGATACTCTGGAGGCTGAGGCTTGAGAATCACTTAAACTCAGGAGGTGGAGGTTGCAGTGAGCCGAGATTGTGCACCATACTCTAGCCTGGGCTACAAAATGAGAATCTGTCTCAAAAAAAAAAAAAAAAAAAAAAAATTAGCCACATATGGTGGTGCATGCCTGTAGTCCTAGCCACTTGGAAGGATGAGGCACGAGGATCCCTTGGGCCCAGAAGTTCAAGACTGCAGTGAGCCATGATTGTACTGCACTCTAGTCTGACCAGGAACTTGCCTCCAAAAAAAAAAAAAAAAAAAAAAAAAAGTTAAACTTCACTATAATAAGCTTCCATTAACATACTTACATTGGCCGGGTACGGTGGCTTATGCCTGTAATCCCAGCACTTTGGGAGGCTGAGGTGGGCAGATTGTGAGGTCAGGAGTTTGAGACTAGCCTGACCAACATGGTGAAACCCCATCTCTACTAAAAAATGCAAAAATTACTGGGGCGTGGGCACTCGCCTGTAGTCCCAGTTATTTGAGAGGCTGAGGTAGGAGAATAGCTTGAACCCCAGAGGCAGATGTTGCAGTGAGCTGAGATCACGCCACTGCACACTTCAGCGTTGGTGACAGAGCAAAACTTTGTCTCAAACAAACCAAAAAAAAAAAAAAATAGTTATAAATCTTTTTCTTTGCCCATCATTTTGACAATGCCAGATTTAGCGTAAGTATAGAGAAACTACAGATAAATGACCATTACCAGTGTAACTATTAAGAAAGTAATGGGAGCTAACAATACAGTCAGGATGACTAAAGATGACTCCAAGAAACCAAAGGGAAAGATGTCTGTTTATACCTTTGTGCAGACGTGCAGAGAACATAAGAAGAAAAACCCTGTCAATTTTGCAGAATTTTCCAAGACATGCTCTGAAAGGTGGAAGATAACGTCTGGGAAAGAGAAGTCTAAATTTGATGAAATGGCAAAGGCAGATAAAGTGCACTGTAATTGGGAAATGAAGGGTTATGGACCAGCTAAGGGAGGCAAGAAGGATGATCCTAATGCTCCCAAAAGGCCACCGTCTGGATTGTTCCTGTTCTGTTTGGAATTCTGCCCCAAAATCAAATCCACAAACCCTGGCATCTCTATTGGATACGTGGCAAAAAAGCTGGGTGAGATGTGGAACAGGTAAAATGACAGTGAAAAGCAGCCTTACGTCACTAAGGCGCGAAAGCCGAAGAAGTATGAGAACGATGTTGCTGACTGTAAGTCGAAAGGCAAGTTTGATGGCACAAAGGGTTCTGCTAAAGTTGCCCGGAAAAAGGTGGAAGAGGAAGATGAAGATGGAGGAGAAGGAGGAATAAATAAACTGTTTGTCAGAAAAAGTAATGGATAAAAATGTGGATGTTCCCTCTGTGTGCCCACTTTCTCCTTCAAGCAAAAAGCAGGCATAAGCAAGTATGAGGGTGGCTTTGAGGGAAGGGTGGAGAGACAAGCTATGAGAAGAAGCTGGATATGAAGGACAGATGGATCAAGAATTTTGTTTACTGTTGTAAATATACTGCCTTTTTTGAAAAAATTAGTGCAAAAGCTAAAGCTAAAATGTCTTATTTTTATTTTTTTTAAACAGGGTGTCACTCTGGTGCAGTGGCCTGATCTCAACTCACTACAGCCTTGACTTCTTGGCCTCAGATGATCCTCCCACCTGGGCCTCCTGAGTAGCTGGGACTACAGGCTCAAGCCACTATGCCCAGCTAATTTTTGTATTTTTTGTAGAGGCAGGTCTTGAATCCTGGGTTCAAGTGATCCACCCACCTCAGCTTCCCGAAGTGCTGGATTACAGGCATGAGCTACCTTACCTGGCCAGATTCTTTGTTGAAAAAAAATCATATATGCGCCGGGCGCGGTGGCTCAAGCCTATAATCCCAGCACTTTGGGAGGCTAAGGTGGGTGGATCACGAGGTCAAGAGATCGAGACCATCCCGGTCAACATGGTGAAACCCCGTCTCTACTAAAAATACAAGAAATCAGCTGGGCATGGTGGTGCGTGCCTGTAATCCCAGCTACTCAGGAGGCTGAGGCAGGACAATTGCCTGAACCCAGGAGGCAGAGGTTGCGGTGAGCCGAGCTCGTGCCATTGCACTCCAGCCTGGGTAACAAGAGCGAAACTCCGTCTCAAAAAAAAAAAAAAAAAAAAAAAATCATATATGCATGTTTAAAGGTGTCATTTCCTTTTTTTTTTTTTTTTTTTTTTTTTTTTTGAGATGGAGTCTTGCTCTGTCACCCAAGCTGGAGTGCAGTGGCACAATCCTGGTTCACTGCAACTTCTGCCTCCAGGGTTCAAACGATTGTCCTGCCTCAGCCTCCCAAGTAGCTGGGACTAAAGGCGTGCACCACTATGCCTGGCTAATTTTTGTATTTTTAGTAGAAACAGGGTTTCACCGTGTTGGCCAGGCTGGTCTTGAACTCCTGACCTCAGGTGATCCACCCACCTCGGCCTCCCAAAGTGCTAGGATTACAAGCATGAGCCACCATGCCTGGCCAAATTGTATACTATTTGTATACATATAACTAACTGTATATACATAGTTGTACAATGTGATACTATTCTCAAGAAAGCTGTTAGCAAACAGGCAAAAACTATCATTTCAGTTTCCCTGTGGTGGCTCCTGCCTGTAATCCCAACACTTTGGGAGGCTGAGGCAAGAGGATTGCTTTATTCCAGGAGTTGGAGGCCAGTCTGGGCAACAGAGTGAGATGCCCATCTTTACAAGAAAAAAAAAAAAGTGCTGGGATTAAAGGCATGAGCCACTGCGCCCAGCCAAGAAAGTATCATTTCTGCTTCTAGAGTTTCAGGTCCCCTCTCCAGTGTTAACGTCTCCTAGCAGTTTCTTGTGTATCTTTCCAGTAAGCTTATTTGGCCAAACTTACATGTATGAAAATACATCTCCTTTTTCAGTATGAAAGGAAACACACTTTTCTGTGTGCTTTTTTCACATAACACTAAATCTTGGCTGTTGCTCCACGGCCGTAAACTTCTTGTTACTGCACTTCACTTTATTGCTTTTCACAGATACTGTGCTTTTTACAAATTGAATATGGTAACCCTGCATCAAGCAAGTCTATCAGAACCATTTTTTCCAACAGCATGTGCTCACTTCTGGTCTCTGTGTCACATTTTGGGACTTTGTATAATATTTCAAATGTTTTCATTATTATTATATCTGTTATGGTGATCCAGGTTGATATTACTATTGTAATTGCTTTGGAGTGCACCAACAGTGCTCATATAAAACATCTATTTGTTATTATTTATTTATTCAGAGACAGGGTCTTACTCTGTTGCCAAGGCTGAGTGCAGTGGCATGATCTTGGTTCACTGCAGCCTCCTCAACCAGGGCTCAGGGATACTCCTGCCTCAGTCTTCCTAGTATCTGGGTCTACAGGTGTGCATCACACCAGGCTAATTTTTTTATTTTTGTAGAGACGGGGATCTCACTATGTTGCCCAGGCTAGTCTTGAACTCCCAGGCTCAAATGATCCTCCTGCATCATCTTCCTAAAGTGGTCTGATTATAGAGAGCCACCTCACTCAGCCCGTTCTAAGTTCTTTGCCAGTCATTCTGGATGGAGGTAGTTCCTTCCCCTCAGAATCCCATTAAATTCTCTACAGTACCACAATCTTTTGGGACTTGACTTTACTAGAGTAGCTCTTTTGCTCATGAATGTGGTTCCAGTAACTACATTTTAAGCTCATTATTTGGAACATGTGGCATCCAGATTTTTATTCTGCTTTTTTTTTTTTTTTTTTTTTTTTTGAGACGGAGTTTCGCTCTTGTTACCCAGGCTGGAGTGCAATGGCGCGATCTCGGCTCACCGCAACCTCCGCCTCCTGGGTTCAGGCAATTCTCCTGCCTCAGCCTCCTGAGTAGCTGGGATTACAGGCACGCGCCACCATGCCCAGCTAATTTTTTTTTTTTTTTTTGTATTTTTTTAGTAGAGACGGGGTTTCTCCATGTTGACCAGGTTGGTCTCGATCTCTCGACCTTGTGATCCACCCGCCTTGGCCTCCCAAAGTGCTGGGATTACAGGCTTGAGCCACCGCGCCCGGCTTTATTCTGCTTTGAATAGCTGCTTCCCCAGGTAGACAGGAAAGCAAACTTCTCCTACACAAAGTTTGGGGCCGAGGGCCGGGCGTCGGGGCTCACGCCTTTAATCCCAGCACTTTGGGAGGCGAGGTTAGCCTGGCCAACGTGGTGAAACCCCGTCTCTACTAAAAACACAAAAATTAGCCCGGCGTGGTGGCACATGCCTGTAATTCCAGCTACTTGGGAGGCTGAGTCAGGAGAATCGCTTGAACCAGGGAGATGGAGGTTGTAGTGAACTAAGATCGCACCACTGGACTCCAGCCTGGGCGACAGAGCAGATACTGATCTAAAAAATAAATAAATAAATAAATAAAAAATTAAAAAAAATTGGGGGTTGAGGGATGGAGGATATTAACTCATGCAAACACCAAACCCTGCCTTTCTTCACCTTCCAGGTGGCAAGAAGGCTTTTCAGGTCAATGACGCATCCGCTGATTCTAGTGTTTTCCACCCTAGTATTCAAGCCTTTGGGTGTCCAAACAAATGGAGAACCAAGAGGTCAGGATCTCTAAAGGTTTAGAAAAACCCTGGGCCACTTCCAGTTTCTTTTCTTTTTTTTTTTTTTTAAGAGACGGGGTTTCACCATGTTGGCCAGGCTGGTCTCGAACTCCTGACCTCAGGTGATCTGCCCGCCTCGGCCTCCTAAAGTGCTGGGATTACAGGCGTGAGCCACGGCGCCCGGCTTTTGTGAGGTTCTCAACATACGGAAAACTGAAGACGTGCTAAGAGTGAGTTACTAAGATGGTGGCTTATCTTTAATCTTTCCATGGCACCGTCCTTTCTTTCATCCTGTCATCCCTGTATCTCTCTGCCCTGACACCTAATCTCACTTCAGGAAACATCATAAATTGAAAGTTCAAATAACCTCGGATTATATTATTCTGGACCGTGCGACGAGGCTGCGCAGGCTACTGGGCCGAGCCATGACTCCGCAGGAACTGCGGCGCCGGCTCACCCCGCGCGGTGCAGTGCCCGCCAGGCCGGCGAGGCGCCCGCTGTGGGTTCTGCTCATGCCCGTCGGGGCCCGCGTTCGCTGCAAACCGCCCTCCTTCTTGGCCGATCGTCGGACTCCTACCCCTTCTGCCAGCCGGCATTTGCCCCGTTAGCGAAGGGCGCGCGAAGGGTTCCGGGCCTCTGCCCCAGGAGCCAGACGGGTGAGGGTCACCGGGGGTTGGATCGGAACGCCCCCGGAGGCACCAAGGCAACCGGGCGCGGGAACGCCCGCTGAGCCCGCCCCGCCCCGGGACGCGCGCGCCCGGCGGTCTCGATCCAGCGTGGCCCGCCCCTCACCTCCCGCCCAACCAACAGCAACTTCCTGCCTCACTCCCGGCCAATCCTCACGCTCCACGAAGAATAGCCGTAGGGGGTGTACGGGAAGGTGCGTAGAGCGATGCCCACGCCGGCCAACCGGATGTCGGGGCTTGCGCGGGAGGGCGGGACTTGGCGCCGGCTGTGGCTACTCAGGGGCTAGGGGCGGACGCAAGGCCGGGCTTCGTGCGGTGGGGCTCGCTCGCGCGGCAGCGGCGGCCGAGGCCTCTTGGTTCTGCGACACGTGACGGTCGGGCCGCCTCCGCCTCTGTCTTTACTGCAGCGCGGGGCCAGGTGTGCGGGCGGGACGAGGCACGGGCACCCCTGCTGTCCTCGGGAGGCTGGCGGTGAGACGGGAGACCTGAGCGCGTCCTCCGGCCTGTGAGGACCCGGGGGTGCCGGGAGCGCCGCTGCGGCGAGGGGTCGGGCGTGGCCGGGGACTGAGGGGTCGGGCCGGCTCCCGAGGGCCCAGGCCCTGCCGCTGCGCCGGCCGTGAGCGGGGAGGCCCGAACGTGGGCCTCTCTGGTTCGGGAGCCGGCCCGGGCCGAGCCGCCGGGGTCGGGAGGCGTGGCAGGTGCCCTGCAGCCGCCTTTGACCGCTGGGAAGGCTGCCTTACACCTATGGCTTTGCTTCTAGGGCTTTCTCAGGCCTCTCTGCCGGCTGCCTGGGCCACCGCGAGGTGGGCAGGAGTCACCGGGCAGAAGTGTAGAATGGAATCCGGCCTACCGGGGACTCCTAGGAGTAGGGAAGGGTGATAAGAGATCGAGAGAGAGTGTTGAGGATGAGCGTTACAGTTTAATATTTGAAAATCCAAAGCGAAGACTGGTCTCCGGCTGCCTGAAGAGGAAGGGGAATGTACTAGAAGGAGAACACGCAGTGGTTGAGAAACTTTAAGTCTTAACAGTTAGAGCACCTATTCGGGAGGGGACTACGCAGTCGGAGAGTGACAGGGCGTTAAAAGCAGGAAAGCACCCCAAAGTTCCTCTAGCGCACCTCTTTACAGTGCAGGCCTAGGGTATGAAATGACTGGCCCAAGGTCATGCGATCACTTTAATGATGGTGCTGGGATTATAGTTCAGGGCTAGGCAATGCAGTGGTTAACGTTAAGGCCCTGGCTCAAGTCTTTCATTGGTCATTTGTTGCTATGTGAACTTCGGCACTTTTCTTACCCTTTGTGCGCCCGTTCTTGTCAAGTAATGGATATAATAATACCTGATGGATTTGTGAGGATTAAGATAAGTTACAAAATAAGACAGGGAAGTTCGACTTTAGTAACTGCTCGATATTTACTGCAATACATCATAATCTGGAAGGCGTTGAACCACTACACTGCCATCCTAGTCTTTGAACTGGTTAAGTCCTGTTTCTCAGGACCTGAAGTCACAGTCAGGGTGATGGAAGAAACTGGGCATTGTGTACTAACTGCTGGGCATGACACAAGTGATTGCTGGTTTAGGAAAGTTAAACTGAGCTTAATATTAAAACCTTGAGAGGAAAAGATGAACCATAGTTAAGTCTTTTTACCTCTGATTTACGAAATGGAAGATTTCACTTATTTTTTAATAAGTAGAGTTTTTTTTTTTTTTAAAGGAGAAAGAATTTTATTGATCTTTAAAATCATTCTGTATCTCAGTCTTTTCCCAGCATTGTTTGAGGGTCATGAATAGAATCAACTGCCATGTTGATCAACTGTTGGACATTTGGTATGATTATACTTAGAGCAGAGGTAAAGGACTATGTGGGAGTTCTCCTTTGCATCAACCAGGGTGCGCAAACCAGCCAGGTAACTGGGTCATGAGAGTGCTCGGGTGAACTGTGTGTTTGGGTGAATGTTTGCACAACAGAAATTATCTGACCTATCTGCAAATGGATGTCAGCATTCCCCCACATCTTACTATCTTGACTCTACAGTTCATTTAGCACATTATCTTCTCAGGGCCACAAGGGGTAAATGTTTTGACAGAAGTCGTTGCTGCCGTTTTGGCAGTCACACTATTGCATCCTTTTAGAGTTTTCTTTGCCCTGGGAAAACAGCCTAAGGGGATGAAGTGGCAGTTGGTAAGCATGAATTGCAGGCTCATGAGACTTGAATTGTGGGCCAAGTGTGGTAACTAGTTTTTGTTCCACTTTGGTTTCCATAACTTTAAAATAGGAGTGAGAAGTCTCCTTGGTGCCTCACCTTTAGGGGGCAGATCAAATGGTGAACATGAAACTACTTTAAAAAGTGTAATGAGGCCAGGGGCGGTGGCTCACACCTATAATACCAGCACTTTGGGAGCCTGAAGCGGGCAGATCGCAAGGTCAGGAGTTCAAGGCCAGACTGGCCAACATGGTGAAACCCCATCTTTACTAAAAAATGCAAAAATTAGCCGCGCATCGTGACTCATACCTGTAATTCCAGCTGCTTGGGAGACTGAGGTAGGAGAATTACTTGAACTGGGACCCAGGAGGCGGAGGTTGCAGTGAGCTGAGATCACGCCACTGTACTCCATCCTGGGCTACAGAGCGAGACTCCATCTCAAAAAAAAAAAAAAAAAAAGTGTAATGAATTGGCTGGGCACAGTGGCTCACACCTGTAATCTAAGCACTTTGGGAGGCTGAGGTGGGTGGATTACTTGAGACCAGCAGTTGGTGACCAGCCTGGCCAACATGGTGAAACCCTGTCTCTACTAAAAATACAGAAAAAAAATTAGCTGAGTGTGATGGCAGCTGCCTGTAATCCCAGCTACTTAGGAGGCTGAGGCAGGAGAATCACTTGAACCTGGAAGGCAAAGGTTGCAGTGAGCAAAGATTGCGCCATTGCACTCCAGGCTGGGTGACAGAGTGAGACTCCATCTCAAAACAAAAAAAAAAGTGTAATGAATTGTGCAAATAGAATTGGCAGTTCATAACAACTCCTAGGAAATAATAAAAGTGCCTAAACATGGCCGGCCATGGTGGCTCACAACTGTAATCGCAGCACTTTGGAAGGCTGAGGCGGGGAGATCAAAAGGTCGTGAGATTGAGACCATCCCGGCTAACACAGTGAAACGCTGTCTCTACTAAAATTACAAAAAATTGGGCATGGTAACATGCCTGTGGGAGGCTGAAGCGGGAGAATCACTTGAACCTGGAGGGCAGAGGTTGCAGTGAGCTGAGGTCACGCCACTGTACTCGAGCCTGGACGACAGAGTGAGACTCCATCTCAAACAAAACAAAACAAATAGCTTATGGTAAAACTTGTCAGGAAAGTCCTGGTTGAATGCTTTGTTACTGCAGCAGATGTACTTTTATGCTGAACCATGTGCTGTAAACATTATTTCAGATTTTTGTTTTTTAAAGAATTTAGGCCAGGCGTCATGGCTCACTCCTGTAATCCCAGCACTTTGGGAGGCGAGGTGGGTAGATCACCTGAGGTTGGGAGTTTGAGACCAACCTGACCAACATGGCGAAACCCCTTCTCTACTAAAAATATAAAAAATTAGCTGAGCATGGTGGCGCATGCCTGTAATTCCAGCTACTTGGCAGGCTGAGGTAGGAGAATCACTTGAACCCGGGAGGAGTAGGTTGTGGTGAGCTGAGATTGTGCCACTGCACTCCAGCCTGGGCAATAAGAGCGAAACTCCGTCTCCAAAAAAAAAAAAGAAGAATTTAAAGATTCATCAGCAGGCCGGGCGCGGTGGCTCAAGCCTGTAATCCCAGCACTTTGGGAGGCCGAGGCGGGTGGATCACGAGGTCAAGAGATCGAGACCGTCCTGGTCAACATGGTGAAACCCCGTCTCTACTAAAAATACAAAAAATTAGCTGGGCATGGTGGCGCATGCCTGTAATCCCAGCTACTCAGGAGGCTGAGGCAGGAGAATTGCCTGAGCCCAGGAGGCGGAGGTTGCGGTGAGCCGAGATCGCGCCATTGCACTCCAGCCTGGGTAACAAGAGTGAAACTCCGTCTCAAAAAAAAAAAAAAAAAAAGATTCATCAGCATATGATTTCTGGGTATTCACACCTTAAACCTACTGTAAAGTTTACAGGAGAAATGAAAATGCTTTGGAAAAATCAATTCTAATGTTCTTGTTAATGGAAAACAAAATCTAAAAATGTAAGGCAGTATAGATTTATTTGTCTATTTTGTTTTTAGAGACAGGATCTTGTGCCGTTGACGAGGCTGGAGTGCAGTGGCGTGATCATAGCTCACTGGAACCTTGAACTCCTGGGCCAAGTGATCCTCCTGCCTAGGCCTTCTTAGTAGCTGGGATTACAGATATGAGCCACATCACCCAGCTTAGATTTATTTTTTATTTTATTTATTTAATTCTGACTTTGAGACAGACTTCTGCTTTGTTGCCCAGGCTGGAGTGCAATGGCGTGATTTCGGCTCACGGCAACCTCTGCTTCTTGGGTTCAAGTGATTCTCCTGCCTCAGCCTGCAGGGCAGCTGGGATTACAGGCTTGTGCCACCGTGCCCAGCTAATTTTGTGTTTTTGGTGGAGACAAGGTTTCTCCATGTTGTTGATGGCTGGTCTCCAACTCCCAACCTCAGGTAATCTTCCTCCCTCGGCCTCCCAAAGCGCTGGGATTACAGGCGTGAGCCGCTGCGCCTGGCCTACCTATTTTATTTTATTTTATTTTATTTTTGAGCTGGAGTTTAGCCCTTGTCACCCAGGCAAGTATGATGGCGAGATTTCAGCTCACTGCAACCTCTGCCTCCCGGGTTCAAGCAAATCACCTGCCTCAGCCTCCTGAATAGCTGGGATTGCCTTACCGGCCACCACACCCAGCTAATTTTTGTATGTGTATATATATATATATATATATTTTTTTTTTTTTTTTTTGAGATGGAGTTTCACTCTTGTTACCCAGGCTGGAGTGCAGTGGCACAATCTCGGCTCACTGTAACCTCCACCTCCTGGGTTCAGGCAATTCTCCTGCCTCAGCCTCCTGAGTAGCTGGGATTACAGGCACATGCCACCATGCCCAGCTAATTTTTTGTATTTTTAGTAGAGACGGGGTTTCACCATGTTGACCAGGATGGTCTCAAACTCCTGACCTCAGGTGATCTGCCAACCTCAGCCTCCCAAAGTGCTGGGATTATAGGAACCATTAAATTTAGCATTTAAAGAACCATTAAAATTTAACAAAATGTGTTACTGAGTAATACCTAGTAATAATAAAAATCACTGCTAACATTGAGTGCATGCTGTAAACCAGGCACTATTGTAGTACTTTATATACATTTTGTTCATAAAATGATTCTAAGAGGTATATATTGTCGTTATTATTTTAGATACAACAAAACCGAGGCCCAGAAGTTGACAAGTTATTCAGTAATTAACTAGTGTTCCTTGAGCCAACTTGTGTTCCTGTTCATGTACGCTATTGTGTGTTTCTAGTTGTGACCTTGTACAGATTACATAACTTCTCTTAGTCTTAGTTTCCTCACCTGTGAAATTGAAATGATAGAACCTTCTGGGGTTCTTATGGGGAATATTAGACTACTTACGGTGCCTACAACCCACAAGACTTAACATTTTAAAAGGATGTATTTGGTGAATGAGTAGTTTACCTGAAGGACTGCCTCATTTCAAAAATAATGTACTGCCTATTTTACTTAATTTTTTTCTTTTTCTGTCTTTTTTTTTTTTTTTTTTTTTGAGGCAGGGTCTCACTTTCTTGCCCAGGCTGGAATGCAGTGGTTCGATCATGGCTCACTGCAACCTTGATCTCCCAAGGCTCAGCTGATCCTTCTGCCTCAGCCCACCCCCGCCTCAAGTAGCCAGCACAAGTGGTGGGTGCCACCAGGACCTGGCTAATTTTTGTGTATTTTGTAGAGATGAAGTTGTGCCTTGTGGCCCAAGCTGGTCTGGAACTCCTGGGCTCAAGCAGTCTGCCTGTCTTGCCTCCCAAAGTGCTGGGCGGGATTGTAGGCATGAACCACCATGCCCAGCTATCACTTAATATTTTTTATAAAACAAGAATGATGCCAAGTGCAGTGGCTCATGCCTGTAATCCAAGCACTTTGGGAGGCCGAGGCAGGCGGATCACAAGGTTAGAAGTTCGAGACCAGCCTGGCCAACATAGTGCAACCCCATCTCTATTAAAAATACAAAAATTAGCCGGGTGTGGTGGCACGGGCCTGTAGTCCCAGCTACTCGGGAGGCTAAGGCGGGAGAATCGATTTAACCTGGGGGCAGAGGTTGGAGTTAGCTGAGACCACACCATTGCACTCCAACCTGGGTGACAGAGTGAGACTGTCTCAAAAAAAAAAACAAAAACAAAAACAAGAATGTTAAGTCATTTCTTCTGTCTCTCTAAATAATTTCTCAGGGGTAAAAGGAATTAGAGCTCAAATTTCATTTCTCTCCTCTCCTCTTCTTTCCTTTCTTTCTTTCTTTTTTTTTTTTTTTTGAGACAGAATCTTGCCCTGTTGCCCAGGCTGGAGTGCAGTGGCACAATCTTGGCTCGCTGCAACCTCCACCTCCTGGTTCAAGCAATTCTAGTGCCTCAGCCTCCCAAGTAGCTGGGATCACAGGCGTGTGCCACCATGCCGGCTGACTTTTGTGTTTTTTGTAGAGACAGGGATTTGCTATATTGGCCAGGCTGGTCTTGAACTCCTGGCCTCAGGTGGTCCCCCCACCTTGGTTTCCCAAAGTGCTGGAATTACAGGCGTGAGCTATTGCACCCAGCCCGAATTTGTTAACTTTCATTTATTTATTTAGAGACAGAGTCTCACTCTGTCACCCAGACTGGAGTTGCAGTGGTATGATCTCGGCTCACTGCAGCCTCCACCTCCTGGGTTCAAGCAATTCTTGTGCCTCAGCCTCCCAAATAGTTGGGATCATGGGTGTGTGCCATCACGCCTGGCTAATTTTTGTGTTTTAGTAGAGTGCCATGTGACCAGGCTGGTCTTGAACTTCTGGGCTCAAGCAATTCTCCCACCTCAGCCTCCCAAAGTGCTGGGATTACAGGTGTGAGCCTTTTTATTTTTATTTATTTTATTTAATTTTTTTTTTTCGAGACAAAGTTTTGCTCTTGTTGCCCACGCTGGAGTGCAGTGGCACAATCTCAGCTTACTGCAACCTCCAACTCCTGCCCCAGCCTCCCAAGTAGCTGGGATTACAGGCCCTTACCACCATGCCCAGCTAATTTTTGTATTTTTAGTAGAGATGGGGTTTTACCATGTTGGCCACAATGGTCTTGATCTCCTGACCTTGTGATCCACCTGCCTCAGCCTCCCAAAGTGCTGAGACTATAGGCGTTAGCCACCAGGCCTGGCCTATTTATTTATTTTTGAGACGGGGTCTTATTCTGTCACCCAGGCTGGAGTACAGTGGCACTATTATAGCTCACTGCAGCCTCGAACTCCTGGGCTGTGGTCCTTCTGCCTCAGCCTCTGCAGTAGTTGGGACTACAGGCATATACCACCACTCCTAGCTATTTTTTAAATTATTTTGTTTTACTTTGGTAAAGATGGGATCTCCCTATGTTGCTTAGGCTGGTCCCAAATTCCTGGGCTCTAGTGAACTTCCCACTTTCCCTTCTCAAGGTGTTGGGATTACAGTTGTGAGCCGCTGTGCCTGGCCTAATTGCCGGCTCTTTCGAGGGTCCATGTCTGTAGTAATTTGTAATTTTGCCAATACAGGAATTTTAAATGGGCACACTGTGAGACAATTGTGTACCACTTGTAACTAGTACCCTCGTTAGGGATTATACAGCTACCCAGCATTTGCCTTCTAGTTCAGGGGGCTCTGCTGTAGAGTTTGAAGGTAGCGGGCTTACCATGATGAAAATTATGAGTTTGTGTCTCTAAGACGGAGAGAGAGAGAGGAAGAGAGAGAATGGCTTCTAAAAGAAAACCGGCAAATGAAGGGCTCCAAGAAAGTAAGAAAATGATGGCTTTCAAGCAGAAAATAAAAGTATGAGGAAAACTGCAATAACGGCATTCAGGAATGCAGGAAAACCCGCCCTGGAGAAGCTCGTCTACCTTAGAGAGAATGAGCCGTGAAGTAGAATTGTAGGAAATATGGTGTTTCTTTACCAAAAGAAAATGTTATTTAGTTAGAAGGTAGTTTCTTAGGATTCAAAATCTAGAGACTACTTGCTTTGTGGCTTTGGGGTATTGGGGACTGTACTGTTTGTTTTTAAAGCATTGTTGCTTTGTTTTTGGGCTACTTGTTATATATTTCCTTTTCATAATCTTAGAAAACAATGGATGACATCAAAGAAAAGTATGCTGTCTGCTTAGGAGTCTGTACATTGAATACAAATGAAGACTTAAAATGGGAAAAAAACTTATGAAACCTTCTCAGACATTAAAATACATGAAAAATCGGCTGGGCACAGTGGTTCATGCCTGTAATCCCAGCACTTTGGGAGGCCAAGGTGGGCAGATCACTTGAGGTTAGGGGCTCGAGACTAACCTGACTAACATGGCACAACCCTGCCTGTACTAAAAAAAAAAAAAAATTGTTTTTTTCCTTCAAAAATTAGCTGGGCGTGGTGGTGGGCACCTGTAATCCCAGCTACTCGGAGTCTGAGGTGGAAGGGCAGGGAGGTGAAGGTTGCAGTGAGCCAAGATTGCACCACTACACTCCAGCCTGGGTGACAGAGCAAAATTGTCTCCAAAAAAAAATACATATGTGTGTGTATATATATGTTTCGTGTGTGTGTGTGTGTGTGTGTGTGTGTGTATGAAAAATCATTTAGTATCTTTAAGACTAGAATTACCAAGCAGAGTATATTGTATTCGGAATTAGAAACCTTGGATTCTGGTCCTAATTCTGCCAGTAGCTCTGATTTTTGGCAGATCATTCTTTGGACCTCAGTTTTTCCTCAAGGGGAGTCAGACAGCATTCTTTTTTCTTTTTTAAAAAAATTTATTATTACTTATTTATTTATTATTTCTTTCACCATGTTGGTCAGGCCGATCTTGAACTCCCAGCCTCAGGTGATCTGCCCCCCTTGGCCTTCAAAGTGCCTGGATTACAGGCGTGAGCCACTACACCCAGCCAGACAGCATTCTTATAGCATATAGCATATTTCAGCCACAGAATTTTTTTTTTTTTCTGCTTTAAGGAATTATTTTGGTACTAGTAATTTATTCAGACATCAACAAATATGAATAAGGAAGCACAATGTTCCAAGGTTACTATAGCAAAAAGGACAAAATTGTTGTTCCATTACATGCTAGTGTGAAAAAAGGTAAGTCGAAAGTGATTAGTATTAGGAAGGAAAAGGAAAAAACCCAGGTAAGGGTGATAAGGAAGGGGCTGGAGGAAGGTGCCATTTTACATATTTAGAAATAGAATATTTTTATAGATTGATGGAATTCCACCATTTAATATCAATTGAGAAAAGAATATACAGATGTCATCTTTAAGTGTTACTTGGATAGTGAAACAAATTCACACAGATTGCGTAGAATTAGGGATTAAGATCCTTATGTCCAGGTATACGCAAAAGGGGTGTATATTCAGAGTGAACCGTAGTTCAGATTCTGAACTAATCCTAACTCAGTCCTCCAGAAAAACCCACTGCCTACCCTGTACTTTGTTCATCAAGCCTCAGAGAGTGCATTAAAGATGTGTGATATCCCTGGAATCAAGACTATGTCTAGACAGAGCTTCCAGAGAAAAATAAATTGTACACAAAAGAAGTACTTGTCATAAGAACAGTAGATGTGGGATTCTAGAATACACTGAGGTTTACATTACTACCATGGCTCAATGTATCATTTATCACTTTTCAGGGGAAGGCAGGTGTCAAGGGGGTCACAGATTAAGGGCCTAGTGAAAGCCCTCCAGCTGACCAACCTCATTACCTTCAGCCCACATGTAGCCATCCATCAGTGTTCTGAAGCAGGCACCTTGGAGCCTCTGAGATGGCTCATTCAGATCCCCTTTATTTGGTCATCCTAGGGCAAGTCATGTTGAAGTCTTCATATTCTCAAAAAAGAAGTAGAGAGGCTATTTAAGCCCTCCTGATATATCATAAAAATTCAAGAAATTAAATACTGTGGACAAAAGAAAGGAAAAGAGCCTACTTAACTTGTAAGTCCCTACGATGTACTAAATCTTCATCTAGCTATTTTTCATGGACCTCCTCTATCTTATCTTGCTTTAATATTGTGTCTTCCTCCTAAATTTGTATTAACCAGGGCAGTTTACCTTTCAGAACAGAGATGGCAAGCAAATGAGCCACAGAATTTTTTAATGGGGGGCAGGCCTCAGTCAATTGAAGCGTAATAGTGGAACATCTTTTTTTTTTTTTTTTTTCTTCCAGACAGAGGAGTCTCACTCTTGTTCAGGCTGGAGTGCAGTGACGCTATATTGGTTCACTGCAGCTGCCATCTCCCAGGATCAAGCAGTTCTGCCTCAATCTCCTGAGTAGCTGGGACTGTAGGTGCATGCCACCACACCCTGCCCCTAATTTTTTTATTTTCGTAGAAACGGGGTTTCACCATGTTGGCCAGGCTGGTCTCAAACTCCTGACCCCATGATCTGCCCTCCTCGACCTCCCAAAGTGCTGGGATTACAGGCATGAGCCACTGTACCTGGACTTTTTTAAAAAAAAAAAAAAAGGACAGCTCAGTGTTGTGGCTCCCGCCTGTAACCTGTAATCTCATATACTTTAGGAGGCCAAGGTGGGAGGATCACTTGATTCTGTCTCTACTAAAAATACAAAAAATTAGGGGCCGGGCGCGGTGGCTCAAGCCTGTAATCCCAGCATTTTGGGAGGCCGAGGCGGGTGGATCACGAGGTCGAGAGATCGAGACCATCCTGGTCAACATGGTGAAACCCCGTCTCTACTAAAAATACAAAAAATTAGCTGGGCATGGTGGTGCATGCCTGTAATCCCAGCTACTCAGGAGGCTGAGGCAGGAGAATTTCCTGAACCCAGGAGGCGGAGGTTGCGGTGAGCTGAGATCGCACCATTGCACTCCAGCCTGGGTAACAAGAGCGAAACTCTTGTCTCGAAAAAAAACAAAACAAAAAAAATACAAAAAATTAGTTGGGCATGGTGGCACATGCTTGTAATCCCAGCTATTTGGGAGGCTGAGGTGGGAGGATCACTTGAAACAGGGAGGTTGAGTTTGCAGTGAGCTGAGTTTGCACCACGGCACTCTAGCCTGGGAGACAGACTGAGACTCCATCTAAAACAAAAATAAAAAACAGAAACTTGTGCTAGGCACAGTGGCTGAAGCCTATAATCCCAACCACTTGGGTGGCTGGCTGGCTGAAGTGGGAGGATCACTTGAGCCGGGGAGTTTGAGGTTGCAGTGAGCTATGATTGAGCCACTACACTCCAGTCTGGGTGAAAGAGCTAAATCCGGTCTCTAGAAAAACAAAAAGACTTTATTTTTTAGAAGAGTTACAGATTTGTAGAAAGATTACGAAGATAGTATAGAGAATTCCTATATACATATACCTTACATCTAGTTTCCCCTGTTATTTGCCACTTACATTAATATTATACATTTATTATAATTAGTGAACAAATATTGATACCAGTATTGACGATATTTATAACCAAAGACCATACTTCATTCAGATTTCCTTTTTTTTTCCCCCACTGTCCTTTCCTGTTCCAGAATACCAAATTACATTGTGTCTTAGACTCCTCTTGTCTCCTCAGATTCCTCTTGACTATGACAGTTTTTCAGACTTTGCCTTGTGTTTGATGACTGTGACATTTTAAAGACATGGATCTTTGGGAGGAAGACAACAGGGGTTAAATTGTTGTCTTTATCACATTGTGTCAAAGGTACATGCCATCAATGTGACGTGTCACTGCTGATGTTGACCGTGATCATCTGAGTGAGGTAGTGTTTGCCAAATTTTCTCTGCTGTTTTCTCCCTCCCTTTCCGTAGCCCACAGGTAAGCATTGGGATCGTGCTCCACCTCCTTGATGGCAGGCTCTCTGCCTAAATAACCTGGAGTTTTGCGTGGGAAATTGATCCCTCTTTATGTAATTTTTCATTCAGTTATATATTTGTATGAGTATAGACTCTTGGGTATTTATTTATTTATTGGTGCTCTGACTTGAATACGGAGTATTTATTTTGTACTCTTTTTGTTGTTGGTGGTTTTTCTTTGATAGGAATGGGGTTTCCATATTGCCCAGGCTGGTCTCGAACTCCTAGGCTCACGGGATCCTCCTGCCTTCGCCTCCCAAAGTGCTGAGATCATAGGCATGAGCCACCACGACTGGCCTATATGCTTTGGATTGTGATCCAGTGCCACTTATTTTCTTGCTCAGACTGTTCCTGTTCTGGCCGTTGAGAGCTCTTTTAGTAGGCTCTCTGACATAACCCCATGATTGTGGGTTTTTATTATTGTTGTTAATGTTACAGTTTTTGAGCACTTCTTTATTTGCAGCACTACAAGATACTTCAGGCTTGGTGGGGGGTTTTTTTGGATTTTTTTTTTTTTTTTTCTCTTTATAGAAATAGAAACAAGGTCTTACCATGTTGCCTAGGCTGACCTCAAACTCCTGGGCTCAAGTGATCCTCTTGCCTTGAAGTCCCAAAGTGCTGGGATTATAGGTGTGAGCCACTGCTTTGGCCTTTCAGAATTGTCTTGTATATTTCTTGCTCCAGTGCTAGAATCAGCCATTTCTCCAAGGAGCTTTGTTCCCTCTTTTTGGAGAATGGTATTAGAAATTAAGATCTTGGTATTAGGTATGTTTATTGCTACTGGAATATAGGTTCTTCTTGGCTCTGCTAGCTCAAAGGAAGGAAATACATGTGTATGTCCTACTTGCCATGTATGCACATATCTTAATATTTCTTTTTTTTTTTTTTTTTTTTTTTGAGACGGAGTTTTGCTCTTGTTACCCAGGCTGGAGTGCAATGGCGCGATCTCGGCTCACCGCAACCTCCGCCTCCTGGGTTCAAGCAATTCTCCTGCCTCAGCCTCCTGAGTAGCTGGGATTACAGGCATGCACTACCATGCCCAGCTAATTTTTTGTATTTTTAGTAGAGACGGGGTTTCACCGTGTTGACCAGGATGGTCTCGATCTCTTGACCTCGTGATCCACCCGCCTCGGCCTCCCAAAGTGCTGGGATTACAGGCTTGAGCCACCGCGCCCGGCCATCTATTAATATTTCTATATGTAACCCTGTGTATATTAAGCTGAACATGAGTTCATACTGATGTCTTTAATTCTCTTCTATTACGTGGTGAATTCCTGTAGCTTCCTTCCCTTCTTTATCTGTAAATTCCCCCTCCAATAGCGAGAAAGTGGCTCCCACCACCCATTTACTTAGTTGTTCAGTTACAATATACATGCATAGCAATATCAGGATTATTAACCCCTATACTCATGGGAAACAGTGCTTTTTTTTTCCCTTCTGTAGCGACAGGGTCTTACTACGTTGCCAAGGCTGGCTGGACTTGAACTCTTGGGCTCAAGTAGTCCTCCCACCTTGGCCTCCCAAAGTGTTGGGATTGCCTGGCCAGAGCACTGCTTTTGTACAATCTAGTTTTACTGACTCTACTCATTGCCAGAGTTACTTAAGTGAGCACCTTTTACCTCTGCCCTCTTCAGTAAAGTTGTTTCATAGATTTGTAATAGATTTTTGTCACATTCTGTGTGCTATCCTTGGATCATTTGACCTTATAAATGATTTTTTAAAATATTTTATACATTAAGATTCACTTTCTCAACCAGGCATGGTGGCTCACACCTGTAATCCCAGCATTTTGGGAAGTCAAGACGATCAGATTGCCTGAGCTTAGGAGTTCAAGACCAGCCTGGGCAACATGGCAAAGCCTCCTCTGTACAAAAAATAAAAAAAGTTAAAAAAATTAACTCTGCTATAAAGTTTTACGGGTTTGTACAAATGTATGATGTCATGTATCCACAATTATAGTATCATTAAACATAATTTTACTGCCTAGAAAATTGCCCTGTGCAGAAAAATTGCCCTGTGCTTTTTTTTTTTTTTTTTTGAGCCAGAGTCTCTCTCTGTTGCAAAGCTAGAGTGCAGTGGTGCAATCTCAGCTCACTGCAACCTCCACTTCCCGGGTTCAAGCGATTCTCCTGCCTCAACCTCCCAAGTAGCTGGGATTACAGGCACACGCCACCATGCTCAGCTAATTTTTTGTATTTTTAGTAGAGACGGGGTTTCACCATGTTGACTGGAATGGTCTCGATCTCTTGACCTCGTGATCCGCCCACCTCAGCCTCCCAAAGTGCTGGGATTACAGGCGTGAGCCACCGCATCCGGCCTGCCCTGTGCTTTTACTATTCAGTCTAACTCCCCCTCCCAAGCCCCTGCAAACAGCTAATCTTTTTACTGTCTCTATAGTTTTGTCTTTTTCAGAATGGTACATAATTGGATTTACATAGCACGTCGCTTTTTCAGACTAGCTTCTTATACTTAGCAATATGCATTTAAGATTAATCCATTTTGGCCAGGCACAGCGGCTCATGCCTATAATTTCAGCACTTTGGGAGGCCGAGATGGAAGTATCACTTGAGCCCTGGAGTTTGAGACCAGCCTAGGCAACATAATGAGACTTCATCTCAAAAAATTGTTTTGATCAGGCACGGTGTCTCACACCTGTAATCCCACCACTTTGGGAGGCCAAGGCAGGAGGATCACGAGGTCAGGAGATCGGGATCATCCTGGCTAATACAGTGAAACCTTGTCTCTACTAAAAATACAGAAAGTCAGGCCTGTGCAGTGGCTCACGCCTGTAATCCTATCACTTTGGGAGGCCGAGGCGGGCGAATCACAAGGTCAGGAGTTCGAGACCAGCCCTGCCAATATGGTGAAACCCCGTCTCTACTAAAAATACGAAAAAATTAGACAGGCATGAGGTCGTGTACCTGTAGTCCCAGATACTCGGGAGGCTGAGGCAGGAGAATTGCTTAAACCTAGGAGGCAGAGGTTGCAGTGAGCTGTGATCGAGCCACTGCACTCCAATCTGGGTAACAGAGTGAGACTCCATCCCCAAAAAGAAAAAAAAAATAGCTGGGCATGGCGGTATGTGCCTGTAGTCCCAGATACTTGGGAGGCTGAGACAGGAAAATTGCTTGAACCCAGGAGGCAGAGGTTTTTTTTTTTTTTTTTTTAAAGTGCCCTGGTGTGGTGGCACGTTCCTGTAAATCCTAGGT
The DNA here is from genome assembly GCF_048565385.1 of Saimiri boliviensis. Lineage (NCBI taxonomy): Eukaryota > Metazoa > Chordata > Mammalia > Primates > Cebidae > Saimiri > Saimiri boliviensis. The sequence continues at coordinate 4,945,869 of NC_133468.1, forward strand.
ACTCAGGAGGCTGAGGTGGGAGGATTGCTTGTGCCTGGGAGGCGGAGGTTGTAATCAGCTAAGACCATGCCATTGCACTCCAGCCTGGGCAACAGAGTGAGACCCTGTCTCAGAATTTTTTTTTTTTTTTTTTTTTATGGAGTCTAGCTCTGTCACGAAGGCTGGAGTGCAGTGGTGTGATCTTGTCTAACTGCAACCTCTGCCTCCTGGGTTCAAGCGATTCTCCTGCCTCAGCCTCCCTAGTAGCTGGGACTACAGATGTGTGCTGCCATGCCTGGCTAATTTTTGTAGTTTTAGTGGAAATGGAGTTTCACCCTATTAGCCAGGATGGTCTGGATCTCCTGACCTCGTGATTCATGCCCCCTCGGCCGCCCACAGTGCGGGGATTACAGGCATGAGCCACTGTGCAGGCCAAAACAAAATTTTTATTTTTAATTTAAGAAAGGACAGGGAGTGGTGGCTCATGCCTGTAATCCCAGCACTTTGCGGAGCTGAGGCAGGTGGATTGCCTGAGCTCAGGAGTTCGAGACCAGCCTGGACAATATGGTGAAAACCCGTCTTTACTAAAATACAAAAAAAATCAGCTGGGCATGGCAGCGTGCATCTGTAGTCCCAGCCACTAGGGAGGCTGAGGCAGGAAGAATTGCTTGAACCCAGGAGGCAGAGGTTGCAGTGAGCTGAGATTGCACCACTGCACTCCAGCCTGGGCAATAGAGCAAGACTCCGTCTCAAAAAAAAAGACTTATTCATCTTTTTGTGGCTTGATAGCTAACTTCTTTTAATTGTTTTTTTTTTTTTTTTTTTTTTTTTTTTGAGACGGAGTTTTGCTCGTTACCCAGGCCGGAGTGCAATGGCGCGATCTTGGCCCACCGCAACCTCTGCCTCCTGGGTTCAAGCAATTCTCCTGCCTCAGCCTTCCGAGTAGCTGGGACCACAGGCATGCGCCACCATGCCCAGCTAATTTTTGTATTTTTAGTAGAGACGGGGTTTCACCATGTTGACCAGGATGGTCTTGATCTCTTGACCTCGTGATCCACCCATCTCGGCCTCCCAAAGTGCTGGGATTACAGGAGTGAGCCACCGCAGCCGGCCTTTTAATTGTTAAACAGTAATTCATTATATGGATGTATTATGGTTTGTCCATTTACCTTTTGAAGGAAATTTTAGTTGCTTGTAGTTTTGGACGATTATGAATAAAGCTACTGTAAACATTGATGTACAGGTTCTTCTGTATCCATAAATTCAAATTTGTTCAGTACCTAGGAGCATGATTGCTGAATAATATGTTAAGACTACATTGGCCTTTTTGAGAATCTACCAGACTGTTTTCAAAGTGGCTGTACTATTTTGTATTTTACTTTATTTTTTTGTAAAAAGGAAGCAGGCACATTACATGGAAAGAGCAGGAAAGAGAGAGAGAGACAGGGTCAGGTGCCACACTTTTAAAAATATATATATTTAATTAGCACAACTATTATAAAGTGCTTAGCAAGGGTGCTTTCTTTTTTTAAAAAAAAAAAAAGAAAGGGAAAAAAAGAAAAATAAATAAAAAAAGAATGAAGGAGAGGAAGGAAGAGGAAGAGGGAGAGAGAATGGAAGTGTTGCTTTATTGCCGGGCTACAATGCAGTCTAAAAATGGGTATTGAAAACCTCTTTTATACCAATAATTGTGCTTAATAATGGAGACAGGAAAAAATGAGGGAAGAAAAAAACAAGCAGCCAACCAATATTTCATTTAAACCTGTAAGTAGGTGTGACATGGTGCTAGTAAGAGTGTATATTTTGTGTATTTAAAGTGGAGAGTTCTATAAATGTTTATTAAGTTTACTTGTTCCGGATCTGAGTTCAAGTCCTGCATATCGTTGTTAACTTTCTGTCTCATTGATCTGTCTAATGTTAATGTTGAAGTCTCCCACTGTTACTGTGTGGGAGTCTAAGTCTCTTTATAAGTCTTGTATTTCTGGGTGTTCCTGTATTGGGTGCGTATATGTTTAGGATCGTTAGCTCTTCTTGTTGCATTGATCCTTTTACCGTTATGTAATGTCCTTCTTTGCCTCTTTTGATCTTTGTTGCTTTAAAGTCTATTTTATCAGAGGTGAGAATTGCAACTCTTGCTTTTTATTTATTTATTTATTTTTGCTCTCCATTTGGTTGGTGACTCTTTCTCCATCCCTTTGTTTTGAGTCTTTGTGTAGCCTTGCATGTGAGATGGGTCTGGATGCAGCATACCGATGGGTTTGGGATTTAGTCGATTTAAATTTAGGATTAATATTAATATATGTGAATTTAATACTGCCATTTGATGTTAGCTGGCTGTTTTGCCCATTAGTTGATGTAAATTCTTCATTATGTTGATGCTCTTTACTTTTTGGTATATTTTTGGAAAGGCTAATACTCGTTATTTCTTTCTATGTGTAGTGGTTCTTTCAGAAGCTCTTGTAAAGCAGGCCTGGTGGTGATGAAATCTCTGAGTACTTGCTTGTTCACAAAAGGTTTTATTTTCCCTTTGCTTATGAAGCTTAGTTTGGCAGGATATGAAATTCTGGGTTGAAAGTTCTTTTCTTTAAGGATATTGAATATTGGCCCCCACTCTCTTCTGGCTTGTAGGGTTTCTGCTGAGAGATCTGCTGTGAGTCTGATAGGCTTCCCTTTGTGGGTAACCTGACCTTTCTCTCTGGCTGCCCTCAGTGTCTTTTCTCCTTCATTTCAACCCTGGTGAATCTGACAATTATGTGCCTTGAGCTTGGTCTTCTTGAGGAATATCTTTGTGGTGTTGTCTGTATTACTTGGAGTTGAATACTGTCCTGCCTTGCTAGATTGGGAAAGTTTTCCTGAGTAATATCCTGAAGAGTATTTTCCAGCTTGGATTCATTCTCTTCGTCACATTCAGGTACACCTATCAAACATAGATTAGGTCTTTTCTTTTTTTTTTTTGAGATGGAGTTTCACTCTTTGTTACCCAAGCTGTAGTGCAATGGCGCGATCTTGGCTCACCGCAACCTCTGCCTCCTGGTTTCAGGCAATTCTCCTGCCTCAGTCTCCCGAGTAGCTGGGACTACAGGCGTGCGCCACCATGCCCAGCTAATTTTTTTGTATTTTTAGTAGAGACGGGGTTTCACCATGTTGACCAGGATGGCTCCATCTCTTGACCTCGTAATCCACCCATCTCGGCCTCCCAAAGTGCTGAGATTACAGGCGTGAGCCACCGCGCCCAGCCAGATTAGGTCTTTTCACGTAGTCCCATATTTCTTGGAGACTTTGTTCATTCCTTTTTATCCTTTTTTTCTCTAATCTTGTCTTCTTGCTTTATTTCATTAAATTGGTCTTCGACCTCTAATATCCTTTCTTCTTTCTCTTTTGAGACAAGGTCTCATTCTGTCACCCAGGCTGGGGTGCAGTGGCACAATCTTGGCTCACTGCAACCTCCTCCTCCCAGGCATGAGTGATACTCCCACCTCGGTCTCCTGAGTACTGGGACCACAGGCATGCGCCTCCATGCCCAGCTAATTTTTTGTATTTTTGATCAAGAAGTGGTTTTGCAGTGTTGCCCAGGCTGGTCTTGAAATCCTGAGCTCAAGCGATCCTCCTGTCTCAGCTTTCGAAAATGCTAGGATTACAGGTGTGAGCCACTGTGCCTGGTCCATGGCATATTTTTTTTTGGTGGGGTTTCTGTTTAGATCTTTTGCCCAGTTTTTAATTGTTTTCTTGTTGTTGAGTTTGAGTTCTTTATGTACTTTTAAGCAAGTCTCTTATCAGGCATTGTTTTGCAAGTATTTTCTTGCAATGTGTGAAGTTGTCTTTTTTTTGTTTGTTTTTGGGAGACAGAGTCTTGCTCTGTCACCCAGGCTGGAGTGCAGTGGCACAATCTTGGCTCACTGCAGTCTCTGCCTCCTGGGTTCAAACCTGCCTCAGCCTCCTGAGTAGCTGGGACTACAGGTATGTACCACCATGCCCGGCTAATGTTTTGTATTTTTAGTAGAAACAGGATTTCACTGTGTTGGCCAGAATGGTCTCAATTTCCTGACCTCGTGATCTGCCAGCCTCAGCCTCCCGAAGTGCTGGGATTATAGGCATGAGCCACTGTGCCCAGCCCCGTCCCCCCGACTTTTTTTTTTAAGAGTCAGGGTCTTGGTCTGGTCACCCAAGCTGGAGTGCAATGGCATCATTACAGCCCTCGAGCCTCTGTCTCCTGGGCTCAAGTGATTCTCCCACCTCAGCCTCCCAAGTTGCTGGAACTATAGGCATGTGCCACCACACTTGGCTAATTTTTAATTTTTTTGTAGAGACAAGGTCTGACCATATTGCCCAGGCTGGTCTCGAACTCCTGGGCTCAAAGGATCCTCCTGCCTTGGTCTCCCAAAGTGTTAGGATTATAGCCATGAGCTACTGCCTTGGCTTACTTTTTTTTTTTTTTTTAATTCTATTGCATCATCTTAGAAGATGTACCTTTTTTCTAAAATCTTAATTGGCTAAAATGGCAGCCATGGTTGTGAATCAATGCACTATCTGTGTTTATGAAGGAGCCCCCTAATTCACCTTAATTCCGTTTCTTTTTCGTTTTTGCAGGGATTGAGGAGGTGAACTTTGCCTGAAAAATACATGTTTCCATTGTAAATAAGAGAGCACAAATTTTTATTCATTAATTTTTTTTGAGACAGAGTCTTGCTCTGTCACCAGGCTGGAGTGCAGTGGTGGTGATCTCACTCAGCTCACTGCAACCTCTGCCTCCTGGGTTCAAGTGATTCCCCTTCCTCAGCCTCCCAAGTAGCTTGGACTACAGACATGCACCACCACGCCAGGCTAATTTTTAGTATTTTACTAGAGGCAGGCTTTCACCATGTTGGCCAGGATGGTCTCCATCTCCTGATCTCATGATCCACCCGCAGTCTCCCAAAGTGCGGGGATTACAGGCGTGAGCCACTGCACCCAGCCTTATTTATTTTTTTAGAGACAGTGTCTTACTCTGTCATCGAGGCTCAAGTGCAGTGGCGTAATTATTGCTCACAGCAGTCTCAAACTCCTGCGCTTACGGGTTCAGGTGATCTTCCTGCCTCAGCCTCCTGAGTAGCTGGATCTACAGGCAGATGACACTACTCTCAGCACTTTTTTTTTTTTTTTTAATGTTTTATAGATACTTTACTTTGTTGCCCAGGCTGGTCTAGAACTCCTGAGCTCAAGCTTTCCTGCTTCCACCTCACAGAGTTCTAGGATTACAGGCGTGAGCCACCATGCCAACCAGAAGGCCAGAAATTTAGCTCAACTTTCTCTTCCTCCCTTCCTCCTTCCTTCTCCCCTTCCCACTTTCCCCCTTGCCCCCCTCCCCTCCCCTCCTTTGTAAAAATTTGTGGTATATCTGAGTAGCTGGGACCACAGGCATGCTACTCCTAACAGTTTTAAAACCTGCACTTCAGTAGTGTTAAGCATATTTATACATTGTTGTGAAACATGGATTTCTTTCATCTTGCAGAATTAAAAATATCCCCTTAAAGAACTCTCCTTTGCCCCCTCCTACCAGCCCCTGGTAACCACCATTCTATTTCTGTATCTGTGAATTTCACTATTTAGATATCTCATATCTAAAGAAAGTGAAATAATAAAGTATTTATTAGTTTGTGAATTGGTTATTTTACTTAGCATATTGTTTTCAAGGTTCATCCGTGTTATAGCAGGTGATGGAATTGCCTTCCTTTTTGAGGTTGAATAGTATTCCACTGTATGCCTATACCACATTTGGTTTAATCATTCATTCATTGATGGACATTTGGGTTGCTTCCACCCTGACTGTTGTGAGTAGTACCGCTATGAACACAGGTCTGCAAATATCTCTGAAACTATCTTTCTTTTTCTGTTTGTTTGAGACAGTCTTGTTCTGTTGCCCAGGCTGGAATGCAGTGGAGCCATCACAACTCACTTTATTTTTTATTTTTGAGAAAGTTACCCAGGCTGCAATGCAGTATGTGATCTCAGCTCACTACAACCTCTACCTCCTGGGTGCAAGCGATTCTCCTGCCTCAGCCTCCCAAGTAGCTGGGATTACAGGCACACACCACTATGCCCAGCTGATTTTTTTTTCTGAGATGGAGTTTTATTCTTGTTGCCCAGGCTGGTGTGCAATGGCATGATCTCAGCTCCCTGCAACCTCCACCTCCCAGATTCAAGCGATTTTCCTGCCTCAGCCTCCCGAGTAGCTGGGATTACAGGCATGTGCCACTAGCCTGGCTAATTTTGATCTCCATGTTGGTCAGTCTGGTCTCAAACTCTTGACCTCAGGTGATCCACTCACCTCGGCCTCCCTAAGTGCTGGGATTACAGGCATGAGCCACCATGCCTGGCCCGCCCAGCTAAATTTTGTATTTTTAGTAGAGGCAGGGTTTTGCCATGTTGGCCAGTCTGGTCTCTCATTCCTGACCTCAGGGGATCTGCCTGCCTGGGCCTCCCAAAGTGCTGGGATTACTGGCATGAACTGCCATTCCTGGCGTATTTATTTATTTATCTATTTCAGATGAAGTCTCTCTCTGCGACCCAGGCTGGAGTGCAGTGGCGCCATCTTGGCCCACTGCAACCTCCACCTCCCAGGTTCAAGCAATTCTCCTTCCTCAGCCTCCTGAGTAGCTGGGGCTATAGACATGCTCAGCTAATTTTTTGTATTTTAGTAGAGATGGAGTTTCACCAAGTTGACGTGGTTTGAACTCTGGAGCTCAGGCAGATTACCAGCTAGGATTACAGGCATGAAGCCACCACACCCTTCCCAACAGCTCACTTTAGCTTTAACCTCTCAGGCTCAAGCAATCCTCCCACCCCAGCCTGCTGAGGATCTGAGACCACAAGATGTGTGTCACCATGCCTGGCTAAAATTTTCTGTTGTTGATTTTTTGTAGAGACAGGATTTATTATTATTATTATTATTATTATTATTATTATTACTATTTGTAGAGACAGGGTCAGGATACATTGCCCAGGCTGGGAAATAAGGTCTTGACTGATGGAAGTTGAAGATTCTTGGGGGAATAGCATGCAAAGCAGCTATAGAGGGAGAGGGTGCCGATGGCTAGCCAAAAGACTTAGAGATTTTTGCAAACATGGACTCAGTGATAGTTTTTGGGTGATGAGTCTGTCTTGGTACATGTAGGATAGCTTGAAAGAGGAGGAAGAAACTAGAGCCTGTAGTAATGTAAGGTGTAACATTAAGTATCCTGGTGTCAGTAATGGAGAAGAATGAAAGACTAGGATTGATTGGATGACTGTGCGCGCAGAGGGCATGAGGGAAAAAGGACATCTTGTGTGTGTGTGTGCACACATTTCTAGTTGTATATCTTCTTGTTTTCCCCCCATCTTTTAGCTGTACCTTCTCCAGCCCAAAAATGAAAATTGACCTACTACCAACCAGTTTTTATTTCTTTAGATCTGTGGTCCTTTCAAAGAGAGCCCATTACTACTCAAGACATGTCTGATATAATACACAGGGCATTTTCTTGGTTAGAGAATAATAATAAATAAACAGATTTTAAAAAGCAGCTTGTTCTTGCTTTAATATTCTTGTTGAGTTCTTTTTTTTTTTTTTTTTTTTTTGAGACGGAGTTTCATTCTTGTTACCCAGGCTGGAGTGCAATGGCGCGATCTCGGCTCACCGCAACCTCCGCCTCCTGGGTTCAGGCAATTCTCCTGCCTCAGCCTCCTGAGTAGCTGGGATTACAGGCACGCGCCACCATGCCCAGCTGATTTTTTGTATTTTTAGTAGAGACGGGGTTTCACCATGTTGACCAGGATGGTCTCCATCTGTTGACCTCGTGATCCACCCATCTCGGCCTCCCAAAGTGCTGGGATTACAGGCTTGAGCCACCGCGCCCGGTCCTTGTTGAGTTCTAAAACTAATTTGAAAACATTTCTATTGATGTTATTTGAGCAATAGTATCCATGTTAAGCCTTTAATGTGAGAGGAGTTATCTCCTGTTGTAAATTAGTGTATGAAAGGGCTTTTGTCGGTTGTAAAGCACTTTACAAATGCAAAAGTTTGTTGGAAATTGTATTTGAATGCCCTACATCTGTGTAACCAGTACAATATTTTCTCTATGTGGACAGTTGTGTGTGTTTGAGTTTTATTTTGAAATTTTCTTGATATTGAATCTTTTTACTGATTTTAGGGAAACCCTTTAATCTCTGTAGTCTGCCTTTCCTTATCTATAAAAGGAAATAATAAGATCTTTTTAGCTCTGCAATTTGAAAGCTTTAATTTTAAATGAGAGAGAGGTTAGTGGTCTTTATGAAGCTTGACAGGAGGCAATGCAGTTAACTGATTTTGCTCTTTTTATGTGTAGATCATGGAAGGGAAGTGGTTGCTGTGTATGTTACTAGTACTTGGAACTGCTATTGTTGAGGCTCATGATGGACATGATGATGATGTGATTGATATTGAGGATGACCTTGATGATGTCATTGAAGAAGTAGAAGATTCAAAACCAGATACCACTGCTCCTCCTCCATCTCCCAAGGTTTGAAATGGTCTTTGAATCAATATTCCTTTTACCTCTTAAGATGATGAAATTATTAACATAGCCAGGCACAGAGACATGTAGTCTCAATTACTCAGGAGGCTTAGGCCAGGAGTGTGAGTCCAGCCTGGACAACACAGGGAGATGCCATCTCTTATATAAAAGGAACATCATGAAGAGATAAATTTGGATCCTTTTCAAAGGGAAAGCAAAATTTGCTAAAATACTTACTGATCTCTCTGGCAGCTTTTGTTCTATTTTGCCAGAGGCCAAGTACATGGATTGAATTTGAAAGCCAGCAATGAAATTTTTGTGACAGTTGAAAGCAAACCAGGAAAATAAATTCTAGGTAAAAAGGCATGTTGCTGAAAATTTAAAATTTTAATTCATTTATATATTTAACACAGGTCACCTACAAAGCTCCAGTTCCAACAGGGGAAGTATATTTTGCTGATTCTTTTGACAGAGGAACTCTGTCAGGGTAAGTGTTTTTCAGAGAAATACATCTTAGATTCAAACATTATGTAAATAAGATGAGATAGTGGATTCCTTTTTGGATAGTATCTTATATGGTGAAATGTCTAACTTTATTTTATTTATTTATTTATTTTTTGAGATGTAATTTCACTCTTTTGCCCAGGCTGGAGTGCAGTGGCACAACATCAGCTCACTGCAACCTTCGCCTCCTGTGTTCAAGCAATTCTCCTGTCTTGACCTCCCAAGCAGCTGGGATTGCAGGCATGCGCCATCATGCCCAGCTAATCGTTGTGTTTTTTTAAGTAGAGACGGGGTTTTGCCATGTTGGCCAGGCTGGTCTTGAGCTCCTGACCTCAGGTGATCCACCTGCGCCGGCCTCCCAAAATGTTGGGATTATAGGGGTGAGCTACTGTGCCCAGACTGAAATATCTAACTTTAATGTCTTCAGTGTTAATATCCATGTCGGAAAATAGTCTTTTGGTATTTGTGGTTTTTACATCCATTCCTTTCCCTCCCCCACTCTACCCTACATTTTGTTCTTTGATGGAGAAAAAAAATTTTCTCTTGATCTTAAAACATCGGTGGAATTATAGGTTTGGTATTTTTTCTTATAGGTTTGTGAGTTTAAGATAATGTATTATCATTAGTTGTGTGACAGATTTAAAAATCAAAATTAGAGTGGCTACAATAGGCTAAGAGCAGAATAGGTCCTACTTTTATGAGTATTTTACATAGTTTTCCCTCATAACTCAACTGTCATTTTAAGACTGATTTTGGGATTTGTGTTAATTACAGGTGGATTTTATCCAAAGCCAAGAAAGATGATACTGATGATGAAATTGCCAAATATGATGGTGAGAATTTCATTTTGTTTAGATATAATAGCAGATAGAGGTTTACATGTTGTCTCCATGGCATTTCCTAAGATTAGTTTAAAAGGGAATAATAAGCTTTAAGATTTTTCCATGGAAGTTTTGCCATCTTTGTGTGTTGCCTAATAATTCTTTTTATTTTATTTTTAACTTTTATTTAAGGTTTAGAGGTGTATGTGTGGCCTTATATTTAATAAGATTAGATCTGTTTAATCACCTGTGCTGCTGAATGTTGGAAATAGGTCATTTCTATACAGTAGTATAATACACTACAGTTTCAAAAAAGCATATCCTAATAATATTTGTCAAAGTGTGTTTATTTATTTTTTATGTATTTATTTTTTCTGGGACGGAGTCTCACTCTTGCCGCCCAGGCTGCTGGCAAAATCTTGGCTCATTGCAACCTCTGTTTCTTGGGTTCAAGTGATTCTCCTGCCTCAGCCCACCAAGTAGCCTACAGGTGCCCATCACCATGCCTGGCTAATTTTTGTGTTTTTAGTAAAGATGGGGTTTCACTGTGTTGACAGGCTGGTCTCAAACCTTGGGTGATCCACCTGCCTCAGCCTCTGTAAGTGCTGGGATTACAGGTATGAGTCATCACGCCTGGCCCAGTAAAACAGATTTATACAACTAGGAGTGGGGTTTTTTAGGGGGGTGTTTTGTTTGTTTATTTGTTTTTGCCATTTAAAGGGTTCTCAGAGGCAGAGTAAAGGAGCAGAATTTTTTTGTATTGTCTTGTAGGAAAGTGGGAGGTAGATGAAATGAAGGAATCAAAGCTTCCAGGTGATAAAGGACTTGTATTGATGTCTCGGGCGAAGCATCATGCCATCTCTGCTAAACTGAACAAACCCTTCCTATTTGACACCAAGCCTCTCATTGTTCAGTAAGTGAAATGCTTGTTGGATAAAAGCTTTCTAGAAAGGGTAATCTTAGAAGACATTATACAACTTTTACTCTGTGTTAAAAAATTATTTTGCAAATCGTGATCAGATTAAAAAATATGAGATTATATAAGTTGTATTAGGGATTTTTGGGTGAATTTAAACACCTTGTAATTAATATTTTTTCCTGCCCAAAAAATTATTTTGAAACAAACTGATAACTCATTTTCCTGACTAAATAACTTGCAGATTGTGCAGAACATATTTACTGGAAATGTGCATTAATGTTCAATTTATTTTTATGGAACTTGGTAGCTATTTAAAAACAGTAGAAGATGGAATCCTTTGTAAGGGTAAACATTTGACCTATCATAAAACATGACTAAGATGAGGGAATGAGTACATTAAGAGAGTTTAGATCTTTCAAAATGCCATACAATTTTCTGCTTTTCTCTCTGATATTAGGTATGAGGTTAATTTCCAAAATGGAATAGAATGTGGCGGTGCCTATGTGAAACTGCTTTCTAAAACATCAGAACTCAACCTGGTATGTAATTCCCATTTCTGGAATGTGGCTGGACACCCACTATTACCTTCTAAGAATTATGTAATTTTGTAATACTTGTGAAAAATAAAGACTTCCTCCCCTGCTTTTTAACTCTTTTGACGAGTTGGGAATATTGACTTTGACATTAATGTGCTTTCTGTTTGAAGTGTGAATCTCTTAAGTTGTTACCAGCTGTTTTTATCTGAATTTCTGGTTTTGCTTCTGTGTAAGTTTTGGTTTTAGCAAGCTTATTTTTTTGTTTTATGAGAGAAGCACTAACTGTCTAAATAGGTGCATTACTTTTTTTTAAGCACTTAAATATGTTATTTTAAATTAACTGATGATTGCTGATTATCCCTTTTCACTAAGCCTTGTAATTAGCTTTTCCTTTAACTGTCACCAATATATTTGAAATTTTATAAGAATTATTAGACATTTTGAAATGTTGCTTTTGAACACTTTGACTAGAGTGGTTTCAAATAAACCATTTTTGTTTCTGAAGGATCAGTTCCACGACAAGACCCCTTATACGATTATGTTTGGTCCAGATAAATGTGGAGAGGACTATAAACTGCACTTCATCTTCCGACACAAGAACCCCAAAACGGGTATTTATGAAGAAAAGCATGCTAAGAGGCCAGATGCAGATCTGAAGACCTATTTTACTGATAAGAAAACACATCTTTACACACTAAGTAAGAAAAACCATTCGTTTGGGGGCTTATGGCATTACGCTTATATCATCCATTTAATTTAAAGATTGTATATCTGGCTGGGTGTGGTGTCTTGCACCTGTAACCCCAGCACTTTGGGAAGCCGAGATGGGTGGATCACCTGAGGTCAGGAGTTCAAGACCAGTTTGGTCAAAATGGTGAAACTCCATCTCTACTAAAAATACAAAAATTAGCCGGGTGCGGTGGCTCAAGCCTGTAATCCCAGCACTTTGGGAGGCTGAGGCGGGTGGATCACAAGGTCAAGAGATGGAGACCATCCTGGTCAACATGGTGAAACCCCATCTCTACTAAAACTATAAAAAATTAGCTGGGCATGGTGGCGGGTGCCTGTAATCCCAGCTACTCAGGAGGCTGAGGCAGGAGAATTGCCTGAACCCAGGAGGCGGAGGTTGCGGTGAGCCGAGATCGCGCCATTGCACTCCAGCCTGGGTAACAAGAGCGAAACTCCGTCTCAAAAAAAAAAAAAAAAAAAAAAATTAGCCAGGTGTGATGGCACATGCCTGTAACCTCAGCTACTTGGGAGGCTGAGGCAGGAGAATTATTTGAACCCAGGAGGGAGCCAAGATCGTTGTGCCACTGCACTCCAGCGTGGGTGACAGTGAGACTCCATTTCCAAAAAAAAAAAAGATCGTATATCTAGAGAGTACACCAGCCTGCAAATAAGAATCTCAGCCAGGTGTGGTAGCTCACACCTGTAATCCCAGCACTTTGGGAGGCCAAGGCAGGCGGATCACTTAGAGTCAGGAGATTGAGACCAGCCTGGCTAACATGGTAAAACCCCATCTCTACTAAAAATACGAAAATGAGCTGGGTATGGTGGTGCATGCTTATAATCCCAGCTACTTGGAAGGCTGAGGCAGCAGAATTACATGGACCCAGGAGGCAGAGGTTGCAGTGAGTTGAGGTCGTTTCACTGCACTGTAACCTGGGCAGCAGAGCAAGACTGTCCACCTCGACCAAAAAAAAATCTCCTCACTTGGCCGGGCGCGGTGGCTCAAGCCTGTAATCCCAGCACTTTGGGAGGCCGAGGCGGGTGGATCACGAGGTCGAGGGATCGAGACCATCTTGGTCAACATGGTGAAACCCCGTCTCTACTAAAAGTGCAAAAAATTAGCTGGGCATGGTGGCACGTGCCTATAATCCCAGCTACTCAGGAGGCTGAGGAAGGAGAATTGCCTGAGCCCAGGAGGCGGAGGTTGCGGTGAGCCGAGATCGCGCCATTGCACTCCAGCCTGGGTAACAAGGGCGAAACTCCGTCTCAAAAAAAAAAAAAAAAAAAAAAAAAAAAAAAATCTCCTCACTTAATATCTTAGTTGGGAAATGAGCTTAATTTGTCAGCATTAAAAGAAACTCTTTGGCCAGATGTGGTGGCCCACACCTATAATCCTAGCACTTTAGAAGGCTGAGTCGGATGTAGGCTGAGTCTCTACAAAATGTTAAGAAATTAACTGAGTATGGCGGCGTGTGCTTGTAGTTTCAGCTACACAGGAGGCTGAGGTAGGAGGATTGCTTGAGCCCAGGAAGTCGAGGCTGCACTGAGCCATGATCTTGCCACTGTACTGTAGCCTAGGTGACAGAGTGAGATGCTGTCTGAAAAAAAACAAACAAACTTCTTTTCCACAGGAACTGAGGTTTGAGATAATTTTAAGAATAGTTTTTTTTAGCCAGGTGTTGTGGCTTACACTTGTAATCCCAGCATGTTGGGAGGCTGAGGTGAGTAGATCACTTGAGGTCAGGAGTTCAAGACTAGCCTGGCCAACATGATGAAACCTCATCTCTACTAAAAATACAAAAATTAGCCAGACGTGGTGGTGGGTGCCTGTAACCCCAGTTACTTGGGAGGCTGACCAGGAGAATCACTTGAACCCGGGAGGCGGAGTTTGCAGTGAACCAGGATCTCACCATTGCACTCCAGCCTGGGTAACAGAGCGAGACTCCATCTTAAAAAAAAAAAAAAAAAAGGATAGCTGGGTTAAGTGGCTCATGCCTGTAATCCCAGAACTTTGGGAGGTTGAGGTGGGAGGATCACGAGGTCAGGAATTCAAGACTAGCCTGGCCAAGATGGTGAAACCCCATCTCTACTAAAAATACAAAAAAATTAGCCTGGCATGGTGGTGGACACCTGTAATCACAGCTACTTGTAAAGCCCAGCCCATAGGCTGAGGCAGAGAATTTCTTGAACCTGGGAGGCAGCGCTGAGATCTGCCACTGCGTTCCAGCCTGGGTTGACAGAGCAAGACTTCATCTCAAAAAAAGAAAAAAGTAGTAGGTGTTTTTTTTATATCCTATAAAGAGCTTTGCTGACCTACCTAATTTCTTCCCCCTTTTTTTGTTGTTGATAAATGTTTTTTTTTTGTTTTTTTTTTTTTGAGACAGAGTTTCACTCTCGTTACCCAGGCTGGAGTGCAATGGCGCGATCTCGGCTCACCGCAACCTCCGCCTTCTGGGTTCAGGCAATTCTCCTGCCTCAGCCTCCTGAGTAGCTGGGATTACAGGCACGCGCCACCATGCCCAGCTAATTTTTTGTATTTTTAATAGAGACGGGGTCTCACTATGTTGACCGGGATGGTCTTGATCTCTTGACCTCGTGATCCACCCGCCTTGGCCTCCCAAAGTGCTGGGATTACAGGCTTGAGCCACTGCGCCCGGCCGATAAATGTTGAATAATAAATTATATATGCAGTTATACATAAATTCAATAAAAATAGACATACAGTTTTCCAGAAGTGTCCATAAATCCAATAAAAATAGACAATTTTTCAGAAGTATCTTATAATTGAACTTCCAAGTTTATGTATAATTGTCTAATACCTGGACAGTTGACAATTAAGTTGAATCCTTTGGATATATGTTTTTGTTTGTTTATTTATTGAAGCTTTTCCTGCCAGTTTGAGATCATAAATAAACATGCCTCTTTATGAAGAATATAATAGCCTTTTTAATTTGTTTTAGGCAGAGTCTTGCTTACCCAGGCTGGAGTGCAGTGGTCTGATCTTGGCTCACTGCAACCTCTGCCTCGGGTTCAAGTGATTCTCATGCCTCAGCTTCCAGAGTAGCTGGGATTACAGGCTCATGCCACCATGCCCAGCTAATTTTTGTGTTTTTCAGTTTCAGTTAACAGCCAAACACAGTAACCCATTGCACCACAGAGACCAATTTTTGTATTTTTAGTAGAGACAGAGCTTCACCCTCTTGGCCCACCACAGCCCTCCAAAAGTGCTGGGATTACAGGTGTGAGCCACTGCACCTGGCCTAGAATATAATAATTTTTCTTTTTTTGTGCTATAGAGTCTTGCTCTGTTGCCCAGGCTGGAGTGCAATGGCACGATCTCACCTCACTGCAACCTCTTTCTCACCAATTCAAATGATTCTTCTGCCTCAGCTTCCCGAGCTAATTTTTTTGTATGTTTGGTAGAGTTGGGGTTTCACCATGTTGGTCAGGCTGATCTCAAACTCCTGACCTCAAATGATCTGCCTCCCAGAGTGCTGGGATTACAGGCATGAGCCACCTCACCTGGCGCGAACTTTGTTAACAACACAGAGTGTGAAGTTCTTCCTCAAAAAAGCTTTCATTTTCATTATCACTGACACAGCAGCATAGGATTCCTTGTCTGGATGTGCTATAACCTGATCAGTT
Source organism: Saimiri boliviensis (assembly GCF_048565385.1). NCBI lineage: Eukaryota > Metazoa > Chordata > Mammalia > Primates > Cebidae > Saimiri > Saimiri boliviensis. Next base: position 4,961,506 of record NC_133468.1, read on the forward strand.
GCATATTAGATATTTAGGTGTGGAATCCAGGCTTTGGTATATATCATACTTAAGATGCTTTTATGGGGCCCATAGGGCTGGGCACGGTGGCTTACGCCTGTAATCCTAGCACTTTGGGAGGCTGAGGTGGGTGGATTGCCTGAGCTCAGAAGCTGGAGACTAGCCTGGGCAACATAGCAAAACCCCGTCTCTACTTAAAAAATTAGCTGGGCATGGTGGCATGGGACTGCCTGTAGTCCCAGCTACTCTGGAGGCTGAGGCAGGAGACTCACTTGAACCTGGGAGGCAGGAGTTGCAATTAGCCCAGATGACACCACCACACTCCATCCTGAGTGACAGAGTGAGACTCTGTCTAAAATAAAATAAAATTTTAAAAAATGCTTTTATGGATTTAAAATTGTTTTTTCATTTTGCATGGGGGTTAAAAATAGAACCGTGAGGCCAGGTGCAGTGGCTCACGCCTGTAATCCCAGCACTTTGGGAGGCTGAGGCGGGTGGATCATGAGGTCAGGAGATGGAGACCATCCTGGCCAACATGGTGAAACGCATCTCTACTAAAATACAAAAAATTAACCGGACATGATGGCGAGCACCTGTAGTCCCAGCTAACTCGGGAGGCTGAGGCAGGGGAATCGCTTGAACCCGGGAGGCAGAGAGTGCAGTGGCCCAGTCTCGGCTCACTGCAACCTCCACCTTCCGGGTTCAAGCAATTCTGCCTCGGCCCCCCGAGTAGCTGGGACAGGTGGGTGCCACCATGCCCACCTAATTTTTTGTATTTTTAGTAGAGGCGGGGTTTCACCAAGTTGGCCAGGGTGGTCTCAATCTGTTGACCTTCTGATCCGCCTGCCTTGGCCTCCCAAAGTGCTGGGATTATAGGTGTGAGCCACCGTGCCTGGCCAACTGCATTTTAATAAATTAGAGGTTTGTGTTATTTCAATAATATCAGCTCTATTAAAAATGAAGAAGTCGGGTGCGGTGGCTCACGCCTGTAATCCCAGCACTTGGGAGGCCGAGGCGGGTGGATCACGAGGTCAAGAGATCAAGACCATCCTGGTCAACATGGTAAAACCCCATCTCTACTAAAAATACAAAAAATTAGCTGGGCACGGTGGCACGTGCCTGTAATCCCAGCTGCTCGGGAGGCTGAGGCAGGTGAATTGCCTGAACCCAGGAGGTGGAGGTTGTGGTGAGCCAAGATCGCGCCATTGCACTTCAGCCTGGGTAACGAGTGAAACTTCATCTCAAAAAAAAAATAATAAAAATAAAAATAATAAATAAAAATGAAGAAATGGACCTTTTGTACTTGGAAGTTATTATAAGTTATTTGTCTGCTGACTGGTGTATAATGAGTTGTATAAAACCAATAATCGTGTTACTTTATGTAGGTTTCATGACTTGTGTGTGTATGTGTGTGTGTGTGTATGTGTGTCTATAAAGTCTTTGGTGTTACAGATTTTAACTGTCATTTGCTGTAATTCTTAGAAACCTGAGGAACTAAGCATTTATGTTTTATGCATAAGGAAAAGGGCATTAAGTTGCCCAAGACCCCAGAGCCAGGCATTGTTCTTACCCCAAAGCCTCAGGTCATGATACTTCTATACTGTTTCTTCAAGTTAGAGGTTATGATCTTTTGTCCTACGGTAAAGAGAGCTTGGGAAATTAACTATTTTTAATTGCATTTATTTTTGTTTTTCAGTCTTGAATCCAGATAATAGTTTTGAAATATTAGTGGACCAATCTGTTGTGAACAGTGGAAATCTGCTAAATGACATGACTCCTCCTGTTAATCCTTCACGTGAAATTGAGGACCCAGAAGACCGGAAGCCTGAGGATTGGGATGAAAGACCAAAAATCCCAGATCCAGAAGCTGTCAAGCCAGATGACTGGTGAGTCTTGGGGAGCTGTCTTCAAGTATAAGGGAGCATTTCATATATTCCATGTGGCTTCAACAACCAAATGTTGGTTGAGTAAGTGCTGATAATTTCAATAATCCGCGATGCAATCTAACCTGTAGAGGAATAGAGAGTATTACAGCTGAGAAGGGGCTATAGTACTATATACAGTGTCGTAATCTGGTTTGACTCACCATTTTATAAGCCGTAAAATGCCACAATTGATAGAGTTTGTCCATGGCGACACTGTTGGTTTGTGGCAGAATCTCACATCCCTTGGCCTGACTACTCCAGTGCTTCTGTGAATTCACATTTAAAGCCAAAGTCCTGACGTGTTAAATTTTAGTTTGAAAATTAATCTTTTTCCTATTTACACAATACTTGTTCTGGGTTGGGCGGTAGAATACAAAGCCACAAGGACACCACCATCTGCCTACACAGAGCTTGCAGTCCAGTTGTGAGGCATGTTGTTGGCATGCGGTATGGTAAGGGTTCATGAGAAGGTGCCACGGGGGACCAGAGCACCAGGTGTGCCTAACCCAGGCATGGTTCCTTGGAGCAGAGCAAATCAGATTGAGACTTGGAAGTGAAGTGAGATTTAAGGAGTTGGTGAATATGGGAAGGGGTGTTTCTGATTGAAGAATGTCATCTGCAGAAGTACAGGAACAGCAATGAGCTTGACATGCAGGGGAGAGATTAGATCGCCTTTTATATAGGGTGCACATTGAAGAGTAGGAGAAATTAAGGTCGCTGGGGCTGGATTCTCGTATATGGCTATCTTTGAACAAAGAAATTCTTACTCTTTGTAAAAGTATCCTCCTATGTTTAGCCTAGATGATCTTTTTCCTCCCTGAAAGGTGAGATACATGTAACTGAACTTACATGCTGCACTAGTGTAAATGCCAAGTTTATTTGTATATTTGGTGTCTCTTAGATTTGGACTTAGCCTTGTTCCGTATTATATTCCTTAACTAGCTTTATCACCTAAGAAGGCCCCTGTACCCATTAAGCAGTCACTCCCTGTTTGCTCCCCGTTCAACTCCCAGCATCCACTAACCCACTTTCTGCCTCCCTGCATTTGTCCACTTTGTACATTTCGTATAAATGGAATCATACGATATGTGGTTTTCTCTGTCCAGTTTCTTTTACTTAACACAGTGTTTGTCAGATTTATCTGTGTTGAAGCATATATCAGTACTGCATTCCTTTTTATGATTGAGTAATACTCTACTGTGTTGATAATGCCACATTTTATTTATCCATCCCTTGGTGGGCATTTAGGTTGTTTTCCTTGTTTTTGTCTGTGATTATGAATGATGGTGCTATGAATGTTCATGTACTGGTTTTTATATAAATATGTTTTTTCTTTTTTTTTTTAAGACATGGTCTCTCTGTGTTTCCTATGCGGGAGTGCAGTGTTACGGTCACAGATTATTGCAACTTCCGCCTCTTGGGGTCAAGTGATCCTCTCCCACCTTAGCCTCCCAAGTAGTTGGGACTGCAGGCGTGCACCACCACGCCCGGCTACTTTTTGTATTTTGTTTGTTTGTTGAGATAGAGTCTTACTTTGTCTTCAAGGCTGGAGTGCAGTGGCATGATCTTGGCTCATTGCAACCTCTGCCTCCTGGGTTCAAATGATTCTCATGTCTCAGCCTCCAAAGTAGCTGGGACTGCAAGTGCTGGCACTGCACCTGGCTAATTTTTGTATTTTTAGTAGAGACGGGATTTCACCATGTTGGCCAGGCTGGTCTGGAACTTCTGACGTCAAGTGATCCGCTGGCCTCAGCCTCCCACAGTGCTAGAATTACAGGCGTGAGCCACTGTGCCTGGCTGTGGTTTTTTTGTTACCCAGGCTGGAGTGCAATGGCGCGATCTGGGCTCACCGCAACCTCCGCCTCCTGGGTTCAGGCAATTCTCCTGCCTCAGCCTCCTGAGTAGCTGGGATTACAGGCGCCTGCCACTATGCCCAGCTAATTTTTAGTATTTTTAGTAGAGACAGGGTTTCCACCGTGTTGAACAGGATGGTCTCGATCTCTTGACCTCGTGATCCACCCGCCTTGGCCTCCCAAAGTGCTGGGATTACAGGCTTGAGCCACCGCGCTCGGCTGGCTGTGTTTTTGTTTTGTTTTGTTTTGTTTTGTTTTGTTTTGTTTTGTTTTGTTTTGTTTGATGATGGAGTTTCACTCTTGTTGCCCAGGCTGTAGTGCAGTGGTGCGATCTCAGCTCACTACAACCTTTGCCTCCTGGGTTCAAGCTGTTCTCCTATCTTAGCCTCCTGGGTAGCTGGAATTATAGGTGCATGTCACCACACCCAGCTAATTTTTGTCTTTTTTAGTAGAGACAGGGTTTCATCATACTGGTCAGGCTGGTCTTGAACTCCTGACCTCAGGTGATTCGCCTGCCTCAGCCTCCCAAAGTGCTAGGATTGTAGGCATGAGCCACTGTGCCTGGCCTTGTGTTTTTTTGTTGTTGTTGTTTTGTTTTGTTTCTAACTAGAGACTGGGTTTCACCTTGTTGTCCAGGCTGGTCTTCAACTCATGACCTCAAGTGATCCTCCTGCCTCAGCCTCTCAAAGTGCTGAGATTACAGGCATGAGCACTCTGCCTAGCTATAGACATATATTTTCATTTCTCTTGGGTATATATACCTAAAAGTGAAATTGCTGGGTCATGTGGTAACTGTTTATCTTTTTGAGAAACTGCTGCAAATCAGCAGTACCATTTTACTTTTCCACCAGCAGTGTATGAGGATTTCAGTTTATCTATATTCTTTCTAGTGTTTGTTTTTATGAGTCTTTTTTATTATAGCCATCTTGGTACTGAGCGGTATCGTGGTTTTGATTTGTATTCCCCGATGGCTAATAATGTTAAACATCTTTTCATGTGCTTATTATGTATTTGTATTATGTATTTGTATATCTTCTTTGGAGAAATGTCTATTAAAATCATTTGCCCATTTTTAAATTGGGTTGTCTTTATATTAAGTTGTAATGAGTTATTTTACTAAGCCCTTAGCAGATACATAATTCACAAGTATTTTCTAAGAGGAATTATTTTAAATTTTGAGATTAAGACCAAAATATTTTTAGAATACTGTTTCTGATCCACAAAGCAAGACTACACTGTGACCAGTGTTTTCATAACTGGCTTCTTCTTTTGTGTTTAAGGGATGAAGATGCCCCTGCTAAGATTCCAGATGACGAGGCCACAAAACCCGAAGGCTGGTTAGACGAGGAGCCCGAGTATGTACCTGATCCCGGTGCAGAGAAACCTGAGGATTGGTGAGAACTTCACTTAACTTTTTTAATTACCTGGTTTTTGAGATGGAGTCTTGCTCTGTCTCCCATGCTGGAGTTCAGTGGCACAGTCTTGGCTCACTGCAACCTTCAGCTCCTGGGTTCAAGCGATTCTTCCTGCATCACCCTTGTGAGTAGCTGGGGTTACGGGTGCATGCTACCACCCCCAGCAAATTTTTATATTTCTTGTATTTTTAGTAGAGATAGGCTTTCACCATGTTGGCCAGGTGGTCTCAAAGTGCTGACCTCAAGTGATCTCCTGCCTTGGCCTCCCAAAGTGCTGAGATTACATGCGTGAGCCACCGCACCCAGCATAAGTTACCTGTTTTTATTGAAGTCAAAGTTAATACTTAAATATAGCTAACTTCCCAAATTTCAGGGTAGAATTTGACAATTTTAGTTCTATATTCTTTTTTTAAAAATGTATTTTTTCTGAAAACCTGTTGTTACTGGAAATACAGAAACACAGGAAAAAGTGGTCTGATACTTTGAAAACATTTCAGCAGGATCTTGGCAGCCCTGGGCCAGCCAGCTACTTACAGTTCTGCATCATAGAACCTGTTTATAATTTGTTGTTTTACCTCCAAAGGGATGAAGACATGGATGGAGAATGGGAGGCTCCTCAGATTGCCAACCCTAAATGTGAGTCAGCCCCTGGATGTGGTGTCTGGCAGCGACCTATGATTGACAACCCCAATTATAAAGGCAAATGGAAGCCTCCTATGATTGATAATCCCAGCTACCAGGTTTGTGCCTCTTGATGGTTGAGTTACTTTCATTAATCTGTTTGTATTCAGATAGAAGTTTTACCTAGAGTGAGGCTGCCAGGATTCATTATATTCAAGCTATTGAATTAAAAGCAGAAAGTAAACTTCCTAAGTTGAAAGAGAGCTTAATGGGTTAGGCGTTGCAAAGATAAACCTAGAAATTGGAGAGAATAACTTTCTTTAACTTTCTTTCTTTCTTTTTTCTTTTTTTCTTTTTTTTTTTTTTTTTGAGACGGAGTCTCCCTCTGTTGGCCAGGCTGGATGGAGTGCAGTGGTGCAGTCTTGGCACAGTGCCGTCTCTGCCTCCTGGGTTCAAGTGGTTCTCCTGCCTCAGCCTCCCAAGTAGCTAGGAGTACAGGTGCACATCACCTCACCTGGCTAATTTTTTATTTCTAGTAGACCCGGGGTGTCACCATGTTGGCCGGGCTGCTCTTGAACTCATGACCTCAGGTGATCCATCTGCCTTGGCCTCCCAAAGTACTGGGATTACAGGCGAGAGCTACCATGGCCAGCCAAGAATAACTTTCATAGTTACTTTGTAACTATATATTTTTTAAAAAGAAAATGGAAAACTGTTGATTTGGGTACCCTGCTCTTGGGTGCCAGGGTTGCTTCGGCCATAGGATCCAAAGCTCAGTCTGGGCAATCTGTGCTGTGATGAGTAGAGGACTGTGGTATGAGTCAGCATCTTGACTACTTCAAGTCAGCTCACTGCTTGTCCTCAATGTTTACAGCTTTAAAAAGACTGAAGGCCAAAGGAGATGGTGAGGATACAAGTAGTAAGGTTATGAAGCTTTGGATCTCATGCAGAAATGTACACCCTCAGACCTTTGTTCCTTTTGTCTTTCTAGCCTAGTAAAATCATTATCTCTGCAAACAGTGGCATTTAAAAAAAATTTTTTTTTGAGACAGTCTCCCTCTGTTATCCAGGCTAGAGTGCAGTGGTGGAGTTTTGGCTCACTGCAACCTCCATCTTTCAGGTTGAAGTGATTCTCTTGCCTTAGCCTCTCCAGCAGCTGGGACTATAGGCGCATGCCACCACCCTAGCTAACTTTTTGTATTTTTAGTAGAGACAGGGTTTCACTGTGTTAGCCATGATCCCAATCTCCTGTCCTCGTGATCTGCCCACCTTGGCGTGCCAAAGTGCTAGGATTACAGGCAGGAGCCACCGTGCCTGGCAAAATTATTTATAATCATTAATTTGTACTTTGTCTATTTATATACATATAACAATATGTTTTTCTGTTTGTAATTTTTTAATTTTTTTCTCATAGTCTTTAAAGATGTTATGTGAATGTATTTTTAATTGTGTAGTCAAACAATAACATAAAATAAAAATTTTACTTTAAAAAAGTTGTCCTGGCCGGGCGCAGTGGCTCATGCCTATAATCCCAGCACTTTGGGAGGCCGAGGCGGGTGGATCTCAAGATCAAGAGATCGAGACCATCCTGGTCAACATGGTGAAACCCTGTCTCTACTAAAAATGTAAAAATTAGCTGGGCATTGTGGCGTGCGCCTGTAATCCCAGCTACTTGGGAGTCTGAGGCAGGAGAATTGCCTGAACCCAGGAGGCAGAGGTTGCGGTGAGCCGGGATCGCGCTATTGCACTCCAGCCTGGGTAACAAGAGTGAAACTCTGTCTCCAAAAAAAAAAAAAAAAAAAAAAAAAGTTGTCCTTTAGGCTGGGTGTGGTGGCTCATGCCTATAATCCCAGCACTTGGGAGGTCAAGGTGTGTGGATCATCTGAAGTCAGGAGTTGGAGACCAGCCTGGGTGACAGAGTGTGACTCCGTCTCAAAAAACAAAAAAGAGAAGTTGCCCTTTAGTTGTTCTCCTGTTGGTGGCCATTTAGGTGGATTGTCACTTTGGCTTACAGAGTCAATGCTACAATAATAATTCTTGTACATGTCTGGGTGTATGTAGTAAGTATTTCTCTAGGTAGTTACCTAGATGTGAATAGCTGATTGATGATCACATATGTTTTATTCTAAATCACCACTGAAGAAGTGTCTACTGACTTATCCTCCTGCTCTCATCAGCAGTTGATAAGAGTAGAAGCTGTTGAATGGGCTAGAAACGAGAAGGGTTGGTTTGGGCCAAGGTCATGGGTGATAGTAGAAATTGAAGTAGTTGGAGTCCTGAAATCTTAGAGGCAGAGTGTGTAAAATAATCTGTAGCATTTATTATTTTTTTCCTGTTGCTTATTTCAAGTTTCATCAAGTTGGCATTTCTCTCCATTGTTCATGCAAAATTCCATTTACAGTAGATTCATCATAAACTTGTTATCATTATGTGAAATAATTTTCTAAAACATTTTTTTCTAGGGCATCTGGAAACCCAGGAAAATACCAAATCCAGATTTCTTTGAAGATCTGGAACCTTTCAGAATGACTCCTTTTAGTGCTATTGGTTTGGAGCTGTGGTCCATGACCTCTGACATTTTTTTTGACAACTTTATCATTTGTGCTGATCGAAGAGTAGTCGATGATTGGGCTAACGATGGATGGGGCCTGAAGAAAGCTGCTGATGGAGCTGCTGAGGTTCGTGTTTGCTGCTTGTGCATTTCTATCTGTTATTGTAGGGAGCTGATATTTTTGTGAAAATCCGTGTTAAGGTTTATCTTTTCCTTCATTTGGCAATATTGGCATAAAAAGTATAACCATATGCCTGAGAAAGACACAATAGTTTGGGGGCATGATTTCATGAGTCTAATATAGTGGCTTTAGAGTCTATATTATGTGCAGGTTTTCTAAAATTATTTGGGTATATATTTTGAACTTTGTCATTTAGGCTATATTTTAATGCACTTTTATATGTTGAGTCTTGATTTACACTACATATGGAATTTTCAAACAATTGATCATGTGGCCAACCTAAGAATTGGAGAGCCAGGGATACTGAGATAAGAAATTCACTGGATCCCGAGGTTAAGGGAACCTTTTGCAGGTGATGAAGCAGTCAGCTTTTGCACCTATGAGAGTGAAATCATCTTGATTATAAGGAGAGCAAGAAGATGGAGACTTTCTCTTAATTTATTTTTTACATTGTATGAACATCTTGGCTTGAACTCTGAAAAAGAAGATCCTGCATGGTGCCCTGCCATAACTGAACTGCGGAAAAACAGCACGGCCTGTGTTTGGTGTCGAAGGCCAGAACTTTCAATCAGTCCTGTCTTGTTTTTCAGCCAGGTGTAGTGGGGCAGATGATTGAGGCAGCTGAAGAGCGCCCATGGCTATGGGTGGTCTATATTCTGACTGTAGCCCTGCCTGTGTTCCTCGTTATCCTCTTCTGCTGTTCTGGAAAGGTAAGAAGTTTTCATTTCATGTTGTTTTGTTTTTAGAATCACTTTTAGAGACATCACTCTGGTGATTATAAAAAATAACTAAGATATGTTGCTTGAGGTTTTCTTTGTAGCGGCTCTGTAATGACTGAGCCATGTATGGTGTTGACTTTAGAAAACTTACTTTTCTGTTCCTCAGTAGCCATTTATTGAGCCCAGATGGGAGCAGGATTTGTAGCCCCTTGGTTGCTACTGTTCTCCTAATATGTTACTGTCCATAATGTTTGGCAGCAACTTTCTAAAAATATAATAGGCATAGATATAAAACTAGCCACTCGGACAATAATCAGCTTTTCCTCCTGGCATAGCTATTTCTATTCTTTGTAATTCTCTTTGATCCCTCATTATCTATTCTTTCTTCACCTTCCCCACTCTCAAAACAGTATGTTGGGGTACCATAGCCTTACTGTTAGTTTTTCTTGTTTAGCCTTTGTTGCATGCTATCATAAAAAAAGAAAGTTTTATTTTGGCCCTCTACTTCTGCTAAATGAGGATTATGCTTCATCTGGCATTCATAGCACTTTGTAACTGGATCCCAAGTTCTTTTTCCAGCCTCATCCTCTGCCACTATTCTGTGTATCTGTACCTCAGTCACCTTGACTTTTTTGACCTGTATTCTCCTGCCTGGCCCTTTTTGTGTTCTGCCTTGAAATGTACACACACACACACACACACACACACACACACACACACACACACAGGCTTTTCAGGGTAGGAAATAACATCTTATTCGTTTCTGTATATCTAACCCTGTATACAGTCTGGAACAGAATTTTGCCTAAAGGCATTCAGGAATTATATGATAACATGATACCTGAACATGTAAATGAAATTGTACTTTGGGGAATATTTCAGAAACAGACCAGTGCTATGGAGTATAAGAAGACTGATGCACCTCAACCAGATGTGAAGGAAGAGGAAGAAGAGAAGGAAGAGGAGAAGGACAAGGGAGATGAGGAAGAGGAAGGAGAAGAGAAACTTGGTGAGAAACCAGAGTCCGGATAATCTCCTTTACACCGAGACCCGGCAATGCTGCCAAACCTTTACAGTCAAGTTAAAGATGGTTTTCAGCCAGGCGTGGTGGCTTAGGCCTGTAATACTAGCACTTTAGGAGGCTGAAGAAGGAAAAATGCTTGAGCCCAGGAGTTCAGGGCTATAATCAGCTAGGATAGTGTCACTGTACTCCAGCTGAGCAATAGAGTGAGGCCCTGTCTCGCTCTCTCTTTTTTTTTTTTTTTTTTTAAAGACAAGGTCCCACTCTGTAACTCAGGCTGGAGTGCAATGGCATGATCACGGTTTACTGCGGCCTTGACCTTATAGGTTCAAATGATCCTCCTACCTCAGACCCCCAAGTAGCTGGGACCACAGGCATGCACTATCATGCCCAGCTGATTTTTTTTTTTTGAGACGGAGTTTCGCTCTTGTTACCCAGGCTGGAGTGCAATGGCGCGATCTCGGCTCACCGCAACCTCCGCCTCCTGGGTTCAGGCAATTCTCCTGCCTCAGCCTCCTGAGTAGCTGGAATTACAGGCACGCGCCACCATGCCCAGCTAATTTTTGTATTTTTAGTAGAGACGGGGTTTCACCATGTTGACTGGGATGGTCTCGATCTCTTGACCTCGTGATCCACCCGCCTCGGCCTCCCAAAGTGCTGGGATTACAGGCGTGAGCCACCGCGCCCGGCCTCTTTTTTTTTTTTTTTTTTTTAGTGGAGTCTGGCCCTGTTGCCCAGGCTGGAGTGCAGTGGCGTGATCTCAGTTTACTGCAGCCTGTGCCTCCCGGGTTCAAGCTATTTTCCCACCTCGGCCTCCCAAAGTGTTGGGATTACAGGTGTGAGTCACCACACCCAGCCAGATCCTGTCTCTTAAAAAAAATTGTTGGCCAGGCACAGTGGCTCACATGGTAGAACTGCTTGAACATGGAGGCAGAGGTTGCAGTGAGCTGAGATCATGCCATTGCACTCCAACCTGGGCAACAAGAGCAAGATTTTATCTCCAAAAAAATTGTTGTAGATCTAGAGATGTGTTCTAATTGTCACCAAAAATAATAATAATAAGGTTTGCTCACTTGTTTAACTTCTGTCTTAGAAGAGAAACAGAAAAGTGATGCTGAAGAAGATGGTGGCACTGTCAGTCAAGAGGAGGAAGACAGAAAACCTAAAGCAGAGGTAAAGGAAAGGGGTCACACATTTTTTTTTTCCAAGTTAAAGGTACATTTATGTAAAGGGAATATTTTAATAGGGTAGTTTACAGTGGCTTATGGCAGTAAAAATTCTGTTAAAGCCAGTTTTGTCAAAGTGGGATTCTGTGTGATACAGGTCAGTGTTTTGTTTGATAATTTTAAGCTACATCTGAATCTCAAAAGTAGCCTTTTAGCTGAAAACGATTTTCTGGAATAAGCAGAAGGTTGTAGGGAGAAAATAAAATGCTTGCTAGGAAGGGAACGTTAAGTCATTAAAAATCTATCTACCTCTCCTCACTGTACCCTAAAAAGTATTTCTTGTACAAATCACTGTGTTCTAAACTTCTTGTCCCTGTTGTCCATAGATTTGTTCATTCATTCTTTCATTTACCTGATATTTGTGAGTGCCCATTTTGTGCTAGGCATTGTCAGTGAATAAGACAGACAATACCCTGCCTTTGGGGAGCTTAAATTCTGCTTGGGGGAAACAGACAACGAGCAGTAAACATTGTAAGGAAGTAAACAACACAGTATATTAGGAAGTGATAAACTATGAAAAATTAAGGCAAGAAAAGCTATTAAAAATGCTAGAGGTAGGGCAGATCACCATGTTAAAACCTTACTGGAAAGATGACATTGGACCAAAGACTTGATAGAGATAGAGAACTTTTCCATGGGGATGTCAGTGGGAAGAGCATTCCAGGCAGAGAGAACAGCCAGTATTGAGCCCTGAAGTGGTTGTCTATAAGGCCATTCTGGCTAGTGGGCTGAGAGACAGAGTGGAGAGAAGAAGGGTGGAGAAGGCTCCAGAGTAGACTGTTGTGTGGACTTGGCTTTCCCTCCTAGTGAAGTGGGCAGCTGTCACAGGCTTTTAGGGGCACAGGTGTCACAGGATGATGACTGGGTCTGCTATGTTTCCTATATATCAGGGAGACCAGTTGGGAGGTTCCTGCAATCATCTAGGAAAGATACAGCGGCCCCACAAAGGGTGACAGGAGAGGAACAGAGGGTATGAGAATTAGTTGGGGTTCTGGCTTGGTTTTGTGGCAGGTCGGACATATAGAGTATGAGAGAAAGGGAACAGTCATTGTACCATTGCCTACTAATGTCCCTTTCCCAGCACCTCTGTGTTTGAATCTGGTCTCTCCTGGAAAGCTCTCCTCAGGTACTTGCAGCTACAACTCTGCCTTCCTGTTACTAAAGGTCAATGTTATCTGTATCTTTTGTATATTTTCAATGGATATGTTCTTTCTTAACTAGAATGCAGTTCTTGAAGGTAGAAACTATGTCTCCCCCAAACTTCCTCACATGTTAAAAAGTTGCTGACACCTTTAAATAAAGGGAATAGTTTCATAGGGTAATTTATAATCTTAGCAATTGTGATAGAGTACAAAGAGCAGCAGCCTTGGAGTCGGTCTACCTGGATAGCCTTCCATCTTCATGAATCTTTGGTTTCTTATCCTCAGAATGGCGATAGTGTGCCCCTAGGCCAGTAGATTGTTGGGGATTAAGCAAGATTAAGAAATCGCAGTGTCTGATCCTTTTTTAAGAAAATGTTTATGGATTAGATTGAGAAAATGTATGTTTATAGAAAACAATAAAGACTAAACTGAATTAGGCATAATTCCACCACCTCTGAGACAACCATTCTTCTTGGTGCATTTTTCTTCTAATCATTTTCCTCCTTTTTTCCTCAAATAAGTTATCCTCAGCCTGGCTGACCTTGAAAATAAGGTGAACTTTTATTATTTTTTAAATGTGCTAATTATACTGAATTTCTTTTTTTTTTTTTTTTTTTCAATGAATAGGAGGATGAAATTTTGAACAGATCACCGAGAAACAGAAAGCCACGAAGAGAGTGAAACAATGTTAAGAGCTTGATCTGTGATTTCCTCTCCCTCCCCCCCTGCAAAAGTGGTCCTAGGAGAGGACCTGGCACACCTTAGGCTGAAACTCAGAAAACTTCAAGAGGTTACTATCAGCAGGTTCCAGTTGAACAGTAGTCTGTGTAACTTTAAACATCTAGCAGTAAATACTTGCAGTTGTGATATAAAGGACCCTGTTTCTGTAGAAAAGAAAACATTTAACATAATGGTTGTGAAATGTAACATGAAGTAACTAACTTTTTTTTTTTTTTGGTAACATCTTTGTTTTTTAAAATAGAATGATAGAACTTTGCCAATCTTTAAGATCTTGGCTTAATTTAATGTATTGATCTGTTTGTGCAAACATAATACCACCATTTAAAAATGTTAGGGGGATGAGTTACAGTTTTTATAATAGATCTTTTTTTTAAGTTTGGTATTGTAAAACATTCACATCTCTGTCCCTCAAAATTGATAATCACGTTTAAAGTGCAGTCATTTGTAGCTATAATCTTGTTTTGTTTGCTTCAATTACTCAGTTCCTCCTAAGGAAATTGAGGAGAGGGACTGGATGGAAGCCCAAATTTATATAAAAGTTGCATTTAAGTTGTGTTAAAAATAGATATATGAAAAGGAAAAAAAATCGTTCACTTGATGTTGGTTAGACCAGAAAGTACGTGTGTTCTGTAGCTCAGTTCCCAGACAGCTTTGCAGGTAGTGGAGGAGGTGGCTTCCTGTGGCACTTGGGCATTCATACTCCACTTGGGAGCATCAGGCTGTGGCCGTCTGGAGCAGGTGGCATGTTGAGGCATGCTAGCAGGGCATGGCACATGAGCTCCGGAGTAGATATGTTCATCACTTCTTCCACTGTGTTGACACTGTTTCCCTGCCCTATTTCCTCAAATCCCCAGCTTTCTCCTCTGCTGTGCATTTTCTTCACAGTGCAGCTTGCAGTCTGTTCCTGAAAATGATAATAAGCCCTACGCTTTATTGTGATTCCATGTATGTTTCTTCTTTCTTTTAAGCAGACCCATACCTTTCCAGGGTCAAAGTACAGAATAGAATACAATCTTTGATTTTTATCTGTTTCTTTTACTCTGTGTAAAGACTTTAGAAGTCTAATTCAGAGGCAAGCCAATACAGAATTGACTGCAGTTGAACAGACTAGAAGTATTTGTGGGAGGAGTGACATGAAGCATGAGTTACCTGATTTTTTGTAGCTGCTAAATATTTTAAGCCTTCATTTGCAATTCATGTAACAGTTGTGTCATAAATTACACAATAAAGCAGTCCTGTTCAAATTTTTTTTTAATGTGGCTTGTAGAATTTTTTAAAAAGTGATCTTAGGTTTGTTTTTTCATGCAGAATGCAGATGGGTGCTATCAGAGCCTCTCCCACACCACTATAATGTAATAATGTTATTATTACTCTACACTGAAAGGTATTGAGAATTAGATGTTATTTTAGCTTTAGTTCTTTAGAGGCTTTCAAATGTACCGATGATACTGTTGCTTGCACTGAATGTATAAACACTCCACAGTGTTTATATTGGGAAGATATTGGGGAGGAAATATATTTGTAAAAAAGGAAGGCTGTATCTATTTTTTTTTTTTTTTTCCTTTTTCAACTAGTTCACTTAAATTCTTTTGAGGATGGGATGCATTTTTCTTGCTGTTCAGTGCTTTTTCCTTTTCATCTGTTGTTCTGTGGTCACAGTGACCTTAGCTACATAGCAGACTTTCCCAAATGTATTGATTACAAATAAACAGTTATTACTTAGCAAGACCTAAAAATATGTTTGCAGGTTTCTCCTTGAAGCAAATGGGTGGGATCATTTCATTTCCAGAAATCTGCCTCCTTCACCTTCCATTGATGATCTGTGTCATGCCTCACTTTCTTCTAGCTGAGCTTTAAATCGTTAGAGCTTAAATTGTTAGATCGTTCATTGCCTTTCCAGGGTTATTTAGTAAAGTTTGTTCAAAACAAAAACGCCTTTTCTTGGTTCTTTTTTCAGTTTTTGTTGAAGGTCCAGCATCCTGATTAAATGTCTGACACATTAATGAATGACCAGCAGCAGCTTTCAACTCTTAAAAAGGCACTTATATTATGATTTTACATGCTGGTTACCTGTTCCATTGTAAAATGCCCACTCTTCATCAGATGTATTCCTCCATTTTCTTATCCACAAAGTACTCCTCACTTTTTTCGATTTGTCATGTTACTAAATGGTGTTACATTAAAGCCCTGTGTTAAGTGTCTGCTTTCGACTGAACTTCTGATCATAGTAACCTTCAGTGTGTGTGTTTTACTGTGTTCAGTTAGTGGGTTGATCTACCTTTAATTGGCCACTATGTCAGAGTTCACTAATATGCAGAAATGATTATGCATGATGAAATAATGACTTTATCTCACCACATGAGTTTGATGCAGTCTTTTATATTTAGCTCTTGCCTCCTCTTCCTACCCACTTGATTGTGGTGCACTAGTTTCTGTTGTATAATAG
This sequence comes from Saimiri boliviensis, assembly GCF_048565385.1. NCBI lineage: Eukaryota > Metazoa > Chordata > Mammalia > Primates > Cebidae > Saimiri > Saimiri boliviensis. Next base: position 4,977,347 of record NC_133468.1, read on the forward strand.
TGTGGACAGCAGTTCAGAAAAGGAGGGAATTTTACTGGTAATTTGTAGATAATATTCTTTAAGACTTATGGGAACCATTAAACTTTGAAATTTTTATTAGAAAATTCTTTGTTCAGAATCAGACTCCATATTTTACATATACTTAAATACTTCAGGGATATTTTTGAAAGTTATGCCCAGTTTTTTTATGTGCTATTAAACTTTTAGATTGCATACTAAAGAACAGTCTGTACACTGATTGTAGTGCTCCTAGTTCCTATTTTTTTCTATTAAAAAATAGTTTAGTTCTGGTGTAAAATTTATATGTTTGAATGCTTAAAAAAAAAAAGGACTGCATTATGGCACTTTTGCCTTGGTGGCCCACTTTCTCCATTTAAAACATTAGAATTTGTATTTTTCTGCCGAGTTTGTATAAAAACATATTTGACTGTTTGTTGTTTTCTCTTGATTTTAAAATAAAACCTCATGATCCCTAGTAAAAAGCTAGAGTAATGAATGTTTGAGCTACTGATTGTGTATCTCAGTGTGCAGCCTCCTGCCACCTTCTGTTTAACCTTCTAGCAATTAGAGTGCCAATATCTAGAGTTCCTGATATCATTTGGCATCACACACACAGTATCTAGTTTTAGTACTAACACGGTTTCATTGCTGCAGTGCCTCTACTTGTACCCTTTGCCTACTGGTTTTACTAATGGGGCATCATTGTCCTTGATTTGGTTTTGTTGAGTGACTCAGTGTTACCTAAAGGACTGTTTTTGGTCGGGGGCAGTGGCTCACACCTGTAATCCCAGTACTTTGGGAGGCTGAGGTGGGCAGATCATGTCAGGGCAGGAGTCCGAGACCAGCCTGACCAACATGAAGAAACCCCATCTCTACCAAAAATACAAAATTAGCTAGGTGTGGTGACGAATTCCTGTAGTCCCAGCTACTCAGGAGGCCGAGGCAGGAGAATCACTTGAAGGCGGAGGTTGCAGTGGACCGAAATCGTGCCACTGCACTCCAACCTCAGCGACAGAGCACCACTCCGTCTCAAAAAAAAAAGTTTTGACTGAAGCGTCATCCTTTCCAGTTCCCTTTAATGATTTTGTTCACATCTTATGGACTTTTTTTTAAGTAGTGAGTAATACTGCCCTTTTTTGTTGTTGGTCTCCCTCTCGCCCAGGCTGCAGTGGCGCGATCTCGGCTCACTGCAACCTCCGCCTCCTGGGTTTTGAGACGATTCTTCTGCCTCAGCCTCCCGAGTAGCTGGAATTATAAGCATATGCCACCACGGCCGGCTAATTTTTTTTGTATTTTTAGTAGAAACGGGGTTTCACCATTTTGGACAGGCTGGTCTCGAACTCCTGACTTCGTGATCCGCCCGCCTCGCCTCCCAAAGTGCTGGGATTATAGGCGTGAGCCACCGCGCCCGGCCAATGCTGCACTTTTGAAACTTTATCGGGCTTTTATAAATAGGCGGAAACTACCAGTGGTTCGGGATGGTGCAAGAGGAAACTACCAGTCCACTCGACGATTCTGACCAATTATGGGGCTGGATATAAGGAATGAGGTCAAAGTAAAACGGCTGACATTAAAACAGCTACTTCGAGTTTATCAAAGCCAATTTTTTTTTTTTTTTTTTTTTTTTTTTAATGATCTGTATACTACCAGGCGGGCGACGGGGACTGGCCAGCTGCGCCGCACCCCGCCTGCCCGATTCCTCCTTCCTCTGGGAAGCCGGAAGGGGACTTCAGCCGGCAAAGTGCAGGAAACCAACAGCCGCCTCTTGGACGGGATCCTGTCAGTCATGCTTAGCTCCGTCCCCGGGACCGAGGCCCGCCCCGAGGCTTCCCTCCGCCCTTCGCTGGAGAGTTCCTTTTAAATACCGCTCGGGGGCCCGAGCGCGCCTCCTGCGTGCTCGTCCCCACGCCCTCGGGCGGCCGGCTCTTCCTTCTCTGGTTGGTCGGGGCCCCTGCTCGTCAGCCACGGCGCACACGGTCTCTTACCGAGGCCCCGCCTTCTTCGGAGAGCCCAGAAAACAATTTTAAGATGGCGGTGGCGGCGGCGGCACGGAAAACAATGGGGCCGGGGCGGCGGGGACAGGCCGAGGCTTGAAGTGGGCAGCCAGCGCCGGCGGGGGATCGGGCCGAGCGGGGCAGGAGGAAAACCCGCCGCCGCGCGCGAGCTAGCTCCGCCGCCCTCGGGGGCATGGCGCGGCCGTGAGGCGGACGGGGGTAACCGCGGGGAGCGAAGCCCGCAGTGCCAGCCTGCCGCCCCGGGCCCGGCCCGTGCAGCCCGCGGCCCATGGTGCTGCCCACCTGCCCCATGGCGGAGTTCGCGCTGCCGCGGCACAGCGCGGTCATGGAGCGCCTCCGCCGGCGCATCGAGCTGTGCCGGCGCCACCACAGCACCTGCGAGGCCCGCTACGAAGCCGTGTCTCCCGAGCGCCTGGAGCTGGAGCGCCAGCACACCTTCGCCCTGCACCAGCGCTGCATCCAGGCCAAGGCCAAGCGCGCCGGCAAGCACCGGCAGCCGCCCGCCGCCCCCGCGCCGCCGCCCGCCGCCCCGGCCCCGGCGCCCGCCGCCGCGGCTCAGCGCCTCGACGCCGCCGACGGCCCCGAGCACGGCCGCCCGGCCGCGGTGAGTAGGGCGCGGGAAGGCGCCCGTCGTGGCGGCGGTCCCCGCTCCCGAAAACGCTTCGTCTGACGCGGATCGGGCCGCTGGGAGACTTCCCCGCCGCTCCGGGATCTGCCTGGAGGGAGGGTAACATGGCAGGGAGCTGAGAGGTTGTCATCCTCGGGAAGTGGCGCGGCGGCGTTACTTTGGGAAAACAGCCCCGTGCGGGCCTTGTGGGAGGCCTGACCTGGGAAGGCTGGCGGAGGCTGCCCGGAGGGTTTTTCTTCCAGACTTGATTCCGCGGTGTTGAGATCTTTATTCGAAATAGACTAGCGTTAGAGTTGCCAGTGATGGAGGGCGTTCCTGCACTGTAGGCCTGGCCTCATGTATTCTGCAATTTATTGGCTCCTTGCTCTTCACTAGATCCTGTGCTGTAAGCAGGGTCAGAGCTTTCATATGGAAATAAGTCGGCCTTCATTTGACCAACTCAGACTCCTTTGGAAAATCAAGAAATCTTTGGAAAACTTAGTAAAATGTTATTAGTTGCAAATAAGTATTCCTTGTTTAGATGGCCTGAAATTTCTGAACTTGAGATTCCTGCGATATTGTTGACAATGTTAGTTTTAATTTATGAGGCCTGTTTAAAATCTCTGATGATGTTAGATTGTTGGCAAATTATGCCCTTTGGGCTCTCAGTAATTTTCCTGAAATTTCTTGGTTAGAGGTTTTTCTCCCTGGAACAGATTTACAAAAGAGAGACAAAATGTTTCAGTGGTTTTCTTGGGGATTTTAGGTTAAAACAAATGTTAAAATCTAATTTGTTCTGTGTATTTAAAAATTTATACCTTTATTATCTCTCTCCTGGACTGTTGCAGTGCTCCTCCCTAACTAACCAGTCTTTACGCATTTAGTTTCTTTCTCCCTTTGGAAATGCTGGAAATCCTTTTGTTGCTTGAAGGGATGCATTCAGAGTCTTTGGTTTGGCTCTTGGGACCAGTCTGACCTAACCTATCTTTTAATGTCCCTCACAGATCATCTGCTCTGGTTGAATTATTTTTCTCATTATCTCCCACACTAGCCTGGATTCCTGGGCCAGAAGAAAAAAAAAAAAAAAAAACACTCAGATTTCATTGCTAATTGTATCAACTGGTCAAGCCTTCTCATCTTCACTTTTCTCATTTGTAAACTAGGGGTATGTTGAGCTTACTATCTTCCAGAGTTCCCCCCCTCCCCTCCCCACTTCCTCATTGCCCAGGCTGGCATGCAGAGACACAGTCATGTCTCACTGCAGCCTCAACCTCCCGGGCTCTAGACTCCTCGATTCTCCTGCCTCAACCTCCTGAGTAGCTGGGCCCACAGTTGCACACCACACCTGGCTAAATAAAAAAATTTTTTTTTTTTCTGTTAAAGATGGGGTCTCTGAAGTCCCTCTGCACCCAGCTAGAAGTACTTGGGAGTAGTTCGTGGTCATTACACGTGAAGTAAATAATGAAAACTCATAAAAACCATAGTTTTATACACAAATAGTTGCCTTGAACACTCCATAGACGGTTTTTTAGTGGGGCACAGTGGCTCACGCCTGTAATCCCAGCACTTTGGGAGGTAGAGGTCGGCGGATAACCTGAGGTCAGGAGTTGGAGACCAGCCTGGCCAACATAGTGAAACCCTGTCTCTACTAAAAATACAAAAATTAGCTGGGCATGTGGTGTGCGGCTGTGGTCCCAGCTACACAGAAGGCTGAGGCAGGAGAGTTGCTTGAACCTGGGAGAGGAGGGTTACAGTGAGCTGACATCACACCACTGCACTCCAGCCTAGGCAAGGGAGGGAGACTCTGTCTTCCCCCTGCAAAAAAAAAGGCATATTAATAGTGATTCAACTTATACTTAAAGTTATTCCAAGAGTTTAGACCCTATATGATTTTTTTAGTCCTGAATCATTGAAGGAAACTGGGCATGCTCTTTGAAGAGAAATTAAATCTCAGTATGTTAGAACTTGAATCTAACTTATCAGTCATTCCTTTTGGTGTCAGAACCTAATTAGATGTGCCATGTTAAGTTGATGTCTTTTTATCACATTAAACCTTGACCCCATGGATTTCTTGAGTTTAAACTCTATAGTGGATGCGCTCTTCTGTGTCTCTGCTAGGAAGAGGGATGCTTTCCACTTGGACTCTTATGTGTTTCTAGCTGAGTTCTTTGGCCTTGGAATGGGGTCATAGGAACAGAAGATAAGTATCATTAAGAAAACAGTGGCTCCTTCAATTCAGAGTGGGGAGAGTCCTTGAGTATGTAGGATTTTGGCTTGGAGAAAACAGCTTTGCACAAAGAGTTGGAAAGAAGTTACCTCTTAGTCATTGTTATTTTTGACAACTCCATGTATTTGATCTCATTGATATTTCTTACATAAGGAATATTACTCTTACGTTTTACCAAGTGAACTGTATACTGTTTGGCACTCATTTCAAAGTTATTTCACCAGCAACCCGTTTGTACGACTGAGAAGGGATCAGATTTACTGCTAGAGTTTATTTCTCTTCAGGTTATTGTTTTCTTAGGATATCCCACCACAGCAAAGTCTTAGCCACTATCCGCTTAGTCTGTCAGAGATGAATCAGGAACACTGTCTCAGGCTTTTTCTCTATTCTGGTTTTCAAGGAATGAGCCTATTAGGTGTTCATTTCTTTTCCTTTTTTATTGAAACAGGGTCTATCACCCCCCGGTTGTAGTGCAGTGGTGCGATCTTGGGACACTTAATCCTTGAACTCCTGGGCTCCAGGGGTCCTCCCACCTCAGCCTCCTGAGTATTTGGGACTACAGATGTGAGTCACCTTGTCTGGCTGGAAGTTGCTTTTTCTTCTTTGTTTTAGGTGTGTGAAGTTTCTCTGTGTGTGTCTCTCTCTTTTGGGGTGGGGGGAGAGTGGAGGGAGATCTGTGTGCCTTTATTAGCAGAGCCTCTACTTGAGGGGGGATTAAGCGGCAGGAGTGGCGCCGATGCCTGGGCGGCAGTGCTTCACGGGCTTGTAGGTGATGGAGAACCCGTCCAGGTAGTGGCCCATATTCTCCAGCTTCATCTCCACCTGGTTGAAGGTCTTGCCGTTGTAGACGCCTACCATGCTGCCCACCATCTTGGGCAGCACGATCATGTCCCGCAAGGGCGTTCACCACTTCCGGCTTCTCCATGGGCGGTGCCGCCTTGGCTTTGCGCATGCGCTGCAGCCACGAGTACCGCTTCCGCCGCAGGCCCTGGTTCGGCTGCCACGCTGGCGCTCGCTGCACGGTTGCATCAGCTGCTCATGGGACACGTCCAGCAGCTGGTCCAGGTCCGCGCTGCGTTAGGTGAACTTGGCGGAAGGTCCACTTCTTCTGCTCTACCTCTGCCATCTTGTCGGATCCTCGGAAAAAAGCTCTCTCGCTTTTTTAACCTTTTATTTGTAAATAAGTTCAAACTTAGAGAAAAGTTCTTAAGTTTGGTACAAAGAACATCTGGATACCCACTATCTAGATTTACCTGTTGTCACTGTTGTGCCCCGTTTGCCTTATCATTTGCACATTTTTCTCTCTCCCACTGTCTGCCTCTTTCTCTGTCTCTCAAACGTTTATTCTCTGAAACACCTGAGAGTATGGTGCACCCCTCATAGCTCTCTGTTCGCAAACACCCCATGTGTACCTTTTAAGAGTTAAGAAAGCCAGTCGCGGTGGCTCACACCTGTAATCCCAGCACTTTGGGTGGCTGAGACAGACGGATCACAGGTCAGGAGTTCAAGACCAGCCTGGCCAACGTGGTGAAACCCCGTCTCTACTAAAAATACAAAAATTAGCCGTGCGTGGTGGCAGGCGCCTGTAGTCCCAGTTACACGAGAGGCTGAGGCAGGAGACTCGCCTCAGCCAGGTAGGTGGTGGAGGTTGCAGCGAGCCGAAATAATGCCATTGCCCTCCAGCCTGGGCGACAGATCAAGACTACATCTCAAAAAAAAAAAAAAAAAGAGTTAAGAAAGCTGTTAATTTTGTAGACCAAACTCATGTAAGAAATACGAAATAATAAATTATTTCCAGGAAGTAGATATTTCTGAGTATAAAACAGATACTGTACTATAATCATGTGGGGTAGTTTTTTTTTTTTTTTTTTTTTAAAGATGATCTTTAGGATTTATTTTAGGATTTAGGATCTTATTTCTTCCAGTAATGCCAGAGACCTTGTCTAGTACCCTCTTTTTCGTCTTCAATATCTCCCTTCCCAACTGAGTCTTTCCCTTCAGCTTGATATTATGAACAAATATTCTCCATATTGACAAGTCCTGTATTTTCTCACTCTCAAAATAGTATTCCATATTCTTCCTTCCCTTTGCCCTTTCTACTTGAACATTTACTCTTTGAGCCCATGGTAATACAATAAAGGACACCAAGGATGGACTTGCCAAATTCATTGGCTTTTTTTTTTTTTTTTCTTGAGACAAGGTCTCACTCTGTTACCTAGGCTGGAGTGCAGTGGCACCTTTACGACTCTCTGTAGCCTCGACCTCCCAGGCTCAAGTGATCCTCCCACCACAGCCTCCTGAGTAGCTGGGACTACAGGTTTGTATCACCACACCCTGGGTAATTTCTTTTTTTTCTTTTGGTAGAGACGAGGTTTTACAGTGTTGCCCAGGCTAGTCTCAAACTCCTGAGTTCAAGTGATCTGCCCACCTCTGCCTCCCAAAGTGCTGGAATTACAGGCATAAGCTGACATAACCAGCCTCATTGGCATGTTAGTCATTATTCCTCATGATTTCTTCCTTTTCTTAGCTTTTCCTCTCTTCTGATTTTCTTTTTAGCTTTCTGACTTTTTTTCTCAGTCTCCTTTCTATTTTTTCTTATTAATTCATGCAGCAAATATTTGAGTGCCTGCTGTAGGCAGAGTACAGTCAGCCCTCTGTATCTGCAGGTTCTACATATGTGGATTCAACCAATTGTACATACAAAATATTTTTTAGAAAAAACAGTAAAAAAAAAAAAAACGCTACAACAATTAACACAAATTTAAAAATGCAGCTGGGCATGGTGGCTCATGCCTGTAATCTCAAGTTTGGGAGGCTGCAGTGAGAATAGCTTGAGCCCAGGAGTTTTAGGCCAACCTGAGCAATATAACATGACTCCATCTCTAAAACAGAACAGAATAGATAAAATTAAAATGTAGTTGGATATGGTGGCTCACACCTGTAATCCCAGCACTTTGGGAGGCCAAAGCTGGTGGATTTCTTGAGCCCAGGAGTTCAAGACCAGCCTGGGCAGCAGAGTGAGATGTCATCTCTGTAAAGGTGAAGTAACATGCACCTGCGTTCTCAGCTACTCGGGAGACTGTGGTAGGAGGATCGCCTGGGACTGGGAGGTCAAGGCTGCAGCAAGCTATGATTATACCACTACATTTTAGCCGGAGTGACATCAAGACCCTACCCCAAAAATAAATAGCCGGGTGCGGTGGTTTACCCCTGTAATCCCATCACTTTGAGAGGCTGAGGTGGGAAGATCGCAAGGTCAGGAGTTTGAGACCAGCCTAACCAACATGGTGAAACCCTGTCTCTACTAAAAATACAAAAGTTAGCCAGGCATGGTGGTGTGCACCTATAGTCCCAGCTACTCAGGAGGCTGAGGCAGGAGAAATGCTTAGATCAGGGAGGCTGAAGTTGCAGTGAGACAAGATCGTACCACTGCACTCCAGCGTGGGTGACAGAGCAAGACTCCATCTCAAAATAAATAAATAATAAAGAAACTAAAAAAAATGACGTTTAGTATTTCTATTATATGAAGTATTATAAGTAATCTAGAGGAGATTTAAAGTATACAGGAGGATGTGTATGTTACTTGCAAATATTAGGCCATTTTATATAAGGGACTTGAGCATCCTTGGATTTTGATATCCTGGTGGGGCTGGGTGAGGGTCTTAGAACTAATTCCCCATGGATACCAAGGGAACTACTATATGCAGCAATGAATAGGACAAATTAAAATTCTGCTCTTGTGGAGAAAGAAGAGATCAAGAATTGTAAGTTAATTTTGTTATAATAAGAGCTAAGCAAAAATTTTAAAAGCAGAGTAATGATACTAAATGACAGTAGTAGCTTAAGATGTCTTGATTTGGGCTTTATGATTGGGAGGCTGTCAGTCAGCTGAAACTCTTGGGAAAGAACATTCCAGTTAGAACTACTCGTGTCTGAGGCAGGAACCTTCTGAGCTGGCATGAAGAACACAAAGCAGGCCAGTGTGTCTGGAGCAGCGTGGCACGCAGGACCAGATCAAGTGCAGTGGGAAGCAGTAGCAGCGTAGGGAGCAGAAACATGATATGATCCAACTTAGGTTTTTAAAGATTGTTCTGGTGCTAGGTGGAGGATTCCTGAGGTTGGTATCAACAACAGTGGATGTATTTTAAACTTTTGTAGCTCTATAGATGCCAGGGGTGGAGCTGGAGGTAGCAGTGGAGCTGGAGAAGAGGTGATGGCTTTTGGACAGTTCCTGAGGGCAGAGTTGACAGAACTGGGTTGCTGGACTAGATGGCTTTGTTTTAGGGGCAAGAGAGAGGGGAATATTTAAGGAAAACTTCGAGTTTTTTGGCTTAAAAAAACTTGAAATATCTTATACCCACACTACGTAAAGCTAGCCATCATCTATGCCCTCACTACCAGCATACTATCCATAATGTTATTTATTCTTACAGGCCAAGAATCAATAGTTTCAAACTGACACTGAGTAACTTTAAAAATATTAGTGTTCCCTGGGCAACTATATTCCTGACCACTTTCACTCTTCTTTTCCCTGGGTTATTGATACTTTCATATTTTCATTTATCATCTGTAATAAGATTCTCCAAATCCCCAGTCCAGATCTGTCTTTCAGATTTCAAGTCCAGATTTCCAGCTGTCTACTGGACATTTTCATCTTTCCAGGATATATTTCCCACATATCCAAAATGGACTTTCCCTTTTTCCTACCAAATCATATGTTCCTTCTAAATATTTTCCCTAACCCACTCATCCAAAGTAAAAACCAAGGAATTTTCCACTCCTTTTCCACAATTCCCAGTATTCACTTGGTGGTTCTTTCTACCAGCGTTAAACTCCCACTGGAGCCAGGAGTCATGGTAGATGCTGAACCTATATCACAGAGCCTAAGTGGGAGCAGATGATACATAGGTCATTGCAAAGCCAAGTTCAGGGCTAAAGCCTGGGAGAATATTGAAGAAGGAGGATGCCTTTTTGGTCAAGTTTGGAAGGCTTTAAAGAATTGACTCTTGACTGGACGTGGTGGCTCACACCTGTAATCCCAACACTCTGGGAGGCTGAGGCAGGCAGATCACTTGAGGTCAGGACTTTGAGACCAGCCTGTCCAAAATGGTGAAACCCTGTCTCTACTAAAAATACAAAAATTAGCTGGGAGTAGTGACATACGCCTATAATCCCAGTTACTCAGGAGGCTGAGACAGAAGAATCACTTGAACCCAGGAGATGGAGGTTGTGACAGAGTGAGACTCCATCAGAAAAAACAGAACATTTTCCCCACCATGCTCAGTGGCTTACACCTGTAATCGCAGCACTTTTGGGAGGCTGTGGCAGACAGATCATTTGAGGTCAGGAGTTAGAGACCAGCCTGGCCAACATGGTGAAATCTGTCACTACTTAAAATACAAAAAAAAAAATTAGCTGGGTATGATGGCACATGACTCTAATCCAAACTACTTGAGAAGCGGAAGCAGGAGAATCACTTGAACCCAGGAGGCGGAGGTTGCAGTGACCCGAAATTGTGCCGCTGTACCAGGCTGGGTGACAGAGCACGACTCTGTCTCAGAAAGAACATTTCAAATCTTTAATATGTGGCTATGCATGAAGACTTGAGCTCTTATCAAGGGGCATTTAATAGGATTTGATTCCTTTGGGACACTAAGCAAAAGCACTAAATTATGATAGTGCATAGTTCTTTGAATTTGGGGCTTAAAATCTAGAGGCTGGAAGGTGAGTCAGGTCAGAAAAAGCCTTATATTTGAGACTGAGTGTTTGGACAAAATAATTTTGAAACACTGTGAACCCCCTAACACTGTTTTTTTGGAGACAGAGTCTTACTCTGTCACCCATGCTGGAGTTCAGTAGCACTATCTCGGCTTACTGTAACCTCCGCCTCCCGGATTCAAGTGATTCTCCTGCCGCAGCCTCTTGAGTAGCTGGGATTACAGGCGCCTGCCCACCACGATGCTAATTTTTGTACTTTTAGTAGAGATGGAGTTTCACCATGTTGGTGAGGCTAGTCTCGAAATCCTGACCTCAGGTGATCCACCCACCCTGGCCTCCCAAAGTTCTGGGATTATAGGTGTAAGCCACCGCTCCCAGCCCCCCTCACACATTTTTAAGTTGACCCCTAGCACTTTTCATCTTAAGGTTTTTTGTTTGTTTGTTTGTTTTTTTGAGACGGAGTTTTCGCTCTTGTTACCCAGGCTGGAGTGCAATGACACGATCTCGGCTCACCGCAACCTCTGCCTCCTAGGTTCAGGCAATTCTCCTGTCTCAGCCTCCTGAGTAGCTGGGATTACAGGCACGAGCCACCATGCCCAGCTAATTTTTTGTATATTTAGTAGAGACGGGGTTTCACCTTGTTGACCAAGATGGTCTCGATCTCTTGACCTTGTGATCCACCCGCCTCAGCCTCCCAAAGTGCTGGGATTACAGGCTTGAGCCATCGCGCCCGGCCATCTTAAGGTTTTAAGCTTATGAAAAACTATAATGCATTTTTTTGGTTGATCAATTGTAAACTAAGTTACCATAATTCAGTTTATTAAATGAAATACATGAAATAATACATTTAGGTAACACAGCCTTATAAATGCTACCTATATTTAGTTTGAATCAACTATTTTAAAAGGTGGAAGGAGCAAAAAGTGCTTATAGTTAAAGGGATATAACTTCTAGAGAATTATAAATATTAACATTTTAAAATAAAATCACATCAGATTTTAAAATGTAGCCAGTGGAATCTATTTTAGCCATATGCTATCTTTCATCAACTGTTTAAAGAATGCTTTAACAGAAAATTTAAGTTCCTTTTTCTCCTAGAACTTGCTTGCATTCTTTTTACACTTAGCCCACATAATATGTTTTATTTTAACGTAATTCATGTGTGGAAGTCTTTTTATTGATCATTCTAGCACATTTCTCTGCAACAAAAATAGGGATAAAAATTAAAATAATTTTTTTCTTTTTGAGATGGAGTCTTGCTCTCTAGCCCAGGCTGGATGGAGTTCAGTGCCGTGATCTCAGCTCACTACAACCTCCGCCCCATGGGTTTGAGCAATTCTCCTGCTTCAGCCTCCGGAGTAGTTGGAATTACAAGCACACACCACCACACCCAGCTAATTTTTGTATTTTTAGTAGAGTCATGGTTTCACCATGTTTGCCAGGCTGGTCTTGAACTCCTGACCTCATGATCCTCCCGCCTCTGTCTCCCAAAGTATTATAGAGGTGAGCCACTGTGCCTGGCCAAAATAAAAATTTTAAATTTACTTTCACCATTAAGGTGGATGCATCCTTTTGCTCTTTTTTTTCTTTTCTCTTTGAGACAGAGTCTTAGTCTATATTCCAGGCTGGAGTAAAGTGGCACGATCTCAGCTCACTGAAACCTCGACCTCCTGGGTTCAAGCAATTCTCCTGCCTCAGCCTCCCAAGTAACTAGGGTTACAGGAACACGCCACTACTCTCAGCTAATTTTTTTCTTACTTCTTTTTTTGGGAGCTGGGGGCAATGGAGTTTCTCTTTTGTTGCCCAGGCTGGAGTGCAATGGCTTGATCTTGGCTCACTGCAACCTCTGCCTCCTGGGTTCAACTGATTTTCCTGCCTCATCTTCTGTAGTAGCTAGGATTACAGGCATGCACCACCACAGCCAGCTAATTTTGTATTTTTAGTAGAGACAGGGTTTCTCCATGGCTGGTCTCAAACTCCGAACCTCAGGTGTTCTGCCCACCATGGCCTGCTGAAGTGCTGGGATTACAGGCAGGAACCACCTTGCCCAGCCCTGGCTAATTTTTGTATTTTTAGTAGAGACAACATTTTACCATGTTGTCTAAGCTGGTCTTGAACTCCTAACCTCAGGTAATCCACTATGCCCAGCTGCTTTTGCTCTTTTTAAAGTTGATTCATACAAAATAATAAATGTAGCATTTATAAGATTCAGTTACATCTATTTCTTCTTTCAATACGTTGCGTTGTAGTAATTTAGTAAAAAAAAAAAATGCATGCATTATAAATTTTTATAAGTAATTATTAAGCAAAAAAGTACAAGTTTTTAAGAAATGCCCTCCTTAATGAGATAGACAGGGCTCCCTTCCTCTCCTTGATTTATTCATGTCACCATGGAGGAATATCACTTGTTGCCAAAGTAGGAATTCAGTTCTTGTTTTTCGTTTTTGTAAATTTAAGCCCCAGAAATTCTTGCTGACATAAATAAACTTTAAAGGAAAGGAATAATGGCTGGGCGCGGTGGCTCACACCTGTAATGCCAGCACTTTGAGAGGCTGAATTGAGTGGATTACTTTAGGTCGCGAGTTTGAGACCAGCCTGGCCAACATGGTGAAACCCTGTCTCTATTAAAAATACAAAAAATTAGCTGGGCATGGTGGTGCGTGCCTGTAATCCCAGCTACTCAGGAGGCTGAGGCAGGAGAATTGTTTGAACCCAGGAGGTGGAGGTTGCAGTGAGCCGAGATCGCGCCATTGCACTCCAGCCTGGGTAACAAGAGCGAAACTCTGTCTCAAAAAAAAAAAAAAACCTAATTTACTTATCAATCAACAACTTGGTTAGGTAGTCTTTCAATTTCATTGAAAACTAAGAATTAGAAACTATTCGACTTGCAAAAGGATTTATCTAGTCATTAGTCTTCACATTCAGTGAGAAATATTAACAAATCTTTAGCAAGTCTTATTGATTATGCCTGTTATTCTTTCACTTAGAGGTACCTTGTTTCTTTCTTTGTTGTTTCCTGTCCCCACCCCCACCCCCAAGACAGAGTCTCAGGCTGAATTTATTTTTTATTTTTTGTAGAGATGAAGTCTTGCTTTGTATCCCAGGCTGGAGTGCAGTGGCTATCTGTGGGTGCTGTCATGGTGCACTACAGCCTTGAACTCCTGGGCTTAGCTCCCTAGGAGCTGGGTCTGCAGATGTGTGCCAACGCATTTGGCTTTCACACTTTAAATTAGCGTGTTTTTGCTGTTCTCTGTTAAACTGTGAGCAACTTAAGAGCAAGACCAAGAGTCTAGCGTTATACCTGCTGTGTTTGACAGTCATCAAGCATCTATTGAACGTCTGTTAATGGTATTATAGAAGGAACTCTGAAGTGAGAGTCAGAAGCTGTATGACTTTGGGCTAGGACCAGTTCGGAAGTGGAGTTGGTAGAGGTAAGGTGGTAGTCCCTGATTTGCACACCCTTGTTTAGGGCATCATTGATCACACTAGGATGGAGCAACATAAATGTCCATCACAGATGAAGGGATAAAGAAAATGTGGCATATCCATGCAATAGAATATTATTCAGCCTTAAAAAGTAAGGAAATACTGTCATATGCTACAACATGATCTTTGAGGACATTATGCTAAGTGAAATAAGACAGTCACAGGCCAGGCATGGTGGCTCATGCCTATAATCCCAGCACTTCAGGAGGCCAAGGTGGATGGATCACGAGGTCAAGAGATCGAGACCATCCTGGTCAACATGGTGAAACCCCGTTTCTACTAAAAATACAAAAATTAGCTGGGCATGGTGATGCACACCTGTAGTCCCAGCTACTTGGGAGGTTGAGGCAGGAGAATTGCTTGAACCCAGGAGGCAGAGAGTTGCGGTGAGCCGAGATCACACCATGGCACTCCAGCCTGGGTAACAAGAGCAAAACTCTGTCTCAAAAAAAAAAAAAAAAAGACAGTCACGGAAAGATAAATATTGTATTACTCTACTTACTTGAGTTAATATCAAACAAATATTTGAGAAATAACCAAACTCATAGAAACAGAAAGTTGAATGGTAGTTGTCATGGGCTGGGGGAAAACAGGGGAGTTGTTCATGGATATAACTAGATGAGTAAGTTCTAGTTACACAACAGTGTGCATTTAGTTAACACTATTGTATACTTTATTTTTTTGTTTTTTTCATTTATTTTACTTTTTTATTTTTTTGAGACTGAGTCTCACCCTATCGCCCAGACTGGAGTGCAATGGCACAATCTTGGCTCACTGCAGCGTCTGCCTCCCAGGTTCAAGTGATTCTTGTGCCTCAGCCTTCTGAGTAGCTTGGACTACAGGTGCCCACCACCACACCTGGCTAGTTTTTTTTTTTTTTTTTTTTTTTTTTTGTAGACGGAGTTTCGCTCTTGTTACCCAGGCTGGAGTGCAATGGCGCGATCTCGGCTCACCGCAACCTCCGCCTCCTGGGTTCAGGCAATTCTCCTGCCTCAGCCTCCTGAGTAGCTGGGATTACAGGCACGCGCCACCATGCCCAGCTAGTTTTTTGTATTTTTAGTAGAGACGGGGTTTCACCATGTTGACCAGGATGGTCTCGATCTCTCGACCTCGTGATCCACCCGCCTCGGCCTCCCAAAGTGCTGGGATTACAGGCTTGAGCCACCGCGCCCGGCCTTAGTTTTTGTATTTTTAAGTGGAGACAGGGTTTTGCCTTGTTGGCCAGGTAGGTCTCAAGCTCCTGGCCTCAAGTGATCCGCCTACCTCAGTCTCTCACAGTGCTGGGATTACAAGCATGAGCCACTGTGCCCAGTCAACTACTGTACGCTTTAAAACGTTAAGATGGTAAATTTTATGTTCTGTGCTTCTGACCACAGTTTTTGAAAAATTAGAAACTGATTTTATAAACCACATGTCCTAAAAATGTTCTAACAATATTATGAGAGTTGTTTAATAAAGGCATATCAATAAAATTAGAGAGACTAGAGTCATTTGAAAGTCAAAAAAAGATGGATCTGATTATCTGCCTAAATATGAAACAAGGAAGCATTTTTATGTGCTTATATTTTTATTGCTGTATATTTCTTTATTGCAGTATAGTTAAGAATAAAGCCTGTTAATCTAAACCAAAACAAGACAGTAGGCCTTGTGTCTCAGGGAAAGCGGGTGCTGCTAATGAGCAGAAAGAAGATAATACCATATTTGTGTGCAAAAGGGATGAAGTTAGTTATGGGGTAGGAGTCCAAAAACCTGAATGCAGTGACAATTTTAACCTAAAGTAATTGTTTGAGTTTAGGCCTGCTGACACTTATTCTCTCTGCTCCAATTTTCTCATCTTTAAAAGGTGTTAAGGAAAAAAATTTGAGACACCAAAGATTAAAAGATAAGTGGAAAAATTTTGCTCCAAGTAGGGAACCCAATCCAGCACAGTCTAGGCTTTGAGGGATGTAGGCCAGGGAGGAAAAATAGGGTGAGTCTTGTAATACTGGAAGATCACAAATTATCTCTTTCCTTACTAGAAAAGCAGAGCATTGCTGATTAGCTTTGCTGGCAAGACTTTTTTATTAAGGAAGCTCTGGGCTGGCTGGAGGTGGTCTGTTGTGTACCTGGGGCAGCCATCTTGTCATTTAATCCTCACAGCAATTTCACATGGTTGATATTATACCTAATTTTATACACAAGGAAACTGAGTCTCATAGGTTAACCTGGCAAGGTTGCCAGTTAAGTGGCAGAACCAAAATTCAAACCCAAGTCAATACCAAAGCTCTTTATCTTTCCCTGTGCCATTTAGCTTCTTGCGGATGAGTTCATATATAGGACAAAACTTTAAACAAATTAGAAGGGTTTTTGTTTGTTTGTTTTTGAGACAGAGTCTTGCTTCTTTGCCCAAGCTGGAGTGCAGTGTTGCAATCATGGCTTATTGGAGCCTTGACTTCCCAGACTCAGGTCATCCTCCCACCTCAGCCTCCTGAGTAACTGGGACAACAGGCACATGCTACCATACCCTGCTAATTTATTTTTTGTATAGACAAGTTTCACCGTGTTGCCCAGGTCTTGAACTCCTGGCCTCAAGCAGTCCTCCTGCTTTAGCCTCCTAGAGTGCTGGGATTACTAGTGTGAGTCACCACACTCGGTTCCTAGGTCATTTTATATACCCATATCCTTGCCATGGCTTCATAGTAGGCAGAGTATACTTCCCTATCCCTTGATTTTGATCTTGGCTTATGATTTGCTTTGGCCAATGGGATGTTAGAGAGACATGAGAATATACTGTATTTATAGAACAAGAATGTTAAAAATTTAAAAAGCAAAATCTGGGTGTGGTGGTTCATGCCTATAATCCCTGCACTTTGGGAGGCTAAGGCGGGTGGATCACCTGAGGTCAAAAGTTCGAGACCAGCCTGGCCAACATGGCAAAACCCCATCTCTATTAAAAATACAAAAACTAGCCAGGCGTGGTGGTGCATGTCTATAGTCCCAGCTACTTGAGAGACTGAGGATCACCTAAGGTCAGGAGTTCAGACCAGCCTGATCAACATGGTAAAACCCTGTCTCTAGTAAAAATACAAAATTAGCCCAGTGTGGTGGCGCATACCTGTAATCCCAGCTACTTGGGAGGCTGAGGCAGGACAGTCACTTGAACCCAGGAGGCAGAGGTTGCAGTGAGCCAAGATCGCGCCATTGGAATCCAGTCTGGGTGACAAGAGCCAAATTCTGGCTCAAAAAAAAAAAAACTCAGAAATACTTTATGAAATTTATGTGTGAAATACACATTGGAAAAGTGAGCAATTCTCCCAGAAAGTACAGAAAAAAAAGACAAAACAGATGGAAAATAGAAAAGAAAATTTAAAGACCAGTTTAAGTGGTCCAACATCTGAATAATAGGAATTGCAGGAAGAGAGAAAACAGGGTGGGAAGTGACTCGTAAAATAGTTGATAATTGCAGCACATGAGCCACCGGATTAAAACTGTATGCTTGTGCCTAGCACTCGGGAAGAAAATAGACCTGCACCAGGCATGAAATTTCTGAACACTGAGTTTAGAGAAAAGATTTACAAGCTTCTGGATGAAAGGGTACCAGGTCACACATCAAGACTCAGAATATCCAGGCGCGGTGGCTGAAGCCTGTAATCCCAGCACTTTGGGAGGCCGAGGTGGGTGGATCACGAGGTCAAGAGATCAAGACCATCCTGGTCAACATGGTGAAACCCTGTCTCTACTAAAGGTGCAAAAAATTAGCTGGGCATGGTGGCGCGTGCCTGTGATCCCAGCCACTCAGGAGGCTGAGGCAAGAGAATTGCCTGAACCTGGGAGGCAGAGGTTGCGGTGAGCCGAGATCGTGCCATTGCACTCCAGCCTGGGTAACGAGCGAAACTCCTCCTCAAAAAAAAAAAAAAAAAAAAAAAAGACTCAGAATGTCTTTGGACTTCATGGCCGTGGCATAGGAAGCAAGAAGAGAGTTAGAACAGTGCTTTCAAAATTCTGAAGGAAAATGATTACTAACCTAGACTCCTATACCTAGCCAAACTATACAACAAGAGTAAATATAGAAAAAGGTGTTTTTTGTTTTTGTTTTTGTTTTGTTTTGTTGATTTTTTGAGACGGAGTTTTGCTCTGTTGCCCAGGCTGGAGTGCAATGGCACAATCTTAGCTCATTGCAACCTCCCCCTCCTGGATTTGGGCAGTTCTCCCACCTAGGCCTCCTGAGTAGCTGGGATTACAGGTGCCTGCCATCACTCCTGGCTAATTTTTGTATTTTTAATAGAGATAGGGTTTTACCATGTTGGCTAGGCTGGTCTCGAACTCCTGACCTCAACTGATCTGCCAACCTTGGCTTCCCAAAGTGCTGGGATTACAGGCGTGAGCCACTGTGCCTGGCCGAAAAAAATTTAAGAAATTTAAATGTCATATACTCCTTCTCAAGAAGCTACTGGAAAATGTGCTTCACCAAACTGAAAGACTAAATCAAGAAAGAGTAAGACACAGATACAGCAAACAGGAGCCCAACACAGAAGACATAGCCTGGGAGGCCCATGGAGGATGGGGAGAAATTATTCTGGAGTGATGGCTCCGTACCAGATGTGCAGGACGACTGAGCCATACTGAGCAGTGCAACACACGGGATGAACTGTCTTCACCAAGACCCCACTTCCATCAGGCCATCTTTAGCCCGAGGACAGAATGCCTGGAGGAGCCAGGCCCAGGTTCTTCGTAGTACTCAGCTTGGTCATGTGCTGATAAAGGGCTCCCCACACCTGTGTCGAGGACGCACATCACTCACATTCCCCCCGCTGAGAGCTGGAGGCGGGCCATGGTGAGCTTAGAAACAGGAAGTACAGGGCAGCCCCTTCCCTTTGGCTGTATTTCCACTGCAGGTCCAGCACGTGGTCCCACCTTGGCCCTGACAGATACCTGACTGTGCTGAGCCCTGTGTTTCCCAAGACTCCCTTGAGACCTTGCTCATAACTTCTCCAGGAGGGGCCTTGACAGCTCCCAGAGAAGCAGAAGTCAGACCACGACCTGGAGACTGATCTACTCCTAGAACCTCTGTCCAGCAGAGGCAGGGCCATCCTCTCCTTGCACTGCCAGTGTGTACCTGCTCTCTGCTTGAATATTAATCATTTTTATATTCATTTACATGTAGTTATAATAGTTGCTCAAATAGTGAAATAGTAAATAAAATTACCAAATGATCTTCTGTAGATGTGGCCACATGCTCTCATCTCCTGCAGATTCTTGCTCAGACTTCACATGCTTACTCTGTGAGCCCTTTCCTGAGCACCTTATTCCAAATAAGTCTTAAGTCCCACCAACTCCCTCTTTCTGTGATTTATTTTCTTGGGAGTACGTCTCAGCTAGAATATAAGCTCCAGGAAGAACCTGTGGTTTTGTTTTGTTTTCTTTTCTCTGCTCTATCCCCAGGGCCCAGAAAGTGGCTGGCTCAGTCAGCTCTTAATAGATTTATTTTTTTTTTTTTTTTAAAGATAGGGTCTCTGTCTCCCAGGCAGGAGTGCAGTAGCCCTATCAAGGCTCACTGCAACCTCTGCTTCCCGGGCTCCTGAGTAGCTGGGATTTAAGGTATGAGCCACCATGTCCAGCTAATTGTATTTTTTGTAGAGATAGGGTCTTGTCATGTTGCCCAGGCTGGTCTCAAACTCCTGAATGCAAAGCGATCACTTGCCTGAGCTTCCCAAAGTGCTGGAATTATAGGCCTGATGGCTCTTAGTAGATTCTTACTGGATAAATTGAGATGATGAGGAGGAGTTTGCTAGAAAGAGAAAAGTGGACAAGGATGATGGTTTCCAGCAAGGAAGCAGCTGGCATGGAGGCACAAAGTGCGTGCTGTATCGAGCCCTGTGTGCAATAAGGAACCTGCTGCTGAACCCAGGCAGCAGGTCCCGGGGTCGTCCATTATCTTCAGTGCCATCCTGAAAACTTACGTTGTTCAGGCTATTTTCTGGGTTTTTTTGGACGCAGAGTCTTGCTCTGTTGCCCAGGCTGGAGTGCAGTGGCACCATCTCAGCTCACTGCAACCTCTGCATCCCGGGTTCAAGCAGTTCTCCTGTCTCAACTTCCCAAGTAGCTGGAACTGCAGGCCACCTACCTGGCTAATTTTTTATTTTTGGTAGAGACAGGGTTTCATCATATTGGTGAGGCTGGTCTCAAATGCCTGACCTCAGGTGATCACCCGTCTCAGCCTCATGTGCTGGGATTACAGGCATGAGTCACTGTGCCTGGCCGCCTACTTTCTACAGCTACACTGTCCATGAAGGTAGCCACCACCCAGGTCGGGCTCTTAAGCACTTGAAATGCACCTTGTTCAAATTGACTTGTGCTAAAAGTATAAAATATACACTGGATTTCGAAAATTTAGTACCAAAAACTTTTTCGATACACTCATTTCAGTGGCTCTCACCTGTAATCCCAACACTTTGGGAGGCTGAGGTGGGCAGATCAGGAGGTCAAGAGATTGAGGCCATCCTGGCCAACATGGTGAAACCTCGTCTCTACTAAACATACAAAAATTACCTAGGCGTGGTGGCGCATGCCTGTAGTCCCAGCTACTCAGGAGGCGGAGGTTGCAGTGAGCAGAGATCATGCCACTGCACTTCAGCCTGACAGAGCGAGACTTCATACCAAAAAAAAAAAAAAAAAAAAGGTATTGTGAGTACTGACCAGTGCTCAGGGGAAGAAAGAACCAAGAAAAAGGGAGAGGAATGGAAAACAGAAAAGCATGTGGATTGAGTGAGGTCCTTGAGAAGTCTTGCGTCGGGTGGCAGAGAGAGCCCAGGCAGAGAGCTTGGCTGTGGAAAGGAAGGGCGCACAAAACCCCTCACCCAAATCAGAATTTTTCCATAAATGGGAAGATTGTGGTATGTAGACTTTCAGGAGTTGTCATGATACAGCTTCTCATATAGAAGAGCTTGATTGTGTTCATAGAATAACAGAGTTCTAGAGAATTTTAGAGAGGTCTTGTCTAATCAACAAGTAATTATCTGCTATTCTCTTAAGTTAGCTCAAGTCTGTTACTCCAAAATAGCCCTCTGACCCTCTGGCTACCAACCAGTCTCTCTCCTCTACTTTTCTTAAATAACAGCTTTATTTATTTATTTCATTTTTTATTTCAATCGTTTTTGGGCCATAGGTGGTGTTTGGTTACATGGATACATTCTTTAGTAGTGATTTCTGGGATTTTGATACACCTGTCACCCCAGCAGTGTACGCTGTACCCAACATGTAGTCTTTTATCCCTCACTCCCTGCTCTCCAGTCCCCAAAATTCATTATGTCATTCTTATGTCATTACATCCTCATGCCGTAGCTCCCACTTACAAGTGAGACCATACTGTAGTTAATAACAGCTTTATTGAGATATAATTTACTTGCCATGCAATTTACGCTTTTTTGGGAGAGGGAGGTGGCAACAGGGTTTTGCCATGTTCTCCTGGCTGGTCTTAAACTCCTGGCCTCAAGTGATCCACCCACCTTGGCCTCCCAAAGTGTTGGGATTACAGGCATGAGCCACTGCGCCCGGCCACAATTTTTCATTAAAGTGTACACTTCAGTGTTTTTTTAGTATATTTACAGAGGCGTGCAACAGTCAGCACAATCAATTATAGGACATTTTTATCACCCCAGAAGAAATCATCACCCATCAGTCCCCACCACTGCCCTCCAACCCTAGGTGACCACTAGTTTATCTCTTTATCTCCCTTTTTAAACTAAACTTGGGGAATAACAGTCCATCCCGTGTCTACTACTCACCTCCCAGTTCTCAAGTCAAGTGTTTTTACTCCATCACTGCTCTGAAACTGCTCAATGTCATCCATGACCCTCTAACTACCAGACCCAGTGGACACGTTAAACCTTTGATGCATTTAGCCTGCCTCTTCCTTGTGCTCTGTCTTTGGCATGGGCTCTTCATCTGCCTCTTGGCTGGATTCTCACTCTTCCTGACTGATTGGATCTGTTCATGGCTTTAGCTGCATGCCATGCTGATGACTGTCTTTTCACAGAACTCATAGTCAGTATAATTCACTGCCTTTTGGGCATTACCTGGATGTCATGTATTCATGGCTAAAACTGAACTCAACCTCCTACACCAAGGAAAACTCTGCTTTTCTTTTCTTTTTTTTTTTCCCCACTTAACCCATGTACTCAAATTAGAAACATCTTTCTACCTCCTGATATAAGTTGGTCTCTAGTACATGCTGAATTTTCTTCCACCCTAACTCTAAAATAATTTCTTTCTCATACCCACAATCAGGTCCTCATCGCATTTTCATAGATTATTTCAGCAGTTTTCTACTTGGTCACTGGCCATAGGGCCTCTCCTCCTGAGAGCCATTCCCCACATAGTCATTATAGAGCACTTATAAATACACAAATAAGACCTCATCTGCTAAGCCTATTAAAATGCTGTTCAAGGCCGGGTGCGGTGGCTCAAGCCTGTAATCCCAGCACTTTGGGAGGCTGAGGCGGGTGGATCACGAGGTCAAGAGATCGAGACCATCCTGGTCAACATGGTGAAACCCCGTCTCTACTAAAAATACAAAACATTAGCTGGGCATGGTGGCACGTGCCTGTAATTCCAGCTACCTGGAGGCTGAGGCAGGAGAATTGCCTGAACCCAGGAGGCGGAGGTTGCGGTGAGCCGAGATCACGCCATTGCACTCCAGCCTGGGTAACAAGAGCGAAACTCCGTCTCAAAAAAAATAAATAAATAAATAATAAATAAAATAAAATGCTGTTCAGCACTACAACACCAATAAGGATGCCCCTCCCACCCTCCTTCCCCCAGCCCCCACCCCTGTCCAGCCTGGCCCCAAATCTGAATCTGATCAAGCTTCTGACTACCAGTTCACAGGAAATACAAGGGATAGGAGAACTTGTAAAGAAATGGGGATACAGGCCAGGCACAGTGACTCAGGCCTGTAATCCCAGCACTTTGGGAGGCCCGGGCAGGTGGATCACCTAAGGTCGGGAGTTCGAGACCAGCCTGACCAACATGGAGAAACCCTATCTCTACTAATACAAAATTAGCCGGGCGTGGCGTGCATGCCTGTAATCCCAGCTACTCAGGAGGCTGAGGCAAGAGAATCGCTTGAACCCGGAAGGCAGAGGTTGCAGTGAGCTGAGATCTCGCTATTGCACTCCCGTCTGGGAAACGAGGGAAACTCCATCTCAAAAAAAAAGAAATGGGGATACAAACAGCTAGCTATGGAAGTGGGAAATTCTACAGAAGTGGTGAAGCTTCTTAGACAAATAATTGTCAAAGGAAAAAAAGAATTGTTACATGTTGAGTCTTGAGAGTTTGTCAACCAAATGCATTGTGTTGGATCCTGATTTGAATAAACCCACTGTAAAAACGGGGTTCTCGTTTGGTTGGTTGGTTTGCTGTTGTTGTTGTTGTGTTATTGTTGTTTTTGGACAGAGTCTTGCTCTGTTGCCCAGGCTGGAGTGCAGTGGCATGATCTTGACTTACCGCAGCCTCAGCCTCTCGAGTAGCTGGGATTACACGCACACTCCACCATTCCTGGCTATTATTTGTATTTTTAGTAGAGACAGGGTTTCACCGTGTTGACCAGGCTGATCTCGAACTCCTGACCTCAAGTGATCCACCCACCTCGGCCTCCCAAAGTGCTGGGATTATAGGCATAAGCCACCGTATCCAGCCCAATTTGATATTTTTAATATCCAATAACGATATTATTACTTTTCAAAGAGCTTTTATATTTTAAAGATGAATATTGAAGTATTGGCTGGGCATGGTGGCTCTTGCCTGTAATCCCAGCACTTTGGGAGGTGGAGGCAGGCAGATCACTTTAGGTCAGGAGTTCGAGACCAGCCTGGCCAACTTGATGAAATGCTGTCTCCACTAAAAACACAAAAATTAGCTTGGTATGGTGGCTCACGGTGGTAATCCCAGCTACTTGGGAGGCTGAGGCATGAGATCCCTTGAGCCTGGGAGGTGGAGGTTGCAGTGGGCCAAGATTGCACCACTGTACTCCAACCTGGGCGACAGAGTGAGGCATTGTCTCAAAAAATAAATAAATAGAAGTTTGAAGTATTTAAGGAGAAATGTGATTCCCAGGTTAACACAGGGAGTGGGTGGGCACAAATGACAAGATTGGCCATGTGTTTTAGCTGGGCAGTGGATATGTGGAGCCTCATTATACTTTTCTGTTTGCTTTTGATGTATGTTTGAAATCTTCCATAATAAAGGAGTTAGTCTTTAAAAGACACTGATGAGATAGGAATATTTGAACACAGATGGGATTTGAGATCATTATTTTTAAAAGCTTTGTATTGGCTGGGTACAGTGGCTCATGCCTATAATCCCAGCACTTTGGGATGCTGAGGTCAGGAGTTCAAGACCAGCCTGATGAACCCCGTCTCTACTAAAAAATACAAAATTAGCTGGGCATAGTGGCAGGTGCCTATAATCCAGCTACTCAGGAGACTGAGACAGCAGAATCACTTGAACCTGGGAGAGGGAGGTTGCAGTAAGCCAAGATCACCCCACTGCACTCCAGCTTGGGCGACAGAGTAAGACTTAGCCTCAAAAAGAAAAAAAACCTTTTTGTTATGGTAAATACATATAATGTAAAATGTACATCTTAACCATATATAGATGTGTATGGTACAGTGGCATTGAGTACATTCACATTTTTTTGTTTGTTTGTTCGTTTGTTTTTGAGACAGAGTCTCACTCTGTCACCCAAGCTGGAGTGCAATAGTGTGATCTCGGCTCACTGCAACCTCTCCGCCTCCCGGGTTCAAGTGATTCTCCTGCCTCAGCCTCCTAAGTAGCTGGGATTACAGTCGCATGCCACCACGCCCAGCTAATTTTTGTTTTAGTAGAGACAGGGTTTCACCATGTTGCCCAGGCTGATCTCGAGTTCTTGACTTAAGGTAATCTGCCCACGTTGGCCTCCCAAAGTGCTGGGATTACAGGCATGGGCCACCACACTTGGCTTTTTACTTTCTACTTCTGTGAATTTGACTACTCCAGGTACATCATATAAGCAGAATCAATACAGTATTTACTTTTTTGTAAACAGCTTGTTTTACTAGATAAGATGTCCTTAAGGTTCATCCGTGTTATAAATATGTGTCACAATGTTGTCCTTCCTTTCGAAGGCTAAACACTATTCCATTGTATGTATATATCACTTTTTTTGGGCAGGGGAAACAAGGCCTCACTCTGTCAGCCAGGTTGGGGTGTCGCGGCTCCACCTCAGCTCACTGCAACCTCTACCTCACCTGGCTAATTTTTTCTATTTTTTGTAGAGACAGAGTTTTGCCGTGTTGGCCAGGCTGGTCTCAAACTCCTGAGCTCAGGTGTTCACCCACCTTGGCCTCCCGGTTGCTGAGATTACAGGCGTGAGCTACCGCGCCTGGCCTACATCACATTTTTTTTTTTTTGTTACGGAGTTTCGCTCTTGTTACCGAGGCTGGAGTGCAATGGCGCGATCCCGGCTCACTGCAACCTCCGCCTCCTGGGTTCAGGCAATTCTCCTGCCTCAGCCTCCTGAGTAGCTGGGATTACAGGCATGCGCCACCATGCCCAGCTAATTTTTTGTATTTTTAGTAGAGACGGGGTTTCACCCTGTTGACCGGGATGGTCTCGATCTCTTGACCTCGTGATCCACCCGCCTCGGCCTCCCAAAGTGCTGGGATTACAGGCGTGAGCCACCGCGCCCGGCACATCACATTTTTTAATCCAGTCAGCTGTTTATGGGCACTTGTATTGCTTTTCCTTTTTGGCTACTGTTAATAGTGCTGCTGCTGCGAACAAAGGGTTACAGATACCTCTTGCATTCTTCCTGTCAATTCTTTTGAGTAGATACTCAGAGGTAGAATTGCTGGATAGTATAATTCTGTTATTCAGTTTTTGAGGAACAGCCACACAATTTTTCCATAGCAACTGCCCCATTTTACATTCCCACTAATAGTACACCAAAGTTCAGTTTCTCCACATCTTTGCCAGTACTTGTCATTTTCAGATTCTTGTTGTTTTATTGTAGCCACCTGAATGGGTATGAGGTAGTGATGAAAAATAACTTAATGTTTTAGGTATAATAATGATATCATGTGGCCGGGAGTAGTGGCTCACGTCTGTAATCCCAGCACTTCGGGAGGCCAAGGTGGACAGATCACCAGAGGTCAGGAGTTCCAGACCAGCCTGACCAACATGGAAAAACCCCATCTCTACTAAAAATACAAAATTAGCTGTGCATGGTGGCACATGCCTGTAATCCCAGCTACTTGGGAGGCTGAGGCAGGGGAATCACTTGAACCTTGGTGGCGGAAGTTGCGGTGAGCCGAGATCACACCATTGCACTCCAGCCTGGGCAACAAGAGTGAAACCCCATCTCAAAAATAAATAACAGTATTATGATGTTATTATATACACATATACTTAAGAGCTCTTTTTATTTTATGTATTTATTTTTGAGACAGAGTCTCGCTCTGTTGCTCAGGATGGAGTGCAATGGCATGATCTTGGCTCACTGCAACCTCTGCCTCCCGGGTTCAAGCAATTCTCTGCCTCAGCCTCCCGAGTAGCTGGGACTACAGATGCCCACTACCACACCTGGCTGTTTTTTGTATTTAAAGTCAGGGGTTTCACCATCTTGGCCAGGCTGGTCTTGAACTCCTGATCTCGTGAGTCACAGCCCAGCCAAGAGTTCTTTTTAGAGATACATACTGAGAAGTAATTGTGGATTAAATGGTATGATCTCTAGATTTGTTTTTTAAATAATCCATTTGTCTGGTGGAGGGAGGTAGAAATGAAACCAAATTGGCCAAATCCTGACACTGTTTCAGTTCCATGATGTTTGCATGGGGGTTATCATACCATTCACTCTAGTTTGCGTATTTTGAAATCTTCTTTAAATGACATTTTGGGGCTATCGTAATCATTTCCAGCCTCTCTCTCGGCAGTCTCCCAGTTGTCTTCTTTACGTGACAGCAACTGAAACTACTGCTGCTTTTCTGCTTGCTACCTCTGCCCATTCCCACACAGTGCTCATCTGTGCAGCTTCGCCTTTGCCTCTTAACCTAGAATGCCTTCCTCCCCTCTGGAGGACTCTTCTGTTTCGCTGATACCTAACTCAGGTATTCCCTTTTCTGGGAAGTCTTCCTGCCATCCCCACACTGTCCTGCCCTCCCTTCTTCTCCCATAAGACTCCATCTCTACAGCTTCTTTATCACATCCCAGAGGAGGGGGTGGATCAGCTTGTCTTCATCTTCTTATGCCTGGTCCTAGTCCCTGCCTAGAATATAGTAAAGATCTAGTAAATTTGGGGGACTTTTTTTTTTTTTTTTTTTTTTGAGGCGGAGTTTCACTCGTCACCCAGGCTGGAGTGCAATGGCGCGATCTCGGCTCACCGCAACCTCCGCCTCCTGGGTTCAGGCGATTCTCCTGCCTCAGCCTCCTGAGTAGCTGGGATCACAGGCACGTGCCACCATGCCCAGCTAATTTTTTGTATATTTAGTAGAGACGGGGTTTCACCGTGTTGACCAGGATGGTCTCGATCTCCTGACTTTGTGATCCACCCGCCTCGGCCTCCCAAAGTGCTGGGATTACAGGCTTGAGCCACCGCGCCTGGCTGGACTTTTTGTTCGTTTTTGTTTTCTTTCATTTTGTTTTGTTTGAGACAGGGTTTCACTCTGTCGCCTAGGCTGGAGTGCAGGGTCATGATCTTGGCTCACTGCAGCCTCTGCCTTCTGGGCTGAAGCCATTCTCCTACCTCAGCTTCCTGAGTAGCTGGAACTACAGGTGCATGCCACCATGCCCAGCTAATTTTTGTATTTTTTTTCTAGAGGTGGGTTGCACCGTGTTGTCCAGGCTGTTCTTGAACTCTTGGGCTCAAGTAACCACCCACCTCAACCTCCCAAAGTGCTGGGATTATAGGCGTGAGCCACCATGCCCAGCTATGAATTTTGAATAATAACTTGTACTCTATTTACTGTTAATTTATGCACAGCCTGCACAGAGCAGTGTCTGTTGTATAGAAGGACCTCAGTCAATGAGTAATCTATGAACCCCTGAGAACATCTCCTTGTTCAGAGTAAAAATTGGTATTAGAAGTATAGCAATATGGGCCAGGCGAGGTGGCTCACACCTGTAATCCCAGCACTTTGGGAGGCTGAGGTAGGCCGATTGCTTGAGGTCAGGAGTTCAAGGCCAGCCTGGCCAACATGGTGAAACCCCATCTCTACTAAAAATATAAAAATTAGCGAGGCATGGTGGCACACACCTGTAGTCCCAGCTACTTGGGAGGCTGAGGCAGGAAAATCACTTCAACCTGGGAGGTAGAGGTTACAGTGAGCCGGGATGGTGCCACTGCACTCCAGCCTGGGTAACACAGGGAGACTCTTCTTTAAAAAAAAAAAAGAAAAAAAAAAAAAAAACCCAGTGGAACTCTAGATCATCTAACCCAGCCATCTTCATTTTATAGATCAACAAAGCAGATTTTAAATGGATTGTATCTTAATATTACACAGTCAGTTGGCAATTGCCTGCTTTGTTTTCATGTCCACCAAGCAACCTTCTGAGCCTCATTTGGTTTCCCAAATTGGGTTTTTCTGTGAAGAGAATATACTGACTGACTGCCAAGCACAAGAATCAATCTAGTTAACAATTTTGTTTCTCAGTGAATTCCAACTTTCTGCTTGATCATCCTCCAGAAAGAGATTGTATTGTTAAATACTTAACTAGCCTTGTTTTTTTTATTGTTTTGTTTTTTGTTTTTTTTTTCTGAACATGGAGTTTTTTTTTTCTGAACTCTGTCGCCCAGGCTGGAGTTCAGTGGCACAATCTCGGCTCACTGCAGCCTCCACCTCCCAGGTTCAAGCAGTTATCTGCCTCATCCTCCCAAGTAGCTGAGATTATAGGCGCCCACCACCACACCCAACTAATTTTTGTATTTTTAGCAGAGATAAGGTTTCACCATCTTGGCTAAGATGGTCTTGAACTCCTGACCTTGTGATCCACCTGCCTTAGCCTCCCAAATTGCTGGGATTATAGGTATGCTGCTTCCAGCAGCTTTGCTTTTTAAAAAAGCTCCTTAAAAACTTTCTTTTGAAAACGGTGATGGTCATATGCTGAAACAACATAGAACTATACACATGTATTATACTGATAACAAATTTCTACATTTGATACTGTGCTATAATTATGAAAAATACAACTATTGGGGGAAACTGGGTGAAGGGTCCACAGGACTTCTCTGTACTGTCTTTGCAGTTTCCTGTGAATGTGTAATTATTTCAAAAACATTTAAATTTAAAAAGATGATGTGAAAATGTTTAGGCACCAAACTACAGAGTTTTCTGGAAAATGGATTCCTCTGGAACTATGTCCTCAACAAGTGGATTCAGTGACAGGAATGAAGCTTACAGGGGTCTTTAGTTCTCATCGTGCTGTGTTGTTTGCATTCTAAAATCAGTGACTGTTCCAAACTAGTAAGACATCTAACGCTTTAAAAGTTGGAATTTTAGTAGCAAGTTATATTTAGTTGTGTGATTTTTTTTTTCTTTCTATTATTTTTTTAATCAACACGGTCTTTCTCTGTCCCCCACGCTGTGGTGCACTGGCACCATCATGGCTCACTGCAGCCTCCCAAATAACTGGGACTACAGATACGAGATACTGTGCCTGGCTAATTATTTTTTTTAAATATGGGGTCTCACTATGTTGCCCAGACTGGTCTTGAACTCCTAAGTTCAGATGATCCTCATGCCTTATCCTCCTAAAGTGCTGGGGTTTACAGGCATGAGCCACCACACCCAGCCTGTTTGTTTTTGTTTTTGTTTTTTCTTTTTAAGAAATATTTGGGCTGGGCGCGGTGGCTCAAACCTGTAATCCCAGCACTTTGGGAGGCCGAGGCGGGTGGATCACGAGGTTAAGAGATCCAGACCAATCCTGGTCAACATGGTGAAACCCCGTCTCTACTAAAGAAAATACAGGCCGGGCGCAGTGGCTCAAGCCTGTAATCCCAGCACTTTGGGAGGCTGAGGCGGGTGGATCACGAGGTCAAGAGATCGAGACCATCCTGGTCAACATGATGAAACCCCGTCTTTACTAAAAATACAAAAAATCAGCTGGGCATGGTGGCACGTGCCTGTAATCCCAGCTACTCAGGAGGCTGAGGCAGGAGAATTGCCTGAACCCAGGAGGTGGAGGTTGCGGTGAGCCGAGATCGCGCCATTGCACTCCAGCCTGGGTGACAAGAGCGAAACTCCGTCTCAAAAAAAAAAAATAAATAAATAAGCCGGGCGCGGTGGCTCAAGCCTGTAATCCCAGCACTTTGGGAGGCCGAGGCGGGTTGGTCACGAGGTCAAGAGATCGAGACCATCCTGGTCAACATGGTGAAACCCCGTCTCTACTAAAAATACAAAACATTAGCTGGGCATGGTGGCGCGTGCCTGTAATCCCAGCTACTCAGGAGGCTGAGACAGGAGAATTGCCTGAACCCAGGAGGCGGAGGCTGCGGTGAGCCGAGATCGCACCATTGCACTCCAGCCTGGGTGACAAGAGCGAAACTCCGTCTCAAAAAAAAAAAAAAAAATAATAATAATAATAATAATTAACTAGGAATACATCATAAGTAACTGGAAATGAGTGGTCAGCAAGCATATGATCTAAGTCACGACGTGTTCCTACAGCACTTGGTTCATATTTGTGCTTTATCAAGTAACAACTTGCCATGGATTTCCCTTCTTCAAGTCATTGAAACCTTGAGTGTTCTATGCAGTGGACCTACTTTACCTGAAGAGAGGGTTGGGCTCCTGAGTTTCCTGTGAACATACAGGGCATTGAGAGAGAAATGTGAAAATGGGATTGGGTTGGAATTGCCAATGGTTGACAATTTTTGCCTTAAAAACTTTCGATGTGACAAGTCCTACCCTCTTGTGGAGTCCCAGTGAGCCACACTGCTAGAGTCCCTCTGACTCTGATGAAGAATACAGGTTGGGAGAAGAGGGGTCTCAACACGTGGTTAAAATAATTCAAGAAAGAGAAATGGATGTTCATGAAGGGAGAGAAGTGGGTGGGTTCAAGAAATGCTAAGGAGGTAGACTCCATAGGACTTGGGTACCGATCATGTGCGGGGACTAAGGAAAAGGGGGAAGAAGGCTCTCTGGTTTCTGGTTTATGTGATAGAGCAGCTAGTAGTGACACTCTTATGTAGAAACAGAGGAAGGAAACAGGACTGGGGAGAGGCTGGCCTCAGCTTTGGACAGATGTCATCTGAGTCATCCCTCAAGTAGATAGGGGTCTTTGGATAGACAGGAGTAAGAGCTCTGCAGGGGTAGGGCATGAGGTGGCACATTTATTCACAGACATTTGTCAAGTGCTGGTCTGAGGCACTGGGGTCTCTACTTGGCATTCTAGTGTCTGGGGTTAGGTTCATTCAGATGAGTGTCTCTGGTGAGGGGATCAATAAGAAAGTACTGTGAGGTGGGTGGTAGGTAGGTGATCTGGATGATGGAGGAGATAAGCCACCTCAATTAGAAGCTGAGTCCCCAGAAAGGTTAGAGGGAAGAGATGCTCTGGGCAAAGAGAAGAGTAGGTGCAGAGGCTCCACGCAACACTGAGGAAGCACATTTGAGAACCTGTAAGCCATAAGCCAGTCACATGACCCCAGCACGG
Source organism: Saimiri boliviensis (assembly GCF_048565385.1). Lineage (NCBI taxonomy): Eukaryota > Metazoa > Chordata > Mammalia > Primates > Cebidae > Saimiri > Saimiri boliviensis. The sequence continues at coordinate 5,009,061 of NC_133468.1, forward strand.
TACACAGCAGGGAGGGTCTTGAGGGAGGTTGGAAAGGGCAAGGGCTGGGTAGATCAGCATTTGGTTTCCAGAGAGTTGGGTTTATTTGAGTATGATGTCATGGGAATTTGAAGACATGGGAATGTGTGAAATCTCTCAGAGTTTGTAGAGTGAAAGAGGGAGAGGACTGTGCTATTTGATGGAAGGACAGAAGAAGGGGAGACTTCTGAAATGATACTAGAAACAACCAACTATAAAAGCAGAAGAGAATGCAAGAAAAGTGGTTAAAAAAAAGGTGGGGGGGAACTTTAAAGATGGAAGGAGGCCAGGTGCAGTGGCTCACACCTGTAATCCCAGCCCTTTAGGAGGCTGAGGCAGGAAGATTGCCTCAGCCTAGGAGTTTGAGACTATCCTGGATAACATAGTGAGACCCCTGTCTCCACACAAAAAAATAATAATCAGCTTAGACATGGTGGCTCATGTCTGTGGTCCCAGCTACTCGGGAGGCTGAGGCGGGAGAATCACTTGAGCCCAGGAGTTTGAGGCTGTTGTGAGCCTTGATCACCCACTGTATTCCAGCATGGGCCACAGAGTGAGACCAAGGGCCAGTTGAGGTGGCTTATGGCAGTAATCCTTGTACTTTGGGAGGCTGAGGCAGGTGGATCACCTGAGGTCAGGAGTTCGAGACCAACCTGGACAACATGGTGAAACCCCATCTCTACTAAAAATACAAAATTAGCTGGATGTGGTAGTACACACTTAGAATCCCAGCTGCTCGGGAGGCTGAGGCAGGAGAATCGCTTGAACCTGGGAGGCGGATGTTGCAGTGAGCTGAGATCACACTATTGCACTCCAGCCTGGGCGACAAGAGTGAAGCTCCGTCTTAAAATAATAATAATGATAAAGATGGAATTACTACGTAACAGATGACAAGAGGAAGAGGAAGGGAGTCGGGGTAGAGAGGGAAAGGAAGGACTGAAAATGTGGCCTGGTGTAACAGTAGGAAATCGTTGCTGACCTTGGAGCAGGCAGTTCTCAACTCCTCCCTTCCTTTTCCCCGCATCCCATCAATTCCCAAATCGGCAAGGACTGTAATCCCTATTACCGTATATCAAGGTGCTGGCTCTAAGGGGTGGGAACTGGTAGAGTCTGGCTGACAGGATGATGACAGAAGAGGTAAAAAAAAAAAAAAAAAAAAAAAAAAGAGGCAGGAGGAAAAGCCAATTTCCTGATGAGTAGGGCTAGGAAGCAGCCATGGCTGCCAGTGCATAAGGAGCTCTGATGAGAGAACCACACCTGTCCTCAGCAGCCGTGTCTCTCAGCGCAGAGTGGAAGCATCTAGGTGTGGTCATTTTTATGATGAGTTTGGCCATAAAGCATGCTGGGATTGCGGCAATGGGTAGCTGAAGGAGGAGGAAAGGAGACTAGGTGAAGGATTATCCTTCCTATAAGGCTAGCACATGGTGGGTGAGAGACTAACAGGATGCTGTTTAGGAGTCCACAAAGTGTGACCAGCTCCAGCTTGATTCAGAGCAGTGGTGGTAGCCTGGAGCCCCTCTCCCAGAGCATAGGACGGCAGGTGGCACCAGGGGAGTATGGCCTCCCAGGGAGGGAGCTGGCACAGGCTAGAATGGGAGTTAGGTCAGCGGAGTATCTTGGTTTAATGCTGAGCACACGTGGTTCTCCAGCCGACCACGAGTATCTGGTTATATTATCTCCCAGGACTGGGTCTTCCTGTACACCACAGAAACTCTTCAGTAGTTACAACAGGAACCTTTGAGCTGAGTGTTAATCGCTCTGAAGGAAGAGACCCCCAAACAGGCTTTGTGTGAACAACATGGCTGTTTATTCACCTGGGTGCAGAGAGGTTGAGGCCGAAAAGGGCATCAGTGGAGGGTGGTGAGTTAGGAGTTAAGTTTTATAGGTTTGGGGTGGGCAGTGGAAAGTTACAGAAGTTACAGTTGGCGAGTTTTTGGCGAGCTGGAAGGGGGTCGTAGGTTTGCAAGCTAGGAGGGGATCCTAGGGTGTGGAGTCATGAGGTTGGCCAAGCTTGGTTACAAAGCCCAACAGCCTAGTCAGTTGAGGCTGGAATAAGAAACAATAGAAGAATATCTCAGGTTCGTTTGATCGTTTCTTCCAGGAACTCATCTGGGGTGTACATGCAGGTCACAGAGATTACCATGCTGTTCATGGCACCTTACACTGAGCACCCAGAAGTACCAGATGTGCTGGGAGCAGGCTCCTGTATTGATAAATGGCAGCCAGTCTAGTATTGCTTTATAGCACCTTCTGTGTTTGTTCTTACATAACTTTTAATCTGTTCAGGCTGTTTTCCAATCTTTATTGTAATTCTTGGAGTTTAGGCTCCAAGGCTTGCTTATCTTTGCCCTGCTGTCAGAACCTCCTGCAAATGCTCAGGGCTTAAAAATCTGCAGGGACCACCACATTCCACATTCCTATCTCTGCCTGCATTATTCCCGTTAAATTTTGTTGAGAAAATGGCCCAGTGTTTCCTTTGGTTAAAAGCAATAGATACTGCAAAATTAAGTTGTTACTTTGGAACTTCTCTGTAGCTGTTTGCATGTGAATATTGAATGAGGGAGTGGTAGCTTTTATAATTGTTAGGGCTAAAGAAAGATTGTTTCTAATCTGGGACAACCAGCTGACTCATCAAGTGCCTTGACCCTTTAGATTTCTGTCTTTCTTTTTCCCCTAAGGAAAATGGAAAGCTGAGCTCCCAGGTTTGCAGATAGCCCAGACCTGGCACTGTGGAACAAAAGAAAATGGTAGAAAAGATGAAAATCAAGGAAATTTTAGGAACTCATTTTTATTTCCTCTGACCATTTAAATGAGTATGAATTTACCTTCCACAAAGGAAAACTTTTCAAATAGATTTTTTAAAGGGTCCGTTTTAGGCGCATGGTTCCCTTCTACCCCTAGGTGGCAGTAGAAAGCAGAAGAACCTGCATGAAAGTAAAGCAAATGTCCTGCAGCTGTGGGGCGGAGTTCCTGAGTCCTAGGATTGTTGCTTCCCTCTGCTCTACAGTTCCATTTGTCAGGCATTCCTGTGATTTTTCTTTTCTTCTCAGACCTACTTAGTTACCCATATATGGATTTTTTAAAATACTGACTTGGCTAGATTTATAGAGCACCGTGTAGTCAGCTTTAACAGTTAAGAAATAAGCAAATTTTAGGCTGGGCGCGGTGGCTCACGCCTGTAATCCCAGCACTTTGGGAGGCCGAGGCGGGTGGATCACAAGGTCAAGAGATCGAGACCATCCTGGTCAACATGGTGAAACCCCGTCTCTACTGAAAATACAAAAACTAGCTGGGCATGGTGGCTCACGCCTGTGGTCCCAGCTACTCAGGAGGCTGAGGCAGGAGAATTGCTTGAACCCGGGAGGCGGAGGTTGCAGTGAGCCAAGATCGCGCCATTGCACTCCAGCCTGGGTAACAAGAGCGAAACTCCGTCTCAAAAAAAAAAAAGAAAGAAGCAAATTTTGATGTGGGGAAAAAGAAGGAACGGAGACATTAGAATTGGGGCTTAGAGGTTGAGAAAATGGTCCTCCCTGGTATCCAGTGGGTAGTCAGTTGTTGAGAACTGATGCCTGTGGAGTTGCCCCAGGTGGGACACCTAGACCAGGATACTTTACCTGATCTCCTAGGGCTGATGTGGAAAGCCAGGTGGCCCTTCTCTGCAGCCAGAGAAGCTAGCACAGGGGGTTCCCTGTCTCCTCTGAACCCTGTCTAAAGATAATAATGAGGGCTGTTGGCTGCACATGGTGGCTCATACCTGTAATCCCAGCACTTTGGGAGGCCAAGGTGGGCAGATCATGAGGTCAGGAGATTGAGACCATCCTGGCTTACATGGTGAAACCCTGTCTCCACTAAAAATACAAAAAATTAGCCCGGTGCGGTGGCACATGCCTGTAGTCCCAGCTACTCGGGAGGCTGAGGCAGAAGAATCACTTGAACCCAGGAGGCAGACCTTGCAGTGAGCCGAGATCATGTCACTGCACTCCAGCCTGGGCAACAGAGCAAGACTGTGTCAAAAAATATATAATAATAATAATGAGGGCCGTCACTTGGAACATTTTCTAATAACATGCTATAGATGCTTAGGGTTTGTGGGAAGCAGAGATGGTACTAGGGGTGGGGGACAAAGGACAAAAACAGTAATAAAGGAAACACAGGAAAGGAGCAGTGTGTGTTCAGAGGCTGAGCCTAGGCACCTCCTCTGGGCAGTGGAGTTGAGTCCTGACTGCAGCACATGCAGCTGGGGAAGTAGTAGAAAGACTCCACCTTCTGTTTCCTTCCGATCCCTTTTGGCCTGTTCTCATCATGAAATCGCTGCCCTTGAACTCCCAGAGTACTTACTGTACGGTGCTCTCAGTCCATATCCATGTCCATGTATGTCCCATGTCCTGAAAGCTCACGAGAGGAGAAGCTGCCTTGTTTGCCTTTATGTTCCCCATAACACTTGTCTCTGGCACAAAGCAGAATCTTAGTAAGTGCAGTGGCATTAATCCATTGAGGAGGAAATGGGAAGCAGTCACAGTGTCAGACCAGACATGATTCTGTTCAAGCAAATAGTCCTGATAAGAAATAGTGAGGGGCATGGTGGCTCAGCCTGTAATCCCAGCATTTTGAGAGGCTGAATCCGGTGGATCATCTGAGGCTAGGAGTTTATGACCAGCCTGACCAACATGGTGAAACCCTTTCCCTACCAAAAATTAGCCAGGCATGGTGGTACGCATCTGTAATCCCGGCTACTTGGGAGGCTAAGGCATGAGAATTGATTGAACCTGGGAGGCGGAGGTTGCAGTGGGCCAAGATCATGCCACTGCATTGCAGCCTGGGCCACAGAGCAAGACTCCATCTAAAACAAACAAACAAACAAGTGGTAAGCTTTGTGAGAATGGAGACTGGGAGCAGGGGAGTGAAGTTGATGGAGAGGAAAGCAGGACAACAGCAGAACGGCAGGAGCCTGCAGGGCAAGCGAGGAAGCAGCCTGGCCTGGGGAGAAGAGGTGGGTCCAAGAATGGCATGGGCCTGGCCCGCACAGCCAGGGGGAGATGTGGTGCCTGTGGGCGGCACCCTAGAGAGACTGTGCTCTTCAGGGCTCCTTCAGTTGACAGCAACAGAAACCCAAGTTAAACCAACTTAAACACAAAAAGGGATTTATTGGCTCAGATAAGTAGAAAGCCCTGGGAAATGGGCGGTCTCAGGTATGACTAGATTCAGGGCTCTGATGTCCTAAAAAATGTATGTGTACCCTCTGGCCTTTTTTTGTTGGTCCCATTCTTGGGCAAACCTCCAAATAGAGATGGCTGTGGGCAGCCTCATGCCTGTATCCTGCAGAAAGAGGACTGCAAAAGCCCAGGCACTTTCCCACAGCTGAGCTAGGCACTTCTGACAGGCCAGGTACAGGACTGTCAGGGAAAGTGGAGGTGTGGCCCCAGAAGTGGGGGTGTACACTGTGCAAGCAGAACCCACTGGCGAGCATCGCAGGGACATCAGCCCTTGGCTTGTGTACTGTCGTAAGCAGAGCAAATTCATACGTATCTGTCATACTTTTCGATGTTTTTTAGCATCTTCATGATACAGTGAAGAGAAATCTTGACAGCACCACTTCCCCTCAGAATGGTGATCAACAGAATGGCTATGGGGACCTCTTTCCTGGGCATAAGAAGACTCGCCGGGAGACCCCTCTGGGAGTTGCCGTCTCTTCCAATGGACTGCCTCCAGCCTCCCCGCTCGGTCAGCCTGACAAGCCTTCCGGAGCAGACGCCCTGCAGTCTAGTGGGAAGCACTCTCTGGGGCTAGACTCTCTCAACAAAAAGTGTCTGGCCGACTCAAGCCTCCACTTGAATGGAGGCAGTAACCCCAGTGAGTCATTTCCTCTGAGCCTGAATAAAGAACTGAAGCAGGAGCCTGTCGACGACCTGCCATGCATGATCACTGGGACCGTTGGCTCCATATCGCAAAGCAACCTCATGCCAGACCTCAACCTTAACGAGCAGGAGTGGAAGGAGCTCATCGAGGAGCTGAACAGATCGGTGCCCGATGAAGACATGAAGGACCTGTTTAATGAGGACTTCGAGGAGAAGAAGGACTTAGAGTCTTCTGGTTCTGCCACACAAACCCCCTTGGCACAGGACATTAATATTAAGACAGAATTCTCTCCAGCAGCCTTTGAGCAAGAACAGTTAGGCTCTCCACAAGTGAGGGCCGGGTCTGCAGGGCAGACCTTTCTGGGGCCTTCCTCTGCCCCTGTGAACACAGATTCCTCCAGCCTAGGGGGCTCCCAAACCTTATTCCACACCTCTGGTCAGCCCGGGGCGGACAGTCCCAGTCCAAACCTGATGCCGGCATCAGCCCAGGCCCAGAACGCACAAAGAGCCCTTGCAAGTGTGGTATTGCCCAGTCAGGGTCCAGGAGGGGCCTCAGAGCTGTCCTCTGCCCACCAGCTCCAGCAGATCGCTGCCAAGCAGAAGCGTGAGCAGATGCTCCAGAACCCACCGCAGGCCACCCCCGCAGCAGCCCCAGGCGGGATGTCCACATGGCAGCAGACGGGGCCCTCCCACAGTTCATTAGATGTCCCTTACCCCATGGAGAAGCCTGCCAGCCCTTCTAGCTACAAGCAAGATTTCACTAACTCCAAACTGCTCATGATGCCTAGCGTGAATAAGAGTTCCCCTCGGCCCGGAGGCCCCTACCTCCAGCCCAGCCATGTGAGCCTGCTGAATCACCAGCCACCGAGTAACTTGAATCAGAACTCCATGAATAACCCAGGGTCTGTGCTGGACTATGGCAATACAAAACCCCTTTCTCATTACAAAGCAGACTGTGGGCAAGGCAGCCCGGGGTCTGGCCAGAGCAAGCCAGCCCTGATGGCTTATCTTCCCCAGCAGCTGTCCCATCTGAGTCATGAGCAGAACTCCTTGTTTCTGATGAAGCCAAAGCCAGGAAATGTGACTTTCCGATCACTGGTTCCATCTGGCCAGGTAAGAATGAGCCTTCACTTTGTGTTCCTCTGCAGCAGACAGCAGTGAGGTTACTGGCTACTGGGCTGTTAGTCGGGTCCCAGGTAGTTGTGGGAAGAGGGAGGATAGTTGCTGTCAACCTTTGCTTCTCTTGGGAGTGGAAATTTATAAAATAAGTTCCCTAGCATAACTTGATTTTTGTCTACACAAAGGATTGAGGAATCACCTGCATTTACTCCAGTGTCTCTTTCATGCCATAGGATTTAAATTAAGTAATTTGTGGCAGTGCTTTGCAGATAAAGATTACATTTAATGTGCTTCTTAGAAGCTTGCCTTTTTAAATTTTTACCACCTTTCAGATCTCCATGTTCAAAATCTCCTAATTTTTGGTAAGTTTATAACATTTCAGGCACATGCTGCTTCCTAGCACAGCTCAGCTCCATGGTTACTTCATCATGGTTCTAAAGCCTAGTAGCATCAAATGGCTCCATAGGGTAGAAAATGGCCCTTTGGGTTGTTTTCGGTTTTCCAGTACTGCAGGTAAACCTGCAGTGAGAACACCTTTGTGCATTTGTAATACCTGCTAAATTTTTACAAATTAAAAAGCCCAGTGCTGGTAATATCATGAGAAAATAGACGCACTCCTGTATTGATGAGAGTGTGTAAATGAGCTCACTGATTTTGGGAAGTCGTTTGACATCAGTATTTGTCACAAGCTGTAAAGTGTTCATATGCATTGACATACCATACACTCTGCAAATTGATCTAAAGAAATAATCCAAAATAAAAGAAAAAGTTATATCCAAGATATTCATTGCGTCGTTATTTCTTTTTCTTTTTATTTTTTCCCTTAACATGTGTGCCATTGCAGCGTGGTTATTTCTAATAGCCAAAAACTGTAAGCAGTTTAAGCATCTCCCAGTATTGATAATGCCACTTATTTCAGCCAGGAAGATGTCTCACACCGATAAACACTGCCTGAAGAGAGACTTGGCTACACAGTGAGGGAACTTACCATTTGGGTAGTACTTTGCACTTTACGAAGCACTCTCAGCTCTTAAGCTTCTGGTGACTAGATTGAAGAAATTATCCTACAGAATCTTAGAATGAATAAGAACTACAAAGGAGCTCAACAAGTTGAGCTGGTTTAAATAATGATTGCTTGCCTTTTCTAAGTTTTCCCCTTTTCTTCAAAATGTCAGTAATGATGAGATAATACTGTGGTAGTCTTTGATATGACTCACTTTTGGTCTTTATATTGGCAGAGAATATCTGTTAAAGTTCTCATGATACTCAGTATTTTTTGAGGTTGGCTACTTGACAAAAGCTAAGCAGTCTCTTCCCAGTAAAATGCTTGTACAGATGTACTGTTTCAGGACATTCAAGGATAACCCTAAATCCAAGGTTTATGTACATGGGCAGAGTGGTCTCCATTGACCAGAGCTCCCCTTCAAAGTATTCTTCCCCTGTTGGCCTCCTCTGCACTCAGATGTTCTGATAAGCGAGCATTTGTAAGCCTTGATTGCTGCCTAGAACTGCTGTGTGCAAATATGAGAGCTTATATATATATATGCTTAATATTTAAGACCATTCCTTTGTCACTGATGAATTACTGGGAGCAAAACTAACACGTGTAGTAATTGTTCATTGCTCAGTGCTTGTATGCTCAGATGTCATCACTTTTGGTCTGTGCCCGAACCCTGTGGGATGGTTGTTGTTGGAGGTCAAAAGGGAAGCAGAGACTTGGCTTCAAGAAAGTGAACCTTGAATGACACTCAACAGGATGGAGCTTATTTGCTGTGATCCGAGCTTAGAGACTTCACAGTCCCTTATCTGTGTTGACAGGAGCAAAACCCTTCCAGTGTCCCTGTGCCAGCCCAGGCTGCCAGTGTTGGGACCCAGCCGCCTGCCGTGTCCGTGGCCAGCTCCCACAACAGCTCCCCCTATCTCAGCAGCCAGCAGCAAGCTGCTGTAATGAAGCAGCATCAGTTGCTTTTGGACCAGCAGAAACAAAGGGAGCAGCAGCAGAAGCATTTACAGCAACAGCAGTTCCTTCAAAGGCAACAGCACCTTCTGGCAGAACAGGTAAAAAGAAAGGTAGAAGGAAACCACAGCTCCCCACCCTTGCCTGCACCCTGAGTCACTGCTGCAGTCACACCTTCTGCTTGTGCATGTGGATTTGCACCGACTTGCATGCCTGTTAAGAGTGCTTTGGCCGGGCGCGGTGGCTCAAGCCTGTAATCCCAGCACTTTGGGAGGCCGAGGCGGGTGGATCACGAGGTCAAGAGATTGAGACCATCCCGGTCAACATAGTGAAACCTCGTCTCTACTAAAAATACAAAAAATTAGCTGGGCATGGTAGTGCGTGCCTGTAATCCCAGCTACTCAGGAGGCTGAAGCAGGAGAATTGCCTGAACCCAGGAGGCGGAGGTTGCGGTGAGCCGAGATCGCGCCATTGCACTCCAGCCTGGGTAACAAGAGCAAAACTCTGTCTCAAAAAAAAAAAAAAGAGTGCTTTGCCTTTTAAAAACCTCTTTCCAGGAATGTGGCATTTCTCAGATAGGGGTAGTCTGTGTCAGAAGCTCCTTTGTGTCACTTAGTGGAGACTAATGAAGGCAGACTCTGGGGCTAAAACTATTTGTGGAAGGGACATTTTCTCATGTTTCTGGTCGGCAGCTTCCAAGCCACTGAGCCTACCTGTCTGTCATTTCACTATTGGGGCCAGCTTTGCTGCCACTAGAGAGCCTGTTATAAGCCAGAACGTGGCGGCTGGGTGCAGTGGCTCAAGCTTGTAATCCCAGCACTTTGGGAGGCCGAGGCGGGTGGATCACAAGGTCAAGAGATCGAGACCATCCTGGTCAACATGGTGAAACCCCGTCTCTACTAAAAATACAAAACATTAGCTGGGCATGGTGGCGCGTGCCTGTGATCCCAGCTACTCAGGAGGCTGAGGCAGGAGAATTGCCTGAACCCAGGAGGCAGAGGTTGCAGTGAGCCGAGATTGCGCCATTGAACTCCAGCCTGGGTAGCAAGAGCGAAACTCCGTCTCAAAAAAAAAAAAAAAAAAAGCCAGAATGTGAAGAGGGAAGTGAAATTGTCCCTGAAGGACACACAGTTCACTCTCATGGTTACCAAGTATAGTGTGCAAGCACTACGAAGAGTTACAAGTGAGAGTTCTCAAAATTTTAAATTACATCTTTTTTTTTTTTTTTTTTTTTTTTGAGACAGAGTCTCACTCTGTCGCCAAGTCTGGAGTGCAGTGGTGCGATCCTGGCTCACTGCAACCTCTGCCTCCTAGGTTCATGTAATTCTCCGGCCTCAGCCTCCCGAGTAGCTGGTATTACAGGCATGCACCACTATGCCCAGCTAATTTTTGTATTTTTAGTAGAGACGGGGTTCCACCATGTTGCCCAGGCTGGTCTTAAACTCCTGACCTCAAGTGATCCACCCATCTCAGCCTCCCAAAGTGCTGGGTTACAGATGTGAGCCACCACGCCCAGCCTTAAATTACATTTTAAGAACTGGCTCTAGAGAGTGATATTCGTAGAGGACAATCATTGCCTTAGTTCTGCCTTTTAAAAAAGCAGCTTTATTGCAGTGTAATTCCAACAACATATACTTCATCCACTTAAGTAAACAATTCAGTCATTTTTAATATATCACAGAGTTTTACAGCCATTACCACAGTCCATCTTCGAACATTTTCATTCCCGTAAAACAAATTCCATATCTATGAGCAGCCATTCTCCCATCCACCAAGCCTGTCCACCTCCTGGCAGCCACTGGTCAGCTTTCTGTTTCTGTAACTTTGTCTGTTCTGAACATTTTATATTTATGTTTATATTTATGTTATGTCATATTCGATCATATATTACGTAACAGCATTTCATTCCTTTTGGTAATTAAATAATATTCCATTATATGGATATGCTACATTTTATTCATCTGTTGATAAACATTTGGGTTTCTTGTTTGGGCTGTTATGAGTAGTGCTGCTGTGAACATTCATGTACAAGTTTTCTTATGGACATCTGTTTTCATTTTTCTTGGGTAGATACCTGGGAGTGGAATTGCTGGATCACATGATTTTTTTTTTTTTTTTTTTTTTGAGATGGAGTTTTGCTCTTGTTGCCCAGGCTGGAGTGCAATGACACGATCTCGGCTCACCGCAACCTCCACCTCCTAGGTTCAAGCAATTCTCCTGCCTCAGCCTCCCGAGTAGCAGGGACTACAGGCACGCGCCACCATGCCCAGCTAATTTTTGTATTTTTAGTAGAGACGGGGTTTCACTATGTTGGCCAGGATGGTCTCGATCTCTTGACCTCATGATCCACCCGCCTCGGCCTCCCAAAGTGCTGGGATTATAGGCGTGAGCCACCGCGCCCAGCCCACATGATAATTTTTATGTTTAACCTTTGGAAGAAGTGTCAGACTTTGCCACAGGCTATCTCATTTTACATTCCCACCAGTCAGTGTATGAGGGTGCTGATTTCTCTACATCCTCCCCAACCACTTCTTATCATCTGACTTTGATTCTGGCCATCCTAGAGGGATCTCATTGTGTCTGTGATTTGCATTTTCAAATGTGATTTGCCCTCCATTTTTTAAAAACTGATATACCTACCTTTTAAAAAAGCCATTGCTCCCTAGATCTGTTTCATAAGTGACTTTTCTATGACCTTCTTCACTCTGTTTGTTTTGGATTTTGTTTCATGTTGGTTTTGTTGTTTTGTTGTTCTTGGCATTTTCTAGGAGAAGCAACAGTTTCAGCGCCATCTGACCCGCCCACCACCCCAGTACCAAGACCCGACACAAGGCAGCTTCCCACAGCAGGTTGGACAGTTCACAGGTAGGGGGTGTCTTCATGAGGAGCAGGGGCAGGGGAGGCCACTGCCTGGTGCTGGTTGAATCCCTGCTGTCTGCCCAGCTCTGTGCCTTGACTTCATCAAGCTGCTTGCACTGACTTCATCATATACACCTCTGTTTAAGGGGCCTGGTTTTCTAGTTATTCCACGGCATCAGGAGAAGAGGGCACAAAGGCAAACCACTAGAACTACCTTTGCTGGGTCCCTGGCTGTACAGTTTTCTGAAGCAAAATCATTTCTGGTTGGAGGACATCTTATCAGCAGGAAATGGCTTCTGTAATTCTTAAGAAAGTTCTTTGCTTCTGCCTTATGTGTCTTCAAAAAATGACTCTCCTATCTTCCAGATAAGGACTTAATGCACTTGTGTGGTCTTTTGCTTCTTTCTCTCCTCCTGCCTACTCACTTGAGAATCACAGAGGGCAGCATCATTAGTAGACAGTTGGCCAGAAAAGGGTAGGAAACACACTTGAGTCACCTGTCATCTCTGAGATGTGCCAGGGAACTTCATAGGCCATCCCTCCAGAAAAGCACAGAGATTTCAGGGCATAGATACAATAAGCTCTGGTCTGCCCCACCTCCCTAGCTCCTCTCAGAACATCTTAGAAACCTCTGTTTTTCCTGGGCTGGGCGTGGTGGCTCACGCCTGTAATCCCGGCACTTTGGGAGGCTGAGGCAGGCAGATCACAAGGTCAGGAGTTCGAGCCCAGCCTGGCCAATATGGTGAAACTCCATCTCTACTAAAAATACAAAAATTAGCTGGACGTGGTGATGCATGCCTGTAATCCCAGTCACTTGGGGGCTGAGACAGGAGAATCGCTCGAATCAGGGAGTCAGAGGTTGCAGTGAGCCAAGATCACGCCACTGTGCTCCAGCCTGGCAACAGAGTGAGACTCTGTCTCCACAAAAAAAAAAAAAAAAAAAAGAAACCTCTGTTTTTCCTTATTTGGGACCTTGCTATAAAGGGTCCCAGAAAGACTGACCACAGCTGTGTGTCCTGGAGGAGACTAGGTGAAGTTTATGTGTGTGCTACCTGCAGTTGAAATCTGTAGGCATCCCTGAAGCGTGGTCCTGACCCATGTTTCCTGCCTTCAAACCCATCTGACGTTTTGTGGATTGTTGATGGGAATGAAGTAGACTGTTTCAGCTCTCCTCCTTTCCTCACCCCGATTTTTGTTGTTGTTGTTGGTTGAGACGGAGTCTTGCTCTGTAGCCCAGGCTGGAGTGCAGTGGTATAATCTCGACTTATTGCAACCTCCACCTCCTAGGTTCAAGCAATTCCTCTGCCTCAGCCTCCCGAGTAACTAGGATTACAGATGCCTGCCACCACACCCAGCTAGTTTTTGTATTTTTAGTAGAGACAGGGTTTCGCTATGTTGACCAGGCTGGTCTCGAACATCTGACCTCATGATCCACCAGCCTCAGCCTCCCAGAGTGCTGAGATGACAGGCGTGAGCCACAGCGCCTGGCCCCTATTTTTATTATGTAGTTACTAGTAGAGAGGAGGAAGAACAAAGTACTGAGTTGTGGCCAGTCCCTGATCAATGACTCTCCTACCCACAAAACCTATTTCAATTAATGGTGTTGCCATGTGTCCACTGCTTCAGCCAGGAGGCCTAGACAGCAGTTCCCTAAGCACAAGGGCACTCTGTGTCTCACCCTCTGCTGTCTCTCCAGCACAGCACTTGCCACAGAGTGGGTACTCAGTGAAGATCTGGTGATTTCCTGTGGCAACTCCTCCCTTGGCCATCTTGTCATTTCATGGTATAAACAGTGTGCCATAAGATGTTATATTGTCTGGTGAGATGTTGTCACACAGTCCCGTGCCTCTATCCCCCATTCACACATGGTCTGCCCTTCCTCATCTCCATGACTGAAAAGCCTCTCGCCAGCATGGTCTCAGTAGCACTCTCAGTCCAGCCGTTGTTAGGCCTTACAACCCCGTTCTTCACACACCATCCACAGCTCTTCCCTATCTGGCCAGGACCGGCTCTTCCATTTTATCTCTAAACCACCTGGCCACAGTCTCCATACCCTGGCCATGGCCTGTCTCTGAAAGTTCCCCACATAGATACCTCTTTCTGACTCTGCCTTTGCATACTCTTGCCTAGAATGCTCTTTTCCCCCAACTGTTAAATTGCTAAACTTCTGCGCCTTTAAACCCAGTGGATTCATCACCATCTCTCTGAATCCTTCCCCAAGGCTTCCCAGATGCCAGGGCTTCTGGCCTGTACCCTGCAGCCTGCTGGCTGGGTGTGCCCCATCATGTCCTATCATGCCCTGTACTAACTTTGCCTCCCAGAGGCAGATCCCGTGTTGGGTCCACCTCAGAGTCCCCAGTGCCTACGACAGGGCCTCCACAGAGCAGAAATGTGGTGGGTGCTTGAAAGTTAAATGAAGCAGCCTACTGGCTTTCCCTCCCCTGGGGATTTGCCCTTCCTCTGTGCCTTTCTGAACCCTATCATTGTTTCAGAGACCAGGCCTCCATTCCATGGGAGGCTTTTTGCCCCTGCGGCCCCCGGGGCCCTTACTCCCAGTGTGCTGTGACCGTGAGACTTCTGGTGCTGCAACTAGGGTCTCAGAGGGACCCAGTGGTGGTCGACTCTTGACTGCCAGACTCTTCTCTGTCTTGTAGGGTCCTCTGCTGCCGTGCCCGGCATGAACAACTTGGGTCCGTCCAACTCCAGCTGTCCTCGAGTGTTCCCTCAGGCTGGAAATCTGATGCCAATGGGCCCTGGACATGCTTCAGTTTCCTCTCTCCCCTCAAACTCGGGCCAACAGGACCGGGGTGTGGCTCAGTTCACTGGCTCCCAAAACATGCCTCAGAGCAGTCTCTATGGCATGGCTTCTGGCATAACCCAGATAGTTGCCCAGGCCCCGCCACAGGCCACCAATGGACATGCCCACATTCCACGGCAGACCAGCGTGGGCCAGAACACCTCCGTCTCTGCTGCCTATGGGCAGAACTCTCTGGGAACCTCTGGCCTCTCCCAGCAGCACAATAAGGGGACCCTGAACTCTGGTTTAACCAAGCCACCGGTTCCAAGGGTGTCACCAGCCATGGGAGGCCAAAATTCCTCCTGGCAGCATCAGGGAATGCCGAACCTGAGTGGCCAGACCCCAGGGAACAGCAACGTGAGTCCCTTCACTGTAACCTCCAGTTTCCACATGCAGCAGCCCCACCTGAAAATATCTAGCCCGCAATTCTCCCAGGCAATGCCCAACAGGCCCATGGCTCCCATGAGCTCAGCAGCTGCGGTGGGGTCCTTGCTGCCCCCAGTCAGTGCACAGCAGAGGACCAGCGCCCCTGCTCCAGCACCACCCCCAGCAGCTCCTCAGCAGGGCTTGCCTGGCCTGAGCCCAGCAGGGCCTGAGCTAGGGGCCTTTAGCCAGAGCCCTGCCTCCCAGATGGGCGGCCGAGCGGGGCTGCACTGCACCCAGGCCTACCCTGTGCGGACCGCGGGCCAGGAGCTGCCTTTTGCCTACAGCGGGCAGCCAGGTGGCAGTGGGCTCTCTAGTGTGGCTGGACACACTGACCTGATCGACTCCCTGCTGAAGAACAGGACTTCAGAGGAGTGGATGAATGATTTGGACGACCTGTTAGGCTCTCAGTAATGGCGGGATTTGTAGTGTTTTTAGTGTTTATTCGTCCTATATTTTTATTCTCAGATTCAAAGACAGAGCAACTACTTTGGACCAAAAGCCCATGGCCTGGGGAGCTGGGCAGGGAGTCCAAGCTCCAGGTGAGGCCTGGCCCTGGGCAAGGTCTGTGGCTGCACAGCCCTCAGGCCAGCAGTTGCAGTCCATCGGGCTGGCCCCAGCCCATCTGCTGGCATCAGTACCTGGTGTTGGGACAGCAGGATAGGGTTCTAAAGGCGGTTTTCTATCCAAATGACCAAAAAACCAACAGTAACAACAGTGAAAACCCACAATATCATGCTTTTAAAACTCTGTGCCATCATAGTGATTTTTATCCAAGATTTCTCCACCTACCCCAGTGCTGGGGACAAGTCTTTGTTGAAACTTTATATAGCAGAATTATTTGCAATTTGTAGCATAGAAAAGATTTTAAAAATTTTTTACAGGTTTTTAAACAGATTAGGATAGGTGATGGTTGAATCAATTAAGTGGCATTGGAAACCTAGGGTTTCCTTTTGATTAAGAGCCTTTTTTGTTTCTGCTCTTTGTCAGCTTTCAGGGGAGAAGGAGGCCACTGGAAAATTATTTCCGTAAGTGCAGGCTGTTGACTGTGTATGCCAAAAAGGGACAGAAGGCGTGTGATAGCAGGTCTGGTGACACAGCGAGGGTCTTCCTAGCAGCTCCTCCTCCCTCCCAAGGCCCCCAGGAATCCCTTCCTCCCATGTCCTGGCAGCAGGATTCCAGGCTGCATGTGGAAGGTAGACAGGCAGGTGTCCTGGAGTCCTTCCCCACCTTCTGCAGTTTCTCTGAACGTGTATGTTGCCCATGGTGGGAGTGTGGTCACCGTGTAGTTGTGCACAAATGTCTTTCCTTTAACTGTGCCTCTCTGCAACCTAAATGGAAAATAATTATTTGCTACATTGGAGGGGGAAAGCAAGAGTCTTAGAATTCTGAGGGATCCCTAGCATAAAGGTTTGGGGAAGGGAGGCCGCAGGCCGGCCCACAGGAAGCAACTCCACTTTGTTTGACAGCTTCTGCCACTCCCATGTCAGATGCCTTGCACTTTTTAAAGAGATTGCTTTATAACACTAAGACATCCTTTCTAAAGATTCAGGTGGACTTGACTAAGCTGAGGGTCTGCAAAATAGAATATGACATGTGAGCGGTTGTTGGAAAACAGATGGAGGAAGCACTTCCCCGTAATGAAAGCGAAGTGGTAAGCATAGGGTGAAACCCTTTTACACAGAGCAGTGGGAAGAAAAGAGAACGCTGGAAAGTGGCTTAGATGCCGAGTGTTCTATGGAGAAACTGCAACCCCATTTTTATTTCCCTGGAGTCTCCAAATGGATCATTCAGGAATATCTATTCTATGTGAAGAATTGAGCCAAGGAAAATACTCACGCAACCAGCCTGAGTCACGTTGAGGGAACAAGAGGCTGTACACACATTGGTAGTTATTTTGCACCAGCAGTGCCTTTTACACTGGGGTTACTTGGACCCTCAGATCTTCTTCTCTAAGAGCCATTTGCCACCCCAGGTGGTATGTGGGCCATTTCTCCTTAAAACACCTTCCCTCCCTTTCCCATGTATTCAGTTTAGCTCTCAAAGAAGTGGTGAATCATAAAGCCAGTGAAGATTCCACCCTCTGAGTGAGTTCCCCAATCTGAAGGGGAAGAGGGTTCCCTCAGTGGCTTTTCTCCCAAAAATCGGCTGAAGGCTGGTTATGGATCCTTGTTCCTCTCCTGACCCCCTCTGGCTGCTGTCCCATCTCCCACCCCTGTCCCCCAGGGCTTGCCAGCCCTGCACTCTGCCTTCGTCCTGGGGCCGGCGACACAGTGGGCTCCTCACTTGCTGCAGTGTCATAGCAATAAAATGTGATTCTTGGGGTCCCCCCAGGGAGCCGCCCATGGCTTTATTTATGGATTTGGTTTTCGGGAGTCAGGGCAGGAGAGGACTTTGCTTCTGTGCACAGCCCCGTCTTCCAGGAGCCATGACTCAGAAGAAAAGGGTGCTCAGACTTTTGTTACACACATTGGCTTTGTGTAAATAAATGTTTACAATTTTATATGAAAGATGGAATAAGCGCTAGAGCTTCCAACTGTATATTTTTTACTTTTATAGATTTTAAAACTATGATCCTTTATATATGTGTTTTGGGGGAGCTATGATAAGTTTTATGGAAAACGGTTGATATTGTTAACTTTTTATTGTCATCGAAAGTGCATAAAAAGTCCTATTAATCCCCATATTCTTCTACTGCCCTTAACTCTGGTATACACCAAAAAGAAATCTTTACTTTCTTTGTTTTATCATTATAAAAATAAAGTATTTTGCTAGAATGGAAACAGCCTTTGTATTTGACATCACCTGGGATCTCCTGGCAGAAGTTTGGTGTTGGTTTTCTTTTGTAATTTAGCTGCTTGCTTTTTTTTCCCCCACAACGAACATCATATGCTTTGCTTTTCTTGTTTTTGTTTTTTTTTTTTAAAGAAATGCTTATTGAGTCGGCCGGGCGCGGTGGCTCACGCCTGTAATCCCAGCACTTTGGGAGGCCGAGGCGGGTGGATCACGAGGTCAAGAGATCGAGACCATCCTGGTCAACATGGTGAAACCCCGTCTCTACTAAAAATACAAAAAATTAGCTGGGCATGGTGGCACGTGCCTGTAATCCCAGCTACTCGGGAGACTGAGGCAGGAGAATTGCCTGAACCCAGGAGGCGGAGGTTGTGGTGAGCCGAGATCGCGCCATTGCACTCCAGCCTGGGTAACAAGAGCGAAACTCCGTCTCAAAAAAAAAAAAAAAAAAAAAAAAAAAAAAAGAAATGCTTATTGAGTCATAGATGTAGCTGCTTTCTTATTGGAGATTGTTGGGTGGGAGTTGGTTTGGTTAAAGCCTCAGAGGAGCTTCTGTTATCTGCTGATAGATAATAAATTAAAGCAAGCATCACCCGAAGAACACAGCCTGTCCCCTGGGACTCACAGGCGTCTGTGCAGCTGATGGAGGGGAGCTGGACCGGATGACTTAGCTGCTGGGTGCTTCCGTGCTTCATGTAGAACCCGTAGATTTGCCCCCAAAGTCTGTCTGCTCCATGTCCTATTCACTTTCTCGTCAGCATAAAGCTTGGTTTTCCCTTTTTTATTGTAAGAATGGTGTCCTCTGCCATGTCACACTGAAAGGGGACCAGATGACAGAGCCTGGACCGAAAGGGTGAGTGGAGCCTCTCACCTGAGAACTCTTCCTGCTCTGCTTTGCTGGGAGCAGGGAGCGGGGCAGCCTGGATGAAGCCAGAGTTCCTCAAAGGGCAGAGAAGAACGGCCTTCAGGGGTCCACAGCAAGGAAACATACCATGATAGACTCAAAAAGCTAGATTACGCTAATAAAAAGGGGAAGACATCTGTGACACAAAGGAAACAGTGTTCGTGGCCTTGCCATAGAAAGCACAGTAAGGGAGGAAAACCCTAGAGACTCTGTGAAGTCTTGCTAAGAATGCACGGTATGTCCCGTGATCTAAGAACTTAACCGAGAACAGAAGGGAGTGGCTCAGCCTGGGAGGTGCACGGCACTTAGCAGTGCTCGATGCTGACTGCAGTGTGAGAGGCTGGCTGCTGTGTGATGTTTCTTGTGGGAAGAAATTTTGCAGAAGTTATCAAGCTCCTTAAAATGTTTGTGCTGTGGGCTGGGTGCAGTGGCTCATGCCTGTAATTCCAGCACTTTGGGAGGCTGAGGCAGGCAGATCACAAGGTCAGGAGTTCAAAACCAGCCTTGTCTAATGTGGTAAAACCCCATCTCTACTAAAAATACAAAAAGTAGCTGGGTGTGGTGGTATGCACCTGTGGTCCCAGGTACTCAGGAAGCTGAGGCAGAAGAATTGCTTAAACCCAGGAGGCAGAGGTTGCAGTGAGCCAAGATTATACCATTGTACTCCAGCCTGGGTGACAGAGCGAGACTCCGTCTCAAAACAAAACAAAATGTTCGTGCTGTGTCTGCCTCGGTAGTTGCAATTCTGAGAAGCCATCCTCGAAAATGATTCTGGGTACAGAAAAAAGTACAGCAGTGATTTTTACAGTCGCAGAAAATTAGGAGACGCTAAACTGCTGCCAAAGGGGATTGGTTACATGAACTGGCATTTCCACTCCATGAGATAGGATGCAGCCGTTTAAAATACTGATGAAGGTTTCAGACATAGTCATGTGGAATAATGTTTTGTTGGGGCTCAACTTTCAAGCTGATAGAAAAGAAATCTGGCTAATGTAACCCTGTGAATTATCTCCCCACAGCCCATTTTTAAGGTTCCCAGTAACTCAGAATCAAAGGAGATGCTGGACAGCCAGACCACAGTAGTGGCAAGGGCCGGGCAGTTTCAGGTCCCTGCAGCCTGCCACTACCCCAAGTCTGTCTGAGTCACCAGCCAGGCTTGCAGGACTAGGTAAGGGACAGTTCACTCAGCAAATGTTCAGGGAGTACCTGCTGTACCCAGGCATTGCCCTAGAGGCAGGAGATACGACAGAAATTGCGGCAGTTGCAAGAAGGCAAGGTCCCTGCACTGCAGAGCTCACGGTCTCATGGGAAGGAGCCATCATACAGGTCAACCAGATGACCTCAGAGAGGTAAGTGTTAGGGAGAAACTAAAGCTGGATAATGAGATAGAAGGCAGTGGGGCTGCAGAGGATGGGGTGGGCCACAGACTACTTACTGTAGACATGGTAGCAGCATAGGTCTCTAAGAAAGTGACACATAACAGAAGCCTAATCACAGCATGTTAGGAGGCCAAGGTGGGAGGATCACTGAGACCAGCCTGGGCAACATAAACCCTGTGTCTGTGTAAAAAAAAAAAAAAAGAAAGAAAAAAATATATATATAGTTAGGCATGGTAGCACACACCTGTGGTCCCAGCTACTCAGGAGGCTGAGGTGGGAGAATCACTTCAACCCAGGAGTTTGAGGCTGTAGTGAGCCATGATCATGCCACTGCGCTCCAGCCTGGGCAGCAGAAACCCTGCCTCAAAAAAAAAAAAAAAAAAAAAGGTGCTGTTAACAAAGAGGGAGGAGTGCTAAGGAGTAAGTCAGATGCCTGCCCACACGTTAAATTTAAAAGCAGGCCAGGCGCATGGCTCACACCTGTAATCCCAGCACTTTGGGAGGCTGAGTCAGGTGGATCACCTGAGGTCAAGAGTTCGAGACCAGCCTGGCCAACATGACAAAACCCCGTCTCTATCAAAAATACAAAAATAAGCTGGGCGTGGTGGCATGCATCCGTAGCCCCAGCTACTTGGGAGGCTGAGGCAGGAGAATCACTTGAACCTGAGAGGTAGAGGTTACAATGAGCTGAGATCGTGCCACTGCACTCCAGCCTGGGCGATAAAGCTAGACTTTGTCAAAAAAAAAAAAAGACCCAGAAATTTAAAAGCAAGCAATATGCCATTGCATTGAGTAAGAGAGTGGCTCTTTCCATTGTCCAGGTGACTGTGAGCTGCAGGGAGCCTGCAGTGCATCCCTGCACTATTGTGAAACCTCTGCCAGCCTGGGCAAAGCTTGCCCACCTGCCCAGCCCAACCCCAGAAGATGCTCAAGATAAGTTGAGGACAAGCTCCAGAGTCTCTTGTTTGCCCCTGGAGTTGGATGCTGCCTGCAGGCCAGCCAGCTGATGCCTGGAGCTGGCAATGTGGCTCTAAATCTGTTGAAAGATGCAAGATGGTAGCTACCTGCACACTTGGTCCAAAGCTAGTGGCTGAACTTAAGGAGATGGTGAGTAGGGACAAATTTTCTTTACTGGACCTTTCCCCCTTTTGCCTTCAAGCAGTTGATGTCCTGGCCACTCTTCAGGTTGGCTTTACTTAGGCTTCAGGGTTAATTTGCTCTTGCATGGTTGCAGTAAGCTGAGCTGCAGAATTTAGCTAGTGCGTGAAAACCATTTCATAGAAGTTGGGAAAGGTAACTTCAGACTCCCACCCAAAGCAGGAACTAGCATCAAAAAGGGCAGAATTCAAGGTTCCATTACCCTGTCAATCTTCTGGGAAGGGTAACCTACATTTGGAAGAACTAGGTGCCATCTGCTGCAAAAACAAATAAATGCAGTAGCTTGCCTGCTTGGGGCAGGGCTGCAGGACTGACTAAATCCAAGGATTTCCACACTTTAAGCAACCTTAAGCAAGCCCTTGACCACATGGGCTGTGATGAGAAGCAGCAGGCCATGTTAGATTGCTATATGGGGTCAATGCAGAGGCCTCCACTTTTCCTTGTGCCTGGAAAGCAGAACTTTACAAGACTGAAGAAGAAAACCTGGAATTTTGCATCCTTATTAAGTTAAGACCTAACTAAGTTGTTTTTTTTTTTTTTTCTTTTCTTTTCTTTTTTTTTTTTTTTGAGACAGAGTTTCGCTCTTGTTACCCAGTCTGGAGTTCAATGGCACGATCTCGGCTCACCGCAACCTCCGCCTCCTGGGTTCAGGCAATTCTTCTGCCTCAGCCTCCTGAGTAGCTGGGATTACAGGCACGTGCCACCATGCCCAGCTAATGTTTTGTGTTTTTAGTAGAGACGGGGTTTCACCATGTTGACCAGGATGGTCTCGATCTCTTGACCTCGTGATCCACCCGCCTCAGCCTCCCAAAGTGCTGGGATTACAGGCTTGAGCCACCGCACCCGGCAAGACCTAACTACGTTTTATGTAGCAGAGAGAAACGCTTGCCAACTACTTTTGGATTGATTACTACTGATACCATTTCTCGCCATTTCTCATCATGAATGTTAAAGTTCTAGTCTGGTTCTATGTGCATAACAATAGATTAGTTTGTATAATGCAAGACAAGAGTTCTACCACATGCAGAATCTTCAAGAGCTATAGATACTGCCATCCGACCTACTTACGTTACGTTATGCCTAGAGCTAGAGGCTGAAGGAGGTCCTAGTCCCCAGGTAGTAAAAAATGTAAATCTTGGCAGGGTGTGTTGACTCATGCCTGTAGTTCCAGCACTTTGGAAGGCCAAGGCAGGAGTATTGCTTGAGCCCAGTATTTTGAGACTAGCAGGGCAACATGGCGAGACCCCATCTCTACAAAAAATTAGACAAGCATGGTGACACATGCCTGTAGTCCCAGCTAGTAGGGAGGCTGAGGTGGGAGGCTAGCTTGAGACTGGGAGGGCGAGGCTGCAGCATACCATGATGGTACCACTACACTTCAGCCCAGGTGACAGAGTGAGACACTGTCTAAAAAATGAACACAATTAAATCTTGCTTGGCATGGTGGCATTTGCATGTATTCCCAGCTATGCAGGACACTGAAGAGGGATGATTGCTTGAGGCCAGGAGTTTGAGGCTGCAGTGAGCTATGATTTTACCTGTGAACAGCCACTGTACTCTCTAGCCTGGGCAACATAGCAACTTTTTTTTTTTTTTCCGAGATGGTCTCACTATGAATTGCTCAGGCTGGAATGCAGTGGTGTGATCATGGCTCACTGCAGCCTGGAATTCCCAGGCTCAAGCACTTCTCCCACCTCAGCCTCCCCAGTAGCTGGCGCGACAGGCGTGTACCACCACATCAAGCTAATTTTTTTTTAAATTTTTTGTAGAGACCAGGTCTTAACTATGTTGCCCCCGCTGGTCTCAAACTCCTGGGCTTACATGAGCCTCCCGCCTCAGTCTCCCAAAGTGTTGGGAATACAGGCGTCAGCCAGACAACTCTGTCCCTGAAAAAATTAAAAAGATAAATCTGTGGCTTCTTTTTTATTCTTGCTTGTGCAGTAACAGGGACTTTCCTTAAACTTTGCAGCTGTCTGTCATTCCTTGCATTTAAATTACTCTATCTGATTGATTCTGGATTCTCCTCCCAGGGTTCACTTCTTAGTAACCCTATGGTATTATAGGAACATTAGAGCAGGAGAACAAGGTGAGTCTAAGCCCAAGTCTGCCACTGCTAACCAGGTAGGGGAACTCTCTGCCTATCCCAAAGCAGGGAGATTGGAGCAGACTGAGTGGACAGTCACAGAAGCTGTGATACACCCGAGATACCGTTCAGGACTGGAGACCCATTTCCAGGAGCTTTGGACACTCTGTTAGGAGCTGCTGCCAGCTCACAGCTGACTTTCTGGGAATTGTGTTCAGTGGAAGGGAGCTGCCCAAGGTTATGCCTTCCTCCAGGGGCAGCCCATGTCTGGAGACTTGTCAATATGGGAGTATGGAGACCCCAACTCCCTTGCCTCAATTTGGGACATCTCCAAAAAGCTGTCCCAGCTCCGTCGCACCCTTGCTGTCGGCTGAGGCTTCTGCTGCATCTGTGTCTCAGTTCCGTCTCTCACCTGCCCAATCCAGCTGCCCTTGCCCCCTTATAGGTGGTGCTGATGCCCTTCAAAGTTTGCTGTGGGGCACCTGGCTCGAGGGAGTTGGTGCAGGGAGTGGTCTCAGGAAGCCGACTCTAAGCTGGCTGGCTGCTGGCTGCTGGCCGTGATGACCAGTGGCAAGTGGGAAGGCTGTAAAGGGGAACCGTTAAACGTGCCCCGTGGCCACACCAGAGCAGGACACGGAAGGGAATAGAGTACCCTAGGCCTTTGGGAAGTGCGAGTGGAGGAGTGACTGTGACCTTGAAAGAGATGTTGCTGGGGCTGTAGGTGAGGCAATAAAAAGCTAACCCTGATTAACCACCAGAAAAGGCACAATGTGAGATCCATTTAGAGGCCTCCTTGGCAGCCAGGCAAAAGGGTGGCCAAAGCTGAGGGGATCAGGCACAGGATTGTTATTAAGGCATCAGAGCTCCAAAAGGGTAGAACTTTCAACCTTGCCAAGTCTGCCATACTAAGGTCATTGTCCTAGTTAGGAATGTGGGACCCTGACACGGGGATGCAGACATCTGGATCGATACTCTAGAAAATCTGGGCCAGGTGCAGTGGCTTACATCTGTAGTCCCAGAACTTTTGGAGGCTGAGGTGGGTGGATCATGAGGTCAGGAGTTCGAGACCAGCCTGACCAATGTGGTAAAACCCCATCTCTACTAAAAATACAAAAAAAAAAAAAAAATCCAGGCATGGTGGTGGACGCCTGTAATCCCAGCTACTCAGGAGGCTGAGGCAGGAGAATTGCTTTAATCTGGGAGGCGAAGGTTACAGTGAGCCGAGATGGTGCCACTGCACTCCAGCCTGGGCGACAGAGTGAGACTGTGGCTCAAAAAAAAAGAAAAGAAAAGAAAATCTGGACACCCCAGCCCCACCCCCCAAAATCTCTAAGCCCACCTCTTCCTCTTAAGGGCCGGTACTTTGCTCTCTTTTGAGGGTCATGCACAGGCCTCTACCACCTCCCCTTGGGATCTGTGCTCATCTCCCCTCCTGGCCCCTGGACCAAGAAGGTCAGCAGGAGTGTGCTGGGCCTGCCAGAGAAAAAGTGGATTAGCTTGGGCAGAGGCAGGAGGGTGCCTGAGAGGGCATGGCCATGTGGGGCTCTGCAATCACTCAGGGCTCAGCACCCTGGCAGAGCCCCCAGGAGGCAGTGCCTGTACTCTGCCAGCTCAGCTCTCTGAAGCTTCCCAGGAAGCCATGGCCCACAAGGAAGAGAGTAGCAACTCAGGAGCAACCGTGGCAGCTCTGCAGGAAGGGACGGAACGCTCAGAGAAACCGGTGTGGGAGAGGGGAAAGGCAGCTGACCCCTGAGCAACACAGGTCTCAACTGCCTGGGGCCACTTACATGTGGGTTTTTAAAATAAATATATTGGAAATTTTTTTTTTAAACTTACGACAATTTGAAAAAACTCACAATTGAACCGTGTTGCTTTAGAAATATTGAACATTAATTTCTTTAGAAATTAAGAAAAAGCTAGGCCGGGCATGGTGGCTCATGCCTGTAATCCCAGCACTTTGGGAGGCCGAGGCAGGTGGATCATGAGGTCGGGAGTTTGCAAACAGTCTGGCCAGTATGGGGCAACCCGTCTCTAGTAAAAATACAAAAATCACTATAATCCCAGCACATTGGGAGGCCGAGGCGGGTGGATCACGAGGTCAAGAGATCGAGACCATCCTGGTCAACAAGGTGAAACCCCATCTCTACTAAAAATGCAAAAATTAGCTGGGCATGGTTGTGCGTGCCTGTAATCCCAGCTACTCAGGAGGCTGAGGCAGGAGAATTGCCTGGACCCAGGAGGCGGAGGTTGCGGTGAGCCGAGATCATCGCGCCATTGCACTCCAGCCTGGGTAACAAGAGCAAAACTCCGTCTCAAAAAAAAAAAAAAAAAGAAAGAAAGAAAAAGCGGGCCAGGCACAGTGGCTCACACCTGTAATCCCAGCACTTTGGGAGGCTGAGGTAGGCGGATCACGAGGTCAAGAGATTGAGACCATCCTGGCCAACATGGTGAAACGCAGTCTCTACTAAAAATACAAAAAATTTAGCCAGGTGTGGTGGCAGGTGCCTGTGGTCCCAGCTACTCGGCAGGCTGAGGCAGAAGAATCAATTGAACCCAGGAGGCAGAGGTTGCAGTGAGCCGAAATTGTGCCACTGCACTCCAGCCTGGTGACAGAGCAAGACTCTGTCTTAAAAAAAAAAAAAAGAAAAGGAAAAGAAAAAGCTAGGTATGTCACAGACGCGTAAAATATATGCAGGTACTAGTCTATTTTATCATTTACTACCATAACATACACACATCTATTATAGAAAGTTAGAATTCAGTCTAGGTGCAGTGGCTCACACGTGTAATCTCAGCACTCTGGGAGGCTGAGGTGGGAGGATCGCTTGAACCCAGGAGTTCCAGACCAGCCTGGGAAACACAGTGAGACCCTTGTATCTACAAAAAAAAAATTAAAATTGGCCAGGTATGGTGGCTCACACGTATAATCCCAGCACTTTGGGAGGCAGAGGCATGTGGATCACGAGGCCAGGAATTTGAGACCAGTCTGGCTAATATGGTGAAACCCCATCTCTACTAAAAATACAAAAATTAAGGCCGGGCGCGGTGGCTCAAGCCTGTAATCCCAGCACTTTGGGAGGCCGAGGCGGGTGGATCACAAGGTCGAGAGATCGAGACCATCCTGGTCAAAATGGTGAAACCCCGTCTCTACTAAAAATACAAAACATTAGCTGGGCATGGTGGCACGTGCCTGTAATCCCAGCTACTCAGGAGGCTGAGGCAGGAGAATTGCTTGAACCCAGGAGGCAGAGGTTGCAGTGTGCCGAGATCGTGCCATTGCACTCCAGCCTGGGT
Source organism: Saimiri boliviensis (assembly GCF_048565385.1). Classification (NCBI taxonomy): domain Eukaryota; kingdom Metazoa; phylum Chordata; class Mammalia; order Primates; family Cebidae; genus Saimiri; species Saimiri boliviensis. Next base: position 5,035,700 of record NC_133468.1, read on the forward strand.
AACAAGAGCGAAACTCCGTCTCAAAAAAAAAAAAAAAAAAAAAAATACAAAAATTAGCCAGGCACAGTGGTGCGTGCCTGTAGTCCCAGCTACTTGGGAGGCTGAGACAGAGAACTGCTTGAACCCAAGAGGCAGAGGTTGCAGTGAGCCAAGATCTCGTCACTGCACTTCAGCCTGGACTACAAAGCGAGACTCTGTCTCAAAAAAAAAAAAAAAAAAGAAAAGAAAAAAGATAGCTGGGCGTGGTGGCATGCACCTCTAGTCCTACCTACTCAGGAGGGTGAGGCAGGAGAATGGCCTGAACCCAGGAGGCAGAGGTTACAGCGAGCTGAGATTGTGCCACTGTACTTCAGCCTGGGTGACACAGCATGACTCTGTCTCAAAAATAAATTTTTCTTTAATTAGCTGGATATGGTGGCCCATGCCTGTAGTCCCAGCTACATGGGAGGCTGAGACAGACTCGCTTGAGCCCAGGAGTTTGAGGCTGCAGTAAACCAAACTCACATCACTATGTTCCTGCCTGGGCGACATAGCAAGACTCTGTCTCAGAAAAATTTTTGTTGCCAGCGCAATGGCTCATGCCTGTAATCCCAGCACTCCGGGTGTCCGAGGCAGGTGGATCATAAGGTTAGGAGTTTGAGACCAGCCTAGCCAATATGGCAAAACCCCGTCTCTACCAAAAGCACAAAAATTGGCAGGGAATGGTGACAGGCACCTATAATACCAGCTACTTGGGAGGCTGAGGCAGGAGAATCCCTTGATCCTGGGAAGCGGAGGTTGCAGTGAGCAGAGATCATGCCCTTGCACTCCAGTCTGGGTGACAAGAGCAAGACTCTGTCTCAAAAAAACAAAAAAAAGCCGGGCGCGGTGGCTCAAGCCTGTAATCCCAGCACTTTGGGAGGCCGAGGCGGGTGGATCACGAGGTCGAGAGATCGAGACCATCCTGGTCAACACGGTGAAACCCTGTCTCTACTAAAAATAGAAAAAACTAGCTGGGCGTGGTGGCACGTGCCTGTAATCCCAGCTACTCAGGAGGCTGAGGCAGGAGAATTGCCTGAACCCGGGAGGCGGAGGTTGCAGTGAGCCGAGATCGCGCCATTGCACTCCAGCCTGGGTAACAAGAGCGAAACTCCATCTCAAAAAAAAAAAAAAAAAAAAAAAAAAATTTTTTTTTTGGTCAAAACTTACATATTCAAGCACACACTATATGGCACCATTTGTAGTTAAGAGGAATGTGAAGGTGCAGTATAAATAGAGCTGCAGCCTGAAAGATGAGACAGAATGACTGCAGGGCCTGAAGCACTGGCTGCAGCAGGTCAGCCACTCCAGCCGCCTCCAAGCTAGTCACGAATCTTTTTCAGGGCAAATGATGTGAGGGTTGGCACATTAGTGGGAGAAAAATATGGAAACAAATACTACGAAAACACACAATTTTTGTCTATCACTGACGGATCATATATACCGTAATGAATGAGAAAAACACATTCTGAGATGTGGCTGGAAGCATGGTGCCTCCCAAATGGCATCCTTGGCTTCACTGTCAGACTGATGATCCCCCAACAACAAAAGCATCTCCTGCTCACAGATTCTTTGGACAAACCATAAATTCAGCGTGAGTGGCACCCCAGAACAATATGTGCCATTTTCTTTTCTTTTTTTTTTTTTTTTAGATGGAGTCTCACTCTGTCACCCAGGCTGGAGTGCAGTGGTGCGATCTCGGCTCACCGCAACCTCCGCCTCCTGGGTTCAAATGATTCTCCTGCCTCAGCCTCCCGAGTAGCTGGGACTATAGGTGCGTGCCACCATGCCTAGCTAATTTTTGTATTTTTAGTAGAGGTGCGGGTTTCACTGTGTTGGCAGGGCTGGTCTGGAACTCCTGACCTCAGGTGATCCACCTGCCTTGGCCTCCCAAAGTGTTGGGATTACAGGCGTGAGCCACCGTGCCCGGCCAATATGTACCATTTTCTACCACTAGAAAGAAGATTCAGGAACAGGTCCCATCTTGAAAACCTGACAAGCAAAGAATGAAAAACAGTTTAAACATGCAAAATACAGGGCTTTTCATGGCATTGCACTTTGCTTACCATTAACTAGATTAAAACTGCTTAACAAAAAACTTTTTTTTTTTTTTTAAATGCTGGAAGTGCTCCCAAGAAGCAGAGAAAAGTCATGACAATAAAAAAAAAATTTAAGTTGCTTGATATGTATTGTAGTTTGAGGTCTGCAGCTGCGGGTGCCACCCTTTCACACAGACGATTCGTCTTGTAAATGGATGGCATAAACTTACGGCATCGATATAGTACAGTACTAGAAATGTATTTTATGATTCTCTTTTCTTTTTTTTCTTTGTTTTTGAGATGGAGTTTCGCTCTTGTTACCCAGGCTGGAGTGCAATGGCACGATCTCGGCTCACCGCAGCCTCCACCTCCTGGGTTCAGGCAATTCTCCTGCCTCAGCCTCCCGAGTAGCTGGGATTACAGGCACGTGCCACCATGCCCAGCTAAATTTTTGTATTTTTAGTAGAGACGGGGTTTCACCGTGTTGACCAGGATGGTCTCGATCTCTTGACCTCGTGATCCACACGCCTCAGCCTCCCGAAGTGCTGGGATTACAGGCTTGAGCCACCGCGCCCGGCCTATTTTATGATTTTCTTAACATTTTAGTTTCGCTAGCTTACTGTATTGTAAGAACACTTACAGTATTATAACTGTAATAGCACACTAAACATACAAAATAGGGTTCGTGGACTGTTCATGTTATCTGTAAGGCTTTCCGTCAACAGCAGGCGATTGGTAGTTTTAAGGCCAGTTGCCTCTCTGGGGGGCTGGGGGGTGGGGCTCGGAGGTGCCCATCCCTCTCCACGCCTGAAATTACGTCACCAGAATCTGGCTTCCCCACGCCCACCTCTGCACTCCACACTAAACTCTGCACTCGGCAGCTAGCCAGCCGTTGGAAAACCCCGCCAAAATTTAAAAGAAGCCCCGCCAAAACCTGACCAATAGCATATGGCCCCATCCAGCCGGCTCACCGGAAATCCCGCCTACCTACCTATAGCAGCTTGCCACGTCCACATCCTGTTCTCCACAGCCTATCAGAGCGCCTTCCCTCCCTATATAACCCCAGGCCTGAGCGAAGTCAGGCGTGACTTCTCTGGCCTCCTTTCCCTGGACGGTAGGACCTCGCCTGGGAGCCAGATAAATTGGCGTCTAATTGTTCTCATGCAGGCCTCAGTTTCCTCATTTTATTTTATTTTATTTTATTATTATTATTTTTTTTTTGAGACGGAGTTTCGCTCTTGTTACCCAGGCTGGAATTACAGGCACTAGCCACCACACCCAGCCCGGAAAGACTAAGTATTGTAAAGATGTCAGTTTTCCCAATTTGATCTATAGAGTCAAATGTCACCCCATCCAAAATCCCTGCAGGTTATTTTGTGGATATTGACAAACTGATTCTAAAGTTTATATAAAAAGTCAAAAGACCCAGAGTAGCCAACAACATTGGAGAAAAACAACCTTAAAGGACTGACACCACCCAGCTCCAGGACTTACTATAAAGAAACAGTAATTAAGACATTGTGGTCCAGCATTATCTCTGGGGGCAGAGGGAGGGCATTGTGGTATTGGTGAAAGAATAGACTATTTGTCGGGAGGCCGAGGCATAAGAATCGCTTGAACCCGGGAGGTGGAGGTTGCAGTGAGCCAAGATCACACCATTGCACTTCAGCCTGGGCGACACAGCAAGACTGTCTTAAAAATAAAATAAGGCCGGGCGCGGTGGCTCACGCCTATAATCCCAGCACTTTGGGAGGCCGAGGCGGGTGGATCACGAGGTCATGAGATCGATACCATCCTGGTCAACACGGTGAAACCCCGTCTCTACTAAAAATACAAAAACTAGCTGGGCATGGTGGCGCAGGCCTGTAATCCCAGCTACTCAGGAGGCTGAGGCAGGAGAATTGCCTGAGCCCAGGAGGCGGAGGTTGCGGTGAGCCGAGATCGCGCCATTGCACTCCAGCCTGGGTAACAAGAGCGAAACTCCGTCTCAAAAAAAAAAATAATAATAATAAAAATAAAATAAAATAAAAGGCCGGGCGCGGTGGCTCAAGCCTGTAATCCCAGCACTTTGGGAGGCTGAGGTGGGTGGATCACGAGGTCGAGAGATCGAGACCATCCTGGTCAACAAGGTGAAACCCCGTCTATACTAAAAATACAAAAAATTAGCTGGGCATGGTGGCTCCTGCCTATAATCCCAGCTACTCAGGAGGCTGAGGCAGAAGAATTGCCTGAACCCAGGAGGCGGAGATTGCAGTGAGCCGAGATCGCGCCATTGCACTCCAGCCTGGGTAACAAGAGCGAAACTCCGTCTCAAAAAATAAAATAAAATAAAATAAAATAAAATAAAATAGGGCCGGGCGCGGTGGCTAACGCCTGTAATCCCAGCACTTGGGGAAGCTGAGGCGGGCGGATGACAAGGTCAGGAGTTCGAGACCAGCCTGGCCAAAATGTTGAAACCTTGTCTCTACTAAAAGTACAAAAATTAGCTGGGCGCAGTGGTACGCGCCTGTAATCCCAGCTACTCAGGAGGCTGAGGCAGGAGAATTGCTTGAACCTGGGAGGTGGAGGTTACAGTGAGCCGAGATCGCGCCATTGCACTCCAGCCTGGGTGACAGAGTGAGACTCTGTCTCAAAAAAATAAAATAAAATAAAAAAATAAAAATAAAATAAAATAAAATAAAATAATAAAATATAAATGTTATATATATATATAGATAATCAACTAATTTTTTTTTTTTTTTTTTTTTTTAGCCTGTTGCCCGGGCTGGAGTGCAATGGTATGGTCTTGGCTCACTGCAACTTCTGTTTCTCAGGTTCAAGCGATTCTCCTGCCTCAGCCTCCTAAGAAACGGAGTTTACAGGAACCTGCCACCATGCCCGGCTAATTTTTATATTTTTAGTAGAAACGAGCTTTCACCATGTTGACCAGGCTGGTCTTGAACTTCTGACCTCAGGTGATCTACCCACCTCAGCCTCCCAAAGTGCTGGGATTACAGGCGTGAGCCACTGTGCCCAGCCTGGCACAATTCAGCATAAAGTTTTTGAGGTCTTTGTATTATTCCAGTGGGACGGTTGGTGAAACTTGAGTACGACCTGTAAAATGTTTGACTAGTAACTGGTATCAATGGAAATCTCTTGGTTTATATAACTGAATTATGGTTATACAAGATTTTGGTTTTTTGTTTGTTTGTTTTTGAGACAGAGTCTCCCTCTGTCGCCAGGCATGACCTCAGCTCACTGCATCTTCTGCCTCCTAAATTCGAGCAATTCTCCTCCCTCAGCCTCCTGAGTGGCTGGGATTACAGGCACCTGCCACCACACCCAGCTAATTTTTATATTTTTAGGAGAGATGGGGTTTCACTGTGTTGGTCAGGCTGGTCTCGAGTCCCTGACCTTAGGTCATCTGCTCACCTCAGCCTTCCAAAGTGTTGGAATTACAGGTGTGAGCCACCATTCCTGGCCGAGACTGTAGATTTTTGCAGATTTTTTGTAAATCTAAAATAATTTCAGCCAATCATGGTGACTCATGCCTATAATCCCAGCACTTTGGGAGGCTAAGGCAGAGGATCACATGAGCCCAGGAGTTTGAGACCATCCTGGCTAACGTAGCAAGACTGTCTCTGAAAAAAAAAAAAAAAAAATTAGTGCCTGTGGTCCCAGCTACTTGGGAGGCTGAGGTGGGAGGATTGCTTGAGCCCAGGAGTTGGAGGATGTGGTGAGGTATGTGGAGCCACTGCACTCTAGCCCAGGCAACAGAGCACAATCCTGTCTCAAATGTAAAATAATTTTTTTTTTCTTCTTTTCTTTTTCTTTTTTCTGAGACGGAGTTTCGCTCTTGTTACCCAGGCTGGAGTGCAATGGCACGATCTCAGCTCACTGCAACCTCCGCCTCCTGGGTTCAGGCAATTCTCCTGCCTCAGCCTCCTGAGTAGCTGGGACTACAGGCACGCGCCACCATGCCCAGCTAATTTTTTTGTATTTTTAGTAGAGACGGGGTTTCACCTTGTTGACCAGGATGGTCTCGATCTCTTGATCTCGTGATCCACCCGCCTCGGCCTCCCAAAGGGCTGGGATTACAGGCTTGAGCCACTGCGCCCGGCCTAAAATAATTTCTAAATAAATTTTGTTTTTCAATCTCAGGGTCCTAGTCGTGCACTGCTTATGATCCACTGCACAGAAGTTCTGATTTATTTTCTGTGCTGTGCTTACGCAGGCCTTTCTGCCTCCCAGAGGTCCTGGCGAGTGGGCATCAAAGGCTCTTCAGGGAGGACCTTTCACTTCCATCCTGATGCTGGTGCCTCCAGAGCTAGACGGGAGTATGGTGGCTGGGTGGACTGAGCCAGGGTCGGGGCTTGGCTGGCCCTTCTGTCAGTCTGAGTTGGCTTGAGCCTAGACAGGGCCCTGACAGCCTGGGTGGGCTCACAGGGAGGGAGGTGGGGACCAACAGACCCGGGGAGGGCTCCCGGGGCCAAGACCCAGGTTCCTGCCCTGCACATCTGCCCAGGAACTTCCTCAGAAGCTGCTGATGTCAGGCTTTGGCTTCCTGCTGCAGGCCAAGGAGATGAACTCCGACGGGAGGACATTCAGGCCTTGGAGGAAATGAGAGCTCGGCCCAGAGGAGGGCCTGGACTCATGCAAAGACACATGGATGTGTGACAGGCGACCAAGGAGCATGCACATCAGTATGTATGGTGCACACAGACACACTGGGCACAGCCCACTGGCACCAATGTCAACTCCTGCGTGGTGGCCTGCATCCCACCCTTCAGGCAGGCCCCACGAGGCAGAGCAGGGGGCCTGTGGTCAGGGCAGGTTCCGGGGAGGGAGGCTGAGTGGGGAGAGCCTGAGGATGCAGCCACCATGACTCCCTGGCACTGCGTCTCTGTGTCCATGCATCTAGGAGGCACTCCTCCATCGAGCCCCAAGAAGACTGTCACACCTTGGTCTGAAGCAGGGGCCCGGCCTGAGCCCTGCCCCCTGCCCTGGAGCTCACAGAGGCCCTAGCTGGGGCGTATCTGATTTCCAGGGGCAGGCCAATGATCAGGGAAGGAGGGATGCTGGGAGAGCCAGGCAGGTTCTGAGCCTCAGGCTGGGGCTGGGCTTGGGGCAGCAAGGAAGGACCAGGTGCAAGGGCAGAGCCACGTGGCCAGACCCCCGCAGCACGGCCAGTGCCCGCATGTGGGCTCCCCCAGCTCCTGCCTGTGCCTCTGGTCAATCTGGGCTTTGCCACTTCTGCCCAACACCCACCGCAAACCTGCCCAAGCCAAAAGAGGAAGTGGCCATTAGGCACAACTGGGAAAGCTTGTTGGGGGGGGGGGGGTTCCAGGTGGGGCGAGGTGGGTGGCTGGGGGCTCCAGGCGGGGCAAGGTGGATGGCTGGGGGCTCCAGGTGGGGTGAGGAAGGTGGCCGGGGGTGTTCCAGGTGGGGTGAGGTGTGTGGCCTGGGGGTCCAGGTGGGGTGAGGGGCTGGCCGGGAGGCTCCAGGTGGGGTCAGGTGGGTGGCCTGGGGGGGTCCAAGAGACACAGTCCTCAGGGGCTGCCTCTCCTCTCAGCCTGACCCTGGGTGGGCTCCGTCCTCCTCAGGGTGGCCCACGGTAGTCCCCCTCCTCACTCCGAGTTTCCCATCCCAAAGTTCTTTTTTTTTTTTTTTCCTGCTCACACCAGTGATCTCCACATCTTAGAAGTCCTGACCCAAAGTTCTAAGGAAGTTTCCAGAACTGTGTCTCAGCCTTGGCTCAGTGTCTCACAGGCCTGGAAGGGGCAGGAGTCAGCCTGTCTAGACACAGAGCCTATGTGTGGGGAGGGCTGCGGTCTTATGAAGGCAGCCTCGGGTTGTTACCCTGAGGCAAGAGGGCTTTAGGGCAGAAAGACACAGCAGGTGACTGTGTGGGACTAGAAGCACAGGATAGGCCTGGGAGAGGAGCCCCTGCGACCAACTGAGGCTGGCAGCCATCAGGATTCCTGAAGGAGAAAAAGCTTGGTGAGGCCCAGTGTGGCTGGGGTTCACTTGGACTCTATTCTAAAGGCAAAGGTAGCTGGGAAGGGCTTCTGCAGAGGAGGATGCAGCGGGGGTTGCCAGGAACAGCCTGGCTCAGGGCAGGAAACAGATAAGGTGGGTGGGGGAGTCAGCCCTGAGCCTGGGACTGGCTCCAGCATAACACGGGGGTCCGCAGGGCCTGGAGAAAGGGGGGCAATGCAGCAGGGGCACACCCACAGCTGGAACCCACCCAGATGGACAGCTTGGGCTCTGCCACATGGGGCTAGGCAAGGAAGGGGCAGGAAATGGTGAGGCGGTCCCCAGCTGGCTGCTGTCCCCTGCTCAGGCTTTGGTTTCCTCCCTGCCGGCCTGGCCTGGCTCCCTGTGGTATGGTCATGCCCCACGCACCCCCTCCACTGAGACGGGGCGGGGAGATACCCAGGCTGCTCTTCCTGTTCTGGGCCGATCTCTGAGCAGCAGTTGAGGCTAAGCGCTTCCTAGCTCGCCTTTACACACGGCCTGTTCCACTGCAGCCACCAGCACCATGAAAGATGAGGTGGCTCTTCTGGCCACCGTCACCCTCCTGGGAGTCCTGCTGCAAGGTGGGCTGGCTCCTATCTAGGAAGAGGGTGGGCCTCAGATCCCTGAAGCCTGCCCTCTGCCCCCTAGGCCCAGGGGGAGGGCAGAGGTGGGGACTACAGCCCAGGCCCAAGCTGGAGGAGGGTGGGGACTTTTGGGGATGTGGGGGACACTCAGCTGTGAGAGCTGTAGGACTTGGGGGTGAAAGGGTGCCAGGACAAGTAGTGGGATAGCCAAGGGCTTGGGGACGTTGATCCCTGCTCTTTCTTTCTTTCTTTTTTTTCTGAAACGAAGTTTCGCTCTTGTTACCCAGGCTGGAGTGCAATGGCGCGATCTCGGCTCACTGCAACCTCTGCCTCCTGGGCTCAGGCAATTCTCCTGCCTCAGCCTCCTGAGTAGCTGGGATTACAGGCACGTGCCACCATGCCCAGCTAGTTTTTTGTATTTTTAGTAGAGACGGGGTTTCACCATGTTGACCAGGATGGTCTCGATCTCTCGACCTCGTGATCCACCCGCCTCGGTCTCCCAAAGTGCTGGGATTACAGGCTTGAGCCACCGCGCCCGGCCGATCCCTGCTCTTTCTAGCTGTCCCCTCTCTGGGCATCCAAGAAAGCAGCTCCCATTCCCTGGCCCTGCTTCAAAGGCACCTCCATACTGGGACCACGTGGAGCAGGGCAGGGGTGGGACTCCTTCCTCCAGCGCCCTAAAAGGAAGCTGCTTGATGCCTTTCTCAGCCTGGCTCTAGAGGACACATTCCTGGACCAGATATCCTTGCCACGTAGGGACAGCACTGCCCCGCAGTGCGTGGGCTAGGATAAGGCAAAGCCAAGGGAGGGGGCTCTGAAGGGGCCGAACAGACAGGCCAGCCTGACCTCCAGCTGTACCTGCACTGAGCTGGATGGCCATCCTGTGACACCCATCTGCAGGGGGCCCAGCACCAAAGGTGCCAGCCCTCAAGAGGAGATGGTCAGACAGCAGGTTGCGGGAGGGAGTGCACAGCCACCACTGGTCTGTGTGTGGTCTGGCCTGGCATTCCGACCAAAGGGAAGGCTCCTGTTCAAGTGATCCACCAAGCTAGGCCTCCCACCGAGGGCCGGCCCAGTCCTCTGCACCTACCCCAGGCCTGGGGTCCTGAGGTTAGGCTAGGAGAGTCCCAGCTGCAACCTCCTGGCAGCAGAAGAGAGGGTGTCTGTTAGGCCTGGGACCAGAATGCAGGAATAGAGAAAGTGAGGTTCGGAAGCACAGGGACCCAGGCTTCAGTGATCCTGGACTGAGGCAGGGTCACAGGGCCCTGCTGGTGGGCTCTGGTAGGTGGGTGACCAGGGACTGTTAGCCACAGGGACTGTGCTTCCTTGCACCTTGGGAGGACACAGCCAGTTGGGCAATCAGGCCCCAGAGGCACTTCCTGGCCAGGGACCTGAAAGCTGCATTTGCCTGTGTTTTGCGAGTGAAATGATTCAGAAACAAAGACTCAAGTGGGCTCTCTCGCCAGCAGGTGTCCCAGTGCCCGCACCACCCATCCTCCCCCATACCCTCACAGCCTCTCTGCGCCCCAGGCTTCAGCTCTGCCCTTCCGGCTGAAAGTCAGGGACACAAGGCAGGTCAGGGATGGGTCAGACGGGAGATCTCCTCGGGAGAGAGCGGGTGGCTGTTCCGCCTTCGGGAAGGGAGGACACGGCCAAGTGCAGGGCCGGACTGCAGGCTCCCTTCCACCCCCATCTCCGGATGTCCAGACCTGACTCCTGCTCCCCCTCCGCCCCCAGCCTACTTCTCTCTACAGGTGATCTCGGCGCGCAGGGCCTTCCGCGTGTCGCCGCCGCTCACCACCGGCCCGCCCGAGTTCGAACGCGTCTACCGAGCCCAGTGAGGCGCAGAGGGACGGCGCGGGGCGGGGAGCGAGCCCTGGACGGGTCCAGGTCGCAGGACCAGCCTGGCCAGGGCGCTCATCCCACCCACCCACCCACCGCAGGGTGAACTGCAGCGAGTACTTCCCGCTGTTCCTCGCCACGCTTTGGGTCGCCGGCATCTTCTTTCACGAAGGTCGGGGTCTGGGGCAGGGGCGCACGCGCTGGAGCCTCGGGCCCGCGCAGCGCGCTAACCAGGCCTGCGCGCATCTCTCGCAGGGGCGGCGGCCCTGTGCGGCCTGATCTACCTGTTCGCGCGCCTCCGCTACTTCCAGGGCTACGCGCGCTCCGCGCAGCTCAGGTGAGGGCCCGGGGCGAGCGGGGCGGGGCCGGGGAAAGACCGCGGGTAGGCGGGGCTCCCGGGGAGCGGGGCCCCAGCTGAGGGTGGGCTCCGGGCCGGGGGCCACCGCCTTTGGGGATTCGGCGGGCGAGCCCTGGCGGCGGCCGGCCTAAGTCCCCGTGGGGCCGGGGTTGGGGCGGTCAAGAGGCGGGGCCTCCTCGCGCCACCGCCCCGCTGCCGCCGCCCGCAGGCTGGGCCCGCTGTACGCGAGCGCGCGCGCCCTCTGGCTGCTGGTGGCGCTGGCTGCGCTCGGCCTGCTCTCCCACTTCCTCCCGGCGGCGCTCCGCGCCGCGCTCCTCGGACGGCTCCGGACGCTGCTGCCGTGGGACTGAGACCAGGGCCGCCGGAGCCTGGGAAGAAGAGCCGGAGCCTCCAGCTACCCCGGGAGGGGCGCTCGCCTCCGCTTCCTAGTCTCTCATTAAAGTTCTCATGACCCAGCCAGGCTGCGTTCTCTGAGTGTGCGGGGGCGGCGCACTGCGGGGAAGCCTGGAGCGGCTCAGCCCACGGCCGGGGCATCCCGACGTTCTTCCTAGAGGCGGCGTGGGAGGGACTGCGGAGGAACGGGACCTCCCTTTGGGGCGGGACTGAGTCCGCTCTTAACTTCCCACCCCTGCTCCCTACTCAGCCTCGGGGCCGACCATTCCAACCTTCTCAGCGCTGTCCTCACCGGTCCCCCCTCTCCTGACGCTCGGCCACCCAGCCCTCGTCCCCTGGCCTTCACAGCCGACACTAGAGCTTGTGGGTCCCTCCCCAGGTGAGGATAAAGGCCTTTTCCTTTTGGTCAGCACTGGGTTCCCCGCGTTAACTGTACGTGTTCAGGGCAGCCCTCCCAGCTCCGCAGAGCTGCGGGCACCAAGGGAACATAGTGACAGGTGCTCTCAAGGAAATGTCCAGAAGCCTTGGGGACCCAGGGGAGGCCCACCGAAACAAAGAAGTGATTTTTTAGCCAAGCCTACAGGAGAAAAGGTGAGCCTTCCAAGCAGGGGCAGTGGTGTGTGCAAAGGCCCTGAGGTGAGTGGGAGACCCTAACATGTGCCACAGAGACTGTTGGGGACCCAGGATGAGGACCAAGCTGAGACACATAGGGGAACAAGGAGACTGGGAAATGCCTTCAGCTTGAGGCACTAAGGGAATGCCTTATCCCAGGCCTTGCATGGGGGAGGAGGCATCTGGGGGACTTGCATCGGCATCGTAGTCCAGCATTCTGGGCTGGTTTCACTCGTGAATTACCGACTTTGCAGCCTGATCCTAGAAATGGGGGTGAGGTGGTACTGCAGCTGCACAGCCAGGTGCTGGGTGGGCCCCACGCTGTCAGGTCAGGCTGGCTCCTTTGCTTAGCAGGGAGAGGTCGCAGTTGGTGCTGGGTGGGGAGGCCCAGTGCCAGGCTTAGCTGGCATGTTGGGGCACAGACCAGACATCTGAAGCCAAACGCAGGGGTAGAGGAGATGTCCAGGGAGCTCACATTTGAGGCACACGCTTCATTAACTCTTTATTACAAGTCACGCTTATAGAAGTATATGTGGACTTACGTGAAAAAATCAAATGTATCCAAGAATAAAAAACACAGCACATAAAGTAGTATATGCATTCCAGTGTTCGCGCCAGAGACAGCAGGCGCCCAAGAAAAAGCTCTTCTAAAACGACCTGGCTGGGGCAGGCCGGTGCAAACGGTTCCAGGCCTCAGGCACAGTGTGGGGGCCGCCTGCCTTCTCTGCGGCCCGGCGGGCGGGGACAGCACCAGCTCCTGGGGCCTCCGGGCCAGCGGCGGACCCCAGGCCGGCCCGAGCCTGGCGCCGGGCAGAACCCTTCAGGCAGGGCCATATCTGACCCTCCGGGGACGGCAGTGATGACATCCCCCAGAAACATGGGCTTCAGGGCTGGCCACAGGGTACCCTCAGAAGCCCTTGGCTTAGTCGGCCTTTTTCAGGAAGATCTGGAAGAGCCAGGCCCAGGGTCAGCAGGGCCTCTGAACTCCGCCAAGGTCTCCCTCACTGCTTCCCATGCCTGGCCTGGCCCTGCCCAGCCTCACCTCGCTCAGAATCACCCATACAGGGGAGTCCGTCTGGATGGAGAGGCGCAGAGCTTCCAGAGGGCCGAAGGCTGGGTCCACCTCTCCCTCTGCCACTCCCTTGTAGAAGGAGCCTGAGGGAGGGCAGTGCTGAGAGGGTGTCCCTGAACCCCAGCCCACCCTCTCCCCCAGCCCCTACCCACCAATCTGGAGGTAGCCATCGGGGCTCCGAGGGTACCGGAGGGTGGCGGCGCGGCCCTCCTGCAGGGCCTCCTTGTCCGACTGAGGGTTCTGGGGGCAGAATCAAGGGCTGAAACAGGTAGCCTTGGGAGGCCTGGCCTCAGTGCACACCATACCCTACCACACTTACATCAAAGGGCAGCACCTCCACAGACGTGTTGAAGAGCTTGTCCTCTGGGTGCTCAATGTTCCCACTGCGGAAGAAAAACCTGCAGCCAGGCAGGCCTGTGAGCTGCTGCAGAGGCAGCTCTCTAGCACAGCACCCAGGGCCCAGCAAAGAAGGGCCAGGCCTGCGCCAGGGGCACTCCCAGGTGGCTGTCAGGCTGTGCGAGGTGACTAGGGCCTTCCTCTGGGAGGACGGTGACAGGAAACACCCCTGAGCTCCTAGGGGCTGCCTAACTTAGTCCTGACAAGGTCGCTACCGTTAGGAGGCCCACTTTTCAGATGAGGAAACTGAAGAATGGGAGGATAAGTAATTTGCTGGTAGAGCCTAAACCCTGGTGGCCACCCAGCCCCACCCCCATTGCAGACCCACGGTGCTGGCACTGACCGCTCCAGTCGCAGGGGCTGGAAGAAGCGGAAGCGGATGAAGTCCCCGGCGGCGGGGGTAAAGGCCCAGAAGAAGTCTTCGCGCAGGTAGGCTTTCTCCAGGGTGAAGTGCTGGTACGTCTTCAGGCTCGTGCTCACCTCTGCCGGGGGGTTCACATGTTCCTTCCGCAGTGCCTGCTTTCCAAAGTCCTTGTCCTGCATCAGTGGAGGGACAGCAGTGATGGCGTGGGCCCCACCCCGGACCCTGGCCTAGGGGGAGCATGCAGCACAGCCCACCTTCAGTTTCTGGATCTTGCCAGCCAGTGAGGAGTGAGTACCCACGTGCTGAAAGAGGGACGGCTTGAAGCGGATCCGCAGGTTGGCCTTCTGCCGGTCACAGTGCTTCTGCGGAGGGTGAGAGACACCCCAGGGCTTGGCTTAGCCCTCCTTACCCAACATGGCCTCTCCTGGGGGACACCAAGGCCCTCCCACAGCTGACAGTGCCCTCTCTAGGTGATCAGACAGGGCAGGGACACAGTCTGTGCTGGAGGCTGCCTGCCCATTGGCCTTGCCCCGCCAGTCCCACCACCCCTTGCTCACCGCATCCTTCTCGGGGTTGCAGACTTTCACCCACAGAATATGGTCCAGGAGCCAGTCGATGGGCTTGTCCCGGTAGAACATAAGGATGAACTCTACAATCAGGCTCAGGTCTAGCGACTTGAACATCTTCCCTGGGGGGGAGGGGACCTGAGTGGGCAGTGCTGCTCCGCTGGACTTCCTCTTACTCCCTGCAGGGCCGCTCCCCCCTCACCCTGGAGAGTCCCACAGCAAACCCAGGGGCAGGCTTCAGGCAGGTGTGGGCACAAGGAGACAACAGGTGGGGACGCCAGACATGCCCAGTGCACAGGCAATGCGAACAGGCCAGGTGGGGCTGTGGCGCACACACACCAGGCAGGGCCCAATCTGGGCAAAGGCTCAGAGCAGACACAGTGTGGGACTGGGAGAGAGGATGGCAGAGGCAGGAGGGACAGAAAGGCACAGTCAGGTTAGGGGAGGGGGCGCACCAATGAAGCCCAGCTGGGAGAACTCCAGGATCATCCAGTCCTCTGAAGGCTGCTGCAGTGCGAAGTTCTTCATGGTGCTCAGGTAGTTGGGCTTGGCCACAATGTCGTCCTCCAGCTGCAGGGTGAGCAGAGAGGGGCTGTGACTCAGAAGGGGTACCCAGATGGAGCAGACGCAGAGCAGGGGAGGGCAGCGCAGGGGTCGGGGCTGACCTGCACGTAGTAGATGCCTTTGGACTGCGCGTACATCATGAGGAAGCAGTAATCGAGGTTCTGTTTGGTCCTCCACCTGCGGGCCGGGGCGGGGCCTCAGGAGCCGAGACCCCTCCACCTCCAGGGTGGCTCGCAGAGAAGCCACTGGGTGGGCAGCCCTTGTCCCCCCACCCCCATGCACGGGTCATCCCGTGGAGAATTCAGGGCACTGCAGGGCAACGCCCTGGACTCAGACACCGGTAGATGGGTTCTCAGCACAGGTGGGCAGGTTGCTGGGGGTATGGGGGAGTGCCAGTACCTGACTCTCTCCTTGGGGTCCCCAAAGGACTCTCGGAGGCGGGAGAAGTCAGGGTAGAAGTGGGGAGAGGGCGAGATGACCTCCAGGAGCCCGGAATGGATCTCGGTGGGGAACCTGGGGGGTGGGAAGGCCCAGTCCATATGCAGCCTCCAGAGGCCGAGGGGGGCTGAGTCCACCAGACCCTGGCCCATTTTTTGAGACTCACCCATTGCCAGCCCCCCACCATCCCCCACACCCAGCCAACTGAGGCAGCGGGGCTCCAGAGGGCTGGGCCACTTCTGCACACCCACCCTCTCCCCCACCAGGTCCTTGCCTCCCCACAAGATAGGGAAGGCACTATCTTCTGGGGAAGCAGGAACCTGCCAGAACAACACCCCTTAAAGAGCCCTCCCGCCACTAGCTCTCTGGGGCTGCCAGTACTCACAAGGCCTTGATATTCTCTGTCACTGCCGAAGTGTACTGTGGGTCAGTCTGTGGGGAGACCAAGCACCCTCCCTTAGCCCTGCTGCTGCCCCAATAGGCCTGGAAGAAGGGCTCGGAGAAAGGGCGCAGACTTCAGATATCCCCCCACTCATATGGAGGGAGCAAGCCTGCTGTGCTGAGGGCAGAAGAAGGGGGCCCCTACAGACAGCCCTTTCCCTTTGGGACATGCAGGGCCACTGGCGGGGAGAGCTGGGTAACAGGCCTAGGGGTGGGAGAGCACCAGAAAGCCCTTTCTTTTAAACTTTCTATCTTGGAACATTGGCCAATGCAACTAGCAACTGAACTTCCGACAGCTTTCTGCTCTGGAATGGCTCCTGCTGTCATTTCTCCTGCACCACAGGGGCTCCTCTGAACGTCCCCCAACCCTGCAACCAGGCTCGCTCACCTCAGCAATCAGCACCACAATGACCGAGTCCTCCTTCTCCTGTGGGCTCAGCTCGGAGATGAGTGAGTGCAGAGTGTCAGTCAGGTACGAGTGCACCTCGCGCCGCACGCTCGGGATGCCCATCACCACTGACACTACGGGGGACAGAGGTGTGACGCTGGAAAGGACACTGGGGGGGGGACACCTCGCTCCCACCCTGCTCTCCTTCCCGCCCACGCCCCTACCTCCGGTGCGGCCCTGGCCCACGCGCACGGCGGGCTGCAGACTGCTCTCCTTGGCCAGCAGGTGTGGTAGGTGGTGGAAGACAGTGGGCAGGTGCAGCACCTGCCGGTGCGAGCCGTTCCACGGCTTCAATCGGGGGTCCTCTGGGTGGGTCAGGAAGGACAGGGACTGAGACCAGGCAGCCTACAACCACCCGGCCCCCCGCCCTTTCCCCTTCCCGTCCCAGACCTCACCTGTTAGGTGGCCCCAGGTGCGATTGCCCTCTCCCTCTCGCAGGGCCTGCCTCTCCGAAACGGCCCTCTTGATTTCATCCAGCACCAGGTTGAGCTCCTTGGAGCGCCTGAGGCTCTCCTGCTCAGCTGCGTGCAACCGATCCCGCAGTGCCAGAAACTCCCGCTGGTAAACGTCCACGACGTCGCCTGCAGGTCGTATGCAAGCCGTCACAAGGGGGCAGTCTAGAGCTGCTCTACAGGCGCCTTGGGTGTGCCAGGGCACACATCTGGGTGCCCATCTGTGTAACAGCTCATTTACGTCTATTCCCGTGCCCGCCACACGTGAGCTAGCTGTGGTCACTCTAAAGTCACACTGACACTTATGCTTGTGGTGAGAAAACCGGGGGATTAATCCTCTTCTCGTGCTCTCCCTTACTTTTCTTTTTTTTTTGTTTTTGAGACGGAGTTTCGCTCTTGCTACCCAGGCTGGAGTGCAATGGCGCGATCTCGGCTCACCGCAACCTCCGCCTCCTGGGTTCAGGCAATTCTCCTGCCTCAGCCTCCTGAGTAGCTGGGATTACAGGCACGCGCCACCATGCCCAGCTAATTTTTGTATTTTTAGTAGAGACGGGGTTTCACCATGTTGACCAGGATGGTCTCGATCTCTTGACCTTGTGATCCACCCGCCTCGGCCTCCCAAAGTGCTGGGATTACAGGCGTGAGCCACCGCGCCCGGCCTTCTCCCTTACTTTTCTATCCCCTAAAGAGGCATCTGAAGTGGGAGGACGATTTGCAGACATAGGCAGGGCAATCCTAAACAAGGGCTGGAACAGCCTCAGACTGATTCCTCTCTGTCCGTTGGCCTCCAGTGCCCACTCCTGCTTTTTGCAGCTCCTTCCAGGGCGTGGGATACCCAAGGTCCTGGTGCTTGTTATTCACTGTCCTTGTGGTGGTTGCTGGTTGCTAACCCTATACTGGATTCTTAGCCTCACAATGGACCCAGGGAGTGGCGGCTGCAGTTCCAGGAGCCCACCTCACCTCGGATGAGCAAATGAGGCTGAGAAACCAGCCCCCGGGCTGCTCAAGGACAGTCAACAGCAGCGAGGGGACTCGCTCTGAATGCCCTGGTGCCTATGTCTCTGGAGACCTGTGCTGCACCTGGGCCACCTTGAAGGGTCCGCATGCCACCCCAGGAGGACCCATGTCAGAACCTTCAGCTGGGTCCAGGCATGAGGGCCGTAGGTGGATAGGCCCTGGCTCCACTGTTCTGGCAGGGACCAGTGAGCAAGAATGAGACGAACAACCTCCTGGGGGCTCAGTGCCCGTAGTCTATGCAGCAGTGTGCTCAAGGCCTCTGCCAGGCGAGCCTCTGAAAACCTATGTGGTCTATAAGGCCTTAAATTTCCAAGTCTCTTAAGTTTCAGAAGCCTGACAGAATTCCCCCTACCCCCAGGCAGCTCTTCCATTCCTTGATCCCTGGTGGATCCACAGACCCTAGAGTTCCCTGGGATGGCTTCGCCCCACCAGCAGCCCTGTGCATGATCAAGGTCATAATCAGGCAAAGTTCAGTCGCCTCAGGGCACACCCCTTTGTGAAGCAGAAGCAAAGGTCTAAGTGCCAAGTGCCCAGGGAAGAGGAAGGGGTGGACCTGGGCAGGAGGGAAAGGTTTAAGGAGCAGGGAGCCAGGTAGATCTTCCCTGATGCAGCTCTTACCCAGGAGACTAGCTCCCACCCTCCCACACCCTGTCTCTCTGGGGCTAAAGGCTGAGGCCAAGTGGAGCCTCTGGACAGCCGGTGGCAGTAGGGAAGGGGGAGTCCGGTTACCAGATCTGCCAGGCTCCATGTTGAGCTACCCTGGAAACCTGAGCCCTTGAATGCAGAGCTGGCCACCCCCAACACTCATCCTTTGCTGGGCAGCACCGAGGCATGGGCAGCAGTCGCCCAGAGGGATGGGACTGGAGGTGCTGAGGCCCACAGAACCATCAGGAGAGGGTTCAGAGTCACCTGTACCTGCAGGTGTGTCTCCCTCCTGCCTAGATGCCAGTCCCCGATCGCCTACCTACAGCCACCACCCGCCTCCACCCCTACCCCCCACTCTGGCCTTCTCTGTTCCACGTGACTGCCCCAGGTCGACAGGCTAGGTGGGCAGTGGTGGGTGATGCTGCCTGAATCACCCTGGCAACAGCCTACTCCTTACCCTGGCTTCCTTCCTAGAGGCCTCCCCTCTTCCCCACGTCCTGTTTACCAGGAGGTGAAGGGCCCCACGGGCTCCCATCTACACCAACCCTTCTGTCATTTCCCTGGGTACTGCAGGCCCTGGCCCTGGGCAGCCTCCCCGGCCTTGCCCTCATCCCCAGCTTCTCTGTGGGTCCAACTCTTTGATTGCCTCTCCATGGGCCAGGCCCCATACCAGGGCTCTGCCAAGCCATGCTGGCACCCTATAACATTCAGGGGCTGGAGAGGCAGCTCAGGTGAGAGGGGCCAGCCTGGGAGCCCCTGCCATAACCTTTCTGCCCCAGAGAGTAGGAAGGTGTGAAGGGGCTGGCCCCAGAAGGGCTGGAACAGCGGGCCGCAATGTTAAGAGCAGCAGCAATGAGGCCTGGAGGCTGTGCCACTCACTCTCCCCTGGAGGCAAGTCATTAGGACACCCTGAGGCCAGCAAGCCATAGTTTCCCCTGCTTCCCTCTTGGTTGGGGAAAGATTAGCCAAAATGGGGCACCACCTTTGTGTCCTGTACTTAGGGAAAAGGAACCGGCTCAGAGGGGCATAGGCAGATGTCATGCCCGTTAATGGTCTGCTGTCACCATTCATGGGGGTGGCAGGTGTCTACCTCTTCTCCAGACCTTGCAACCTCCTTGGGAGTCAAGGAGGGTGTCCATGATTGCTCAGGTCCAGGCCTGGGGAGGAGGACAGCCTGAAAGCTGGGAGTGCTGTGTGGCTGAAACCCTGAGTCACCCCCAAGGGTCTGCCTCCTTGGGCAGATCCTCAGCAGGTGCTTGGCCAAGAGCCACAGTTTGAGTGCTGGCAGAGCTGCTTCACTGGCTACATAGGAAATTGGGCCCAAACCCTTCTCCAGGGTCCATCTTGCCTCTAATAGGCTTTCCTGGGCTTGACCCTGGAAAGCCCCACTGCGACCCACCACTGCTTCCAGGATGCCACCCTCACCTGCTGCCCTTCCTTTCTGGTTTCCGGCCCACCTCCTTCCTTCCCTGCAGATTCAATATCCTGGGTCCTTCCCTCAAGTTCCTGGACCCCCGCTGGCTGCAAACTAGAGGCCAGGTTCCAATATGGCCTCAGACCAGCTAAGTCTGGCTTCACCAGGGGTTAAGACAGATTGTCTACATGTGACAATGAGATAGGTTCACATAATAGGCTGGATTCCTAGCTTTTCTTGTGGCCTCGAAAGACCTGGTCCTACTGGGTCACCACAGAAACACGTGACAGCTCCTCGACAAGGCAGGCCAAGGTCACCCCCCTACCCATGCCTCAGGATTCTTAGGCTTCCATGCCCCAGGGGCCGGGCCCCTTGCATCTAAATGCTTCCTGCTCCCCAGGCCCTCAGAGCCAGCCTCCCAGATGCCCCCCAGGTACAGTGGGTCCCATGGAGCCAGTGCCTCTCCCTCACTCTGGTGTCCTGGAGACTGGGTCCCCATGGTGAGCCAGGCTTGCAGAGGCGGCTCCTGACACCAACCGGGGGGCATGCAGCTGCTGTAGGAGGCACACACTGGCTGAAAACAAGGAGCAAGGGCTCATGGCTCTCCCCACAACTTGAAGAGTGTGCCCCAGCCCTTCAGATAGGCCCCACCTAGGCCTTCCTGCCAGTCTGCTTTTATAGCCACCCTGCCAAGGGCCCGGAAGGTCCTTCCCCAGGTGAGACACCTACAGAGAACTCTGCCCTAGCCATGTCCTCCCTTGATAATATACCCCACCACCGGGACCTCTGCCCCAGCCATCCCTCCCCTGTGCCAGGCAGGCTCCCTGCAGAGTCCCTGGGTGATGCCTTTCAGGTCCTGGAGCCCCAACGCCAGCCCAGGCCGCTGCCCTGCCAGAACCAGTGCGGCAGGGGGGCGCGCTGGCAGAGCTCGGCGGGGGTAGCTGGGGCTCGGAGGATCCGGATAGCTGCAGGTCCCCCTCCCGCCCTCCTCCCCAGCCTCTCTGGGGTGGTGCTCCGGGACAGGGGAACAGGGAAGCAGGTGGCAGGGAGGCCGAGGGGCAGCTGGCTTCAGCCTGCTTAGGCGTCCAACAGGCGGGCGGGCAGGACGCCGCTTTCCCGGCACCTCCCGACCGAGGCAGCAGCGCCTCCGATGGCTCAAGCCCCACTCGGCCCCACCACCGCCAAGGCCCGGACAGGGTGGGGATTGGTCCGCAACCTCCGCCTGCAAGAGCGCTAGGCAGACGCGAAGGAAGGGGTCCAGCCAGGGAAGCGCGGGGAGCGGGCGGGGGGCCGCACAGGAGCGCAGGGCCGCTGGGCCGGGCTGACTCAGGACACCTCCCTCCCGCCCGCCCTGCCATAGGCCGGACGCTGCCGAGGCTTTCCGGGACCTTGTGTCACGCCGGGGTCGCCCAGGCCGGCGCCGGGCAGCGGGAGGCGGATTGGGGTGTCCTCGCGCCTGTGTCCCTTACGCCACCCCAGCTCCTGCCCGTCCCGGGACCCCCGGTCACAGCCACCTATGTGACCTTGCGTCTTTGCCCCTCTCTGGGAACCCCACGGGCCCCTAGCTTGCGGGTGGGAGCCACCAGTCCGGCGTCGGGACAGCCGCGCCCGCTGAGGCTGGTCCGGGGCACCCACGGGCGGGGCTGGCGCGGGGCGGGCTGGCGCGGCCCGGGCCCGAGGGGGACACCGCGGCTCCAGCAGCAAACAAGTGGGGGACGGTGGGAGGGGCGTGCTCCGCGCCGCTTGGGCGGGGAAGGGGCGCCTGCGTCGGCTTCCGGCCGCCTCCCGCGGCCACCGCCGGGCCCGCTCCCGCCGCCGACGCCCAGGTGCGCCAGGTGCGGGCCGGGCCGGCCGGGCGGGGGGCGCGCTCACCTTTCTGGCCGCTGAGCGCCGCGTACCAGGACAGCGAGAGGAAGGCGCACAGGCAGAAGAGCAGCAGCGTCAGGAAGGTGCCATTGCGGAGCCTCATCTCCTCTGGTGCGCGGCGGGCGCTCGCGGGGCCGAGGCCGCATGGCCCGGGGAACCGGGGCCGGGGCGCAGGGGCTGAGAGGCGGCGGCGGCGGCGGCGGCGGCGGGGGCCCCGGCCCCGGGGCAGGGAGGGGCGGGGGACCCGGGGCCGGGCGGGGTCGCGCTTAGGCCGGGATGGGGACCGGACTGGGCAGAGCGCCGGCCGCTCCGCAGGGGCGCGGGACACTGGCGGCCTCGCCTCCGCGGCTGGGCCGGGCCGGGCCGGGCTGGGCTGGGCTGGGTGGCGAGAGCCGCGGCCCGGCCTGGATCTGAGGCCTGGATCTGGGGCCGCCGCGGAGTCGACGGCGCAGGGCGGGGCGGCCCGGATTTAAAGGGGCCGCAGCAACCGCCGCTGCCTGCGCCGCGAGGGGGCGGGGTGGGGGGACGGCGCCTGGCACCCCGGCGGGCTCCCGTGGCCCTACGTGGGCTCGTGCGAGTCGGCGCCAGGTGAGGCCGGAGTGCGAGTGCTGGTGGACGGCAGCGAAGCCGGGGCGGGCGGCGGGGGCGGCGCCCCCGGGACCTTCGTACCCTTCTCGTACACATCTCCACCGCAAGTCCCCTGCGCCCAGACCACGACCCCATTCGCACGTTGTCTGGGCTCTTTCCCGGGCGTGAGGGGCTCTGGGCGGCGCGGGGTACTGGGCTGCTGGAGCCGGGAGCGGCCGCTGCCTTCGCCGCCGCCCAGGGCGCTTCCCAGCTCGGGAGCTTTCTCTGGGCCGCGGGACGGAGGCGCGCGGGGCCGGGGAGGCGGGAACAATGGGCCCTTCTAGGGGGTGTCAGGGCCGGTGCTCGTGGGTGCGGAGCAGTGACCAGCCCAGAACCGCGCCGGCTTCCCGAGGCCCGGGCGCGCTGGCGCGCCGCTAACGGGAGCAACGGGCCCTGCCGCGTGTGGTGCGGCGGCCGCCTCGCCCCACCCAGCCTGCTGTTGATGGGCGCCCACGCCTTCATTCGCGTTTTTGTAATTTTTTTTTTTTTTGAAACCGAGTCTCGCTCTGTCGGAGTGAAGTGGCGCGATCTCCGCTCACTGCAACCTCCACCTTCCAGGTTCAAGCGATTCTCCTGCCCCGGCCTCCGGAGTAGCTGGGATTGCAGGCGCGCGCCACCACGCCCGGCTAATGTTTGTATTTTTTTCTTTTTTGGTGCCATGACTCGGATAATTTTTGTATTTTTAGTAGAGATGGGGTTTCACCATAGGCCAGGCTGGTCCTGAACTCTTGACCTCAGGTGATCCCCCTGCCTAGGCCTCCCAAAATGCTGGGATTATAGGCGGGAGCCTCCAGGCCCGGCCCATTCGCATTCTAATTGCAGGCCTTCCCCAATCCTCTGTGGAACCAGAAAGGGCACAAATTCTAAAGGGATTGGCCCAGCGCTGCCTCTAGGCAGGCTTTGGGCAGTCCTGGGGGCCCAGTTCCCTGTGGAGGCTACAGGGACCTCTCTGCCCCTCCCGCCGCTGGGAGGCCTGAAGGGGCTGGACTGGGAGTGAATCGGCTTTGTCTTGGTAGTCCAGCCCGGGCCCACACCTGGTGCTGGGTAGAAGCAGGAGCTTCCAGGGTCTGGACAGTGCCCTCACAGAGAGCTTGATGCCAGGAGGTGTGGCCCGGCCAGGGGCTGAGGGGGGCTGGATGCTGGGGCCCTGCGTTAAAGGACAGGGTTCCCCACCCTGCTCCTGGAACTTTCCAAACTAGAGACTGGGCCTTGCAGGAGCCTTCCGGAGAAAACTGTGGTGTTTTCACAGGCGTCTTGTATTTGTGGCAAAGAATAATAGCTTTTCACTTAGGTTGTGACATATAGGGCCTTAGAAATTGTTAGAGTTACTTAACTTTTTAATTTAATTTAATTTTTTTTTTTTTGAGATGGAGTTTCGCTCTTGTTACCCAGGCTGGAGTGCAATGGCGCAATCTCGGATCACCGCAACCTCCGCATCCTGGGTTCAAGCAATTCTCCTGCCTCAGCCTCCTGAGTAGCTGGGATTACAGGCACGCGCCACCATGCCCAGCTAATGTTTTGTATTTTTAGTAGAGATGGGATTTCACCATGTTGACCAGGATGGTCTCAATCTCTTGACCTCGTGATCCACCCGCCTCGGCCTCCCAAAGTGCTGGGATTACAGGTGTGAGCCACCGCACCCGGCGAGTTACTTAACTTTAAAAGTGAGTCAGCTAGGCCAGTTGTGGTAACTCATGCCTGTAATCCCAGCATTTTGAGAGGCTAAGGTGGGAGGATCACTTGAGCTCACAAGTTCCAGACCCGCCTAGGCAACGTAGTGACACCTCATCTCTATAAAATTAAAAAATTTTAAACACGTTTTTTGGATTTTTTTTTTTTTAAGATGGAGCCTCAGTCTGTTGCCCAGCCTGGAGTGCAGTGGTGTGATCTCAACTCACTGCAGCCTCTGCCTCCTGGGTTCAAGCGATTCTCCTGGCCCAGCCTCCCAAGTAGCTGGGATTACAGGTGCCCCACACTACACCTGGCTAATTTTTTGTGTTTTTAGTAGAGACCGGGTTTCACCATGTTGGCCAGGCTGGTGTCGAACTCTTGACCTCAGGTGATCCACCCATCTCAGCCTCCCAAAGTGCTGTTATTACAGGTGTGAACCACTGCACCAGGCCAATTTTTTTAAGGGAGGAAACGAGTCTGCTGGGCACTGTGGCCTACGCCTGTAATCCAAGTGAGACAGCCAAGTATTAAAGGGGTCCGGGAGAAGCTCCCACCGGCCTAAGTACTGGAATAACTGGGTGGAGTCGCAGAAGCTCCCACCCTTTGCAGGGGGGACGAGCGTGGCCTCCGGGGTGGAACCTGGCATTCAATCTGCGAGGCCTGGAAAACAGCAGGACTCTCACTTTGCTGAGAGTCTCTGGTTCTCTTTTTTTTCCCCAATAAATTCCATTTTTCTCACGCTCAAAGTGTCTTTGAACCTAATTTCTCATGGCCACGTGACAAGGACCTGGCTTTTAGCTGAAATAAGGAGAAAGTCCTACAACAGTTTGGCATGCAACATGGGGCTTGAGAAAGGGTGAGATGCAAACCAAGAAGTTTATTTTCCTCTCTTTCTAAGCCTTTTCATCTTCTGTGGGGGAGGGCAGGGGAAACCATGACCCCAACCCCGTTGTTCCCGGGGGTCGGGAAGGTCTGCCTTGGTCTCTGTGGTCTTTTCCTTCCTACTTCTGGAGGGATGGGTGAGCAGCGGTTTTCTGTCACCCAGGCTGGAGTGCTTTGGCTTGATCTGGCCTCCCTGGGTTCAAGCGATCCTCCTGCCTCAGCCTCCTCCCGAGAAGCTGGGATTACAGGCGTGCACCACCATGCTGGCTAAGTTTTGTATTTTTAGTAGAGACGAGGTTTCACCATGTTGGCCAGCTTGGTCTCTTAACTCCCGACCTCAGGTGATCTGCCCACGCTGCCTCCCAAAGCGCTTGGCGTGATCCTGCACACGCATTTTTGTTTGTTTTTTTTTTTTTCTGAGACGGAGTTTCGCTCTTGTTACCCAGGCTGGAGTGCAATGGCGCGATCTCGGCTCACTGCAACCTCCGCCTCCCGGGTCCAGGCAATTCTCCTGCCTCAGCCTCCTGAGTAGCTGGGATTATAGGCACGCGCCACCATGCCCAGCTAACTTTTTGTATTTTTAGTAGAGACGGGGTTTCACCATGTTGACCAGGATGGTCTCCATCTCTTGACCTCGTGATCCACCCGCCTCCACCTCCCAAAGTGTTGGGATTACGGGCGTGAGCCACCGCGCCCGGCTACACGCATTTTTGAACTTTTTTCTTTCCTTCTCCCCACCGGGTCAGAAGTTGACTTTTAAGCAAGGATTTTTTTCTTTTTTAATGGTGTTTTGCTAGGCTGGGAACTGGGGATCACCATTTATATTTTCTGTAGAGTTTTAATTGTGAAAAAGGATTTATGGTGGGGTGCTGTGGCTCACGCCTGTATTCTCAGCACTTTGGGTGGCTGAGGTCTGAGTCTGAGACCAGCCTGGCCAACATGGTGAAACCCCATTTGTACTAAAAACAATACAAAAAGTAGCCGGGCATGGTGGTGGGCGTCTGTAATCCCAGTTACTCAGGAAGCTCAGGCAGGAGAATCGCTTGAACCCAGGGGGTGGAGGTTGCAGAGAGCCGAGATTGTGCTATTCATTGCACTCCAGCCTGGGCAACAAGAGAGAAACTCCGTCTCAAAAAAAAAAAAAAAAAAAAAAAAAAAAATTATGAGGTTGGTCTTAAGCTGTTAAGCTGTAGCCAACCTGGTGTGCTTTGTGTCTTTCTGTATGGTCCCTAATAAACTGTGCTGCAGGCTTCCATCTTGTTTTATGTCCTTGGGGGCGTGGCCTGTAACCCCAGGGCAAGGCACTCCAGCCTGGAGGACAGAGTTAAACTCTGCCTCAAAACGAACAAACAAACAAAAACACTTAACCAGGTTATATTTATATATATTTTAGGACCAAGTTTCACTTTTGTTGCTGGACTATACTGGCGTGATCTTGGCTCACTGCAGCCTCCACCTCCAGGTTCAAGTGATTCTCCTGCCTCAGTCTCCCAAGTAGCTGGGATTACAGGCATGCACCACCAGGCCCAGCTAATTTTATATTTTAGTAGAGATGGGGTTTCTCCACATTAGTCAGATGGTCTTGAACTCCCAACCTCAGGTGACGTGCCCGCATCAGCCTCCCAAAGTGCTGGGATTACAGGTGTCAGCCACTGCAGCCGGCCTATTTATTTATTTATTTATTTATTTTTCCTTTTTTTTTTTTTTTTCTCCTTAAGATGGGGTTTCACCATGCTGGCCAGGCTGGTCTCAAAACCCTGACCTCAGGTGACCCACCCACCTTGGCTTCCCAAAGTGCTGGGATTACAGGTGTGAGCCCCACACCCAGCCTATTTTTTTTTTTTTTTTTTTTTTTTGAGACGGAGTTTCCCTCTTGTTACCCAGGCTGGAGGACAATGGCGCGATCTCGGCTCACCACAACCTCTGCCTCCTGGGTTCAGGCAATTCTCCTGTCTCGGCCTCCTGAGTAGCTGGGATTACAGGCACGCGCCACCATGCCCAGCTAATGTTTTGTATTTTTAGTAGAGACGGGGTTTCACTATGTTGACCAGGATGGTCTCGATCTCTTGACCTCGTGATCCACCCACCTCGGCCTCCCAAAGTGCTGGGATTACAGGCTTGAGCCACCGCGCCCGGCCCCAGCCTATTTTTTTTTAAATTTTATTTATTTATTTTTATTTTTTGAGAGGAGAGGGAGTCTCACTCTGTTACCCAGGCTAGAGTGCAGTGGCAATCTCAGCTCACTGCAACCTCTGCCTCCCGGGTTCCAGTGATTCTCCTGCCTCAGCCTCCCAAGTAGCTGGGATTACAGGTGTCCACCACCAAGTCCAGCTAATTTTTGTATTTTTAGTGGAGATGGGTTTTACCACGTTGGCCAGGCCGGTCTCAAACTCCTGACCTCAGGCGATCTGACCTCAGTCTCCCAAAGTGCTGGGATTACAGGCATGAGACACCTGGCCCAGGTTTTACATTAAGGTTAAAATTACTAGGAGTGGCTGGGTGCAGTTGCTCACGCCTTTAATCCCAGCACTTTGGGAGACTGAGGTCAGCAGATTGCCTGAGGTCAAGAGTTTGAGACCGGCCTGGCCAACATGATGAAACCTCATCTCCACTAAAAATACAAAAATTAGCTGGGCTTGGTGGTGCACACCTGTATGTAGTCTCAGCTACTCGGGAGGCAAGGCAAGAGAATCACTTGAACCTGGGAGGTGGAGGCTGCAATCAGCTGAGATTTCGCCAGTGTGCTCCAGCCTGGGGAACAGAGCAAGACTCAAAAAAAATTGCTAGGAGTTACCATTATGACATGTAATTGAAACTACTGAAAATAGATTTATATGTGAAGTGTGTAAGAACAATAATATATGTTTTTTAGTAAATAATTACAAAAAAGCATAAAAATGTAAATTTTTGACTAGAGTTAAAATATTATTTTGAATTAGATAAAGCTAAAAGTTCAAACAAGTGGTAGAAGGATTATAAAAATTAGCCGGGCGCGGTGGCTCATACCTGTAATCCCAGCACTTTGGGAGGCCGAGGTGGGTGGATCACGAGGTCAACAGATCGAGACCATCCTGGTCAACATAGTGAAATCCCCTCTCTACTAAAAATAAAAAAAATCAGCTGGGCATGGTGGTTCGTGCCTGTAATCCCAGCTACTCAGGAGGCTGAGGCAGGAGAATTGCCTGAACCCAGCAGGCGGAGGTTGCGGTGAGCCGAGATCGTGCCATTGCATTCCAGCCTGGGTAACAAGAGCGAAACTCCATCTCAAAAAAAAAAAAAAAAAAAAAAGGATTATAAAAATTAATCTGGCCGGGCACGGTGGCTCAAGCCTGTAATCCCAGCACTTTGGGAGGCCGAGGTGGGTGGATCACGAGGTCAAGAGATCAAGACCATCCCGGTCAACATAATGAAACCCCATCTCTACTAAAAATACTAAAAATTAGCTGGGCATGGTGGCACATGCCTGTAATCCCAGCTACTCAGGAGGCTGAGGCAGGAGAATTGCCTGAACCCAGGAGGCGGAGGTTGCAGTGAGCCGAGATCGCGCCATTGCACTCTCCTGGGTAATAAAAGCAAAACTCCGTCTAAAAAAAAAAAAAAAAAAAAAAATTAATCTTGCAAAATTCTGTGTGTGAACATATTGCCTAAATTCAAAAGGGTATTATATGGTTTTTCTGTAAATTGAGCAATAAAATAAAAGCACAACAAGGTATTCTTGGGGTACTGATCTGCTTTGTAAAGTGTTATAAAAGGCTTTACTTATTTAAAATTTTAGTCATTTTGGCAAAATTAATAATTTATAGCAGTCTGGAATTCTGTTTCATAACATCAAGTGATTTAAACCTCTAACATATTTAACAGGCTTCCCCAAAATCAAATTTTGGTTTCAAAATTGTCTTTAATAATTGAGTAAGGTATACTCCTGTGAACAAAATGTGGAGCATGTTTGTTTCTCTCTGCCTGGCTTCTCTAGAATTTGGAAACTTATCTGTGAGTATTCTTAACCTATGGCAATATAGTTGCTTGCATTATTGCAATAAGAATCCATTTTTCTTGGCCAGGCACTGTGGCTCATGTTGGTAATCCCAGCACTTTGGGAGGCCAAGGCAGCCAGATCACCTGAGGTCAGGAGTTTGAGACCAGCCTGACCAACATGGAGAAATCCTGCCTCTACTAAAAACAGAAAATTAGCCAGGCGCATGGCTGTAATCTTAGCCACCTGGGAGGCTAAGGCAGGAAAATTGCTTGAACCTTGAAGGTGGAGATTGCAGTGATCCAAGATCACGTGATTGTGCTCCACACTCCAGCCTGGGCAACAAGAGCAAAACTGTCTTAAAAAAAAAAGAATCTTTTTCTTTTGCAACATGACATAATTGGAAAAACTGGTTGTTTTACCAAGGCTTTGACTGGAAGGATATGCTTCTCTTTAAGGAGTCAAGCTCAACTTGTAAAGCCAATAAAATCCCCCTGGGGGTAAAAAAACTGGCCTCATTGTCTACATAGTCCCTGTACAGTGTTCCTGACCTGTGGTCAGTAAAGAATGTCACTTTCTAGCAGGTGCAGGAGCCCCAAGTTTATCTTGGGACCTTGAGAGGAGAGATCACCCAACTCACAGGTATTTGAGAATACAAACCCATGGCTGGGCTGGGCTTTAAAAGAGCTTATCTGAGATTTCCTATGGAACAGAGTTCCATCAAAGCCAATCTAAAAGGCCTGTGTAAAAATAAGTTCTTGTTCCTGTGAACCAACCGGCAATCTCTGGGTGTAGCTCAGAAAGAACAAAAGGGATGGTTAATTTAAAAATCGGGATCATTGTTCTAGTTCTGAGCAATTATCCTGCAAATTCTGTCAGGTGATGAGAGTAAATAGGCTGCCCATCACCCGGAGATTTCCTTTTTGGGAAAGTAAGGCTAAGGGAGCTACCCAAAGCCAAGCACCCTGTACTCAAATCTTAGCAGGCATATCTACAGCCATTAGTTTTCTGGGAATGTCACAAGACAACCTTTTCTCTTCCTTGTTGGAGGAGGACTCAATTCCAGAGCTTCACCTTAACATTCGGCATATGATAATCAGCCCATGCAGCCCCCTGAGACGCATTTCTGTCCCAAACTCAATTCCAAGCTTTGGGTCAAAGCCCTAGGAAAGAAAACTGGACCCAAGGCATCCAGAGGCAGACAGTAACAGAGGTTAAAAGACACAGAGCAGGTGAGCATGGTTAATTCCTGCCTATTCTCAGGCCTGTAATCCCAGCACTTTGGGAGGCCGAGGCGGGTGGATCACAAGGTCAAGAGAACGAGACCATCCTGGTCAACATGGTGAAACCCCGTCTCTACTAAAAATACAAAAAATTAGCTGAGCATGGTGGCGCGTGCCTGTAATCCCAGCTACTCAGGAGGCTGAGGCAGGAGAATTGCCTGAACCCAGGAGGCAGAGGTTGCGGTGAGCCAGGATCGTGCCATTGCACTCCAGCCTGGGTAATGAGCGAAACTCCCGTCTCAAAAAAAAAAAAAAAAAAAAAAAAAAAAAAAAAAAAAAATTCCTGCCTATTAAGCTAAACCTCCCATTTCATGGATAAGGGTCATGCAGTATTCATGGCATAAATGAGGTGTAGGGAACTCCAAGGTGGGATAGAGACATAGGTGAGTGAGAGTGGATAATTTCTATTCTTTAAGCCCTCCCTGCTTGATGGATGCAAGCCTCTTTGGCACCCATAGGCAGCATCTGCCAAGGTCACTGGGACTCAGGGTTGCAAAGATGGAAGAGAGAAAGAGGACGTTCTTCCTTCTCTCCCTCATGTACCCCACATATTTGCTAGGAAGAGAAGGAAACCAGGGACATCCCCCCCCCCTTTCTAGATGGGTAGCCATTCATCTTCAGTCTGTGCCCCTTTCAAATGCATCTGAATCCCGGGGGCTCCTTTGAAAAAATGCCCTTGTTTTTCCCTTCTCCTTTCTCCTCTCTTGACTGATAGTCAATTGTAGTCTCTGTACTATGGGACACTCCCCTCAGATGCATCCTCCAAACTGGGAAAAGTTAATTTCCCAAACCTTAAACTGTTTGGCTTAGGATTGGGCTTAAGGGAAGGGCACCCAGAAGCCCAGCATGCTGGCAAAAGGGTGAAGTTTTTACCAGTTGGGCTTTGGCCTCCCTCTCCCCATGTAAACTGGTAAAAGGCTAAAACAGAAGGATCCCTTGAGCCCAGGAGTTTGAGACCAGCCTGGGCAACATAGTGAGACCCCATCTCAACAAAAAAACAAAACAATCCCCCCCTCCCAAGCCAGGCATCGTGGCATGCATCTGTGTAGTCCCAACTATTTGGGTAGCTGAGGTGGAAGGATCACTTGATCCCAGGAGGTTGAGGCTGCAGTGAGCAAAGATCATGCCATTACATTCCAGCCTTGGCAACAGAATGAGACCCTGTCTCGAAATACACACACACTGAGGTAATTTAAGGAAAAATATTAAAAGTATTAAACCATTTGAAGCTGCAGGAAGCAAAGATCGTGCCACTGCACTCCAGCCTGGGCAACAGAGTGAGCCCCTATCTCAAAATACACACACACACACATACACACAAACACACAGTAAGGTAATTTAAGGAAAAATATTAAAAGTATTAAGCCAGTAAAAATGAAAGAAGTGGCCTATTGGTGACCAAGTTTGGGAAGCTCTTTTTTTTTTTTTTTTTGAGATGGAGTTTCGCTCTTGTTACCCAGGCTGGAGTGCAATGGCGCGATCTCGGCTCACCGCAACCTCCGCCTCATGGGTTCAGGCAATTCTCCTGCCTCAGCCTCCTGAGTAGCTGGGATTACAGGCACGCGCCACCATGCCTAGCTAATTTTTTGTATTTTTAGTAGAGACGGGGTTTCACCATGTTGACCAGGTTGGTCTCGATCTCTCGACCTTGTGATCCACCCGCCTCGGCCTCCCAAAGTGCTGGGATTACAGGCTTGAGCCACCGCGCCCGGCTGGGAAGCTCTTTTGAGTCTCCTCCTCCTCTATACTCAGTTGCTTTGGGGTAGGAAGAGCTGGGATGAGTAGGGGGAACCTGGTGTCCCAGCACCTGGACCCTTAATCCTGACCCTTGCTGTAACATCTCCACCCCACCTTTCTCCCTTTAAAACAGGGACAGTCATTGTCTGGCTCTGTTTCCATTTTCTGCTGCTCTATGGGCCCGCCGGTAACCCAGACGCCCTCAGACACTTCCAGACAGGTGAGTTCTGCCTGTCCCCCTGTGCTAGGAGCGTGCCCACGACTGCAACTACCTGCAGCCAAACGGCGCACAAAAGTCCAGCTTGCT
Source organism: Saimiri boliviensis (assembly GCF_048565385.1). NCBI lineage: Eukaryota > Metazoa > Chordata > Mammalia > Primates > Cebidae > Saimiri > Saimiri boliviensis. Next base: position 5,067,706 of record NC_133468.1, read on the forward strand.
TTCCAAGCCCCAGCCCACGGGCCTTTCCTTTGTTCTACTGAACACATTATGTAAGTGCCTATTTGTGTTGGAATTGCTTGCCAACCCTCAGTACACTTTGTCTTCCTGAAGATTTTTTGGGACAGCCCTTGGAGGTGTCCATTCATTCCATTCTTCTTAACCTGTGGTCCAGGGACCCAGAATTGGGGAGGTCCATGAGCTGAAACTTGGTATGTCCGTCAATTATGAATGGAAGTAGCAAAATCCACCAGAATTAAGCTCTGTTGAGACAAATCACAGGGCTTTTTATATTGCACTGTAGGTGTTGCAGACACCTCAAAATAGTGGTTACACTCGCAGCAGTAACTTCATATTTCTGGTACTTATTTGTCCTGCCTCTAGATCTTATAATAAAGAATCATGGCTGGGCACAGTGGCTCAGGCCTATAGTCCTAGCACTTTGGGAGGCCAAGGTGGGAGGTTCACTTGAGCCCAGGAGTTCGAGACCAGCCTGGGCAACATAGCAAAATCCCGTCTGTACAAAAAATACAACTAGCCTGCAATCCCTGCTACTCTGGAGGCTTGAGCCTGGGAAGCAGATGTTGCAGTGAGCCATGTTTGTGCCACTGCACTACAGCCTGGGAAACAGTGAGACTGTCTCAAAAAAATAAAAATAAAAATAATCAGGTGTTTCTATATCACAAATGTGTTTATATATATATATATATATATATATATATATATATATATATTTTTTTTTTTTTTTTTTTTTTTTTTTTTTTTGAGTCGGAGTTTCGCTCTTGTTACCCAGGCTGGAGTGCAATGGCACGATCTCGACTCACTGCAACCTCCGCCTCCTGGGTTCAGGCCATTCTCCTGCCTCAGCCTCCTGAGTAGCTGGGATTACAGGCATGCGCTACCATGTCCAGCTAATTTTTTGTATTTTTAGTAGAGACGGGGTTTCACCATGTTGACCAGGATGGTCTCGATCTCTTGACCTCGTGATCCACCCGCCTCGGCCTCCCAAAGTGCTGGGATTACAGGCTTGAGCCACCGCACCCAGCCCGTGTTTTTATATTTTGATATTTGCATTTCAATATTAACTTTTTTTTTTGGTAATGAAATGCATTCAAAACATGTTTCTCAACAAAGAAAAAAGAAAAGCATGGTTCTAACCAGGAGTACTTCATCTTCTGCAGATGCTAAGGTGTGCTACATGTATTATTACCTTTGCTATTGTCAGAAAGTACCATCAACAGGAATTGCTGGTGGCTTGAGGGGAGTGCATGGTCATAGCTGACTCCCAGGTTTCTGTCCTGTATTGTGACCGTCACTGCCATCAAGAACCCTGGAGCAGGCTGAGTGTAGTGGCTCATGCCAGTAATCCCAACAGTTTGGGAGGCTGAGGTGGGCAGATCACTTGAGGCCAGGAGTTCAAGACCAGCCTCGCCAACATGGTGAAAACCCATCTCTACTAAAATTACAAAAATTAGCTGAGTGTGGTGGTGGACACCTGTAATCCCAGCTACTTGGGAGGCCGAGGCATGAGGATTGCTTGAACCCAAGAGGCAGAGGTTGCAGTGAGCAGAGATCACATCACTACACTCCATTCTGGGTGACAGAGCCAGACTCTGTCTCAAAAAAAGATTAAAAAAAAAAAAAAAAAGAAAGAAAATCCTGGAGCAGGCATAGGGCATGGGTCAGTACTCTTGGATACAGTTGACCAAAACCACAATTAACTGGCTTAAGCTGTCTTAGGCCCCAGCATTAGGCCGACCTGGATCCAGGAGCCAGATGCTGAGATCAGGCTTTGATCTGCTTGGGATACCCCCATCCCCAAGGCTTCTGCTTCCAGACGGCCCCAGTGTGCTTTTCATCTGCCAGCTTGGGTCACATGTTGGTTCCTGACCCAGGGAGTTACAGTGCTTTGGTTGGCCAAGCTTGGGTCATGGGCCTACCTCACTCAACCTGTATGCAAAAGTATGTGGTGGCCTAGCACAGGTGGGGGACCCTGCTTCAATACCAGCCTTTATCCACAGGTGACCCCAAGGGGTCTGCTCCAGAGCTTCAGGGTTATAAGACGTGGGACACACAGAGCACACATACACTCCTACACAACATCCACACACCGCACGAAGCTACCTGAGCCCACACAGTCAGGCTGGAGACAGGTGCAGAGCAAAGTGGGTGCACAGGGACTGGCAGAGAGGCTGAAGAGCTGAGTCTGGTTGGGAGGCCGATGGGGAAGAACTAGCACGAGAATTTCCCTCTCTCTACTCCCCTCCCCCCTGCCCCCCTCCTCCCCATCTCCATTGTAACCTCCACCTCTGAGACTGAAGCGATTCTGTTGCCTCGGCTTCACGACTAGCTGGGACTACAGGCACCTGCCACCACGCCCAGCTAATTTTTTGTGTTTTTAGTAGAGACTGGGTTTCGCCACATTGGCCAGGCTGGTCTCGAACTCCTGACCTCGTGATTCACCCGCCTTGGCCTTCCAAACTGCTGAGATTACAGGCGTGAGCTACTGCGCCCAGCCTCTTCCAGATGGTTTTCGAAGCAGGGGAGGTGGGGAAGGGAGAGGGCCATTGCTCCTGCTGGGGGGCAGCCCCCTCCACGGGATTCCCCCGTACTCCTGGCACAGCCTGTCACTGCTCTCTCTGGGGCTGGAGCTCCTGGAGAAGGCCACACTGACCTCCCACCACCTCGCTCCAGATTCCCCTTGAACTGCTTTTTCCGCAGTGTCCCCAGGCACCACTGAGGGCCTCCAGTCTTCGATGGGCTTGGGGCGCCTGGACCCTTCAGGAGTAACTTGGCCATCTTTCCCCAGCCTCCTCCCAACTGCTCGTCGCTTCCCACTTGTCTTCTCAGAACTTTCCGCTCTCTGCTTTGGGGTTCCCCAGCAGTGCCCCCCGGCTCTCCAGTCACCAGTCACCGGGTGGGCGAGGAAGGGAGAGCCTGGCGAGGCCCTCAGGTCGCAGCTGTACTTCCGGGCCCCTCCCGCTGGCTACAGTTGCGCCCGGGACCAAGAGGCAGTGACGGGTTCTACCTCGAGAACACTGGGAATGGGGCCTCGGGCAGGCCACTTCCGATTGGGAGGCATCCCGCATGGGGCAGGGTAAGTGCCCGCGGGCGTGCTCTGTTGGGCCGTAGCAGCTCTGGAGGCCAGGGCGGGGAGGGGGTCCAGTCTCCTCCCCCTCTTTTGCTGGGGCTTTCAGTAACCACTACATCCCTTGCACCCCGAGTTGGAGCCCTGGCGGGTTCTGCCCCAGGCCGTGTGCACTTTCTGGGGTCCCACGACTGCAGTCCCTGCTCCACACTGTGCTTTTAGACACTGCCTGGTGTTGGGCGGCCCTTTTCCCCACTCCCACATGGCAATGTCTCCAGGCATGGGTGACCCCTCAGTGCCCCCAAGGGCCCCGGATCTTGCCCCCACCCCGAGGCGGGTTGTATTTGAATTTATTTGGAGAAAGTCTCCCAGCCCAGAGGGCCTCTTTCTGTAGCTCTGGCCTTCCTGGAGTGGTAAGGGTTCCTGGGGCTCTCAGGCCCGACAGCTTGGCATCACCAAATTCTCTAACCATGTCTGTCCATGACTTGAACTTTTTTTCTTTTGGAAAGATCTTTGCAAACCCCTTGTGGATGTGCCACCTCCCATGGCCCCCAACACCTTTTGCCTGGGCTTTGGGCTTCAGTAGGAAATGCTAAAAGGAAGTGATGTCTGGCCGGGTGGGTGGCTCAGGCCTGAAATCCCAGGATTCTGGGAGGCCCATGCGGGTAGATCACCTGAGGTCAGGAGCTCGAGACCAGCCTGGCCAACCAACATGGTGAAACCTGTCTACTAAAAATGCAAAAATTAGCCAGGCTTGGTGGAAGGTGCTTGTAATCCCAGCTACTCAGAAGGCTGAGGCCAAAAAATTGCTTCAACCTGGGAGGCGGAGATTGCAGTGAGCTGAGAACATGCCACTGTACTCCAGCCTGGGCGACAGAGTGAGACTGTCTCAAAAAAAAAAAAGTGATGTCTAGTGCCTGGGGATTTTTCCAAGGGAGTGGTCAAGGAAGGCCCCATGGAGGAGGGGACATTTTGGGTGGGAGGTTGCTATGCAGAGCAGGAGGGTGAGGTTTCAGACCATAGGGAGAGCCAGGGAAAAGTCACCAGGTAGAACGAGCTGGCATTATTAGGAAGAAAGCAGGGAGGGCTGTGGCCCTCCCATGTGAGTGAAAGGGACTGGCTGTAGTGTAGAAGGCCTGAAGGCTCCCCACAGACCCGGTAGGCCCCAGAAAGACCCAGACCCTTGTGGAGGAACTCGGTAGGCCCCAGAAAGACCCAGACCCTTGTGGAGGAACTCATTCGTTTGGCCTAAGACTGGGCCTGGAGGCACTGTGTCCCCTGTGACTGTCAATTTCCCTAAAGATAGCCCAGAGTTGCACAGCCTGAATCCCTGTGATGGTCAATTTCCCGAAAGATAGCCCAGAGCTGCACAGCCTGAATGCCTGTGATGGTCAATTTCCCTAAAGATAGCCCAGAGCTGCACAGCCTGAATCCCTGTGATGGTCAATTTCCCTAAAGATAGCCCAGAGCTGCACAGCCTGAATCCCTGTGGTCAATTTCCCTAAAGATAGCCCAGAGCGTCACAGCCTGAATCCCTTGGTGGCCTTTTCTCTGGCTGTCCCAGCACTCACCTGGATACTTGACTCCACACCACAAAGAAAAGAAGTGAACCTGGGAACACCACTGCCAAGGTATGGGATTATTCGGGAAGCAGGAACTGAGGAGGTGGTTACAACATGAGGGGAAGCAGCAGACAGAACCTGACCACTCCTGTGGCTGCCTGGCTGGTCTCCTGGGACTGCTGGGTGCTTGGCTCAGGCTTGTCCTGTACTCTCCACTCTTTCATCTCAGCCCCCTCTGAAGTCTCTGCCCTGCCCTGACCCCCCACCCCCCAGCATACAGCCCCCAAAGCAGCTAAACAACTCGCACACCCACGGGCATCGCCTGGGAGCACAGCTGAGTTCTCTTACTTCAGCCTCATTTGAAAGATGACGAAATGAGAGTCTAGTCCACGGTGGGTCTCCCTGATCAGGTGCCGGGCTTTCCCTGGGCCTGCATACCGGAGGGTGGGAAGGGGGTGATGCAGGCGGAAAGCTTGCAGGGTGGGACTGCGTTGGGGAAGGAGTCAGAGACGGGGGACAGGGTCTGGTTGGCTCCTGCAGCCGCATGCTCTTTCTGCTCAGGGGACTCACGGTGACCCCGGGGCACTCCCCAGCCCAGCCTCCAGGTAAGAGGTCACTGAGATGGGTGGCAGCAGGGCCCGGGGATCCCCCTGTTACGACAGCAGTCATGGGACGCTGACTCACTACCGGCCAGACCACCTGATCTCAACGCCGACGCTGGAGGAGAGGGCCCTGCCAGGGGGTTCCCGCCTTGCCTTGTTTACCTCCAGGAGGCCTTGGCCTCTCATGGGGGCAGGGTGGCCGCTGGGGCAGCAGGGTGTGTCGGGAAGGACTGGAGCCAGGGTCTTCACCTCAGCTTCCCAAGGACCCCCCCCGCCTTCTGTGCTTCCTTTTCCCCTCGAATGTCTTCACCTGCCCCCAGCCCCTGTTGAAACTTCTCACGATCCCAAACAGGGCCAAATAGCATGAAGGCAAAGGAGCTCCTTTTTGGGGTGAGTGGGGTGCCTTGAGCGCTTCCTCAAAGCTGTGTTCCCAGAGCGGGAGGGCTTTCTTTGTGTCCCCCACCCCATTAAGACCAGGCCTTAGCTGGGGGCTTGGGGCAGGAAAGCCAGCCTGGTGGGGCCACATGGCTCTCAGGTGCCCGGGCTGCTGAGTCATGCTTGGCCAGCACCTGTCTGCAGGCCACAGCCTCTGCCAGCAAGCCCCTCTGTGTCCCCTGCCCCTGTTTGCAAGGCAGTGGCTCCAGCAGGCCATAGGGCACCTTCCACTGTCCCCCACTGGATTCAGGCAGAGGCCTGAGCCCTCTCCACAGGGCTGCTCTGGGCAGGGTGGAAGCCTTGCCCACTTGGGAGTCCTCTGGAAGGATCAGTCACGCCTGTGGACCAGCCCCTGCTGTGTATACACCCACATATCACCTTCACACCTGACTGACCCCATCCAGCCTCCCTTCCCTCCCTCTGGGTTTCCCACCCTGGGATGTTGGATGTTTTTCCAGGTCCTGCAAGCCCTAGCCTGAAATGGCATGAATTGGACCCAGCAGATTCTGACCTCTTGGGAGACTCTGTCGAGTGACCGCCCCTCCTGCCCCTCTCCTTGGCCCAGTACCGATGGACAGGTCACTCTGGTGGCATAAAACAGTGTTTCTTCCTTCCTAGCTGAGGAGGCTGTTGGATGACCGTTTTGGCTCCCCACAATGCCAGCGGGCCTGAGCCCCTGCAGGGCCATGGACACTGCCTACTGAATTGAGAAGTCCGTGAGTTGTCTCTTGGCCATAGTGAATGCTGGGTGACCGCGCCACTCCTATTAACTGGGAGCTGCTCTGACGCTCAGGCTAGAGTCAGGTGTCTGTCCCTCAACCTAGTTAGGGGCCCATCACCCAGGATGCTATGGGCTGTAAAGCATGTTGCCCCCAACTCACGTCCTCGCCCACCCCCCCTACTCCCACCTTGGGAGGCTGACCATGGCAGGGTCGGAACAAGTTGCTTGTTCTGGCCAGCAGTGCCTACTGGGTGGCCAAGCAGCCCCCTGGTATGGGGACTGTGTCCCGCTCCCCCTGCACTGGGTACCCCCAACTGAGGATATTGCTGAGTCACGGCCCGGCCCAGGCCTGGGAGGGGCTAGGGGCGGGACCCCGCCAGTCCCTTGATCCCAGGTGCAGAGGTCGGAGCCCAGGCCTAGCTGAGTGCCAGGGCCGGTCTCTTGGGGTCCTTGGTGCACCCGGGCAGTGAGGAGAGGGTTCCGCAATGAGGGGGCTAAGGAGACCCGGAGCGAGGGGTAGCGGGGAAGGGGGCAGTAGTGAAGGGGCCTCTGCAGGGCGGCTCTCGCGCCGCGGCGGCGACGGCGGGGGCCGGGCGGGCGGGCCAGACTCCGCCCCTCGTGAGGCGGGGCGGGGCCTCCGTGTCGCTATAAAAGCCGCGCGCCGGCCGCGCCGGGTACAGCCGGTTTTGCGCCCGCCGCCTGACGGTTATGGCGTCGCTCACCGTGAAGGCCTACCTTCTGGGCAAGGAGGAGGCGGCGCGCGAGATCCGCCGCTTCAGCTTCTCCTTCAGCCCCGAGCCTGAGGCGGAAGCCGAGGCTGCGGAGGGTCCGGGGCCCTGCGACCGGCTGCTGAGTCGGGTGGCAGCCCTGTTCCCCGCGCTGCGGCCCGGCGGCTTCCAGGCGCACTACCGCGGTGAGCGGGCCGGAGAGCGGCGGGGGCTGGGACGCAGGCCGGGCCCGGCCTCCCTTCTCGGCGATGCCTGGCGGGCCGCGAGGGGTCTGCCCTGGCTGCTCCCTGGGTGGCGGTGGCCTGCCTGGGTCCCCAGTTCGGCCTTGGGGTGACTGGAGTGGTGACCGAAGCCGGGCGCCGGCCCTGCGGGACCTGGGGCGGGGGGGCCCTGCCGGCCCGGGCTCGGGCCTGGGAGCGTCGGACGCCGCCCCTCCCGCTCCGAGGTGTTGCGAATTTGGGCAAGGACGCGCCCGGGCGTCCTCTCTGGCTCTCCGCGGGAACGGGGTGGGCAGGCGGGCACTCGGGTTACTGTGACATCTTGCTGCGCCAGGTGGTGGGTTCAGATAATGCCCCGGGGGAGCCCGGGCAGCGCCGGCGGGTGGGAGGGAGTGACGCGGGGAACAGGCGCGGCGGTGCGGGCGACTCGGGAGCGCCGCGACCGCGCGGGGGAGGAGGGCGCTGATGGCCAACGGAACGCTCCAGGCCAGGCGGGGTACCGATGTTACCCCACTGGCAAGTGGAGAGAGGGACGAGACGAGAACGTTCTTCAGAAGTGTTGATGTGGTCACAGAAACCCAGGAGCTGTTTCCTGCTGCGCTGCTGTGACCGGTGGCTGCTGGGGGTGGGGTTAGGGAGGTGGTTGTGGCCAGGAGGGAGGGAGGTGGCCAAGGCCGGCCCCTGGGAGGGGGCAGTGCTGAGATCTCCCTCTGGAGTGCTGCCAGCCTGCCAGGCCTTCTATTCTTAAAAAAAAGTTGTGATGTTGAGCTGTAGCTGATACAAGGGTTCACCCATTTTGTGCACAAGTCAGTGGTTTTCACCATCTTCATCGGATTGTGGACCATGTTCAATCCGAGAACCTTTCATCACCTTCTAAACGCCATGCCTTTTATCATCCCCCTATCCAAATGCCCCCAGAAACCACTAACCTCCTTCTGTATCTATTCATCTTGCAACCCTGGAAATTTCATGTAAATGGAATCATACAGTGTAGGCTTGCAAGTGGTTCCTTTCACTTCGTGTAATGTGTTCAATGTTGTGGCGCATATCAGTACTTCATTTTTTTTTTTTTTCTGAATAATATTCTGTCGTATGGACAGGCCACGTTTTGTTTACCCGTTCATTACTTGATAGACATTTGGGTTTGCATCTTTGGGTGCCACACCTGTTCCCATGGTGGATGGTGAGCTTTGGTCCGCACGGTGGTGCTTTAAAACCATTTGAGCTCACCTTTATCTGTCACAACTGGAGACTACATACAAATACTTGTTTTTTTCAGCTTTGTTAGGGAAGGAAGCAGGCAGATGCACTTGTCTCCTTTACTTCTAAGCCACCAAGGCCTTTGTGGGGCTGGGACCCTCAGGAGCAGGTCACAGGCAGGGATCTCTCATGCGTGGAGATGGACATGGGCCTGGTTGGATGCGGAATGAGGTGGCATGTTTCTGAAGGGCCAGCTGGCCCAAGGCTAAATAGTGCAACGGCTGAAGCCTCTGCTGCCCCTATGCACAGGCCCTTGTCCCCTGCATGTGGCTGTGGTCCAGGGCCCAGGTTGGAGCACTCACCTTCCAGGAGGTGCCAAAGTGAGGGGATAGCCTTGCCTTTCGCGCCTGCCCTCCGTGGCCCAAGTAGGTGTACTCCAGTTTATAGCCCTGTCAGCGTCCCTTTCATACTGGCCTCAGACCATTCCACAACTTATGTCTAGCTGAGAACCCCTGGGTGCTCACATGCTGTCTTTTAAACAATCTAGATGAGGATGGGGACTTGGTTGCCTTTTCCAGTGATGAGGAATTGACAATGGCCATGTCCTATGTGAAGGATGACATCTTCCGAATCTACATTAAAGGTAAGGGGCTGCTCTGGGGCTTCCTGAAGCTAGCTCAGCTTGTACTCATTATCCCTACTGAGTAAATCGGGCTTGATGGGCCCGGCGCTGTGGCTCATGCCTGTAATCCCAGCACTTGGGAGGCCGAGGCGGGTGGATCACGAGGTCAAGAAATCGAGACCATCCTGGTCAACATGGTGAAACTCCGTCTTTACTAAAAATACAAAAAATTAGCTGGGCATGGTGGCGCATGCCTGTAATCCCAGCTACACAGGAGGCTGAGGCAGGAGAATTGCCTGAACCCAGGAGGCGGAGGTTGCGGTGAGCCGAGATCGTGCCATTGCACTGCAGCCTGGGTAACAAGAGAGAAACTCTGTCTCCAGAAAAAAAAAAAAAAAAAAAAAATCGGGCTTATGTTCCACCAAGGAAGGGGTCAGGAATTTGAGGACTGTTTAAAACAGGGACATAGGTCAGGCATGGTTGCTCATGCCTGTAATTCCAGCACTTTAGGAGGCCGAGGCAGGCAGATCGCCTGAGGTCAGGAGTTCAAGACTAGCCTGGCCAACATGGTAAAACCTTGTCTCTACTAAAAATACAAAAATTAGCTGGGCATGGTGGTGCATGCCTGTAATCCCAGCTACTCGGGATGCAGAGACAAGAGAATCACTTAAACCTGGGGAGCAGAGGTTGCAGTGAGCCGAGATCACACCATTGCACTCCAGCCTGGGTGACAAAGTGAGACTCTGTGTCAAAAAAAAAAAAAAAGAGACATAATAAATGCTGTGTCTGACCTGAGAAAGAGAAGTCCACGTTAACGCTAGGGATGGGGTCTGGTGCTGTGGTGCGTGGGTGAAGAGCAAGGCCAAAGCTGTGCAGACAGGGTTCCTTGATGCTGCTCTGCTGCCTGGGCCACACTGCCCAGGTAACAGACACAGGGACTGGGAACCTCCTAGCAGGTTCTTGGTTGCTCTGCTGCCCTCACCTAAGGAGCTGAATTTTGTGTGGACTCCATGCTGGAGAGCAGGGCCAGGGGCCTTGATGGTGGTGACGATGGATGGGAGGACTTTAGGGGGCCTCACTCTAGTGCCTCTTTCTACTCTCCATGCAGAGAAAAAAGAGTGCCGGCGGGACCACCGCCCACCGTGTGCTCAGGAGGCGCCCCGCAACATGGTGCACCCCAATGTCATCTGTGATGGCTGCAATGGGCCCGTGGTAGGAACCCGCTACAAGTGCAGCGTCTGCCCAGACTACGACCTGTGTAGTGTCTGTGAGGGAAAGGGCTTGCACCGGGGGCACTCCAAGCTCGCGTTCCCCAGCCCCTTTGGACACCTGTCTGAGGTGAGCAGACCCTCCCTGCGGGCCTGGGGTGGGTGCAGGATGGCAGGAACCCCGACCTGACTCCCTGTCCCTCTGCTAATTCTTCCCTCAGGGCTTCTCGAACAGCCGCTGGCTCAGGAAGCTGAAACACGGGCACTTCGGTTGGCCAGGCTGGGAGATGGGCCCACCAGGAAACTGGAGCCCACGTCCTCCTCGTGCAGGGGATGCCCGAGCTAGTCCCACGGCAGAATCAGGTGAGGCTTGTTTTGGAACTGGCTTCTGAATGATGACTGTAGTCAGTCCCGCAGCCTGTGTGCAAGGCAGGAATTCAGGACACCTCCCCGCCTTCCTGATGTCCTGAATTCCTCTGTGCATCTGTGTCCTGCAATCACACAAGAACCCCGCAAAATGGGGAGTATTCTCTGCGTTGCCCAAATGGGGAAACTGAAGTGCCCAAGTGCTTGAGGCCACAAATTCACCTGCAGAGCCCTTTCCATCTCAGGAGGCTGCCCTCCTGAGGTGCCCGGAGGTATAGGCAGGGAGGCCTTTCCTGTGCTGGGGTCTCTGCTGTACTTTGTTTTCTTTTGTGGTGGTTGTCAGGAAGATCAGAGCCAAAGTTGCAAGTCCTTTTAAACACAGTTGTAAATTAAGACTTACCCTTAGCTTTGCAGTCTAGATTTTTGGATTCTGATTTTATTTTATTTTTGTTTTTGAGATGGAATTTCGCTCTTGTTACCCAGGCTGGAGTGCAATGGCGCGATCTCGGCTCACCGCAACCTCCCCCTCCTGGGTTCAGGCAATGCTCCTGCCTCAGCCTCCCGATTAGCTGGGATTACAGGCACGCGCCACCATGCCCAGCTAATTTTTGTATTTTTAGTAGAGACGGGGTTTCACCATGTTGACCAGGATGGTCTCGATCTCTTGACCTCGTGATCCACCCGCCTCGGCCTCCCAAAGTGCTGGGATTTTAGGCGTGAGCCACTGCGCCTGGCCGGATTCTGATTTTATTAATCCTACTGTGTCCTGTGAATCACCTCACCCTTTGGGACAAAGATGGGGATGTTTGCTTGACTTTGAGTAAATAACACATTTATTCAAGGATGTGGTCAATATTTACCCACAGTGTACTGAGCCTGAGCCTGTGTGGGGTTACTGAGCATCAGGGTCACAGATGAGGGGGAGCAGCGCAGGAGGGTGGAGAGGCTCATGGTGCAGGGGCAGGGGCTGTAGAGTGGGAAGGGGGAGAGGGGCGCTGAGTGGACTGCTGGACAAGGTGACGGGGAGGAAGGTTACCTGGGAGCACAGGAACCTTGGCAAGAAGGGGACTGACAAGCATCCGAGAATGTGAGGTGTCTTTTATTTTATCTTTGTGAAAATCGAAGCTTCTGGTCCATCGGAGGATCCCAGTGTGAATTTCCTGAAGAACGTAGGGGAGACCGTGGCAGCTGCCCTCAGCCCTCTGGGTGAGTACGCCTTCTTGCCCAGTGCTTTCCTAACTCAGCCTGCACTTTACGTAACTTTCACCTGGAATACTGCAGAGGAAAGGGTAATTGACATACCCTTGACGCTGGTGAGGCCTCATACTAACCTTTGTTAAGTAACTACTGGAACACGGGCACTCAACGTTGAATTCCCTGACAGAATTCTCAAGCTTTCTACACAGAGTGAAGTAGAATCAGCCAGCATTTGGTTGGGAAAATCCCAGTAAGGGAGGGTGGCCAGGCTCTGGTTGCAGGGCTTGCCTGTCACCTTTGACTGCCCTCCTTTGGGTGAACAACAGTCTGCATTTTCCCCTAAGCTGGGCCTTGGGATTTGGACTTTTGAGGACTTGGGTAATAGTTAATTGAGGTATTATTTATCCTTTCCTTCTTTTAGTTTGCAACCCCCAAACCTTTCCTGGGTGCTTTTGAATGCTGGGCCTGCATCAGAGAGGGGAGAAGGTGGAGGCAGGTGCTCTGGGTGACACCCAGTTCCGGTGCCTCACATTGCATAGTGGGTCTGCTGGCGCGGGTGAACCCCAACATGTACCTCCAGAGTGGTGCCACCTGACCCCAGGCATGAGCTAAGGTTCTGAGAACCCTCTCCAGTGGGCTTTAGAAAGTACCTGTTGTGTCTGACTAAGGGTCTGGGGCGGAGCGTGCAGCAGTAAGAAGAATCGGCAAATGAAGCCCACTTTTAGTTCAAGATGATGGTGGATCTGTGATGGCAATTGGATTGCTCGGACACTTGCATTTCTCTCTCGAAAAGCGAGCTTGTCTTTGCAACTGTAGTGGCTGGCTCTGTCCACCTAGCCTGTCCAAAGGTGTTCAGTGTCTGAAAGAATGCTGCTAGGAGGGGTGTCTGAATCCTGTCTGCCACCTCCAGTGGCTACAGGGCATGACTGCCATTTCCAACTCTGCTCATTCTGATTTTTTCTTTTTTGAGACAAAGTCTCCCTCTGTCACCCAGGCTGGAGTGCAGTGGTGCAATCTCTGCTCACTGCAACATCTGCCTCCGGGGTTCAAGCAATTCTCCTGCCTCAGCCTCCTGGGTAACTGGGATTATAGGTGCCAGCCACCACACCCAGCTAATTTTTATATTTTTTTAGTAGAGATGGGGTTTCACCATGTTGGATAGGCTGGTCTCAAACTCCTGACCTCAGGTTATCTGCTTGCCTTGGCCTCTCAAAGTGCTGGGATTATAGGCATGAGCCCCCGTGCCTGGCCTTACGTATTCTGCTTTGAAGCAGCAGTGACATATTGGCATTGTTGCTGAACTAAACAGCCCAAATACATATGGCTTCTTTACTGGAGTTTGGAGGTGAAGTCAGAGAATAGGAAAGAAAAATCGCTACTTTTCTTTTTTTTTTTTTTTTTTTTTGCCATGGAGTTTCACTCTGGTTGCCCAGGCTGGAGAGTTCAATAGTGAAGTCATGACTGGGTTCAAGCGATTCTCCTGTCTTAGCCTCCCGAGTAGAGAGATTACAGGTGCCTGCCACCATGCCCAGCTAATTTTTGTATTTTTATATAGATGGGGGTTTCACTACATGTTGGCCAGGCTGGTCTCAAACTCCTGACCTCGGTTGCGGTGAGCCGAGATCGCACCATTGCACTCCAGCCTGGGTAACAAGAGCAAAAAACTCCGTCTCAAAAAAAAAAAAAAAAAAAAAAAAAAAAACAAAAAACTCCTGACCTCAGGTGATCCACCTGCCTCAGCCTCCGAAAATGCTCGGATTACAGGTGTGAGCCACCATGCCCTGCCAAGAATCGCTATTCTTTTTTTTTTTTTTGAGATGGAGTTTTACTCTTGTTACCCAGGCTGGAGTGCAATGGCGTGATCTCGGCTCACCGCAACCTCCGCCTCCTGGGTTCAGACAATTCTCCTGCCTCAGCCTCCTGAGTAGCTGGGATTACAGGCACGTGCCACCATGCCCAGCTAATGTTTTGTATTTTTAGTAGAGACGGGGTTTCACCTTGTTGACCAGGATGGTCTCGATCTCTTGATCTCGTGATCCACCCGCCTCGGCCTCCCAAAGTGCTGGGATTACAGGCTTGAGCCACCGCGCCATGCCCAAGAATCGCTATTCTTTTTTTTTTTTTTTTTTTGGAGACGGAGTTTCGCTCTTGTTACCCAGGCTGGAGTGCAATGGCACGATCTTGGCTCACCGCAACCTCCACCTCCTGGGTTCAAGCAATTCTCCTGCCTCAGCCTCCTGAGTAGCTGGGATTACAGGCACGCGCCACCATGCCCAGCTAATTTTTTGTATTTTTAGTAGAGACGGGGTTTCACCTTGTTGACCAGGATGGTCTCGATCTCTCGACCTTGTGATCCACCCGCCTCGGCCTCCCAAAGTGCTGGGATTACAGGCTTGAGCCACCGCGCCCGGCAGAATCGCTATTCTTAATGCTTTCCAGGGAGGGGAAAACGGTGGAGTACTGAGATTATGATTGAGATAGGCTCTGCCTAAACCCTGCTGCTTACTCTGGACATAGTAAAGGTCTGAGAAATTGCAGGTGAATTTGGAGGTATGAACAAGAGTCTTTCACTCAAAGAACAAAGGAGACATCCTTTGTTCACAAAACCAAGTCTAGGTTCAGGTAGAGACTTTAATAAGACAGTGCAGCTCCCCAGGCCTTACCTTTTTTGATGCTGTAAGTGGGTGTTGGTGGGGCCTGGGGATCTTTCTGGGAGGCTGCCTAGGTGCTTGGGGTCACACTGTCCCAAGACCCACCTGTGCTGGTGCAGCATCTCAGAACTGAACTGGATGCCCCATTTGGCACAGACAGGAATAATTCTGCAAGTGCTCAGAGGTCTTTGAGCACTAAAGGCTAAAGGTTTAAAGTGGATAGAATTGCTTTTTCCTAACTGAGGAGGAGCCTGGAGCTCTACAAACAAGGAACATTTTAGTAAAATAGACTGAGTGGTTTCAGCTGAGGAGAGCTAGTCAAGGAGTGGCTTACTCTGTTGTGGAAGCTGGGGCTCTTTTCTTTCCTTTCTTTATGAGGAAGTATAAGCAGGATGACTCACAGGTTAACTGCCTAGAAGGGACTGTTTCCAGAGCAGGGCCCAAAGGAGAATGAGTCAACAGCAGCCTCCCGGTTGTAGTATGTGTGTGGGGTGGGCGGTGGCTTTCATGTGAAGAGCCAAGGCCTTTCAGAGCCACCACTGAGACCCAGGCTCCTCCTGGCTGGGAGGTTGCAGGCCCCCCTGACATCCAGGACATGAAGCCACAGAGTCCGTCCTGGACATGTTATCTTTGATAAACACACACCCACATGCAGAGGCTTTGTGGGGCAGCAGGGCACGGAGCATCGTCCACTTTTGCTTTTTTTGTTTTTTTTTTTTTTTTTTTTTTTTTTTTTTTGAGACGGAGTTTCGCTCCTGTTACCCAGGCTGGAGTGCAATGGCGCGATCTCGGCTCACCGCAACCTCCACCTCCTGGGTTCAGGCAATTCTCCTGCCTCAGCCTCCTGAGTAGCTGGGATTACAGGCACGCACCACCATGCCTAGCTAGTTTTTTTGTATTTTTAGTAGAGACGGGGTTTCACCATGTTGACCAGGATGGTCTCGATCTCTCGACCTCGTGATCCACCCGCCTCGGCCTCCCAAAGTGCTGGGATTACAGGCTTGAGCCACCGCGCCTGGCCTTTTTGTTTGTTTTTTAAGTGAAAGCAAGTTTCATAAGAAAGTAAAGAAATATAAAAATGGCTACTCCATTGGCAGAGCAGCCTGTCCAGTCTTTTTTTTTGAGACGGAGTTTCGCTCTTGTTACCCAGGCTGGAGTGCAATGGCGCGATCTCGGCTCACCGCAACCTCCGCCTCCTGGGCTCAGGCAATTCTCCTGCCTCAGCCTCCTGTGTAGCTGGGATTACAGGCATGCGCCACCACGCCCAGCTAGTTTTTTGTATTTTTAGTAGACACGGGGTTTCACCATGTTGACCAGGATGGTCTCGATCTCTCAACCTCGTGATCCACCCGCCTCGGCCTCCCAAAGTGCTGGGATTACAGGCTTGAGCCACCGCGCCCAGCCTCTGTCCAGTCTTATTATAAGCCCTGAAATCTCAGGCTTTCATCATCAAATTCGAGAAATCGTAATTCTGTAATTTCTCTGATGTGTTTACAAATGAGTCTCATTACATACCCATTAAAAAAGCATATGGGAGGCCGGGCGCGGTGGCTCAAGCCTGTAATCCCAGCACTTTGGGAGGCCGAGGCGGGTGGATCACAAGGTCGAGAGATCAAGACCATCCTGGTCAACATGGTAAAACCCCGTCTCTACTAAAAATACAAAAATTAGCTGGGCATGGTGGCGCGTGCCTGTAATCCCAGCTACTCAGGAGGCTGAGGCAGGAGAATTGCCTGAACCCAGGAGGCGGAGGTTGTGGTGAGCCGAGATCGCGCCATTGCACTCCAGCCTGGGTAACAAGAGTGAAACTCCAACTCAAAAAAAAAAAAAAAAAGCATATGGGTGTTGATTATACTATTCTTTCAACTCTTCTGTTTGCTTCAACCTTTTCCTAATCACAGTTGGGAAGAATAAAGGAGAAAAACAATTGAAATATTACAGATGGAGGTACTTGCAGTTAAGCCTGCTTTTACTTAAACTCTACTGAAATAACAGGAAAGGGCTTAACCAAAAAAGAAAACACCATATACACGGAAAGTAATAGAGGAAAAGACAAAGATGTCATCAGAGTTTGGAAGATGGAAATGGAGGGAGGGTGACAGCCTGTCAAAGGAAGCTTCAGAAACCTCTGTGCCTGCATCAGGCATCCTGGTGAGAAGCAAGACCATGTGTTCAGGTACCAGGAAAGGCAAGAGGTGGGAGTCCGTCAGAGACTTCAGGGCCCACTTCTGGCCGAAGAAGGAAGGAACAAGGGGAGGGTTGAAAAACCTCTAGTAAGTGTCAGTTAGAGACTTCAGGGCCTACTCGGCTAGATGACGGCTCTTGGTAACACTTGAAGGAGATCTCATGTTTAATTCCAGGAGCACCTGACCCAGGGAAGCTTCAGCTACGGGATACCAGAGACACAGGGCAGGGTGAGGCACCAGCCGGAAACTGGGCATCCCGAATGAGCAGTGGTCCCAGCAGTCACTTCCCTGGCCAGGCAGGAGATGGGGAGACCCTGTGGAGGGAGGCTGACCCCCAGAGAAGAGTCCTACAGCTCCTGCCTGCCAGGCCCCCAGTCACCCTGCAGAGGGGAAGTTAATGATGGCCCTGGCCCCACTGAAGGCTTCCTGTCGACCTTTCCTTAGTGCTTCAGTGGGAACAGGCAGCCTTGGGTCACCAACCATCTGAGGAAGCCTCCACACATGGGAGAAAAGGTCTTAAAGAAAA
Source organism: Saimiri boliviensis (assembly GCF_048565385.1). Lineage (NCBI taxonomy): Eukaryota > Metazoa > Chordata > Mammalia > Primates > Cebidae > Saimiri > Saimiri boliviensis. Next base: position 5,085,013 of record NC_133468.1, read on the forward strand.
GAGAATGTTAGTGCCCTCAATGAGATACAAAAGAGTATTGTCTGAGAGAAAAAAGAACAGGTTACTATAAAAAGGATAACAACAAAGGGAATAGAATAAAGTTCTTGAAATTAAAAAATATAAAAGAAAAAAACTTCAAAAGAAGACTTAGATTCTTATACTGTCTCAAGGAGATATTCCAAAAGCAAAATAGAGATGGGAGGAAAGAAGAAAAAACTAGTGTAGGAACAAGTCTGGAAGCCCAATATAGGATGACTAGGAATGCTAGAAAGAACAGAAAACTGAAAGGAGGAAATGAACATAGAATGCAAGATACAGTTTCTTGGTGCCAGGCATGGTGGCTCACACCTGTAATCCCAACACTTTGGGAGATCAAGGCAGGCAGATAATTTGAGCTCACAAGTTTGAGACCAGCCTTGGTGACATAGTGAGACACCACCCCAGCTCTTCCCTTGTCTACAAACACTACAAAAATTGACCAGGCATGGAGTTGTGTACTTATTGCCCCAGCTACTTGGGAGGCTGAGGTTGGGGATGGCTTGAGCCTGGGAGGTAGAGGGTGCAACAAGCCTAGATTGTGCCACTGCCCTCCATCCTGGGCAATAGAACCAAGCCTTGTCTCAAAAAGAAAAAAAAAAAAGCTTATCATTGTCAAGTGTCAGAATGCTGAGGATAAAGAGGGGCTCCTAAAACTCTAGGTTACCGTTGGGACTACAAAGAGCAAACATAAGAAGCTAGGAGACAATGGAATAAGCGATGACTTCAAAAATCAGTTAAAAAGGCTTATCAGCCTAGAATTTTTTTTTTTTTTTTTTTTTTTTTTTTTTTTTGAGATGGAGTTTCACTCTTGTTACCCAGGCTGGAGTGCAATGGCGCGATCTCGGCTCACCGCAACCTCCGCCTCCTGGGTTCAGGTAATTCTCCTGCCTCAGCCTCCTGAGTAGCTGGGATTACAGGCACACGCCACCATGCCCAGCTAATTTTTTGTATTTTTAGTAGAGATGGGGTTTCACCATGTTGACCAGGATGGTCTCGATCTCTTGACCTCGTGAGCCACCGCGCCTGGCAGAATTTTTGTTTTTGAAACAGCGTCTCACTGCTCACTGTCACCTGGGCTGGAGTGCAGTGGTACAACTGTCTTGATCTCTTCGGCTCAAGTGATCCTTCTGCTTCAGCCTCCCAAGTAGCTGGGAATACAGGCATGTGCCACTGTGCCCAGTTTTTTTTTTTTTTTGGGAGGCAGAGTCTCACTCTCACCCAGGCTGGACTGCACTGACATGATCTTGGCGTACTGCACTCTCCACCTCCCGGGTTCAAGCAGTTCTCTGCCTTAGCCTCCCAAGTAGCTGGGATTATAGGCGCCTGCCACCACACCTGGCTAATTTTGGTATTTTTAGTAGAGACAGGGTTTCACCATCTTGGCCAGGCTGGTCTTGAACTCCTGACCTCATGATCCACTTGCCTGTCTCCCAAAGTGCTAGAACTACAGGCATGAGCCACCATGCCCAACTCTGTGCCCACCTATTTAAAAAAATTTTTGTAAGCCAGGCTCATGCCTGTAATCTCAGTACTTTTGGAGGCTGAGGTATGTGGACCATCTGAGGTACAGAGTTCGAGACCAACCTGGCCAACATGGTGAAACCCTGTCTCTACTAAAACTACAAAAATGAGCCGGGTATGGTGACGCATGCCTCTAATCCTAGCTACTCTGGAGGCTGAGGCAGGATAATCGCTTGAACGTGGGAGATGGAGGTTGCAGTGAGCCCAGATTGTAACACTGCACGCCAGCCTGGGCAACAGAGTGAGACTCTGTCTCCAGAACAAAAATAAAAATAAAAAAAATAAAACATTTTTTTAGAGTTGGGGTCTTGCCATGCTGCCCAGGCTGATTTTGGACTTCTGGGCTCAAGAGATCCCTCATGTTGGTCTCCCAAAGTGTTAAGATTACATGCATGAGCCATCGTATCTGACCTAGAATTCTGTACCCAGCTAAAATGATCAAATATAAGGTCGGAACAGTGACTTTCTGATATACAGTCTCAATTATTTTAACCTTGGTTTGAACCACATGAAGAGAGAAACCCAGAATGAAGAACAGAGGTATTAGGAAGCAAAGGCCCTAACAGGACAGAGGGTGAAAGTAAAGGTGGTCACAGCATCACAGCAGAGCCTCTGCCCAGAGAGCTGCCAGTCCTGGCTGGAATAGGAGGCTGCACACCAAGGGGCATTCTCTAAGGAAAACACCAGAACCAGTGGGGCCTCTGACCCACTTCACCCATGTAGAAAACTATGGAGATGCTGTGGGAGAACATGGGGAGAGTTAGCAAATGAAAAGAGAAGGCAGGCTGGGCACGATGGCTCACGCCTGTAATCCAAACACTTTGGGAGGCCAAGATGGGCAGATCACCTGAGGTCAGGAGTTTAAGACCAGCCTGGCCAACATGGTGAAACCCCACCTCTACTAAAAATACAAATACTAGCTGGGTGTGGTGGTGGGCACCTGTAATCTCAGCTACATAGGATGCTGAGGCAGGAGAATTGCTTGAACCTGGTGGGTGGAGGTTGCAGTGAGCCGAGATTGCACCACTGCATTTCAGCCCAGGCAACAGAGCGAGACTTCGTCTTGAAGAAGGCCAGGCGTGGTGGCTCACGCTGTAATCCCAGCACTTTGGGAGGCCAAGGCAGGCGGATCACAAGATCAGGAGATCAAGACCATCCTGGCTAACACAGTGAAACCCCATTCCAACTAAAAATACGAAAAATTAGCTGTGTGTGGTGGCACATGCCTGTAGTTCCAGGTACTCGGGAGGCTGAGGCAGGAGGATTGCTTAAATCCAGGAGGTGGAGGCTGCAGTGGTTGAGATCGTGCCATTGCACTCCAGCCTGGGCGACAGCGAGACTCTGTCTTAAAAAAAAAAAAAAAGCATCATTAGTGGTAGGAAAACAAAGCTATACAAGGAAATAGTCTGTTAATTGACCCAGCAAAGAACATTTAGATGGAGGTACTACCTGAAACACTGAATGTGGTTTTAACAAAAAATTGAGTCTTAGAAAGGGTAGTGGAAGGGAAGGCAGATACTGGTCTAGAGTAAGTGCATAGATGTGAACTCTTATAAGTAGGCAAGAGTAGCATGAGCTGAAAGCACAGGGAGGCTTTGAGAGGAATGGGAGCAGGGAGTATGCGCCACAGCCTCTGGCAACTGGTGACTCTAAGCTGTGGGTATGGAGACTTTTGACACATTTAATTTTAAAACTACTGTGAGTGATTCCTCCCTCTGTCCCTGGTGAGTTATGTGAGCCTGGAAGTGTGCAGGCTCCCTGTGCTGCCAGCCTTGGGCCCTAGGCCTCTCTGAGCAGAGCCCTAGCGTTTAGGTGCGTGTATGTGTCATCGCACAAAGCCTCTATGTGCAGGGATCATGAGGCACATAGCCTTCCATCACTGGCTGGAGGCACCTGCCACATGTAGCATTGGCTCCCCCTCTATTTAGGGCCTGGCCCTACCTGCAATGTAGCCCATGTCCTGAATGGTTAGGAAAAACAAGGTCTCTTTGGACTTTGTAGCTCAGAAACTGACCTTAGATGTTAGCTGAGGTTCATGTTTTAGTGGGTTGGAGAAAGAGAAAGGTCCAGTATCATAGGCACACTGAGTTTCCAGAAGCCATAAGAGATTTGGAGGTGGGATACTGGGAGGAGCCTCTGACTCAAGGGTTTCTATCTTGGCTGGTCCCATACTGGCTATGTGACTCTAGGGTCAAGCTCAGTAGGAGAACCTAGCACCTGAGTGCCACCATCTAGACTGTTACCTGCTTGTGGGGACTCAGTGTGAGATCTTCGTGAGTCTGCAGTCCGCACAGGCCATGCTCCTGCTTGCAGGTGCGTCCTTGGAGGAACTTCACAGCTTTTTCTTTCCTCCTTGGCCTCTAGGCATTGAAGTTGATATTGATGTGGAGCATGGAGGGAAAAGAAGTCGCCTGACCCCTGTCTCTCCAGAGTGTTTCAGCACAGAGAAGAGCAGCTCGCAGTCAAGCAGCTGCTGCTCTGAACCCAGCAAGCCCCGTGGGAACGTTGAGGGCGCCACGCAGTCACTGGCGGAGCAGATGAGAAAGATTGCCCTGGAGTCCGAGGGGCACCCTGAGGCAAGCCTGTGCCCCTCCCGCCACCTGGGACCGTGGCCAGCCTAATGATTTGTGGCCTGCACCTCTGCCTCATCCTCAGCACCTATGCAACCCCACTTATAAAATCCAAGGGAGCTGCTGCTGTTCCTGCAGTGATGTCTGTGGCATTAAACTCCTTTGGGAACCTGCTAGAATTCTGTAGTTACTTGGTCTTTGAGAGTGGCTCACTGTTCCCTGTAGCCCCCTGCAGCTTTAAACGCATGTGCGCGTGCACGCTCCCTGGCTCGTGTGCCAGGAGTTGGTGTCATGTCAGGTTTGGCCTGTAGTGCATGTCTCCTGTGTGCTCATGGTGAGTTTTGTTCCAGGAACAGATGGAGTCTGATAACTGTTCGGGAGGAGACGACGACTGGACCCATCTGTCTTCAAAAGAAGTGGACCCATCTACAGGTGAACTTCAGTCCCTACAGATGCCAGAATCTGAGGGGCCAAGCTCTCTGGACCCCTCCCAGGAGGGACCCACAGGGCTGAAGGAAGCTGCCTTATACCCGCATCTGCCGCCAGGCAAGTGAACCCAGAGGCTTTGTATTCACTCCTACCTTTCCCTTCAGAGCATCCCATCCCGTCCCCTTCTGATTTCAGCGACACAAACATAAGGATGGGACGTTCTCCACTGCAGGGCTTGTCTGTAGGCTGGGGAGGTCAGGAGTTGGTTTTGTCCTCTTAGGTCTATACTGAGCAACAGTGAGTAAACTCTGCTAACGTAGGAGTTCTAAAAATTTTTTTCCTGAAGCAAACTCCAGAGCAAGGAATATTAACTGTAGGAGTTTCTAAAACGTAACATGCAGACCTGGAATTAAGTCAGGTGTGACACAGAGTGGGGGCACACTGGATGTGTCCCCATTACTCACCTTGGGCTCAGACTCTTCAGTGTCTCCTCAGGGAGGGCTGGCCTGAGAGTGGGGGTCATAGCCGAGATCCATACAGGAGCCAGGCAGAAGCCACCACTGAAGCGGGTGGTGTAGAAGGCAGTGAGGGCAGTGTGCGGGGAGAGCTGACGCGCAGCTGAGACTCCTCCTTGTCACATGGCAGCCGTGGGTAAACCAAGGGCCTTGTGCCCTGCCTGCCATGGGCTGCTGGTGTGTCTTCTTCGCCTTAGGGGAAGGGATGGTGAGCTATGGCCTATGGGCCAAGAGTGTTTCTTATTTTTTTTTTTTTTTTTGAGACGGAGTTTCGCTCTTGTTAACCCAGGCTGGAGTGCAATGGCACGATCTCGGCTCACCGCAACCTCCGCCTCCTGGGTTCAGGCAATTCTCCTGCCTCAGCCTCCTGAGTAGCTGGGATTACAGGCACGCGCCACCATGCCCAGCTAATTTTTTGTATTTTTAGTAGAGACGGGGTTTCACCGTGTTGACCAGGCTGGTCTCGATCTCTTGACCTCGTGATCCACCCGCCTCGGCCTCCCAAAGTGCTGGGATTACAGGCTTGAGCCACCGCGCCCGGCCTCTTATATTTTTAAATCAAATGATGTGAGTTAGATGAAATACATATTTCCATGTCCATTGATAGTTTTGTTGACATACCACTTGGCTGCCTTGTGTCACAATGGTAGAGTTGAGCAGTGTGAAGAAGCCTGGCCCTTTACAGAGAAAGCAGGTCCACCGTGGCCTGGGCCAGAGCTCTGGGCAGGCTTGGCCACTGGCAAGCCTGGTCTCAGCTGGCCAAGGCAGGAGGCTGTGTGTTTTGGGTCACTCGGGGCTCAGCACCATCTCATGGCTTCCTTACTGTTTCGGCAGAGGCAGACCCACGGCTGATTGAGTCCCTCTCCCAGATGCTGTCCATGGGCTTCTCTGACGAAGGTGGCTGGCTCACCAGGCTCCTGCAGACCAAGAATTATGACATCGGCGCAGCTCTGGACACCATCCAGTATTCGAAGCATCCTCCACCGTTGTGACTGCTTTTGCCCACCTCTTCTGTTGTCCCCCCCCCCGCTTGTGTGTCATAGTTGTGTTAAGCTAGTGTAGAATTGCAGGTCTCTGTATGGGCCAGTTTCTCTGCCTTCTTCTTCCAGGATCAGGGATTGGGGTGCAAGAAGCCATTTAGGAAGCAGCAAAACAAGTGACGTGAAGGGAGAGTCCTCGTGTGTGTGCACTGATGTCTGAGAAACAAGACCGGCCTCCGGATTCCCTGGCTCCTTGCAGCGGCGCTGGGCCTGTGAGACCTGAGGCTCACTGCAGTGTGCTCCTGACGGAGCTACATTAGCAGCCCAGCACATAGCTTGACTAATGGCCTTCCACTCTTTTTTTTTTTTTTTTTTTTTTAATGACTTATAGGTCCCTGACATTTAGTTGATTTTTCTGCTAGAGACCTGGTACTCTCTGATTTTATTATTATTTTTTTATTTTTATTTTTATTTTTTCTCATTAGATCCATGGTAGAAGTTACTCTCTGATTTTAGATAAAGTAAGCCTAGGTGTTGTCTGGGGGTAAACAGGGGAGGGGGCTGTCCTGGTACAGGCGGTGGCAGCCAGTGCTGTGGGCTTCCTGCAGGGACTGAGAAGGCTCGTGAAGGGCATCCGCAATCACTGACAGCTGCTTCCTGGTCTCTTCACCACTGTAGTTCTCTCATTTCCAAATCTACCAGTAAGATCTCTTTGAAGCTATCCTGTTATATTTGTTAACAATCTAATTAAATGGTATCAGCACTTTAACCAATGACATTTGCATAGAGAGAAATGAGCTGTTTGACAGTAGCTTTATTGTTGGTGGTTCTTACACAGTATGTTTAAAAGCGCCTTAGGGGAACCCTGTCCCTCCTAACAAGTGTATCTCGATTAATAACTTGCCAGTCTCAGATCACAGATCATCATCAAAGTCTTCCCCGGTTGTAAAGAGGTCACGGAGTTGCGTGGCTTGGGAATTGTGTGCCTCCTGGACCCAGGGCCCGCCCTCTGCCTGACAAGTCCTTGTGCCCCACGAGGTCTTCCTGCAGGGCCTCTCAGGCCCAGATGTGAGGCTGTGAGTGGCTTGAGGAAGCTGGGCAGCAGCTGTGGGCCTGCTGAGGCCTTCCCTTGAAGTCTGTGCCCTGGGGGTCCCTTGCTTAGCCTGTGCTGGCCCAGCTGGCCTGGGGTTCCTCTGCAGAGGCCTTGGCTGCTCTCTGTCCACCTGTGAACTGTTTCTAGGTGACAGGACAAATCGTGCCCATTTAGAGGTTGTAGCTATAACCTGCCCAGGACCCCTCCGCTCCCTGATGCTGCACTCTGCATTGTTCTCCCGGAGGCAGGGGCTGCTGCCTTGTTTCACGTTCCATGTCGGGCCAACCTGTCCCTGAAAGAGAAGACCGCCATGCCCTCCATTTGTAGTAACAATGCCAGGGCCCAGCAAAATCACCTGCCATGCCTGGGCCTTGGCTGGGCCTATGGTTCTGACACTTTCTGCTGGAAGCTTTCAGGCTGGGGACAGGCTTTGATTTTGAGGGTTAGCAAGACAAAGAAAATAAATACCTTCTACCTCACCCCAAATCTTCTCCTAAAGTGCATGACCAGGCTTTACAAAAACACGACATTTTCATGTCATCAGGTGATCCATTTCCTGGCAATCTTAGAATCAAGTCAACGGTACCTAAACGGGGTTTGAGCAGGGAGGGCATAGAGACATCTGGAAAGGGGTGGGCTGGCTCCATCCTACCACCTCCCACCTGGGAGTGACTCTCCAGAGCCTGCCAGGTCCTGCAGCTGCAGAGGGGGCAGCACCAAGCTCCCTGTGGGATAGGATCTTGGTGCTGGGGCCTGGCTTTACTTACCCCAGGAACCAAAGATGCACTGAAAGTTGGGGTGCAGGCTGGGTATGATGGCTCGTGCCTGTAATCCCAACACTTTGGGAGGTCAAGGTGGGTGGATCACTTGAGACCAACCTGGCCAACATGGCAAAACTCCATCTCAAATAAGAATATAAAAATTAGCCAGGTGTGATGACATGTGCCTGTAATCTCGGCTACTTGGGAGGCTGAGGCAGAATCATTTGAACCTAGGAGGTGGAGGTTGCAGTGAGCTGACATTGTACCATTACACTCCAGCCTGGGCAACAGAGCAAGACTCTGTCCAAAAAAAAAAATAAAATAAAATAAAAAGGGTTGTAGGCTGGGAGCAGTGGCTCATGCCTGAATCCCAGCACTCTGGGAGGCCAAGGCAGGCACATCACTTGAGGCCAGGAGTTCGAGACCAACCTAGCCAACATGGTAAAATTCTCTCTCTACTAAAAATACAAAAATTAGCCAGACATGGTGGCACACACCTGTAATATCAGCTACTTGGGAGGGTGACGCAGGAGAATCACTTGAACTTGGGAGGCAGAGGTTGCAGTGAGCCAAGATCGTGCCATTGGACTCCAGCTTGGGCGAGACTCCGTCTCAAAAAAAAGACGGGTTGTATTGCTTACAAAGGGATGTGAAAGCAATGACAAGAGTGGGTCCCTGCTGCACTGCCATCCAGGCAGTATGGAAGAGGCTCCATGGCCCTGACTGACACTTGATGTCGGCTTTGCTATGCTGCTGAACTTGCTGTGACCGCACAAAAACTGCAAGCCTCAGTTCTTCACCTTTAAAACAAAGCAAAAGGCTTGACAGAGCGTAAAACACAATGATACCATTAAAACATGCAGCCTAGGGACTGACATGCAGTGGACTCTGTGATCATTCTGGGATTTGGAGATTCAAGGCCACATACTTAACCCATGATCACAAAACAAGTTGGCAGCAATAAAGTTTGAACTCTGCCTCTTGCCATGAGCCAGTGCTCTGTGCATGGTGTGAGGCCAGCCAAGTGTGACCTTGGCTGACATGGGGGTGGGGGCAGCGACTGAAGCCCAGTGGACTCCCAACTGCAGTGCCCTTACTTGTGCCCTGGCTCCTGTGACAGGCAGAGCAAACCCTGCACTCTGTAGCACTGGATATGCGGTGGGGCCTGCTGGATTGGAAGCTTAAAGAACAAGACTACTGGGCCAGGCGTGGTGGCTCACACCTGTAATCCCAGCACTTTGGGAAGTGGGAAGACGGCTTGAGCCCAGGAGTTTGAGACAAGCCTGGACAACATAGTGAGACCATGTCTCTACAATTTTTTTTTTCTGTCATCCAGCCTGGAATGCAGTGGTGTGATCTTGGCTCACTGCAACCTCTGCCTCCCAGGTTCAAGTGATTGTCCTGCCTCAGCCTCTCGAGTAGCTGGGATTACAGGTACACACCACCATGCCCAGCTAATTATTTTTCGTGGGGTTTCACCATGTTGGCTAGGCTAGTTTCAAACTCCTGACCTCAAGTGATCCACCTGCTTTGGGTCTCCTAAAGTGTAAGGATTATAGGCATGAGCCACTGTGCCTCGCCTCTACAAAACATTTTTTAAAAAAGAGCCAGTGCGGTGGTGCACATCTGAAGTCCCAGCTACTTGGGGGACTGAGGCAGTAGGATCACTTGAGCCTGGGAGGTTGAGGCTTCACTGGGCTAGGACTGGGCCACTACACTCTAGCCTGGGTAGACAGAGTGAGACCCTGTCTCAGAAAACAAAAAAGAACAAGACAACACCCTAAGTGAAGAGTGCCTCACATATAAGAGTCCATACCCGGGGAAATGCGAGTGTGGAAGGAAGCATCTCCCAGGATTCAGGGCGGGCCCACTGACTACTCCTGCCTGGACAAAGGTCCCTGTGCTCCATGCAGAATGAGACAATGGCCCTGACCTAGAAAACCCCTGCTGGCCAACCTTAGTTGCTCCAAGGTGTCACGATGTCCTTTGGTCTTGAGTTACCCTCATGGGAGACAAGAGGCATGAAAGGGAAAAGCAGGTATAGACCCGATGAAGGAGTTGGCTTCAGACAGAAAAGACAAGAAACCCAGGTCGGAAGATGGGCTTTCTGCGGGTAAGAATCTTAACACTTAGTCAACTGTGGCAAAAGACAAAATTATCCCGCACTTACGCAGTGGTCAATAGGACCAGAAAGAAACTGTTCTCTGTCACTGACCTTCTGGGGTTCCCAGGCGACCTCAGAGCCCTCGGAGTCCTGGATGCCAAGGCTGCATGGAGGCTGGATGGTGCTCTGGCTCCACTTCCTGGCAGGACAGCACTGTCAGTACTCCTGTGCTACCCTCCAGTGGCACCCCAAGCCTGACTCCACGATCACATGGCCCACAAGCCTGGGTGGCAGCCTGCTCATCCCTACAGCTTCCCAGGCAGATGCTCAGCCTGCCCAGCCACCACCCAGGCCCCACTACCCTGCTTCCTAGCTCCTAGTTGCAAGAAAGTTTTGTTTGTTTTTATCTTAGTCAGGGTCTCACTGGCATCCAGACTAGAGTACAATGGCACAATCAGGGCTGACTGCAGCCTTGACCTCCTGGGCTCAGGTGATCCTGCTGCCTCAGCCTCCCAAGTAGCTGGGACCACAGGCATGTACCATGAATTTGATTTAAAAATTTGTTGTACAGATAGGGTTTCCTTATGTTGCCCAGACTTGTCTCAAACCTATGGGCTCAAATGATCCTCCTGCCTTGGTCTCCCAAAGTGCTAGGATTACAGGTGTGAGCCACTGTGCCTGGCTGAAAGTTCTCATTTGAAAGCAGAATCTACCTCCTGAAAGCACCTGCCCTCTCAAAGCCACCCTAGAACCTCAGCCTAAGGCAGTCTCCAAAAAACTCACTGAAATGCCCGAAGAAGATGAGAGCTTCTAGGTCTGAGGTCTCTGCTCCTCTGTGCTAAAAGCTCTCAGGCCTGCCAGCTACTCTGGCCACTTCCCTGAGGTCAGTACCGTCTGAGATGTTCCGAATTAAGTTGGCATCATAAAGGGTATGCATGCTGGTATCCTGCCCAGCTCTTGCCTCTGCATCGGCAGTGCCCAATGACCAGGTGGGCTGAGGGGCCGGCAGTGGCAGCAGCCACCCATTTTCCTATGTGCTGGCACTTCCCACCCAGGTTTCTCCAGCTTGGCTGATGCTCACAGTGGCTCACTGGTACCCCACTGCCGGGCATAGGCCCTGGGCCAGGTCTGGACCAGAGATGCACTTGGTACCTTTTTCTAGGTAGGTCTTGACTGAAGTGGGGGCCTGGCTCCTCAATTTTGGATGAAGGCTGTTTGCTGAAGCACACTCCTCCTCCTTCCAGCTCCAGTTCTTGGGAATCCTTTTCTAGATACTTCAGCCAGCGACTCTCTGAGGGCTGTGATTTTTCCTACCAGATTGAGAATAAAAGCTCATTCTCAGTACTGGAAAGCAGGCAGTTTTATCGAAAACCCCTAGTCCAACTCTTAGGCCTGAGGATCTCAGGAATCATGCCTACCTCCACTCTAGGAAAGGCACTGGCTGGAAGGTGATGGACGCCAATACCCTGTGATGCTGGCAGGATAGTGCCCGCTGGTACAGGCCTTGGGTAGGTGGCAGGGCACAGCCCACCAAGAATCTCATGAATGTCTATGCTCCTTGGCCCAGTGATTCCACACAAAAAGAGAAGGCAGCAATACCAGTCCCAGTTTTATAAATAATAGCAAATGTTATTTATAAAAGCAGAAGTGTAGAAACATGGCTGGGCACAGTGGCTCACACCTGTAATCCTAGCTCTTTGGGAGGCTAAGGCAGGTGGATCACCTGAGGTCAGGATTCGAGACCAGCCTGGGCAACATGGTGAAACCCTGTCTCTACTAAAAATACAAAAATTAGGTGTTGGCCGGGCGCGGTGGCTCACGCCTGTAATCCCAGCACTTTGGGAGGCCGAGGCGGGTGGATCACGAGGTCAAGAGATCAAGACCATCCCGGTCAACATGGTGAAACCCCGTCTCTACTAAAAATACAAAACATTAGCTGGGCATGGTGGCGCGTGCCTGTAATCCCAGCTACTCAGGAGGCTGAGGCAGGAGAATTGCCTGAACCCAGGAGGCGGAGGTTGCGGTGAGCCGGGATCGCGCCATTGCACTCCAGCCTGGGTAACAAGAGCGAAACTCCGTCTCAAAAAAAAAAAAAAAAAAAAAAAAATTAGGCATGGTGGCAGGCGCCTGTAATCCCAGCTACTTGGGAGACTGAGGCAGGAGAATTTCTTGAGCCTGGGAAACAGACTGCAGTGAGCCAAGATCATGCCACTGCACTCCAGCTTGGGGGACAGAGCGAGACTCTGTGTCACATGAAAGAAGGGAAGAGGGAAGGGAAAGGGAGAAAGCAGGCAGGAGTGTGGGAACCAGCTAAGCGCCGCATGATACAGCCATCAATCCTAGTACATCCACTACATTCTGTAAATACTTTTGTTTTTTTGAGACATCGGGGCTCCCGTGAGCAGTGATCATGCCTCTGCACTCCAGCCTGGGTGACAGAGGGAGACCCTGTCTCAAAAAATAATAATAAAATAATAAATAATAAATGAAAATAACTGCAAACCATACAGGAACAAAGAAGAATGATATAACTGAAAACTAGGATGCAAAAAAGTTTTTCTGATGAGAATGATATAAAATAAATGGACCAAAATGGAAGCACAGACAAAGTACCAGAAGAGCATCTTCTTCTGCTTGTAACAAAGTGTGAATCTGCCTAGGTACAATGGCTCATTCCTGTAATCCCAGCACTTTGGGAGCCAAAGCAGGAAGACGGCTTGAGCCCAGGAGTTCAAGACCAGCCTAGGCAACATAGGGAGACTCTGCCTCTATAAAAAAGAAAAAAAAAAAAAATAGCCAGGTGTGGTAGGACACACTTGTAGTCCCAGTTCCTAAGGAGCCTGAGGGTAGGAGGATCACTTGAGTCCAGGAAGTCAAGGCTGTAGGGAGCCATGATCATGCCACTGCATTCTAGCCTGGGTGACAGAGTGAAACCTTGCTTCAAAGCAAAAAAAAAAACAAAAAAACAAAAAAATAAACCAAACCAAACCAAAAACCAGCTTGCAGTCTGTAACAAAGAAAGATGGAAACCCAGGTGTTTTACCCCATTATTTCCCTCTCAGAGGTATGCCCAGGGTGATGTGGAAGCAGTACAAGGTGACATTTGAGCTACAGTCAGAAGGAGCTCTCCAAGCAGCGGAGAGTCTTTTGCAGGGTATTGTAATGATTGGTACACATGGCTATCTCCATCCTTACAAAAGGTACAGGTTTATTTATTTTGGTGTTCCCCATAGCTTTAGGCTAAGTGCCTGTCATTGGATGGCATCAACACATATTTGCTGTATAAACGACTACTGGATACATCTGTGCATTCATCCCTTCCCTGACACAGAGCCAGCCTGGGGCAGGTGGGCCTGATGCTTACCTGCTGCTTCACATTCCCAGCCTGCTGATGGCCCACATTTTCTTCTTCACCAGCACTGACAGTTTCTTCTAGAGACCTTTGGGGAAGACCATACATACGCCCTTTGAAAAATGACCAGGGTCTGGGCACAGTGGCTTATGCTTGTAATCCTAGCACTTTAGGAGGCTGAGGTGAGTGGATCACCTGAGGTCAGGAGATCAAGAAAAGTCTGGCAAACATGGTGGTGCATGCCTATGATCCCAGCTACTCGGGAGGATAAGGCAGGAGAATTGTTTGAACCCGGGAGGTGGAGGTTGCAAAATCACTGGAAGATGGAATCAATGACAATGAATATAAGATGAAGCCTCAACCTCCCTGGGCTCAGGTGATCCTCCCACCTTAGCCTCCTGAGTAGCTGGGACCACAGGCACATACCACCACACCTGAATATTTTTCTTTTTGTAGAGAGGGTTTTGCCATCCTGCCTAGGCTGGTCCCATACTCCTGGGCTCAAGTGATCTACCCACCTCAGCCTCCCAAAGTGCTGGGATTACAAGTGTGAAGTACATATCCAGCAGGTATTTGATTTTAAAAATCATTTTCCAATTGTCCACTGCACGTGTATAGAAATACAATTTAATTTTGCATGTTGACCTTGCATCCTTGTGATCTTGCTAAAATATTAATTCTAGTAGCTTTTTTTTTTTTTTTTTGAGACGGAGTTTCGCTCTTGTTACCCAGGCTGGAGTGCAATGGCGCGATCTCGGCTCACCGCAACCTCCGCCTCCTGGGTTCAGGCAATTCTCCTGCCTCAGCCTCCTGAGTAGCTGGGATTACAGGCACGCGCCACCATGCCCAGCTAATTTTTTTTGTTTTTTTTTAGCAGAGACGGGGTTTCACCATGTTGGCCAGGATGATCTCGATCTCCTGACCTTGTGATCCACCTGCCTTGGCCTCCCAAAGTGCTGGGAATACAGGCATGAGACAACACACCTGGCTGCATTGTGAATAATTTCTTTAGATTTATCTTCCATTTCACGAATTCTCTTTTCAGCTGCATTTAATCTGTTCAACCTGTCCACTGAGTTTTTAATTTCTTTTTTTTGAGACAGAGTCTCTGTCACCCAGGCTGGTGTGCAGTGGTGTGATCTTGGCTCACTGTAACCTCCGCCTTCTGGGTTCAAGTGATTTCCAGCTAGTTTTTATTTTTATTTTTATTTTATTTTTTTGAGACGGAGTCTCACTCTTGTTACCCAGGCTGGAGTGCAATGGCGCAATCTCGGCTCACCGCAACCTCCGCCTCCTGGGTTCAGGCAATTCTCCTGCCTCAGCCTCCTGAGTAGCTGGGATTACAGGCACGCACCACCATGCCCGGCTAATTTTTTTGCATTTTTAGTAGAGACGAGGTTTCACCATGTTGACCAGGATGGTCTCAATCTCTTGACCTCGTGATCCACCCGCCTCTGGCCGTTTTTGTATTTTTAGTAAGATATGGGGTTTTACCATGTTGGCCAGGCTGCTATTGAACTCCTGACCTCAAGTGATCCTCCTGCCTCAGTCTCCCAAAGTGCTAGGATTATAAGCATGAGCTACTGTGCCCAGCCTGAACTTTTAATTTCAATGATTATACTTTTAAGTTCAGCAAACTCTTTTAAGACAGAGTCTCGCCAGGTGCGGTGGCTCAAGCCTGTAATCCCAGCACTTTGGGAGGCCGAGGCGGGTGGATCACGAGGTCGAGAGATCGAGACCAACCTGGTCAACATGGTGAAACCCCGTCTCTACTAAAAATACAAAAAATTAGCTGGGCATGGTGGTGCGTGCCTGTGATCCCAGCTACTCAGGAGGCTGAGGCAGGAGAATTGCCTGAACCCAGGAGGTGGAGGTTGCGGTGAGCCGAGATCGCGCCATTGCACTCCAGCCTGGGTAACAAGAGCGAGACTCCGTCTCAAAAAAAAAAAAAAAAAGACAGAGTCTCACTCTGTTGCAGCTTCTCTCTGGAGCAATACATCTTCAACCCAGGCCTCACTTGAGCCTGGGAGGTGGAGGTTGGCTCCCTGCAACTTCCACCTCCCACATTCAAGCGATTCTTATGCCTCAGCCTCCTGAGTAGCTGGGATTATAGGTATGTGACACCACGCCCAACTAACTTTTGTATTTTTAGTAGAGATGGGGTTTCACCATGTTGACCAGGCTGGTCTTGAACTCCTGACCTCAAGTGATCTACCTGCCTTTGCCTCCCAAAGTGCTGGGATTACAGGTGTGAGACACTGCACCCGGCCTCTTTTTGGTTCTTTTTCAAATACACCTATTTTTTTTTTTTTTGGATGTGAGGGTGATCTGGCTGTGACATCTGTCACCTCATCAATCACCAGGGTTGATTCACTGATCTGGCTAGCTAGGCAGTGTCTCACTCCTCCCTCACAGCTCCACGTGCATTCCTTCTGATGCTGTGTGCTCGGTCAAAGAAAACCACCATCCCCAATAGTGGAGGACTGGTCTTCGGTCAAGGGTATACGAGTAGCTGCACTCCCCTCCTAGAAACCTCCATAACAAGCTCTCAAATAGACCTATTTTTGAAGTCCCTCATCTTATCACTCTCCATCTTTTTTTTCTTTTTTCCTTTTTTTTAGATGGAGTCTTGCTCTGTAGCCCAGGCTGGAGTGCAGTGGTGCAATCTCAGCTCACTGCAACCTCTGCCTCCTGGGTCCCAGTTCAAGCAATTCCTACCTCAGCCTCCCAAGTAGCTGGGATTACAGGCATGAGCCACCATGCCCAGCTAATTTTTGTATTTTTTAGTAGAGATGGGGTTTCACCACGTTGGCCAGTCTGGTTTTGAACTCCTGACCTCATGATCTGCCCACCTTGGCCTCCCAAAGTGCTGGGATCACCCCCTTTTTAAATTAACTATATTAAACATGCAATATTATATATTCTGAAGTCTTTATGGGTCTGACTTTTCTGACTGTTGTTCTGCTATCTTTTGCTCATGGTGACATATTTCCTTGAATGTTAAATGATTATAAACTCTTAAGTATATGCTACTCGGAACTTTTTCTGTAGGAATTCTTTAAGGCCTGGGTTGAAGATATATTGCTGCAGAGAGAAGCTGCATTTACCTCTGCTTCCTGGGACAACTGAAAGATACATTCAGCTTGAGGCTTTTCACAGAGTATGTAAAAGGATGAAAAACCATGCAACAGCTTCCTTGTATTTCCAAAATCTTAGAGATATCTCCCCCTCTTCAGCCATTGCCAAAGTCAATACAGGCAAGCTACCTGTTGCAGGGTGGGTCTAGTTCATTTGTACACTGAGGCTGTCGTCTTCCGGAGGCTCAGTTTTGTATGGCGGTGTCCTCCTGGCCTTGCCATGCTGACCAGGCTGTAGGTTTTGTCTTCTGTCTCCTGCACCCCTCCCAGCCATCTAAATGGAAGCTCCAGAGCACTAGGCTTCAATCACCCCAGGAGCTCAGGTGCTTCCTCTCTGGCTTTTGGCTTTTTTTTTTTTTTTTTTTTTTGATGAGACAGTTAAATTTAGCAGTGGACAGTTATACCAACTTTAGTGGCACTAACATTAATAAATTCTGATAACCCACTACCATCAGACCGGCTTCGTTTCCATTTTTGACCTCTGAGAGTTACTTCCTTTCCTGTCAGCGCATCAGTGCATTTAAAATAGCTAGCATTTTTTAGTACTTTCAATGCGAAAACTGCTCAGCGTGTTTGACCGCCATGTTGTAAGACATGAAGTCTAAGGGACTTTGCCACTGTGTATTTCTATTATCTAGTCAAGATTAAAATGGCAAGACAATCACACTCTTCTCAAACAACTGTACCTGAGTGGCAACTCTGAAACTTGTCCCTGTAGCAGATTTAATTTTTGGACATGCCGTCTACAGTCAGCACCAGAACCTTCACCGTAAGCCTGGGAGAACAAACAAATATATACAATTTAAAACGTATTGGCAGAATGCTGAGAAACAGATCCAGTTGAGGCGCATCTCAGGGAGGACAAAGCTGTGTTCTGTAAGGCCCAAAGACCCCTAAAGCAGCGTGCAGGAGTCCTAACGACTGACTGCTCTCTCTAGAATGACTTACAAGCCAGCAGTCTCCAGAACTAACAGTGTAGGTCTATTTGGCTGTCCCGCGAGCACCCTGAACTCTACCTAAGCCAAACTCAACCCAAAGCCCTACACAAAATGGTTAGTAAACATGAATAAAAACATCACAAGAGAAGTAACACATATTGCCATATTATATAACATACTGCTAAAAAGTAAATGAAATGATACTTATTCTCACTGATAATCAAAGGAATACAAAATAAAATACATTTTTTTCCACTTAGTAGTCATGAATTCATCCAATAAATATTGACTACCTACTATGTGCCAGGCCTCATCTAGAGGTAGATAATACAGGAGTGGACAAGACTCCCTGTCATCATGGAACTTGCATTCAAGTAAGAAGAGATAGGAAATAAGCAAGTGAGGCATGTAACCTATCAGATGCTAATAAGTGCTCCTAAGGAGCCGGGCGCGGTGGCTCAAGCCTGTAATCCCAGCACTTTGGGAGGCCGAGGCGGGTGGATCACGAGGTCAAGAGATCGAGACCATCCTGGTCAACATGGCGAAACCCCGTCTCTATTAAAGATACAAAAAAATTAGCTGGGCATGGTGGTGCGTGCCTGTAATCCCAGCTACTCAGGAGGCTGAGGCAGGAGAATTGCCTGAACCCAGGAGGTGGAGGTTGCGGTGAGCCGAGATCGTGTCATTGCACTCCAGCCTGGGTAACAAGAGCGAAACTCCATCTCACAAAAAAAAAAAAAAAAAAAAAAAAAAGTGCTCCTAAGGAAGATGAGACCAGGAAAAGAGGCCTTACATAAGAGTCTACAGTTTTACATAAGGTGTTCAAAATGGTCAAAGAATGGATCTCTTAAAAAGGTAACGTTTGAGCCCAGACAGGAAGATATGAAGAAGCAAGCCACATGGATGTCTGGGGGACGAATTCCAGCAGAAGCCATGACATGAAAATGAGCATGAAGACCCTAAGCCTGGCATTTTGGAGAAACAGTGAAGAGGCCAGCATGGCTGGAGCTGAGTGGTCTAAGAGGAAGACGGTAAGAGACAAAATTTGAGTATGGGTCC
Source organism: Saimiri boliviensis (assembly GCF_048565385.1). NCBI lineage: Eukaryota > Metazoa > Chordata > Mammalia > Primates > Cebidae > Saimiri > Saimiri boliviensis. The sequence goes on from NC_133468.1 coordinate 5,103,511, forward strand.
TACCATAGGCAGAATCAACCTCACGGGTATGAGCAGTGCTCTGCTGTTGCTGTTTTGAAATTCTTAATAATCTGATCTTTGAACCTGTGTTTTGTAAGTGAAGTCTGATGGGACAATAGAGCACATCTGTGATCAGACACATACACTATACATGTCCACTGCTCCTCAACGCCCCGCTGGCAGGAGCATTCTTGATGTCCCGTGGACACAGAATTCCTGTGGACACCCAGTGCCTGGCAGCTAGTAAGTCAAGTGAGAACTGAGAACTAATCATTGTTTTTAGCAACATAGAGACCACTGCTGACTCTGACACAAGCAATTTTAACGGATAGGTAGGGAGTGTAGTCCTGTTTGGCGCACATTCAAGTGAGAACAGAGAGGAGTAACTGGAGGGGGAGATGGCAAAGTCACGAAACACCAGGCTGGCATGACCAGTAGCAGTGTGCTCTTCCATAGGGCAGCGACTGCTGGCTGGACAGTGAAGAGCATTCTTCCTGACGTGGGCACAAAACTAGACTTCATTTTCCAGTGTGTGTGTGGTCAGGGTGGCCACAAAACCAGGCTCTTTTGACGGTAGTATCACACGTTTCCCAGCCTGGCCCTCAAAGCCTCCTGGTAGCTCCTCCATGCACTCACTTGTCCTTCTCAGTGGCTAGAAGCAGCTACAGATGAGCCTCAGGGAATAAAAGCAGCTCAGGGGCCGGGCGCAGTAGCTCACGCCTGTAATCCCAGCACTTTGGGATGCCGAAGGCGGGTGTATCACAAGGTCAGGAGTTTGAGACCAGCCTGGCCAATATGGTGAAACCACATCTTTTTTTTTTTTTTATTTTTTAAAGACATTTATTCAGCATCACGATCAAACTATTATGTACATTTAGCAGTCAACAGCACGGGTGCAAAAAAAAAAAAAAAAAAGGAAAGAAAAAAATCTACATTAAAACCCTTTGTTGGAATGTTTTACACTTTCCACAGAACAGAAACTAAAATAACCTGTTATACAATTAGTCACAAATACAGTCCTCAAGTTTTTTGCCCATACATATGAGTATTTGTCTAAATCATGTCTTCTTTGTAGCAGCTGGGCCCTGCTACCACTGTGCTTGGCTGAGTTCACACATCTGTTGTGACCTGTAGCTTCCCCGTCACTTCTCTGGTTCTCCTCTCCTGCTAAGCTTTGTTTCCTAATTAAAATCTTCTGCCACTGCCATAGCTACTGCTGCTACCGGAACCACCACAGCCACCTTGGTTTTGTGGTTTGGCAAAGTATTGGCCGCCACCACCACAGGGCCCAGAGCTTCTGCCTCCAAAGTTTCCACCCTTCATGGGTCCAAAATCTGAAGACTGTTGTAATTGCCAAAATCATTGTAGCTTCTACCACCTCCAAAATTGCTTCCATCATTACCAAATCCATGATAGCCATCCTCACTGCCACCATATCCATCACGACAGCTGCCACCAAAGCCACCATGACCACTGAAGTTCCCTCCAAGACCAAAGTTGTCATTCCCACCGAAACCACCGCCACGACCACCACCAAAGTTTCCAGAACCACTTCGACCTCCAGCTGGAGGAAGCACTCGCCACCTCTTGCTTTGACAAGGCTTTCCTAACTTCACAGTTGTGGCCATTCACAGTTTGGTATTTCTGAATGGCAATCTTACCCACGGAGTCACGGTCATCAGAGGTTACAATGGCAAAGCCCCTTTTCTTGCCACTGCCTCTGTCAGTCCTGATTTCAATCACTTCAGTTTTTCCATACTGTTCAAAATAATCTCTTAGGTGATGTTCTTCAGTATCTTCTTTTTTTTTTGAGACGGAGTTTCGCTCTTGTTACCCAGGCTGGAGTGCAATGGCGCAATCTCGGCTCACCGCAACCTCCGCCTCCTGGGTTCAGGCAATTCTCCTGCCTCAGCCTCCTGAGTAGCTGGGATTACAGGCACGCGCCACCATGCCCAGCTACTTTTTTGTATTTTTAGTAGAGACGGGGTTTCACCATGTTGACCAGGATGGTCTTGATCTCTCGACCTTGTGATCCACCCACCTCGGCCTCCCAAAGTGCTGGGATTACAGGCTTGAGCCACCGCGCCTGGCCTCTTCAGTGTCTTCTTTTTTTTTTTTTTTTTTTTTTTTTGAGACGGAGTTTCGCTCTTGTTACCCAGGCTGGAGTGCAATGGCGCGATCTCGGCTCACCGCAACCTCCGCCTCCTGGGTTCAGGCAATTCTCCTGCCTCAGCCTCCTGAGTAGCTGGGATTACAGGCACACGCCACCATGCCCAGCTGATTTTTTTTGTATTTTTAGTAGAGACGGGGTTTCACCATGTCGACCAGGATGGTCTCGAACTCTCGACCTCGTGATCCACCCGCCTCGGCCTCCCAAAGTGCTGGGATTACAGGCTTGAGCCACCGTGCCCGGCCTTCAGTGTCTTCTTTAATGCCACCAACGAATATTTTTTTCACAGTTAAGTGGGCACCCGGTCTTTGAGAATCTTCTCTTGAGACAGCTCTCTTTGGTTCCACAACTCTTCCATCCACTTGGTGTGGCCTTGCATTCATGGCTGCATCCACCTCCTCCACAGCTGCATACGTGACGAACCCAAAGCCCCTGGAGCACTTGGTGTTTGGATCTCTCATTACCACACAGTCTGGGAGCGTTCCCCATTGCTCAAAATGGCTCCTCAGGCTCTCATCGGTTGTTTCAAAGCTCAACCCTCCAATGAAGAGCTTCCTCAGCTGTTCCGGCTCTTTAGGAGACTCTGACTTAGACATGATGGAGGGAGAAGAGAGACTTTAATGATGCTTCCTCGGCGGCATCCACCGGCAGAAATGAGCAAACTGACGAATGTATCTCGAAACCCCATCTTTACTAAAAATACAAAAAAATCAGCCAGGCATGGTGGTGTATGCCTGCAGTCCCAGCAACTTGGGAGGCTGAGACAAGAAGAATCACTTGAACCTGGGAGGCAGAGGTTGCAGTGAGCTGAGATCGCACCACTGCACTCCCAGGACTGTTATGAGAGCAAGAGAAACAATGTCTATTTATTAAGCCACCGCAATTTTGGTGTGTGTTTGTTACTGTGGCCTAGTCAGCCACATATCATATACCACGCATAGCACAGAGGCACTAAGGGGAGTAGGAAGGCTTCTCAAGGAGAATGTAGAAATACATATATCTCAAATAAGCCATGCTCACCATGTGGGGTGTCTGCCTACCTAGTAAGCCAGCCTCTGTCTTCTGAGACCCAATCCCAGTTGACTAGACCAGAGGTGGACATCCGAACCAGCCTGGGCCAACCAGATTACTTCTCCTAGGAATTTATAATTGGGACTCAGCTCTTCCACTTGGCTTGGAATGAGATTCTGTGGACTTGGAGCAGAGAATGTGATTATGAATTGCCTGGGGAGAAACAGAAAGGGAAGGAGAAGAGAAAATCAAGCAAAGATATAGAGAGAAGCTGGGTGACGCGGAGGAGAAGGGAGGAAAAGCTGATACCTGGCTTGTTGGCAGCTTTTCAGTTCTTGCAGCTAGTTCTTCAAGGGATCAGGAATGAAGTTCTGGCCCTTGGATTCCCTAGGATATTTCATTACCTTGCCAGTACATTTCTATTTTTATTTTTTTTACTTTGCTGAACCCACTCTGAAGTGTTTTTTATCCTTTTTTTTTTTTTTTGAGACAGAGTTTCGCTCTTGTTACCCAGGCTGGAGTGCAATGGCGCGGTCTCAGCTCACCGCTACCTCCACCTCCTGGGTTCAGGCAATTTTCCTGCCTCAGCCTCCTGAGTAGCTGGGATTACAGGCACGCACCACCATGCCCAGCTAATTTTTTGTATTTTTAATGGAGACGGGGTTTCACCATGTTGACCAGGATGGTCTCGATCTCTTGACCTCGTGATCCACCCGCCTCGGCCTCCCAAAATGCTGGGATTACAGGCTTGAGTCACCGCGCCCGGCCTTTTTATCCTTTTTTTTAAAAAACAATATCAGGTGAAGGCACTCATCAACATTATAAAGTGTTTTTGTCTATTATTTGCAACTAAAAGAACCTTGATCAAAAGATACCCTTTAAAACAGCAATTTAGGCCAGGCGCAGTGGCTCACGCCTGTAATCCCAGCACTTTGGGAGGCCGAGGCGGGCAGATCATTTGAGGTCAGGAGTTCAAGACCAGCCTTGGCCAACATGGTGAAACCCTAAGTCTACCTAAATCCAAAAAAACCAAATTTGCTGGGGGAAGTAGTGTGCACCTGTAGTCCCAGCTACTTGGGAGGCTGAGGCAGGAGAATCACTTGAACCTGGAAGGCAGAGATTGCTGTGAGCCAAGATCATACCATTACACTCCACCCTGGTGACAAAGTGAGACTCAGTCTCACAAAAACCCCCCAAAAACAGCAATTTAACTTCTAGTACTTCGTCCTAAGTAAACAGTAAACAGCTGATCACGTGAATAAAGAGGTATTTATAGAAAGTTTCACTGTAGAGTTGTGCACAACAGTGAAAGGAAAATCAATTTAAATGCCCAACAAGGTCGGACTGGTTACTTACTCGTTCAACAAGCACCAAGGACTGTGCTAGGTGCTGAGGACACACTAGTAAATAAAAAAGGAACTGTGAGTTCTCATGGAACTCACAGTCTTAGATGGACAATCTGCACATAAATACATGAATATATAACTTTCATAGGATAATGAGAAGGAGGAGGGGAACTCCATAGTGAGCACAAAGGCCTGAAGAGGGAGCAAATTTGGGTTTAAGGTCAGAAAGCAAGCACCATGGCTGTAGGAGGAAAGATGAGAGGTGAAGGGAGAGGCAGCACTGGGGCTGAAGCAGGTAAAGAGAAAATTCAGTACAGCAAAGGATGCAGGGCAGCTGGGGTCCTCAGAGTTCAGGAGGGGCAATATGCATGGACTGAAAGGATGTGCTCAGCCGGGCGCGGTGGTTCAAGCCTGTAATCCCAGCACTTTGGGAGGCCGAGGCGGGTGGATCACGAGGTCGAGAGATCGAGACCATCCTGGTCAACATGGTGAAACCCCGTCTCTACTAAAAATACAAAAAATTAGCTGGGCATGGTGGTGCGTGCCTGTAATCCCAGCTACTCAGGAGGCTGAGGCAGGAGAATTGCTTGAACCCAGGAGGCGGAGGTTGCGGTGAGCCGAGATCGCGCCATTGCACTCCAGCCTGGGTAACGAGCGAAACTCCGTCCCCCTCCCCCCCCCAAAAAAAAAAAAAAAAAAAAAAAAAAAAAAAAAAGAAAGGATGTGCTCAATGTCAGGTGCAGACAGCAGGCTGGGTAAGAGCATTTACAGCCTGCCCCTGCCTGCCTCCACTTCCTGAGCCCACTCTCCCACACTCCCACCTCCACCAATAGCCTCTGCCCTCCCTAGCTGGTCTGATTCCTCCTCATCTTCTGACAGTCCCCAGTGCTTTCCTTTCCTTGTGCTCAGTCAAGTTTTAAATTATATAGAAGCGTGTGTGTATCAATTTCTCTTCCCCTTCCATACAAGTGTATCTGTGAGGGCAAGACTGACAATGGGCTTACTTTCCACTGTTTCCCTCGTGCTTGACACACAGATGGTATTGAACAAATACTTTCTGAACGAAGAATCAAACGGCAGTACCTTTCCAGACACTGCTCCACCAATTTCACTTCCTGAAGGAACGGGAAGCTCAGGGGCAGGAGCTCTGTGTCTGGTGAACTTCGTGTGAGAGAGGATGATCCCAGCTGTGGCATGCTGGGACTCCCTGGAAGGACTCCCTGCAGGCATGTGCCCCGCCTGCTTTCTCTTTCACAGGACTCACCCGCAAAAAGGACTGCTTCTCTCCACAAGCTTTGCATGTCCACTTGACACTCTTTTTTACCTGCAATGAAATTTCAGAAATACAACTCAGATATTTAAAACTAAATGGAATTGGATCTGAAATAATTATTATTATTTTTTTATTATTATTATTTTTTTAGACAGTCTCACTCTGTGGCCCAGGCTGGAGTGCAGTGGCATAATCCTGGCTCACTGCAACATCTGCCTTCTGGGTACAAAGATTCTCCTGCCTCAGCCTCCCGAGTACCTGGGATTATGGGCGTGTGTCACCATGCCCAACTAATTTTTATATTTTTAGTAGAGACGGGGTTTTACCGTGTTGGCCAGGCTGGTCTCAAACTCCTGACCTCAAGTGATCCACCTACCTTGGCCTCCTACAGTGCTGGGGTTACAGGCGTGAGCTACCATGCCTGACCTGAAATAATTAAACACAGTCCAGAAACAAACCAACACATATGTGTAAAAATTTAGCATATCATAATCATAAAGGTGGCACTTTAAGAGTGAGAAAAGAGTTCGAATTCGAGTCACAGCACCAAAAAATAATAATAATAAAAATAAAATAATTTTAAAAAAGAGTAAGAAAACAACAGAGTATTTAACAAGTCTGGGTTGGTGCTGGCAAATACCATCAAGTTGGGCTGGGTGCAGTGGCTTAAGCCTGTAGTCTCAGTGACTAGAGAGACCAAAACTGCTTGAGTCCAGGAGTTTGAGGCCAGCCCAGGTAGCACAGCAAGAACCTGTTTCTCAAAGCCAAGCCAAACTAAACCAAAACAAAAAACGTCCAAAAACCCAAGATGAAGCTCTACCACCTGTGGGTCTTAAAAATAAATTCCACAACACTCATTTTCAATTCTTGTTAAACCTGACTAGATGTGTTCTTTTAACTTGATAAAATGCCGTAAACCCAGCTCTGATGTTGAAGAATCTCTACCAGCATTCCCATGGAAGTCAAGAACATGAAAAAGCCAGAGTTGCCCACTATTATTTACCATTTTTTTCTGGATGTACTATCTAATGGAATTAGTAGAAAGTTGTAAGTGGTATAAAAATTTGAAAGGAGGGGAAAACCCTATCATTATTTATAGATATAATACCTGATATAATTTTTGGGGGGATGGAGTTTCACTCTTGTTGCCGGTGCTAGAGTGCCATGGTACAATCTCACCTCACTGCCATCTCTGCCTCCCAGGTTCAAGCAATTCTCCTGCTTCAGCATCCCAAGTAGCTGGGATTGTGCCACCATGCCCAGATAATTGTGCAGTTTTAGTAGAGATAGGGTTTCACCATGTTGGTCAGGCTGGTCTGGAATTCCTGACCTCAAATGACCCACCCACCTTGGCCTGCCAAAGTGCTGGGATTAAATGCATGAGCCACCTCACCCAGCTGCAACCTGATATAGTTTTTTATCTGAAAAGCCAACAGAATGAAATGAAAAGCCACAAAAACCAGACAACCTAACATAGTGGTTAGGTACAAAATTAAGATATCTTCAAAATTTAATATAGCTTTTGTATGAGCAGACATCTAGTTAGAAGAAGATAATGGATAAAGAGTCCATTTATAACAGCCACAAATAAAATGTTACCAAGGGATGCCAAGGTTACTTGAAGAAACATAATCATGTTTAACATCACCAAGATGTCTAGGTTGATTCATTAAAATTAATATGATTAATATGATCCTAATATAAAATCATGAGGTTTTGGGGGGAAGTATCCAAAAGGATTCTAAGGAGAACAACGAGCATCTATCAAAAATTGAAGCGGGTATATCGTATGGCTTAGCATTTATTTCCCAGCTTCTACCTTAAAACACCAATAACACTGAATTTTCCATTGAGTATGTAAGCAAGTATGGAAAGCATTTAAAAAAGTTTAGGACCCACAGTAACTGGTAAAGGAATTAATTCTGTTAACTGCTGAGAGATAGTATGGTTTTGCCATTTATTAAGATGGAGAAACCACTTGATTTCTTTGGATTTCAGAATTCTCATGTCTGTAAGATGGGAATGATGCCTAATTCAAAGGTTGTTGAAGTTAAATGTGTTAAATTGGTATTTTACTTGCAATTAAAATGGCCAACGTCCTCTTTGGTTTCAAGTCATTTTTTTCTTTGTTTTTGAGACAGGGCCTGGCTTTGTCGCCGAGGCTGTAGTGCAATGGTACGCATACAGCTCACTGTAACCTCTGCTTCCTGGACTGAAGCCATTCTCCTGCCTCAGTGCCCCTTCCACCTCAGCACTCCTGTGCACCTGGGACTACAGATGCACGTACCACCACACCTAGCTATTTTATTTTGAATTTTAGTAGAGGCAAGGTCTCACTACGTTGCCCAGGCTGGTCTGGAACTTCTGCCTTAAGTGATCTGCCCTATTGGGCTTCCCAAAGTCCTGGGATTACAGGACTGAGCCACTGGGGCCAGCCAACTCTTATTTCATAGGGTTAAAAATGACCACGAGGGTCAGGGGCACTGGCTCAGCCTGTAGTCCCAGCACTTTGGGAGCCAAGGCGGGTAGAGCACTTGAGCCTGGAGTTCCTGACCAGCCCAGGTAACACAGCAAAACCCCATCTCTTAAAAAAAAAAATACAAAAATTAGCTGGGGATAGTGGCCTGCACCTGTAGTACCAGCTACATGGGAGGCTGAGGTGGATCACTTGAGTCCGGGAGGTGCAGGCTGCAGCGAGCTGTGATTGCACCACTGCACTCCAACCTGGGCGACAAAACAAGACCCCATCTCAAAAAAAATAAAAAAAGAAACAACACTGGTGAGCTTGGAATTGTGAAACAGGGAAACAAGGAAATAAAAATAAATGGAAAATTTGTTTTTAAAAGAAGGAGAATGAGCATGAGACATTAGACATGTAACAATTTAAAAACGCAAATGATCTCTTCATTTGCAACTCTTAGGACGCAGCCCCCAAATGAAAATAAGTAAAAAGTTTCTGAGCCCTTAAAATAGCCCTTACAAACGTTCAGCATTAAATGCAAGCTTACAAACACATACTCAGCATCTTGCTGACTTTTTGACATATATCTTAAAGAAGTCTGATGCTATTCTTTCTCAGGGCACAGCAGATCAGCCATAACTAGGAAGGACGGACTGTCAAAAGCGGATACGCTGGCTGCAGTGTTAAGTGGTATCAAGCAGGACACGGTACAATCCAGAAAAGGTGACGTGGCATCCTCCATCTGGCATGCCGAAAGTTAGGGAGGCAAATATATTCTAGAAACAGATTATCGTCTTTAAGTGGTTTGAGTCGGCGAGCAGGCATCAAGTCCCTGGCACCGCGGGAAAGAACGGTGGGAACGGCGCGGGGCGATAGAAGGCGCGCCCGGGCGCGGGGCGATGGAAGGCGCGCCCAGGCGGGGGGGGGGGGCGATGGAAGGCGCGCCCAGGCGGGGTGGGGGGGGCGATGGAAGGCGCGCCCAGGCGCGGGGCGATGGAAAGCGTGCCCAGGCGCGGGGCAGGGGCTTCCAGACCTGTCCTCCCGCTCGCACTGAAACTGAGCAGGGCCACCTCGCGGGCTAGGCTCTGCGTAAAAGATGCTATCCTCAACCGGGTTCTTCCACGACCTGCCACAAGTCGCGAGAGGCCACCTCCGCAGGAACCATGACCTCCGGTTTCTACAAGAACCAGACAAAAAGCCCAGAACCACACTAAGCGGGGGCGACCCCAACGAGACCCGCCCTCATCGGTCCCTGCACTCGTTCGGGCCCAGGTGCATCCCGGAGCCATTGGAGACAGCACCCACGGCCCCACCACTCCCCGTCCGCTGTGCCCGCGCGGGAGGAGGAGGAAGGGGCTGGCACCCGCCAGACCTGGTGCGCTTGGAAGAGGCGGCAGCGGCAGCAGCGGAGGACCCGAGAAGGCTGAGGCGGCGCCATGCCGGCCTGTGCAGTCGGCCGCCGCGCGCGTGTGTTCGGCGCTTGGCGGCCCCGCCCCACGCACGCGCTCGGGCTCCTCCAGTCCCCGGCGCCGCCGCGCATGCGCGTACGCTCTCCGCCCGGCCCGCCGCAGCCGCGCCCCTGCGCACTGGGGCCCCTCTAGCCCTCCGCGCCTCTCGCTGGCCTCAGGAGTTTTGGGTCGCGGTGGGTGCGGGTCGCCTGCTCGCAGACGTGTCGTCTGCCCAGGGCGGTGCACGCGGCTTCCTAAGGCAGCGGCTTCCGGCCTCGGGAGACTGGGGTTGAGACCGCAGGGCTTCTGCCTCCCAGTTCCGTGGGCCCGGCTCGGCCCGCGCGGCGGCGCGTTGAGGCCGTAGGAACAGTCAGCGTTCGAGACGGAGGGGTCCTCAACGCACGCGTCACGGAGAGGGCTGCGGAGGCGCGAGGCCGCCGGGCGCGGAGCCGGCGCCCCCGGAGCCCCCCAGGCCCACCCGGTGGAGGGCTTGGGCGCCCTGCAGCCCGACACTCACCCGGCAGCCCTTCGTGGCTGGAGTTGTAGCCTTGTTGGAAAAAGAAATACAAAAAAAATTTAAATTACCTGTACATCTCTGTGGCTAGGGTTGTAATTTTCTTTTTTTTTTCTTTTTTTTTTTTTTTGAGACGGAGTTTCGCTCTTGTTACCCAGGCTGGAGTGCAATGGCGCGATCTCGGCTCACCGCAACCTCCGCCTCCTGGGTTCAGGCAATTCTCCTGGCTCAGCCTCCTGAGTAGCTGGGATTACAGGCACGCGCCACCATGCCCAGCTGATTTTTTGTATTTTTAGTAGAGACGGGGTTTCACCATGTTGACCAGGATGGTCTCGATCTCTCGACCTCGTGATCCACCCGCCTCGGCCTCCCAAAGTGCTGGGATTACAGGCTTGAGCCACCGCGCCCGGCTGTAATTTTCATTTTTAAAAATGTTTCATTTTCCAACTTTTGCGCAGTATTTATCAGAAAAAAAAAAAAGCGAGCCGACACTTTATTTTTATTTTTTTGAGACAGCCTCGCTCGCTCCGTCGCCCAGGCTGGAGTGCAGTGGCGTGATCTTGGCTCACTGCAGCCTCTGCCCTCCGGGTTCAAGCGAGTCTCCTGCCTCAGCCTCCCGAGTAGCTGGGATTACGGGTGGCCGCCACCACACCCAGCTACTTTTTGTATTTTTAGCAGAGATGGGGTTTCTCCATGTTGGTCTGTAACTCCTGACCTCAGGTGATCCGCCCGCCTCGGCCTTCCAAAGTGCTGGGATTACAGGCTTGAGCCACAGGACCTGGCCGACACTCACTTTTAACAGCAGAACCCATCCCGTTAAAGAAACACCCAATCGTGACAGGGGTGCGGGGAGAACGGTCAAATGCAAAACCGTGGCAAGAAACCTGGCAATTACTGCAACCCCAAGAAAGGAATCCCTTCACCCAGGTGATTTATTATTCATGCCCTAGTGTTCCCTCAAGTATATCAGGAAGAAATGGAAATCAGCGTTCTGAAGAACGGCGCGGACCCTTAGGTAGTTTACCCATCAGCAAGAACTTGAGTTTGAAGTGACAACATGCTGTGGAGAAGCAAGGTTACAAAATTAACAGGACATCGTTAGAATTCTGTGACACCAGCATTATTTCCTGGGGTGTGTGTGTGGCTAAGGTTGTAGGCAATGTTAATTTTTTCCAACTTTTGCACAGTAGCTAGCAGAAAAAAAAAAAAAAATTGAGAGACAGTATGCCAGCAGACAGTGCCCAGACAACGCATGACAATAAACGGACTGCTGCAGTAACCAGGCAGTCGGCGGCGTGGTAAGGAGTGGTCAGGAGTACCTGACCACCCTCCCATTGTCAGAACCAACCCGAGAAAGTGGAATACGCTCCCCAATCCAATATCGTGCAGTCAGAACCACCTGGAGCCTTCCCCGTTTTCCAACCTCAGGCGCTTGAACTCACCCACACCGAGTGATGATGCTGACTCCCACTACGTTTCTCATTTGGGTGGTCTTCCTTCATTTCCACGTTTAAGTTACTGTGGCTGAGAACAGAAGGCATCTGCAAAGAATGTTTTATGCTTAATGAAAAGAGTAAACATTTCATATATGACATCGGTTAAACCGAAAAAATTTACAGAATCAACACCAAAATACTGAGAAGTAATCTGTAGCACTAGGAAAAAACTGTCTTTCTACTTTTCTGTATATTTTTCTCCTTTTGGCAATAAAGGACATGAAAATCATTTTTATTTTTCTTATTCACCTGGGTGCAGGTGGACTAAGGCCAAAAAGGGCATTAGCCAGGACATCAAAATCCTTTAAAAATTCAGGTATATAGATTTTTTCTTGGAAATTATAAGAATGATTTGATGAGTTGACATGACTTTCATTACTCAGTAGGCAGTTTTAAAATATTCATGTTTATTTATAACTTAAATGTTTTATTCGTATTATCTATTATTTATTGTTACTGTTCTGATTGTTAAACATTTTGAGTTATTTACCCAGGTTGAATGATTTATGGATGAAAGGACTATATTGTACATTTTTGTACATTGTATCATGTGAATAGGCCAGATTCCTCTTTTATATTCTTGGGTGTTAATTTATTTGGTGTATTCACAAGCTTACACTTCCACATATTAAAAACATTTATCTTACCTCTGTAAAGACAAAAAGATGAAAAAAAGGCATTTATCCAAATTCCAAGTTATTCAAATCTAATTGAGTATAATCAATTTAAGACTTGAAATTGCTGAATGTATGAGGTTATTATATCTTAATTATGGTGTAGCCAAGAACAGTCTTTTTGGTATAAATCATTTGAAATTATTTTATGGTAGTTTATGTAAATACTAGAAAGGAAATTAAAGCCAGGCATGGTGCTGCATGCCTGTAGTCTCAAGCTACTTAGGGAGGCTGCAGCAGGAGAATCACTTCAGGCCAAGAGTTTGAGCTGCGGTGAGCTACGGTCATGCCTGGGTAGCAGAGTGAGACCCTGTCTCTAAAATGAACAAAGCAAAGGTACTTAGTTAAAACAAAAACAGCCTCCACAGAGATATACAGTAGTACCTCTGAGTTTCACTTTCTGCAGCTTTAGTTACCCAAAGTCAAAAGCCACCTGGAAAAGAGATGAGTACAGTACAAGAAGATACTGAGACAAACCAGATTTACAACTTTCATTACAGTATATTATATATATGTTACATTTTATTATTATTGTTAGTCTGTTAAGGTGCCAAAATTCATAAACTTAATCACGGGTATGTATGTATAGGAAAAAACATGTATGTTTAGGGTTTGTTATTATCTGCAGTTTTAGACATCCACTGGGGGCCCTGGACTGTATCCCCCATGGATAAGGGGGGAATTGCTGTATCTTTTAGTAGAAGCAAGAGCAGCCCCATGTGGGGGCAAACACTGGACACTGGTCGGTTTCAGCTCCTGCTGCAAAGTGAGGGGATCCTTGTGGCTCAGCCCCAGGGCCCCCTCTGGTCACCTGTGGCTCCAGTCTGCTTCTTGAACCCAAGGGCAGACACTTGCTGCAGCCTAGGCCTGAGAATGCACTTCCTTCACCAGGACCCATAACCCCTGCCCACGAAGACCTGTGGAGGTCAGGGCATCCCCTAATGCAGGTTGGTTAGGACCTGCCCAGCCTGCATCAGCACCTCGGCTTCTCCATCCAACCTGGCAGGCCTTGTACTCTTCCACCCCTTGTGGAGGACCAAGTGTCTTGAACTTCCAGAACACAGCCAGGGCCCCACACTTGGCCCGAGGAGAAGCTGGGAGGCCTAAGCAGTGGTTGGGGGCCACAGCAAGGCACTGCACACAGTGTGGGTTTTCTTTCAGGGATTTATTAAGGCATTGAGCACAGTGTAATTTCTAGCCAACTGAAATGAATTCAAGGAAATATATCGGGACCTGAGGGATGTGCTTTCAAAGTCACTGGAAAGGATGATGAGCTGAGTGTGTGTATAGCCACGCCTGTGTACAGCCATGTCTGTGTGCAGCACCCACCCTGTGCAATAATGTTCTGCTCATGTTCCTGTCAGGAGGTTCAGGCTCCTGGAGAGCACCTGAGGGTTCCATCACTTTGGTACCCACACACATGCCCTCCATCTGGTGCCAAGAGGCAGAAATGACCCCTGTACCACATAGCTGCAGGAGAGCATCCCATGGATGGAGGGACTCAGCTAGCCTGGCCACAGTGCAGGGCACAGAGGTATGAGGCAAGCAAGGGCAGATCTGAGAGCCTCTAACACTAGGCAGGTGCAGCTGGTGCAAGGCAGGCTCCCACCGGGTGTAAGGACGGTGGGAGCCACAGCCTCTTCCTGGGCCCAGAAGCAGCCGGTGCCAGGAGATGCAGACCCAGGGAATCTGTCTAAGGCAGCTGGGTCTGCACCAGCCTCCTTTCCAGTCACACACTCACTGCTCCTGGGAGAGCAGGAAGGGCACGCCTTTAAAGAGAAACCGATAAGGGAGGAAGGGCAGGAGGAGATGAGGCCAGCCCACCGATAACACCTCAGGCCAAGCCTCACAGCTGCAAGCATCAGCCAGAAACTCCAGGCTGCTCATGGTCACTGGCAGTGCTGAACTGTCTCTCCACTTTCTTTTGGTCCTTTATCTTGAGTCCAATGTCCTCTCTCTTCTCAAAGAAGTTCACCAGCACAGACTCCGTCAGGATGGAGGCCAGGATCTGCTCGAAGGAGATGCACCAGTCAGTGTCAACAGTGCCCCCGATGCGGACTGTGGGACTGCAGGCCTCCCCGCCCACCAGCACTGTGTCATCCGCGAGGTCTTCACACTGCAGGGAGCCTGTGCTGACCACTGAGTATGAGGACATGGACATGTCATCTTTGGTTTCATCATCAGACAGTGGCTGGGAGGGTGAGCCCTGTCCCTCGCCGCTGCCTGCCTCCACCACCACCTGGCTCTCCTGTGGGACTTTCCCGAGGTGCATGTCTCCACCTCCTTTGGCTTGAGGGTCTCCTGCAGCTGGGGGCTGACGCTCCCTGGCTGTATCCTGACGGGGTTCAGGTGCTGGTGGCTCATCCTCCTCAGTGGCACAGTCCCTGGGCTTCCTGACTGTGCGGGCCGAGAACTTCTTCCCCACCTCTCCAATGCGGAGCAGGAGGCTGGCCACCGTGGCGATGGCGTGGTACAGGTCCTGCTCCATAGGGTCTTCACTGAACATGTTGTAAAGCGTCTTGCACAGCTCAATGAACTGCTCCTTTTAAGGAGAAAAACAGAACAGGGAGATGGTAAAAGACCAGTCAGAAGGGGTCCATATTAGCCAAACTGATGACTTGGGCCAGCCTAAGGATGTTGGCTGCTGTCTTGTTAATCAAGCCTCATCAGTCCCATTTTACAAGATCAGGACACAGGCTGAGAGAGGGAGAGTGGCTCAACTAAGGCCACATAGCTCTTCAAAAGGCTCTCCTCTCCAGCTGCCTTTCTCTCAGCACATAGAGCGTGCCAGTCTGACCTGGAGCTTCCTTGTTTCTAGGTCTGTTCTGTTTGCAGATGGAGATGGAGTTCTGCCATGACTCTAAACCCAGTCACTACAAAGACTTCTCGTTGGCTTTTTACATTTTTAATCAGAAGCAACCTCAACTCAGCCCTTGAATGAAGCTCTTTAGAAGGTGACAGTGAGGAGAGTACAGCCTAGGTCAGCTGAGAAGGGAGCTCCTGGGGAGGGTGGGTGCTACGTCCTTAAGCCACACATCTAGGCCCCCTGACCTAAGAGCGAGAAGACTCCTCATTGCATGTAGTGCCCACTCTCCAGGCCTGCAGGATGAGTACTCAGATTGCAGAGTCCCCTACTGGGCACAGCCAGGCGGTGGATCTGGCCCAAGGGCCATGGTCAGGCTGGTGCTCCAGACTTGCCTTTGGCTGAACATTTGCAGTTTGAAGCTGGGGTCTCCCATTTTCTGGCTGTGAGACCCTTGGAAAGACACCATGCTTCTGACCTGTGAGACCAGTGAATGAAGAGTGGGCTGTGGAGGGGCTGTGTGTGCAGAGCAGGGCAGGGTGGGGAGGGTGCAGGGTGTGGAACACATTCTTGTCAAAGGTAGCCTATGAGCCTCTGGCTCCTGATTCGTGGACACTCAGTCTGGACAGTGGCACCATGGAAAAACACCCCTGTACAAGGCCCTGGAGCAACTGGTTTCTTGTCTTTCTGGAATCATCACTGACTGGCAACCAGGACTAACCGGCTCTAGAGGCAGGGAGGAGCCTTCCCACCCTCAGGAGATGCTGCAGTGTGGGTGCTCTGATATTAGGGCCCAGCCTTGGCCAGAGCTCTCCAAAAATGTCCACTGTAGGCTCCCATGGAGCCTACCTGGTTCATCTTCGGAAGATCCTTAATCGTCTCCTTCTGAACCTCTTTCTCCTTGGCCCACATTCGAAGGTAATGCCGATAGTCTGGAGAGCTGGTCCCCTTCTCCTCTGCGGGTTAGGAGGAGAGAGATTCATCTTTGTCACGTGAGAGAGAGGGCTGGGGACTGACAGCAGGGAGAGGAGGGATTGGGTGTTTTCTGGCATGGAGTTACCGGGGCCCTATTACAAAACACCCTGTCGTTTGGGAAGGTGGTTATGGGAAAACCCAGAGTGGCCACAGGTTTCCCCTAAATTGCTGAAGTGATTGGACCTAAGCTGATGACAATGGGTCGACACTATCTTCCTTCAGATGGAGTCACAGGGCATCTGGAGAGAAGCTGGCAAAAGGGGGCTGGCTGAGCAGCACCAGCGTGGCTGGTGGAGAGCGCAAAGCCTCCTGTGGCTGCTGGAGTAGCTGTGCACCCAGAGTCCTGCTTCCTGATGGGGGCACGCGTCTGCCATCCCCCAGGGTAGGGGGCTCTCTTGACTGGGCAAGAGACTAGCAAGGAACGGTGTCCCAACGCTGGGGTCTCTAAGAACAATAGCAGAGAATGGCCTGTACCTCCTCTCTTTTCCTGGACATCCTCACTTCCACTTCCTTCCTGCTCTTCCTGCGGTAGTGCTTCTGGACAAATGGAAAAATAAAAAGAACATGAAGAATATTCTGCTGTTGGGACTGTAAGCTCCTGGGGTCCTCGAGATGTAGTCTGTTTCTGTAGAGCCAGCCCCAGGCCAGGCCCTGGGGGGCAGGTCCCCCATGCCATGTCTCCTGCCTGGCCCACCCGGCCCTGCCCTATGGCACCACAGCAAGGGCCTGAGCATTCCCTCACTTGGTCACATTAAAACAAAAGCCGCCAAACTCTCACTTCTTTTTCAAATGAATATAAGTCTCAACATGCTGATTTTGAAGTGAATGATGATTTGGGCTATAGGTAAGTCTGAGGACTAATGAATTCTAGAATTCCTGCTAGAACTGAGGGGAATCCTAATGACCAATTACACCAGCGCCTGCTGTGCCAGTTGCTGAGGGGTTGTCTGTGCATAGCTCCCGTGCTCAGCAGTGTTTCGGGGGGGACTGCATTTGCTGGAGTTGGCGCACGCTACACTCCCTGCATGGGAACAGGCACCTGGGAGAAGCGGTCGACCAGCTCTCCTAGAGCTGTTCCCCACGGCAGTGTGGTTGGTGGGGGGACCTCAGGCAGGTTGGCAGCACCTCAGTTCTGAGCTGCCCTTGCTGGCTGTTTGATGGCATTGAAGGGCACACCTCTCTGGGCTCAGGCATCTCACCCTGGAATGGAGGCCCTGCGTCCTGGGGGCTACGTGCGGTCTGAGGCCAGGGCTCTGCGCCACCACGCCACTCTCAGAAGCATGAGGGACAAGCCTAGAGTGGCCTGCTGGCTCCACATACAACAGAAGGTACACCTGTTTCTCTAGTTTCGGTCCTTGAAATTAAGGTCCTCAAGCTTGTCAGCCTCTGCCACTGTCACCAGGACTGCCATGGGCCTCTTAGTACACACTATATTTTTCTCTTTTGAGTCGGTTCCCTGGTGTGCATTATCCCTCACGTGAAATCACCAGGTGGCATTATGGTCGGTTTTGCAAGTGTGTTGCATGTCACCAGTTTGACTGCCAAAGCCCAGGGCCTAGAATGCTCCCATCACCTCACATCAGATGCTCCCAATAGGCTTTAAACATAGCACAGCGGTGAGTTCTAACAGGTACTCAACATGCATGTTGTTCCTTAACAAAAAAGTGATGTGGAACATGAAGCTTTTTCCTAGGAAAGCATCCAATATTCCTTCCAGCCTCCACTTGGCCACGCTGTGTCTTTCACATGCTCCAATGATAGCATTTTGTATTTCTTTCCTACTCACATGAAGACAAAATACCTCTAACATGTGGCTGAGGAGGTGGTGCCCTGGGCCTGCTCGGTGCCTAGTGTGCTGGGGACCTTATTTACTGCCTACCCATAGCAGACACGGAGGCGGTGCAGAGGAGTGGCTTGGTTCTGGGTCCTTCTCAGGACTTATCCCCAGAGGATGAAGTCCCAGAGGGGTCCCTGGGACAAAGAGCTTCCAGGCTTCCTGACAGTGCAGGAGAGTGTTAGGAGGTATAGGGGGGTGCCCCTGCCTTCCGGGGACTGACCTTGAGCCTCCCAGGGCAGGAAAAGATCCAGATCTGAGGCCAGAGGAGATGCTGGAAGGGACGGCAGAGGAGAGGCAGAGGGGCAGAGGTGGGAGGAGTCAAGGTCCAGAGAGACAGAGACATAAGAGAAACAGGAGTGAGGACATCCACAGGGGGCGGCCCCACTCCCAGCTAGTGTGGCAGGGCCCAGCCCATGGTCCCCTGGGGAGCACCCCATTCGGCCTGGTCCCTGAGCCCAGATGGGCTGCTGGCCACTGCCCGAGCCCTGCAGGAAGGCTGTGGTGGCCGTAGGGTGCTGGCTGGGCATGTCAAGTGTTCCAGTGGCCACTCACCTTCTGAGGAGCTGTCCTCTGTGAAATAATGGGCCGCTTCCAGGGCTGACTCAGCTTCCTCTGGGCTCAGAGCTGTGCTCCGAGAGAAGACAGAGTGAGGGCAGGAGGAAACAAGGAGATCCCCTCAGAGCAAGTCCCCTGCAGCCCTGGGCAGAGGCTCGCTTTCCCTGCCCACAGCCTGGCCAGTCCCAGCACCCACCCATTACAATACTCGGTAATAGTTTTGATGGTGGCCAGGTGCAGTGGCTCAGACCTGTAATCCCAGCACTTTGGGAGGCAGAGACAGGTGGATGAGGTCAGGCATTTGAGACCAGCCTGGCTAACATACTGAAACCCCGTCTCTACTAAAAATACAAAAAATTAGCCAGGCATGGTGGTGGACACCTGTAGTCCCAGCTACTCAGGAGACTGAGGCAGGAGAATCCCTTGAACCTGGAAGGCAGAGGTTGCAGTGAGCTGAGATTGTACCACTGCACTCTAACGCAGGGAACAGTGCCAGACTCCTTCCCAAAAAAATAGTTTTGATGGTGATAGCTCTGGTTGTTACTTTCCTGACGTTTTTTTTTTTTTTTTGAGACGGAGTTTCGCTCTTGTTACCCAGGCTGGAGTGCAATGGCGCGATCTCGGCTCACCGCAACCTCCGCCTCCTGAGTTCAAGCAATTCTCCTGCCTCAGCCTCCTGAGTAGCTGGGATTACAGGCACGCGCCACCATGCCCAGCTAATGTTTTGTATTTTTAGTGGAGGCGGGGTTTTACCATGTTGACCGGGATGGTCTCGATCTCTTGACCTCGTGATCCACCCGCCTCGGCCTCCCAAAGTGCTGGGATTACAGGCTTGAGCCACCGCGCCCGGCCTTTTTTTTTTTTTTTTTTTTAAATGGAGCCTCACTTTACTGCTCAGGCTGGAGTGCAGTTGCATGATCTCAGTTCACTGCAATTCCACCTCCTGGGTTCAAGGGATTCTCCTGCCTCAACCGCCTGAGTAGCTGGGATTATAGGCATGCGCTAAAACACCTGGCTAATTTTGTATTTTTAGTAGAGACAGGGTTTCTCCATGTTGGTCAGGCTGTTCTCGGAACTCCCAACCTCAGGTGATCCACCCGCCTCCGCCTCCTAAAATGCTGGGATTACAGACGTGAGCCACTGTGCCCGGCCTTAATTTTTACATTTTTAGTAGAGATGCATTTCACTGTGTTGGCCAGGCTGGTCTTGAACTCCTGACCTCAAGTGATTCGCCTGGCTCAACCTCCTAAAGTGCTGGCATTACAGGTGTGAGTCACTGCACCCAGCCACTTTCCTTTTACATTGTGTTTGAAAAGGAAATACATATCCTAGGTGAAAATCCAATCAACACAATCAGCAGTCCAGTGAACAGCAGCTGCCCTCCTGCCCCAATGATCATCTGGCCAGTGGACCCTTTCAGTGGTTCATGCTCCTATGGGCACGCAGACAGAGACCAGCCATGCGCAGGCAACTTGCTGCTCTCCCTCTGGGGTAGCTCAGAGGTTATGCCACATCATGCATGCTGGCCTGCCTCATTCTGTGCAGTCTTTGCTGGAGGTCACCAAGCAGTACCCAGGGTTGTGGATCACATGGTCCTGGGTGAGTGTGGCATGGCATGGGCTGCAGGCCACCAGAGCCCGTGTTCTCTGTGTCTGGACAGGGCACGGTGGGCTGAGGGACTCAGGAGTGTGAGGGTAGCCCTGCATGCTCTCAACCCTGGGACCCAGGCCCAGTGGAGTCTGTCCCACCAGGGCCTCTCTGGTGAGCCAGTCACAAGTGAGAACAGCTATGTCAAGAGCCTTTTAGCTCTGGAGGCACAGAGCAATGGGCTGCAAGCTTTGCAAATCACAGGGTCAGTTCTGAGGGAAGCCGCTGACCTCAGATTTCAAGCAACAGCAGTGACCTGGGGCAGATTCACTCCCGGAGCAGAGCACCCAGCCCATGATATCCACAGGCCCAAGCCTTTGTTTCCTTCTGTGATGATGGAGATGACCCCCTCCTTGGAGCACTGTCCACGGAGCCACCCATGCGAGCCTTCCCCCTGCAGACAGCCTGTCACCACTGCAGCCCCATTAGGCTCCAGCACCACTGAGAGGCCAGAGAGAAGTGGCCCCTCACGGCCATGTGACAGGATTCTCTAGCTGAACCTCTGGGAATAAACCCTTAAGAAACTTGACGAATTAATGCAGGTGGTTTCAGTTCCAACCCCGAAGCTTCATTCATGCCCCACCTCGTGGTTTTTGGGTCCAGCTGCCTGCTTGGTGGGTGTTCTGTTCCCAGTGGTGCCCAGTCACCCACAGGATTCTCCTCCATGCCCCTTCCCAAGCCAAGGCCCTGGTCTCAGACCTTTGCCATGTGCTCCAGCTCCCTCCCGCTCCTCCAATGTGAACCTCCAGCCTACAGAGCCCCGGTGCCCCCTCAAGACCCCGTAGTCCCACAGAGGCCTGTCCTCTGCAGCTGAACTTCTGGACAAGTGGGAGACGATGGCTGGGGAGTGCGAAGGAGGGTCTCACCTGGGGGAAGGTGTAGCTTGTAGAGCACCTTGAGTTTCTCTGTCAGGTCCCCGTGGTACATCCCGCCTGTGGAGGCCAGGGAGGGGGCTGGCAAGATGGCTGCAGAGCCCCTTGCAGGGGGTCTGAGTGGGACCCTCTTCACAGCCTGCACTGCCCGACTCCCCGCTGGAGAGTTCAGGGGGCGTCTCCTTCGTCTCTCTGGCACTCTGCTGGGAAGGCTCACCCTTTCCCTGGGGCTGGTAGACCAGCTTCTAGCAGCCCCAGACTGCATGCGTCAGGGGACAAGGCTCCTGCTGGACCCCAACTTGGCCCCCGTGGGTAAACTGTTACTCCTGAATCTAGGGCCAGAGGCTCAAGCTGCCCCCTGCTTGCTGTGGTAGGGACAGACTGGAGATGCTGGCATTTGGAAGGCTTCCTGGGAAAGGGTGTGGGAGGGTCAGGCCCCTGGTAGGCCCGGCAGGCACTCACTCATCCCCATCACGAACTCCTTGAAGTTGATCAGCAAGTCCTTGTTTTTGTCCAGGAGCCGGAACATGCGCCCTGCCAGTACAGGTGTGTGGGAGCCGCAGGCCCAGGGCGTCAGGCTGGCAAAGAGTTCCTGGAACTGGCTGGCATCGATCCGGTACTGCTCTAGGTAGGGCAGGCTGGGGTCCCGACGGCTAGCCGCCATGCGGCTGCACCCCCAGTATTGGCTAGCCAGGTGTTTGGCCTGTGGGAGATGGTCTGGTGAGACAGCCCAGCCACTAAGCCTGTGGGTTGAGGGGACCTCTAGGCTGATGTGCATCCACCCTCCCACTCCGTCCAAGCCTGCAGAGCTCTGGGGTGATGAGCACTGGCCAGAAACTGCAGCACCTCCCAAAAGCTCTCAGGGTATCATCAGGCCCTTGTAACTGATGGGGAGAAGGTTGGCTGAGAAACAGAGCCCTCGGCAGCCTGCAAGGGGCAGAGCTGGTCTGCTGGCCCCAGAAAAGGGCGGAGCCTTCCTGGCAGGGCTCCAGGGAAACAAGAGGCCTGAGGCTTGCTCTCACTCCTATGACTTCTCTAGGAGGCAGGCAGAGCTGGCTCAAGTGTTGTGACACTAGGGTCACAGCGCAGCGGCCACCTTGAGCACTGAACCTGAGGCAGCTGGAGAGGTGGATGGGAACTGGCAACAGGAACAGAAAGGTGGTCATTCCAACCATCAAGGCTGGGTCTTTTGCTAAAACCACAAGAAAAATTATCTTTGCACGGGGGTTACTAAGAAGAGAGTACGACCCTGGAGCTGTGATGACAGTCCTGCCACGGTGTAGGAAGAGCAGTGCAGAGGACATCAGAGGTGCGGGAGCCTGAGGGCACATTTGAGCACCGGGGTCCAGCCATGTCTAAAGCTGTGCCTTGCTGGACTTTTCAGTTACAAGGGCAATGCATTCCCTCTTCGGTCTAAGTGACTTGAGTGGATTTTCTGCCATTTAAGAGGTCCTGCCTAAACTCCAAGAAGGATGTGATTGTACCACATGAGATTCAGGGTAACTGCATCTGAGGATGCACTTGGGGGATACACTTAAATCTATTTATTTTCTGGGAGGAAGCTAGGAAGGGGTCCTGCCCTAGCTCTGGGCTGTTACCTTAAACACCATGTAAAGGTCCTCCAGCTCTTCAATTGAGAAACCGATGTCCACAGGTATAGCTCGGACCTAGATGGAAGGAGAAACAGGTGTATGGCTGGATTGCAAGCTCCTGCCACAGAAGTACGGCACTCTGTGAGAGCATCCTCAGTGGAACAGAGCAAGGGTGTGAACCAACCTCTCAGTGGCCCAGCACTTGAGGGTGGACCCTTCAGGAGAGGGCAAGGCCACAGCCCATCCCTGGTCCCCCACCCACCAGTCAGCTCATACTCCCGGGCTCCTTCCCAGGATGGGCTTGGGGGAGTCTTTCTCTCCTCAATGTGCAGTTGAGGTCGCAGGGTGAGGGATGCTCATTTAGCTCCTGTCATCTGGATCCCTGCAGAGACCCTGGTGCCAACTATGTGGAAAGAGCCCTAGATCCTGCAAGCCGACACTCCTTTGCTTTAATTGGCTGAAGCAGTCAGTCTCTGGTGCTGTGACCCAATGTCACCACAGTGTCCTACAAGCCTGCAGGAGGGTTGGGAACATGGAAACAATGGAAGAAGTCCCTAGCTTTGGGGGCAGAGACCACGAACAGGTCTTACAGCACAGGGTGGCAAGGAGGGCCTGGCCCCTTCAGAGACATGGACAGAAGCTTGTGGCAGAGACATGGTGTTTGGGGTGTGTGGAGGGTGGCGGCATGTTGTTGCCTGGGAGTAGGGCAGGGAACACATGGCACAGCCAGTGAGGAGAAGGCTCGGCCCAGAGGGCATGTGGCCTTCAGGTGGGAGCTATCTGAGAAGCTTCTCAGTGACTCACCCACCAGCAGAGAAAAGTAACTGGGACCTCTCCCCACCTTCTCATCTACACCTCTGTATCCCAGTCCCATGAATCCTACCAGGATGTACCTACCAAGGCAGTACAGGAGACTGGGTGTGGGGAGCCCTGCATCCACCCTGCTCTGTGGAGAGGGCACCACTGCCCCCAGGCCCAGCCCCTGTCCAGCCCCGCCGGCACCCATACCACACTCCTCTTGGCTGTGTCCTCCAAGGACTGGATCACTTTCAACCTCTGTTTAAACCGCATCTGCTCAATGTCTTCGGCCCTCAGGCTGCTGAATTTCTACAGGCAGAGGTGACTTTGTGAGATGATGCCAACTGCCCGTAGCCACCCAACCCACATACCAGATGGAGTGGCCCGGCCAAACTAGCCCCACTGAGTGCTGACCTCATAGGACACTTTCAGGAGCTCAAAGATGTCCACCTCTGCAGGGGGGTCATCTCCGCTGGTCAGCAAGGCATGGAGGTGTGGGATAGGAGGAGAGACACTCTGCTTATTGACCACATTATCCAGGTATCTGCAAAGGGCAGAGGACAACAGTCCAGACCACGCACAGGTAAAGGGAGCTTCGTTCCCACAGCTGAGTGATGCGGAAGGGACCCAGTCTTCACAATTCTCTGAACAAGGAGCATGCTGACTGGGCACCCTCCAGGAGGGCAGTGTGCCCCACCAGGGCCCCCAGCAAGTTGGAGCTCTACAGGGCAGTGCCCCCAACAAGGCCTGAGCATTAACGCTGAGGATGCTAGGCTATGTTCTGGGGCGGCGGGGGAGTGTCCCTTGAGCAGGGACACTTTATAACTCCAGACCCTACCCCGATGGAAGGATGACAATCTTCCTCACTTTGGCAGGGCCCTGGGGATGTGGGACCTTCCCACCTTGGACAAGAAGAATCAAAGGTTGAGTCACAGGAGAAAGTCTGGGGGAAGGGGGGTTGGAAGGCCTGCTGCAGCCCAGGGAATCAGCTTCTCCAGGGACACAGTCCTGGGGATGGAGCCCTACCTGAGTCAGCTGACCTAGCCCCACCAGAGCTCATGGCCTCCCTGGCTCTCTGGGCTGAGCCTGACACTCAGGTGGGAGGAGGTAGCTGATTCCCCATGCCCATGACCCCGGTCCTATCACCAGTCAGACCCCTGCTCTGGAGGAGGCCCGATCCGCCTGTTGTAGGAAGGGGCAGGAAAACCAGCCACAGACTCCAGCCACAGGCTGAGTGTCTTGATATCAGCGTGGGCCAAAAGCTACTATGGTCCACAGTAGGGAGGTGACAACTCTGCTGGATCTACAGGGACCGAGGCATCACCTGGCCTGGCCACAGGCAAGTGGCAGCATTTCCAGGCTGTTTCTGGAGGGTGGGAGCATTCCAGGCTAGGCAAATACGCTATGTAGGAGGGTGGGATTCCACAGAGCTCTGGGCCTGGCAGAGTGTAGCCAGGAGGTGCCAGGGATTGAAGGCCAGGCTGGGGTCTCAGACAGTGCCTTTGTACAGAGGACCCAGGGGAGGGGCAGGGCCAGGTTTCATAAGAGTCCTATGGGATGCAGGCAGGTGAAACACCTGAAAAGGGAACCCCAGGGAAAGGGCATGGTAGGCTTGGGCTGCACTACAGTAGGCCAGGGGCTGGATTCCAGACGGAATTTGCAAGGGATGGGATGTGGGGACTAAGGAGGGGGTGGAGGCGCTGGGATGACGCCGGGCCTTTGGCGTGACTAGCTGGACATTACCAGGGGGCCCAGGGCAGGCCTACTCCCTCCAGGGCATGGGGGCTGCAATGCAGCTCAGCTTGGAGAGGTATGATGGGGACCACCTGGTAGACATAGGAAAACTCAGCTATGCCACCAACTGGAATTGTGATCACTGGCTCTGTGGTCACTGCTTCCTCCGCGAGCATCCCCATCCCCACATTTGAGCGGCGGCTACTCAGCCAGAATGCTCTGCCTGCAGCACCTGCTTTATTCCTCCCAGCACCTATCACTTAGTGCTGCTTCATCTCCCACTAGAAAGGAACCAGCTCCTGACCCCAGAGCACCTCTGGGTCCAGCCGTGGCCTAGCACTTGGTGGGCACAGTCACTGCATGCTGACTGGACAGTGCCCAGGGCTGGTGGGAGGCTCTGCTGTGAGCCCCCGGCAGGAGAAGAAGCCCAGCACGTCACCTGCCCAGCACAGTCATGGCCTCGCCCTCATCGCTGCAGCCCAGCAGCTGCTCCATGTTGGCGTCCAGGACGGCCAAGGCCACCTGCAGTATCACCTTGATGCCCTCGTAGAAGAAACAGTCGACAATAACCACAGCACTCTCGAAGGGCATGACACTGAGGAAGAGGGTCAGGAACCAGGACAGCGAGATGCTGGAGATCACTCCCAGGTCCTGCATCTTCGCTGAGAGCTGTGGCAGGAAGTCTCTCGTGAGCTCTTCAAAGATGCCTTGGTCCACCAGGGCTCCTGCGGGCAGGATGAGCGAGGCTGAAGGTGAGCCCACCCCATGGCCTGGGCGGGCCACGGACTGAAGCCCACTAGCCCGGGCCACTCCAGCCCTGCCAGCTCTTCAGTGAGGGCTGAAGGGGACTTGGAGTGCCGGAAGAAAACAAGGATGGAAAAACCCTTCAAGTCTTCTCTCTACAGCTCCCAAACCACTGGGTGAAATAACTGTTTCTTCCACTACACTTGAAATTTATTTTGGGGAAATACTGATTTCTCCCTAAGGCATGAGAGGTAAACAGTGGTTGTGTGTCCAGTTTTGATGACTGTGAAGAGATGCAACTCTGAAGGACCCCAAGAGTGGTAACTCCAAACACCAGATGGCAGGGGAAGGACAGGATAACACACTTAAATATGAACTTGATTAAATACTCTTACAAGTCCATTTCCATTTAATAACAGATTTTACTGGATGTGACTTCAATAAAGTTGAGCATCAGGTTACATGGGGGATATATATTCTCTAGTTTTGATGTTTGAAATTTTCTGTAATCAAAAAGTTCACAGAAAGTTAGATAGATAGGAATTTGGGCTCTGAGGGGACTTTTACAAACCACCGAATATATAATACTACCCTCTAGCTCCTAGGGAACCCAGGTGAAGCCTGGAGCTTGGCCTGGGAGGGGCTGCCACCCTGATGGAACCACCAGGCACCTGAAGACTCAGGCAAATCAGTACCTGGGACACTCACCCACCACCCTGGTGTTGTAGTAGTCGGGCAGCATGCGCTCGCACAGGGCCACCAGGAGCCAGAAGGCCTCCTCCTCGCTGCCATAGAGCAAGAGCACTGAGGTCACGATGTTCATTGCCTGCCGGGCACAGAGACAGCCGGTGAAGGCTTGCACTGCCGGCCAGCAAATAAAACTGTCTCTCCCCACCCTTCCCAGCTACCCCCTCCCTGCAAGGGCCCACATGATCACTTCTTTTTGTTGTTGTTGTTGTTATTTATTTTTGATATGGATTTTCGCTCTTGTTGCTGGAGCTGAAGTGCAGTGGCATTGATCTTGGCTCACTGCAACCTCCACCTCCCAGGTTCAAGTGATTCTCCTGCCTCTGCCTCCTGAATAGCTGGGATTACAGGTGCCTGCCATCACACCTGGCTAATTTTTTGTATTTTTAGTTGAGATGGGGTTTTGCTATGTTGGCCAGGCTGGTCTCAAACTCCTGACCTCAGGTGATCCACCCGCCTTGGCCTCCCAAAGTGCTGGGATTACAGGCATGGGATTACAGCCATTGTTATTTTTATTTTTCAGGTTCTCATGGTGAAGATTAATGGCCTCCTTCTACAAGCAAGTCTGCCTCCTCAGGAGGGTTGGGCATCCGGTAATGAGAAACTGCCTCTGCCCAATTCCAGGAAATTCAAAAGGCAATCTGTAGGAAATGGATTTAGTAGAGAGTCAACCAGTTCCTTCAAACTGGGTCAGAAGGTACTGGGAAACCAGAGAAGGTGGACATGAACACATCACACTTCTGTGGAGCAGTGTCTGGTGCTGGAGGTGGGATGCATGACCAAGTTGATGTGGAGGGGAGCCACATGGCCAGAGCCCCACACCAAGGCCACTCACTTGGCACAGAACAAGGACCACACACAGCCCTAGCTGCTAACAAGACCTTTAAGGCAAACAGAAAGCCATCTGACTTGGCCAGAAAAATGCCTAGATTTAAAATCAAAAGCTGCCAGGAATGCTAACCTAAAGCATAATTAGATACCTTCATGCCCATCACTATAACAGCAACAATAGCAGAATATAGCAAGTGTTGATGAGATGCAGAGAAATCGAAACCCTTGTGAATTGCTGGTGGGAATATAAAATGGTGCAGCTGTTGGTGAAGGAGTATGGAATTCCTAAAAAAATTAAAAATAGGCCAGGGCACAGTAGCTCACACAAAATAGCTAGGTGTGGTGCTGGGCACCTGTAGTCCAAGCAACTCAGGAGGCTGAGGTGGGAGGATCGGTTGAACTCAGTAGGTGGAGGCTGCAAAAAAAAGGCCAGACATGGCGGCTGGTGGCTCATGCCTGTAATCCCAGTACTTTGAGAGGCTGAGGCAGAAAGATCACTTGAGCCTAGGAGTTTGAGGCCAGCCTGGACAAGAGTGAGACCCCATCTCCAAAAAAAAAAAAAAAAAAAAAAAAAATTAGCTGGGTGTGGTGGCACATGCCTGTAGTCCCATCTACTTGGGAGGCTAAGGCAGGAGGATCCCTTGGTCCCAGGCGCTTGACACCAGCCTGGACAACATAGCAAGACCCCATCTCTAAAAAATTAAGTAAAATAAATTAAAAATAGAAATACTAGCCAGGCATGGTGGCTCATGCCTGTAATCCCAGCACTTTGGGAGGCAAGGCAGGTGGATCACCTAAGGTCAGAAGTTCAAGACCAGCCTGGCCAACATGGCGAAATCCCATCTCTACTAAAAACAGAAAACATTAGCCAGGCGTGGTGGCACATGCCTATAATCCTAGCTATTCGGGAGGCTGAAGTAGGAGAATCACTTGAACCCAGGAGGTGGAGGTTGCAATGAGCCAAGATTGCACCATTGCACTCCAGCCCGGGCAACAAGAGTGAGATTCCATCTTAAAAAAAAGAAAAGAAAATGTGTTCTATACATAAATAGCATACGATTCAGCCTTAGAAAGAAAGGAAATTCTGACACATTCATATGACATGGATGACCCCTGAAGATATCACATTAAGTGAAATAACCCAGACACAGAAAGGCAAATACTGTATTATTTCACTTATATGACACACTTACAGTCGTCAAATTTATAGCACTGTAAAGTAGAACAGTGGTTGCTAATGGTGGTTGGGGTATGTTTAATGGGCACAGAGCTTTGGTTCTGCAAGATGAAAAGAGGTCTGGAGGTAGATGGCGGTGATGGTTGCACAACAGCGTGAATGTGCTTAAAGCATTGAGTTATATGCTTAAAAGTGGTGAAGATGCAACATTTTATATTATGTATACTTATTTTACCAAACACATAAAACAATCAGACCAGAGTACAAAGAAGACAACTTCTATATGGAATGGGGATGAGATGAGCAACTAACACTGTTTTTTTGTTTGTTTGTTTTTTTTTTTAGACAGAGTTTCACTCTTGTTACCCAGGCTGGAGTGCAATGGCGCGATCTCGGCTCACCGCAACCTCCGCCTCCTGGATTCAGGCAATTCTCCTGCCTCAGCCTCCTGAGTAGCTTGGATGACAGGCACGCACCACCATGCCCAGCTGATTTTTTTGTATTTTTAGTAGAGACAGGGTTTCACCATGTTGACCAGGATGGTCTCGATCTCTTGACCTCGTGATCCACCCACCTCGGCCTCCCAAAGTGCTGGGATTACAGGCTTGAGCCACTGCGCCCGGCCCACTGTTTTTAAATTCTATTTTTTTCTGCAGCTGGGCACCTTCCTTGAGACATGAGGCAGGGTCACCGCACAGGCCTGAGACCACAGGGACCTGCTTCTATAAGCCTCTGGTGGCAGATGCTGTCTCTGGGCCCTTGCCAGGCCCCTTACCTGGCAGTAGCCAATGGTGGGGTTTCGGAAGGCATAGGCAGTCAGCACCCGGCGGAGGGCAGCAATCCCGAGCTCGTTCTGGAAGGCAGGGTGCTCAGGCATGGAGCGGTGTAGGTCTCGCTCGATCTCCTCCGTGGCCAGGCTGTACTTCCCAGTGGACTTCTCCACCAGCTCAGTGTAGTAGCCAGGGTGAGTCTCCATCTCATTCCAGGCCCCTGGTGAGACATGGGTGCCAGCTGTCTCCTTCCTTCTGGTACTTTAGGGGCAGTAACAGGGCAGGTTGGAGACACCAGTGCCCCACAGAGGAGAGGTGGGACATGGGGTCAAGCACAAGCTGTGAGGCAAGGCTTCCCTTGTGCTCCTGGGGAAGTTGCTCCACCTGAAAGTTCAAGTGGCTGACTTGCTTCCTCCAGTGGCCACGGATGTGAATGCTGTCAGAGTCTGTCCCAAAGAAAGGAGTTCTCTAGGGGCCTGTTTCCTTCTCACTGTGAGCGGGAGGGCACCAGCCGGCCAGCAGAGTGCCCACCTTCCAGCCTCTATCCCTCAGGAGGCTCCTCCTGGTTGGGCCCCTGCCCACAGCCCAGAGCCCGGCTCCCAGCTGTGTGAAAGAGCTGAGAGCTCCTGGCTGGTCAACTCCAGGCCAGCTAAGGACCAGACAAGCTCACACCGGGAGAGCTTGGGGGCTGTGACTGGCTGAGCTGAGGTGGGAGGTGGGGAGGCGCATCCCACTCACCAGAGAAGAGGAGCCACAGCTCTCCCCGGAGGCTCTCAGGTATGCCCTTCAGGACCAGTGCCCGCGTCTTGGCTGTGCGGTACATGCACACACCGCGCCCATACTCGAAGAAGTGGATGTGCCATGATTCCTCTTTCATCTTCTCCTTAGCCTAAGGGAAAAGCACATCAGGGAGCCTGGAGGCTGAAGCACATCTGAGTGCCAAGCCCTAGGCCACGCCGAAAGCCTCGTGAACACTCCAGACAGTGCTGGTGAGCAAGTGCGGCCTCCCTCACGATTCCCAGGAAAGACCAGCCCACGCTGAGCCACACTTCCCAAAGCTCAGGAGACCAGCTCCTCAGGGGGCCTACAGCCTGTAGCAAACAGCACCACTGAGCAGGTCAGGGGAGCCCCCACCCAGAGAGTGCCTGCTCCATCCCACGCTGCTGGGGAACAGCCTGGGTGGGCACTGCAAAGTGGTCAGCCCAGGGCCCTGAGTGAAGGCACAGGCCCAGGACTGGCTCCAGCCTCCCTCCCAAGGGCTCAGCTCTAGACAGAGACTGGAGTGCTGGCGCTCAGGGCTCACCCCCTTGGCTCCAAGGTCCTCCATGGGCGAGTTTTTCTGGAAGAGCTTGAGTAGGCCCTGGGACGCAGTTGGCACCTCTTGCACACAGAAGCTCTGGTGGCTGTTGAGGGGAGAGGCTGGGCTGGTGGGCTGCTCTGACACCTCCTCAGGAGCTGGGGAAGACTGGAACATAAAACAGGGAAGGGGATGTCCTAACAACTGCACTGCCAGGCAGCCTCTGATGCACCTGTCCATCCAGAGCTGGACCAGGGCCCAGTGTAGGAAGGGCCATGGGGCAAATGGTGCATGGAGAAGAGCCTGTCTGGCTGGGCAGGAGGCTGTGGCTGCAGTTCAGCCCTCAGCTCCTCTCTAGCTGCCGGACATGGAGTCCTCAATAACCAAATCCACCCTTCCCAGTGAGTCAGTCGCAGGGAATGGGTTTTGGGCTCACCCTGTGGGGCCCTTTCTGAGAGAGATCAGTGCAAAGGCCAGGAGAAGCCCTATCTCAATGTGGAGACATATCCCTGTCCACTTGTGGGCCCATGCTTCTTGGGCTGAACAGAGGGCTGGGGTGATGGCCTGTGGTCTGGGCTGGGGGTGGGTATGGGATGACTGCATCACCCAGTTGCCACCAAGGAAATAAGTGGCCCTTCTGCAGGAGTGTTGGGATAATCCAAGGAGCATGCAAGGCCTGCTGCTGCCATCCTGGTGCCACACGGGCCTGAGAGTGATGTTGTCTTGGCAGAAAGCAAAGTCCACTGGGGGAGAGCCCAACTTGACCAGAGCCAGCTGACTGCCTGGGCTTCTTGGCTCTGCAGGTGGTCACCTCCCCATGGTGGGCTCTGGCCTGGGATGGGCTTTCTACCCCTCACACCCTCCTGCTGACTCTGGTCCCATGACCATGGTCTCACTCCACCAAGGGCTGGGGCAGTGGCCAGGGTGCTGGGCGCCCTCCTAAAACACTTCACATTCTGTGTTTTATGAGAGAATCCTGATCTTGACTGTGGCATGGCTTCAGGAGGGTATACATGTAAAGACATACCAAATTGTTCTCCTTAAATATGTAGTATATTCTATGCCAATTTTACCTCAATAAAGTTGTTAATATATATATATATAAAGAGAGAACTCTGCTAGGTTCACACCTACAGTCCACCCATCTTGTCCTCATGATATTATAGAAATGGATTTTAGGTCTACTTAAATAAATGTTTACAACAAGCTGCCTGAATCCAGTGGGCAGACTGACTGCCTGGAGATCCTGCTTCCCACTTGAGCTCCCCCAGAGGAATGGACCAGGACACAAATGGGCTCGCAGGCTGTGAGACACCTTGGAGGATCACAAATCTCAGTGCCAGGGAAGGAGCCAGAATGCCGGGTATGTGCTGTGCAGCAGATGTGTGCTCCCAGTGAGGTGGCGAGCACGGCACCGAGCTTGGGGGCAAGGCTGCTTTCTGCAGAAGCTGGGCTTGGGTTCCACCTTAGGTTGGACTCACTGGCCTCAGGTGGGTGATCAGAGCTGCCTGGGACCCTTCCTAGTTCAATCCTCCCTACTTCCCCGAGGTAACCATCTCACAGAAACCTCCAAAACCACCTTGCCATCCTTGCGTCCCACTGAACCACACTTCTTCCCGTTTAACCGACAACAATCTGAGCCCTTCACGGGTGCCCTCCTGCCCGCCCACCTGCCTGCAGCTGGACACCATCTCCTGCCTTCTCCGCAAGAGTCACTCTTCAGCACAGGATTGCACTTTTTTTTTTTTTTTTTTTTCAGACGTAGTCTCACTCTGTCACTCAGGTTGGAGTGCAGTGGTACAATCTCAGCTCACTGCAACCTCCACCTCCCGGGTTCAAGTGATTTTCCTGCCTCACCCTCCGAAGCAGTGAGGACTACAGGTGTGTGCCACCACACCTGGCTAATTTTTTTTAGTAGAGATGGAGTTTCACCATGTTAGCCAGGCTGGTCTCGAACTCCTGACCTCAAGCAATCCACCTGCCTTGGCTTCCCAAAGTGCTGGGATTACAGGTGTGAGCCACAGCACCCAGCGGGATTGTACTGTTATTCCCCTAAAGCTCACCCCCACTTCAGCTGGGTGTTGTTCAAATATGTTCATTCTGCTAAGATTCATCCAGTTGTACACTGTATGTACTCTTTTGGGTATATATGTTATACTTCAATTAAAATTCTAGCCCTCCCAAAAGTTACCTGTTATTCTCTGCTGACCTTTATACAACATTTCTTGAAAGAGTTGCCTAACCTCACTGTGTTCTTTCCGCCTTTCAGGTTTTTTTTCCCCTGTGTTAGAAAGCGTATATTTATACTACAATACTTTTATGCTAATATCATTATAGTTTCCTTAGTCCTCTTTTTTCAAGATGTCAGTTCCGTACTACAAGCAATATTAAAATTAGTAGGCCTTGTCTTCCACTTTCCTCCCTCTCTGCCAACATCTAATCAAAAGAATATACTTTTAATTAATAAGGCAATCAGTGAGCTTATTCTACTTTCCATATGCCTTCTTTTTTTTTTTTTTTTAATTGAGATGGAGTCTTGCTCTGTCACCCAGGCTGGAGTGCAGTGGCATGATCTCAGCTCACTGCAACCTCCGCCTCCTAGGCTCAGGCAATTCTCTTGCCTCAGCCTCCCAAGTAGCTGGGATTACAGGTGTGTGCTACCGTGCCTGGCTAATTTTTATATTTTTAGTAGAGACGAGGAGGTTTCACCATACTGAACAGGCTGGTTTTGAACTTTTAACCTCAGGTGACCCACCCACCTCAGCCCTGCAAAGTGTTGGAATTACAGGCGTGAGCCACCATGTCCAGCCTTATATACCTTCCTAATCTCATGTTTCGATTGTACTGTCTCCATCATCAGAGAATACAAATTTTTATAATATATAATTTTATAATATAAATAAAATTATAATTTTATAATATAAATACTGTCACCTCTATTCTATCTAACCTTAATTCCACAGCTAAATATATCCAATGCTCCCACCAGTCTTTATGCCCAAGCTGCTTCCATCGCTCTTTGATTGTCTGGAGTCTGTTCTCCAGCAGACTCCACAGAGGCTGATAGAGCCCCTGAACTCCTCTGCATGGTCTTTATGGCTTATGGTCTTTATACCTGAAGGTCAGGTTAGCTGGGTATAAAATCTTTGGGTCACAGCTTCTTTTATTGTATATCTTAAAAACATTACTCTGTATAATCTCAGCACTTTGGGAAGCTGAGGCGGGTGGATCACCTGAGGTCAGGAGTTCGAGACAAGCCTAGCCAACATGGTGAAACCTTGGATCTCGTCTCTACTAAAAATACAAAAATTAGCCAGTCATGGTGGCGCATGCATATAGTCCCAGCTACTTGGGAGGCTGAGGCATGAGATTGCAGTGCAAAGACTGCAGAGGTTGCAATGAGCTGAGACTGTGCCACTGCAATCCAGACATCTGAGAAAGAATCTTTCAGGGTCTTGGCTCACTGCAACCTCCATCTCCCACCTCCTGGGTTCAAGGGATTCTTGTGCCTCAGCCTGCTGAGCAGCTGGAATTCCAGGCATGTGCCACCAAGCCCAGATAATTTTTGTGCTTTTAGTAGAGACAGGATTTTGCCATGTTGGCCAGGCTGGTTTTGAACTTCTGGCCTCTAGTGATCTGCCTGCTTTGGCCTCCTGAAGTGCTGGGATTACAGGTGTGAGCCACTGCACCCTGCCTGGAATAACTTTTTTTTTTTTTTTTTGAGACGGAGTTTTGCTCTTGTTACCCAGGCTGGAGTGCAATGGCGCGATCTTGGCTCACCGCAACCTCCGCCTCCTGGGTTCAGGCAATTCTCCTGCCTCAGCCTCCTGAGTAGCTGGGATTACAGGCACGCACCACCATGCCCAGCTAATTTTTTGTATTTTTTTTTAGTAGAGACAGGGTTTCACCATGTTGACCAGGATGGTCTAGATCTCT
Organism: Saimiri boliviensis; assembly: GCF_048565385.1. Classification (NCBI taxonomy): domain Eukaryota; kingdom Metazoa; phylum Chordata; class Mammalia; order Primates; family Cebidae; genus Saimiri; species Saimiri boliviensis. Next base: position 5,138,219 of record NC_133468.1, read on the forward strand.
CGACCTCGTGATCCGCCCGCCTCGGCCTCCCAAAGTGCTGGGATTACAAGCTTGAGCCACCGCGCCCGGCCCTGGAATAACTTTTTTTTTTTTTTTTTTTTGAGATGGAGTTTCGCTCTTGTTACCCAGGCTGGAGTGCAATGGCGCGATCTCAGCTCACCGCAACCTCCGCCTCCTGGGTTCAGGCAATTCTCCTGCCTCAGCCTCCTGAGTAGCTGGGATTACAGGCACGCGCCACCATGCCCAGCTAATTTTTTTGTATTTTTAGTAGAGACGGGGTTTCACCATGTTGACCAGGATGGTCTCGATCTCTTGACCTCGTGATCCACCCGCCTCGGCCTCCCAAAGTGCTGGGATTACAGGCTTGAGCCACCGTGCCCAGCACAACTTTTTAATCTTTAAAATCTAATAGTTTTTGGGCTGGGTGCAGTGGCTCACACCTGTAATCCCAGCACTTTGGGAGACTGAGGCGGGTGGATCACGAGGTCAAGAGATCGAGACCATCCTGGTCAACATGGTGAAACCCCGTCTCTACTAAAAATACAAAAAATTAGCTGGGCATGGTGGCGCGTGCCTGTAATCCCAGCTACTCAGGAGGCTGAGGCAGGACAATTGCCTGAACCCAGGAGGTGGAGGTTGCGGTGAGCCGAGATCACGCCATTGCACTCCAGCCTGGGTAACAAGAGCGAGACTCCGTCTCAAAAAATCTAATAGTTTTATGAGATTATATGTCAGTATTGAGTGTTCTGTGTTGATTTTTCCAGACATTCAATGTACCATTCCACTATACAAATTCAAACTTACTTTATAAGTTTTCCTGAATCAGAGTTTCTATTATCTGTTATTCTACTGCTTTTTTCTGGGAAGGGTGTGAGGTAGCACTACAATTATATGTAAGTTGGATCTTCTTTGCCTGATTTTTTTTTTTTTTTTTTTTTTTTTTAGACAGAGTCTCACTCTCTTCCCAGGCTGGAGTGCAGTGGCACAATCTCGGCTCACTGCAACCTCCATCTCCTGGGTTCAAGCGATTCTCCTACCATACCCTCTCAAGTAGCTGGGATTACAGGTGCATGTTACCACACCCAGCTAATTTTTTGTATATTTAGTAGAGACAGGGTTTCACTGTGTTGGCCAGGGTAGTCTCAATCTCCTGACCTCGTGATCCATCCACCTTGGCTTCCCAAAGTGTTGGGATTACAGGTGTGAACCACCATACCTGGACCAAGCCTGACTTCTTTATCCATTCTCTGGACAATCTCTTCTCTATTTGTTTGAGTCTCCTATGACTCCATTTTTCTCCTCTCTCTTCCTTATTTAGTTTAACATATTTTCATTCTTGTGTTCCAGATTTTCATTTCAGAAATCTCTGTGGGTTTTTTCTTATTTCCTCCTGAGTCACGTCAAGAATTTTTCTGACTAGTCACTTTTAACCTGAGCTTTGTAAACATTTTTAATTTATACCATTTTTTAGTAGTTTCTTTTCTTTTTGTTTTTTTGAGATGGAGTCTTGCACTATCTCCCCGGCTGGTGTGCAGTGGTGGGATCTCAGCTCGCTGCAACTTCCACCTCTCAGGTTCAAGTGATTGTCCTGCCTCAGCCTGCTGAGTTGCTGGGATTATAGGTGTCCACCACCATGCCCAGTTAATTTTTTGTATGTTTAATAGAGACAGGATTTCATTATGTTGGCCAGGCTGGTCTCAAACTCCTGACCTCATGATCCATCCGCTTCAGTCTCCCAAAGTGCTAGGATTACAGGCATGAGCCACTGCGCCCAGCCCCATTCTTTAGTAGTTTCTATAGTTTTTCTAATTCCCTTGAGGTGACTTTGAAGCATTAGGACACAGTTTTCATCTGCCTGGAGGAATGTTTTCTGGTATGCTTTTATCTGTGGAAGTTTTCTGGTTATTTTCTCCCCTGCAGTATCTTTGTACAGGGTGTGAGGAGCAACTTTTCCTATTCTTTCAGCAGGATGTTCTATGTATGGGCAGTTGTGGGTCAGAGTAGCTTTCTGAACTCCACAGCCTGAGGGGCCCTTGCCCTGCTGTTGTCTGTCTGTGTAGCCCTCTCTCCTACGCTTTCTGCGATCAGCCACCTCTTGTATCTGAAGCTTCTTTCTCCTTTACCCCAAGTGTTCCTTCTCTGTTCAATCCCAGTCCTTTTTTTTCTTGGGGTGGGCTTTCTTCTTTTGGAAGAGAAGTTTGTCAAGGGCATGGGCTTCCCTAACATTCTTGATCTTTCCTCAGCCATTCAATATGTCGGGCAGCAATAAGACTGTGGGTAGAAATAAAGCAGGATTTTGTGTTTCTATTAATAAAAAAAAACCCTCTTCTATAAACTGGAGCCTGAGAAATCTGCTCCCAGTTTCACTGGCTGTCTCCTTAGATTCATTTGCTGAGGTTTCCATTTGCTGAGTAGTCTCCTACTGAGTAGTACCCTGTGAGGGGTATTTTGGTGACTTCTGGATTCCCTGGCTCTTATGACTATTAGAGCCCTTTTTCCTTCCTGCCATTGCCTGAGCACAGCTACTGGCTCTGTGTCTGCATGGAGTCATGCCACAGTTGGTGTTCTGGCCCCCAACTGTGGTGCACAATTGGTGCACAGAGCATAGCATGGAGGTTCCTTCTATTAAAAACAGAATTGCTATACAATCCAGCAATTCCACTCCAGGGTATGTCCCCAGCAGAACTGAAAGCAAAGATTCAAACAGACATCTGTACCACCCATGTTCACAGCAGCATCACACATAATAGCCATGAGGTGGAAGCAATCCAAGTGTCAATGGATGAACAAAATGTGGCTTATCCATACAATGGAGTATGATTCAGCCTTAAAAAAGAAATCCTGAGCATGCTACAACAGGGAGGAACCTGGAGGACATTGTGCTAAATGAAATAAGCCAGGCACAAGACGGAAAATACTCTATGATTCCACTTATGTGTATTACTTAGAAGAGTTAAATTTAGAGTCAAAAGGTAGAATGGTGGTTGCCAGGGGCTGGGGAGTGGGGACTGAGGAGTTACTGTTTACTAGGTTCAGAGTTTAAGTTTTGCAAAATTGAAAAAGTTCTGTGGATGGATGGTGGTGATGGCCTAACAATGTGAAATGTATAATGGTAAATTTTGTTACGTCTATTTTATCACAATAATATCTACCTCCTGAATCTGACCACTTCTTACTACCTGCACTGCTCCCATCCTTGATGCTGGACTCTGTCATCTTGTGCCCCTGCTACTGTGATGGCCTTCATCTGACCTCCTTGCTTCTATTCTTGCTACCTTGGTCCAGCGCTGCCCAAGAGAGATGACTGCCACAAATGTAACTGTAAATTTTCTAGTAGCCACATTAAAAAGTCCTAAATTAGGCCGGGCATGGTGGCTCAAGCTTGTAATCCCAGCACTTTGGGAGGCCGAGGCAGGTGGATCACGAGGTCGAGATCGAGACCATCCTGGTCAACGTGGTGAAACCCCGTCTCTACTAAAAATACAAAAAATTAGCTGGGCATGGTGGCGCGTGCCTGTAATCCCAACTACTCAGGAGGCTGAGGCAGGAGAATTGCCTGAACCCAGGAGGCGGAGGTTGCGGTGAGCCGAGATCGCGCCATTGCACTCCAGCCTGGGTAACAAGAGTGAAACTCCGTCTCAAAAGAAAAAAAAAAAAAAAGTCCTAAATTACTGAGATTAATTTTAATAATACATTTGACTTAATCTAATATATCCAAAATATTAACAACGGAGCGGCTGGGCTGGTGGTTCAAGCCTGTAATCCCAGCACTTTGGGAGGCTGAGGCAGACAGATCACCTGAGGTCAGCATATTGAGACCAGCCTGGCCAACATGGCAAAAACCCAACTCTACTAAAAGTACAAAATTAGTCAGGTTTGGCAGCAGACACCTACAATCCCAGCTACTTGGGAGCTGAGGCAGGAGAATCACTTGAACTCGGGAGGTGGAGGTTGCAGTGAGCCGAAACTGTGCCACTGCACTCCAACCTGGGCGACAGAGCAACACTGTTTCAAAAAAATAAAACAAAAGCCTGGGTATAGTGGCTCACATCTGTAATCCCAGCACTTTGGGAGCCTGAGGCGGGCGGATCGCCTGAGATTGGGAGTTCGAAACCAGCCTGACCAACATTGAGAAACCTTATCTCTACTAAAAATATGAAATTAGCTGAGCCTGGTGGCGAATGCCTGTAATCCCAGCTACTCAGGAGGCTGAGGCAGGAGAATTGCTTGAACCCGAGAGGTGGAGGTTGCGGTGGTGGTGCCACTGCACTACAGCCTGGGCAACAAGAGCAAAACTCTGACTCAAAAAAAAAGATGGAGATATTTTGTTTCTCTTTTCATATTAAGTCTCCAAAATCCATGTATAGTGAATACGTACAGCACATTTCCATTGGGACCAGCCGGATTTCCAGTGCTCCATAGCCACATGTGGCTGCTGTATTAGACAGGCCACCTCTAATCCGTTGACAAAGTGGGTGGCCACAGTTATCCCACTAGTGTTTAAACAGGTTGTGCCCTCCTCTGGTCATGACTCTTCACTGGCTTCCCATCTCACCTAGAATCAAAGCTGCAGCACTCACAGGGCCTAAGGGCTTTTGGTGACTTGGCCTTCTGCCACCTCTCTGGTCTCGTCTCCTACACCTAGTCAGTGTCCTAAGCCCTGGTCCCAGGAGCTCATGCAATACCCAATCCTGTCTCTGAGCTTCCTGTGCTCTCTGCTCCAACACCTCTCCCCAGGCATGCTATGGCTGGCTCCCCTGCTTCTTTCAAGTTTCTCCTCCAGTGCTGCCTGATCAGAGAGGCTGCCCATTAGCATGAGAGAAAATGGAGCCCTTCTTTTCCTGGCACTCCTGATCCCCTCATCCTGCTTTATTTCTACCCATAGCCCTTACCGCTGCCTGACATATTGTTTGTTTATTTGCTTACTGTCTCCCTCACCAGAATATTAGCTCTAAGTGAACATGCACTGTGTCCAGTATGTTCACTGTTCTATTCCTGGGGCCTGGAATAACAGCTGGCACCTAACAGGAATGCAGTAACATGTGCTTGGATGCACGAAGCTGAGTGCCTGGGAGGGGCCGTGAGTGGTGCTTACTCAGTCATCAGGAAGTGTGCGGCCTCATGGAGGCAGAGGAGGCTCGACCACCCTGCTCACTGCCCCTCCACCCAATCCAACTTCACTCTTTCTTGAAATCCCAGATGAAGCCCAACCTCCTCCACACCTTTCTTAATGTGTCTAATCTACACTGATTTCACCCACTCCTTCCTATCTGCTCATCTATGTAGTAATTTATTTAGCATCTATTATTGGGGTGGACAATGTAAAGGCCTGCCTGGGCCGGACCATGCAGGGTTCTAGGGCACTGAGGACACACGCTGCCACGGCTCCCATGCCTGCTGCCCAATGGGGATGGGGCCTGTAGGGCTGGGCACTGACTTTTCCAGAGAAGCTAGAGCTGTGGATTTGCATATGGACTCTTCTAATGGACAAATGTTTTTGCAAATTCAGACTCAACGACAGCAGCAGCACATTCACCTTGTCACACCAGGAAGCAAGGACTCAAAGACGATGAGTCTTGTACCCAGGGACTCTCAGGGCCATGCCAGATGAGCCCCTCTGGCCACAGATAGAATAAGAATAGTGATTCCAGTGGAAAGACACATATCCAGTTGCTTAAATCCATATGGTCCTAATTACGATAAAAAGTAAACCAAAAAACTCACTGGTCACATGTGGAAGACACTAGAAAAACCAACTCATCATTATTTTGACAACTGGTAAGAGGGAAGAGTAAAATATGTATTCGGCCTTTTCTCTATGAACTGTGCCTGGGGTCAGCTTCCCTCTTTGGGGAATTTCAGCTCCCAGATGAAAGGAGGGAAGGAATGAGCATGCTGCTGGCCGCTGGAGCCAGGCATGTTCTCAATGACTGACAGTGGCACAGAGATGTGGCCAGTTGCCAGACATCTCTTGCTGAAAGTACGCAGCACCTCAAGCTTGCCCACAGGCAGATCTACCAGAGCAGAAATCAACTGAGCCTGAATGTGATCACGGCTCTGGGTCTCACTGCTCAACCAACTTAAAGCAAGCAGGGGACACAGGAGCTTGCTAAATGCCTGCGGCAGATGCAATCAGCAAAACCAGATGATGAGAGACTCTATGGGACAAGTGACCAATTCCTTTAACAAAATATTGCAGAAGGAAAAAGAGGAGCTAGGTGGAGCAGAAGCCCATAGGTTAAAGTGATATAAGAGACCTATCAACCACCAGTGACATGTGTGACTTTTGTGTGCCTCAGTTGAAATAATAAAACTGTGAAAAGTACACTTGCACATGGGGAAATGTGAATACAATATTTGATGATATTAAGGAATTACTGTTAAGTTTGCTGGTACAATAGTGATATTACAGTTCTACCGGCAAGAACCTCAGACTGAAAGCCTGGCAGAAAAGGCCATGAGAACAAAGCCAAAGTGTACAGGCCTCCACAGTGTGGCCTTGCTCTCAGTGTAGCAGCAATGTCAAAAGGACAGCCAGAGATGGTTCCTGTCAACGGGCCCAGCAGGAATGAGGAGTACTGGGGTGTGTGGCTGGGGATGTAGAGAGGCTGTGATATTGCTGGGCAGCATGAGGCTGGGCTAGGGGTCTCTTGCCAGCTGTCACACATCAGCCCCCAGCCCGAGGCCCACAGCAGACACCATGGGATCAGGCTCCAGTGGGGAGGCTGATGGCTGCCCTGGCTCTTTCTGGGCCCAACTCAACCCTGCTGCCTCCAAGGGGCTTCTCACCTCTGTGCTAGGGTCCACAACACTGGCTTTCCTGCTTCCGACGATGCCGCCTGGCTGCTTGGATGGCGTTTTCTGGAGGAAGTCAGAGATCCTCTGAACCAAGAAATCACGGTCTTTCAGGTTGGCAAACAGGAATGTCATTTTGCTTTTGGTGCTGATGGACAGGGGGCTGGGCAGCACGCTGGAGCTGTCAGCTTTTTCAACGATGGTCACCTGAGAAGGCAGAAGCACTCTTTTGGGTGTCTGCATCTCAGGCCCTGCAGCTGGGCATGGTTTGTGAATGACTGTCCTGCAGCTGTCCTCTCCTGGGCACAATGCAGTGAGTGGCCTGACTCTGCAACCTGCTGCATGTAGCCTCGAGCAAGCTGCTTGAGCCTCTAAGGTCCTGTTTTTCCTGTCAACGGGGGCAAGTGCACTGGCCATGCAGGGCGGTTCTGAGGATGATGATGTAAAGTGCTCAGCCCATGCCCATGGGCCAGCAGCATGCTCATTCCGTCCCTCCTTTCATCTGGGAGCTGCTGGCCTTTACTGGCTCTCAGACAGCTATCCTAAAGCAGGGCAAGCAGTTCCTTGCTTGCAGGACTGTCCCCTGCACTTGCTTCCAGGGAACACTTTTTGAAAGCAGGGGTCCTGGAGCTCAGCTCTGAACCCCTCTGAGGGATGGAGGGCACAGAACAGGCTTTCAGTGGGCACCTCTTCAGAGCCCAAGGCCTGGCAGGGAGATGACGAGGGACACACCAGCTGTGCACAATCATTGGGGGTGAGTGCTGGCAAGAGGGCAGGCTGGGTGGCCCCAGGCAGCTCTGCACTGAGGGCACCTATGGGGAGGTGGTCACTGAGCTAAGGCCTGGTCCAGCCAGGTGAGTGCTGGCAGGGGGCACAGCAGTCACCCTGCAGAGGTGGGTGGGACTGCCTAAGGGAGGAAGAGAAGGCCAGAGAAGCCAGGATAGCGTGAGTGGGGGAGGGGTGAGTGTGCATGTGCACTTTTTATGTCTGTGTGTGAACATATACATGTGGACATGTGCATGCTTGGGGTGTGCCTGGGCACAGGTCTGAGAGGGGACAGAGGCTCACAGAAGGCCTCACAGGTCACAGGAGGCAGGTGGGAGAAGATACTAGAGGACTCTAAGCAGGGTGGCAACACGCTCCGACTTGACATTTTATTTATTTATTTATTTATTTATTTATTATTATTATTATTTTTGAGACGGAGTTTCGCTCGTTACCCAGGCTGGAATGCAACGGCGCAATCTCAGCTCACCGCAACCTCCACCTTCTGGGTTCAAGCAATTCTCCTGCCTCAGCCTCCCGAGCTGGGATTACAGGCACGCGCCACCATGCCCAACTAATTTTTTGTATTTTTTTTTAGTAGAGACAGGGTTTCACCATGTTGACCAGGATGGTCTCGATCTCTTGACCTCGTGATCCACCCGCCTCGGCCTCCCAAAGTGCTGGATTACAGGCATGAGCCACCACGCCCGACCCCCAACTTGACATTTTAAATTTTGCTGGCTGCTGTGGGAGGATGCGTCATAAAGGAGCTAAGTGTGTTGGGCCAGGTGCAGGGGCTCACGCGTGTAATCCCAGCACTTTGGGAGGCTGAGGAGGGAGGATTACTTCAATCCAAGAGTTTGAGACCAGCCTGGGCAACATGGTGAACCCCTGTCTCTGTTAAAAAAAAAATGGCTAGGTGTGGTGGCGTGCATCTGCTGTCCTACCTACTTGGGAGGTCAAGTTGGGAGAATCACTTAAGCCCAGGAGATCGATGCTGCAGTGAGCCATGATCACACCACTGCACCCCTGCCTAGGTAAGAGTGAGACTCTGTCTTTAAAACAAAAACAAAAACAGAAAGAGGGGGGTGGGGGTTAAGTGTGGTTAGGGAGTGGCTAAAGCAGATGATGATGTCTTAGGTAGTGGTGGTGGAGAGGAAAGGCTGAGCTCTGCGGGGCGAGCCGGCAGGACATGCTGTAGGTAGAGGACACAGGGAGGAGGAAGAGGCCAGAATCTAGGCTGATACATGGATTTTACCCAGGCAAAGGGTGGAAGTGGGGTCACTTCCTGAGGGAAGCTTAGAAGGGCATGCTTGGGAGTGAAATTCAAGAGCCCACTAGACCCATAGCAGAATGAGCTCTGTGCTCACGAGCCTGCAGGCTGGAACGTGGGGGAGCAGGTATGTTGAGGGGTTGGTGCTGGCTGGGTACGCTACTTCCACCCTGACCGGCTGCAGAGCGCCGTCGCTGGAGCACACCCAGCCCTCCAGTGTGGGCTAGCCCTGCTCCCCAAGCTTAGCCAGGGCTCTCTACCATCATAAATGTCAAGAGCCCAGCAGGACAAATTCAAATGGGACCTCAGGTGTCAGGAAGACCCCTAGGCCTGGGGGCCAGGTCAGTACAGTGCCTAGAACAGATCCACAGGGCCCTCGTGCTAAAAGAATATGGGGTCTAGGTCACACCTGAGCCTCTCAAACTGGAGCTTTTGGAGCTATGGCTCTTCTGAGGTCCTTCCCTCTGACTTCCCTTGGGGAAGCTGAGGCAGCAACTCTCCCACACCTATTCTCGGCCACACTTACAACTTGAGGGCTTTGTGCAAATGCCAGGGAAGAATCTTGTTTTTTTTTTTTTTTTTTTTTTGAGACAGTCTCACTCTGTTGCCCAGGCTGGAGTATAGTGGCGCAATCTCAGCTCACCACAACCTCCGCTCCTGGGTTCAAGTGATTCTCCTGCCTCAGCCTCCAGCGCAGCTGGGACTACAGGTGCATGTGCCATCATGCCCAGTTAATTTTTGTATTTTCAGTAGAGACGGGGTTTCACTATGTTGGCTAGGCTGGTCTGGAACTCCTGACCTCGTCGTGATCAGCCAGCCTTGGCCTCTCAAAGTGCTGGGACCACAGGCGTGAGCCACCATGCCCAGCCTTCACTTGCTTTTTATAATTAAAGTCAGTGCCCTGCTTGGCCACAAGGAAAGGAAAAGGAGGCCTTGGACCTGTCCTGAGTCAGTCTCATGCCTTTTGTCTGGGTGGGGGCCATTGTCCTTGCTGTCCACATCCCTTCACTGCAGTGCAGGACAGATGGCCTTGTTCCCATCAGGGTCACTGTGGAAGCCCAAGAAACCCAAGAAGGAGCAAGTGAGAACCAACCCTGCCCAACAGGGGAGGGCTGACCTCTGATGGCCTGCTGGAGCCTGAGCCACAGCCAAGGTGGTGTGTCCGGGGAGAGCTGGTGAGGTGGCCTCTGAAAGTGACGTGTGTGACTGGTACAGGAACACGGTGCTCTAAGCCCAGCCACAGAGCAGCGCTTTGCCAAAATTCAACTGCAGGGCACGGAAGGCAGGCCTGATAGAAACTCATGCATGGGAGGCCCTGTCTCCACTAGGCGAGTGACCTGACGGGACAAGCAGTGTGCCCCCACGATGCTGCCTGCCTCCCCCACAGTGCAGGTGCCTGTGGAGGGGCTCACTCAGCCTATACCCTCCACCTGTCCCATCACTGAGTGACATGTGGCTGCCTGGGCTGGGGCCTCCTCCCAGGTGCCCCTCAGTGAGCCACGGCAGAGCAGGACAGGCTGGTCCCTGAGCCCACTGATCCCTCGGGGCTGGAAAGGCCTTGGCCCCTCAACCAGGGGATGCTGACCTCCCTCAGGGGTATGATGAGGTGGCATGCATCTTCCTCCTTGCTGGCAAAGCAGATGTAGTTGTTGGAGATGAACATCTGGCCGGGGATGTGCAGCTTGTTAAACGGTGTCCACAGGGTACAGCTCGTGTGGCCGTCCAGCTGCTCATCCCTGGGCAGCCGGAATGTGGCTCGGTAGCACTCATTCTTGGCTCGGGCGTCCAGGTCTCTGGGGAAAGGAGGTGGGAGGACAGGAGGAAAGGGGACAAAGTCAGGACCAGCACACTCTCAAGGAAGCACTGGGGCCTCCCCAGCCCTCAGTTTCCGCACTGGGGTTCTCCCTTGAGCAAGTCATGCTCAGGGACCTTAGAGTTCAGTAAAAGATGCATACTGAGTGACCAGGCAGAAGGGGAAACAGTCACGTAACCAGTGAAGTGGCCAGCAATGTGTTCTGAGACTGCTTTGAAAAGTACACCTAGATGCTGGCCTGGCAATGTGCAACCCAACCCTCAGTAATGAAGAGCAGGCAGAGCCCAGGGCGCTGGCACTACGTCCCACTCAGACGGAGGGCCTGGGGCAGCTCTTCCACCCTGGACAGCCCTAACCCCACAGGGAGGAATTGAAACCTAGGCAAGGAGCTCCCCACAGGGAGGTGTGGAGCTAAAACTAAAGCACGCGGCTGCTAACAGAAAAGCACACCTGTGTATCTAATGGCTGTGACAGCTGTCCGGCCCAGGCCCTCACCCCTTCAGTGGTTCCGTCCATATAAACCCTCCCAGCTCCAAAGGGAGCCTCCTGCCTGCCCTGTGTTGTGGCAGCCTGACCAGGGCCTGACTGCACTCTCACTGGCAGTGCCGGGCGCGGTCACGTTCTATCTCTGCTTGTGTTCTTTCCAACAGGTCCCACAAGCCAACCCACCACTCGCATCCCAAGGGTGACATGCTTGCAAAATTTTCTGGTCCTGGAGGTGGACCCCAGAGTTTGGGCCTAGACCATGGTCTGTGGGTGCAATGCAGGCAATGATCTGACTGGAATGAGGTCACTGAACACACAGGGGTGAATCTGGCTGTGCTCAGGCTGGCTGTGGGACCCAGGGAAGCTCAGAGACCTTGGCCAGCCTCTTGAGTTTCCGACGAAGCTACAACCTAGGAGCCCAAACATAAGCCTGGGATGGCCAGCTGCTATGATGTGTTCCTGTCTATCAATCCCCTGGACAGGACAGCAGAGACCTCGGACCCACAAATGGCCCATCTTCTTGGCTGGCTTCAGACCCAGAGGCCTGCTTATCAAACCCAGGATCTCTGGGGCCCCCATGGCTGTGAGGGGCCTCTGGCCAAAAAGTCTTGGGGTATACAGGAGAGCTGTCAATCACAGTGGGATGGAGGCTGTGCACCTGAGCCCAGATTCACCGAAGCCTTCCTGGGGGGTGTCAGAGTACCCTGGCTGAGGTGGCTACATCCTGGCTCCAGTGCTCACTGAAGAACCTCAGGCAAGTTACTTAACCTCTCTGTGCCTCAGCTTCCTTGTCTGATACCTAGGGATGTAAGCGCCTCTTTCCATCATAGGACCAAGAGGAATAAATGGGAAGAACCTCCTCCCCATTAGTGGGACATCTCTACTATCTCTTGCTGCCTCTCCACACAGTACTGCAATGATCTGTTTACCTGGCTTCCCTCACAAGTGGGGAGCCCATGAGGGGGAAGCGTGGATACCTTCTCCAGGTCTACACACTTGGACCAGGCAGGTCCCAGGCATGGTCAGCGAACCTGGCTCACATGAGCCTACCCCAGCCCTGGAGGGCAACGTACCGCTTCAGGGCTGAGATGTTCCTGTGTGGCCGGATGGGCCTAGGCAGGGCCTTGTCCTCCAGGAAGCCCTCGCTGTCCAGCAGCTGCCGCATGGCCAGGTTGGCTAACTGCTCCATGAGCTTGAAGGTCTCGCCGATGTTGAGGAACATGGAGAAGAAGAGCTCCTGGTCACGGGTCTCCACGTGGATGCTCTCGGGAAAGAGCAGGGTGGCATTCTTCTCCAGACGTGTTATGTCCACCCACTGTACCACGAGGTTCACTGTGCCCACAGGGACAGACACACTACAGGTTAGGGCCCGGCAGGGTGAGACTCCTGATGCTCATCTGTACCCCAGACCCAGCCCAGGGAATTGCTCTCTGGGGGTACTTCCTGTGTGCCCTGGGTGCCCAGGCCTGGTTGGGCTGAGTCACGCCCTCCATACGGAGAGACCAGGCCACTGAGGTGTCTGCTGCCTTCCACAACAACCATACACAGTGTCTGCCCCACCAGTGGCTGAAGGTGAAAGGAATGTGAACTACCGAGACCCACCCAGCAGCCCCCATGACTGGAAGTGCACTGATGTGTAAACAGTCACAGCACGACACAGCCTACACAGAGCAGGACCTGGCCCCGGCTGATGGGAGGTGATTGGACACCTGGTTGTGACAGGTAAGCAGCAAAGGCAGGAGAGGGCACAGTCTGTGGGCTGAGGGAGGTGAGAAGGGAGAAGGGCTTGGTAGGCTTGGGGATAGCTAAGACCCTGGGGGCTCTTTGTGGAGCTGCTGGGGAACCAGGCTCCCAACCTGTGGCTGGGGTGTTTGCAGGGAGAGACCTGCAGCAGGTGAGGGCTGTGGCATGCACCCAAGACACTGCATGACATGCAATCACCAGGAATTCGGGGCAGAAGTGTGCCCCAAATATGCCAGCCTGGCAGAAGAGGGCAGGAGAACTCGACAGCAAGTGGTAGGCATGGTAAAAGCCAGCTGGGAGCAGGTGTACACCTGGCCAAGGCTGAGCAGTCTCATCCCGGGCCACTAAGGTGGCATTTGGGTTTCAGGGAGACCCCTCTGATGGCTATGTGGGGATGGAGTATCTGGGGGCCGAGGGCATGGAGGGGCTGGGGCACACTGAGGGGCTGGCTCACCTTCCTTCCCCAGCAGGAAGGAGTAGAAGCACAGGTGGTTGACCGTCAGGTAGAGCCAGCCCTGCCGGGGCACACGGCCCTTCCAGTAGCTGCAGGAGTAATAGTTCACCAGCTTCTCACCCTCAGGCATCCCAAACTGCTTCCGCATCTTTAGCTCGGCCTCCTTGAACTTCCCAGGGTCCTCGTCTCCCTGGGGCTGCAAGTTCTTGTTCTCTTCTGCAATGATGCCCTGGAGGAAGGCAAGAGGACAAGGGCTTGCCCTGCAAAGTCCTGGACAGATCAAAGGGTGGAGCAGAGAGGCCCAGGGAACCCAGGACTAAAGGGATCTCGGTCTAAGGGCTACAGAAACAGGTGGTAATAGTCAGTGGCTGTTGCTGGCTTGCAGTCAAGGCGCACAGACAACAGACATTGCCTATGTGACGCTCCAGACAAGTTCCTGCAACTCCCTGAACTATTGTCATCACTGGCTGTGAGCAGAGGCTTTAAAAAAAAAATTAAGACAAGGTCTCACTCTGTCACCCAAGCTGGAGTGCACATGGCTCACTGTAGCCTTGACCCAGCAGCTGAAGCCATCCTCCTGCCTCAGCATCCTGAGTAGCTGGGACAATAGGTGTGTGCCACCATACCTGGCAAATTTTGTACTTTTTATAGAAATGGGGTTTTTCCATGTTGCCCAGGCTGGTCTCAAATTCCTGGGCTCAAGTGATCTGCCCGCCTCAGCCTCCCAAAGTGCCGGGATTACAGTCGTGAGTCACTGTGTCTGGCCTGACACTTTTTAAATGAATATTTCCACTCTTTTCTTTCTTTTTGAGACAGAGTCTCATTCTGTCACCCAGGCTGGAGAGCAGTGGTGCAATCTCAGCTCACTGCAACCTCTGGCTCCCAGGTTCAAGCGATTCTCCTGCCTCAGCCTTCTGAGTAGCTGGGACTACAGGTGCATGCTACCACACTCAGCTAATTTTTTGTATTTTTGGTAGAGATGGGGTTTCACTGGGTTAGCCAGATGGTCTCGATCTACTGACCTCATGATCCATCTGCCTCGGCCTCCCAAAATGCTAAGATTATAGGCATGAGCCATCGTACCTGGCTTTTTTTTTTTTTTTTTTTTTTGAGATGGAGTCTCACTCCGTCACTCTGGCTGGACAGCAGTGGCACAATCTCAGCTCACTGCAACCTCTGCCCCTCAGGTTCAAGAGATTCCCCTGCCTCAGCCTCCCAAGTAGCCGGGACTACAGGCACGTGCCACCACGCCCAGCTAATTTTTTGTATTTTAGTAGAGACGGGGTTTCACCATGTTGGCCAGGCTGGTCTCGATCTCCTGATCTCCTTATCTGTTCGCCACAGCCTCCCAAAGTGCTGGGATTACAGGTGTGAGCTACCGTGCCTGGCCCATTTTAGTTATTTTCATGTAAAATTGTTGAAACATATTATCCACAAACATGGTAAAAAAAAAAAATGCATATAGTAGAAATGTGTGTTCAATGAAAAGGGAATCTTCTCTCGTCCTCTGCAGTGGCTTTCCTGGTTCCCTCTAGGCTCGCGAACACCGATGGATCCATCCGCAAATGCCTGTTTCCCTCTTTTCCCGTTTATTTGCCCCAACAGGATCACCCTGTAGCCCTGTTCTGTAAAGTGCTTATCTCATCACATCCTGGAGGACGCAATGCACTTGACCCACTGTGTGCCAGGGGGCTCCTGCCTCTCGGCCCTGCACACAGACCAGCGGCAGGACCCACAGGTTCCGGGCCCATCCATACTCCCTCATGGTGCTGCCATTGTTGCTGGGCTTGGGGTGCCCAGAGACATCCCCTTGGGGCACAGAGCCAGCCCCAAGCCTCCTGGGGTAAAAGAGGTCCTCAGTGCCCTCAGCTCAAAATGTACACATTAATTTCCTAGAAGGACAATTACAGGATAAACCAAAGTAAGTCAAGGTCAGTGCAGATGGCTGTGCCGCCACCCGTCGCTCTGTCCATGGGCAGGGAGGACAGCCACAAGCCTCGGTGAGGACTGAAAGGTGGGGCCTGCTCTGATTTCTTCTATTTCTCAGAGCAGCCAGGGAAGGAAATCAGAATATGTCATCCCAAAATATGCCTCTTTGACATAAGAAGTATTTTGAGCTGAAGACAATTAAGTAGCAGCAAATACGGGAAAAGCTCTCTCTGCCTTCCAGCTTTCTGCATAAAAGCTGGATATACATTCACCTTTACTGGAGACAATTCTAGATTCCATCGGCCCAGAGATGACACCATAGGTGTCTGCAAACAAGCCTTAGTCCATTAGTTTCATCCCATGCATCTACATTTCTGTTTCCTGCCCTTGAAAGCCTAAGCTGCTATCCTCCGTCCGGCTATTGCTATTTAAGTGGACTGCTGCTGTGTTAAGAGGCTGTGTAAACTCAATTCTAACTAAACTTTTGAGTTTATTTAGAATTTCTCCCTTGAATATACGGGATACAGACATTAGTAAACTTCTGCTTTTCTCTTGTTAATCTGTCTATTGTAACAGAGCCCCAGACAAGAACCTAAATGGGGAGAAGGAAAAGGGGTTTTTCTTCCCTTCTACTAGCATCGCCACAGCTGCGATCTAAACATCTCTCTCCAGGGCCCTTTGGTGCGTCTGCAGAGTGCTCCTACAGGAACCAGGCTACAGGATTTAGTCCAGTGTCTGGGAAAAGCCTTGGCAAACACCCTCCTCATTATTAGGGCTCTGCCTTGGTTTCCTGCTGCCTCTGATTCTACCCTACTGGGAGGCTGAAAACATGTCCCACCCATGGAAAGAAATGAAGCAACCCCGGCCAGCCCATGGTGGCCCAGCCACCTCTGCAGCTATCCCAGCAGCACTGCCCTTCAGCCCACCATCCCAGGTCAATGGCCTGCTCTGAGCTTCCCTCTGCATTCTTCACCGGGACTCACTATCCCTGAGCCTGCAGGCCACTTTCCAGCCTCCACTCAGGAGGAACAGTCCCTACCAAGGCAACTGGCTCATGGGGTTGAAATTTCGTTTGTTAACAGATAGAATCCATCTGTAAAATCACTGGGTAGATTTTAAACTACAAATGCAATTTCTCCAACAGCTGCAGCATTTTCAGGTTTCCTACTTCTTCCTGAGCCGCTGTGCAGTTAAGTTGTATTACACGGTAGGACAAACAATGGCCCCACAAAGATGTCCACATCCTAATCCCCAGGACCTTGGAATATGGGACCTACTTAGCAAAAGGAACTCTGCAGAAGTGACTAAAGATCTTGAGAGGGGAGGTGACCCTGACAGAAGGTGAGGTGATCAGAAAAGGAGAGAGGGAGTGGAATAGATGAACGGAGGGACTGGCTGAGCTGAAGATGCTATGCTGCTGGCATGAAGATGAAGGAAGCGGCCAAGAACCAAGGAATACAGGCAGCCTCTACAAGTTGGGAAAGGAAAGGGAACAATTCTCCCCTCAGAGCCTCTGGAAGAAACACCGCTTGCAGACAACGCCTGGATTTCAGCCAAGTAAGACCAATTCTGGCTTCTTGGCCTCCAGAACTGTAAGATAGTAAATTTGTGACTTTTTTTTTTTTTTTTTTTAGATGGAGGTTTGTCTTGTTGCCCAGGCTGGAGTGCAATGTCATGATCTCAGCTCACTGCAATCTCTACTTCCCGGTTCAAGCGATTCTCCAGTCTCAGCCTCCCTAGTAGCTGGGATTACAGACGCCCACCACCACGCCTGAGTAATTTTTGTATTTTAAGTAGAGATGGGGTTTCGTCATGTTGGCCAGGCTGGTCTCGAACTCCTGACCTCAGGTGATCCGTCTGCCTTGGCCTCCCAAAGTGCTGGGATTACAGGTGTGAGCCACTGTGCCTAGCCAAATTTGTGTTCTTTTAAGCCACTAAGTTTATGATAACTTGTTGCAGAAGCAATCAGAAACCTAATAAATGTTATTCTAATAAAGTGCCCATTTTGTCTAAATTTTTTTTTTTTTTGAGACAGAGTCTCGCTCTGCTGCCCAGGCTAAAATGCAGGGGTGCGATCTTGGCTCACTGCAACCTCTGCCTCCCAGGTTCAAGTGATTCTCTTGCCCAGCCTCCCGAATAGGTGGGATTACAGGTGTGTGCCACCACACCCCACTAATTTTTTGTATTTTCAGTAGAGATGAGGTTTTGCCATGTTGGCCAGGCTAGTCTTGAACTCCTGGCCTCAAGTGATTCACCTGCCTTAGCCTCCCAATGTGCTGAGATTACAAGTATGAACTACTGCGTCCAGCCCCCTTTTGTCTAAATTCTTAAAGGTACTGGTTTAAGGCTGTTTGTTATCCTGTCTCTCTTTAGAGGTTTGCATTTTTTTTTTTTTACAGATGGCATATCCCCAACATTGCATATTTGAGGTTTCTCTCTTTTGTCTTGGGTCCCTTTTGCTACAGGTTTGCTAATATTTGGGGATCTGTTGCTCTTCTCTATGGCTCCCTTGTTTTCTACAGAAATAACATTGGCCCTCTATTATTTCCTTCTGTCTTACTTCTTGGTTTCTATGGAGTTCTTTTTCTAACTTACTCATTTATTTTCATTCATCCTTCTTTTATAAGATTGAAAGCTTTAAATTTCCTTCTGTGTACTGCTCTCACTGCATCCTACATATCCCGATTAGTATCTCAATTATCTTCTTTTTTTTTGAGATGGAGTCTCACTGTTGCCTAGGCTGCAGTGCAGTGGTATGATCTCAGCTCACTTCATCCTCTGCCTCCTAAATCCAAGTGATTCTCCTGCCTGTCTCTCGAGTAGCTGGGACTACAAGTGCGCACCACCACACGCAGCTACTTTTTCTTTTGAGACAGAGCCTTGCTCTGTCACCCAGGCTGCAGTGTGGTGGCATGATCTCAGCTCACTGTAACCTCTGCCTCCCGGGTTCAAGCGATTCTCCTACCTTAGTCTCCCAGTAGCTAGGATTACAGACATGTGTCTGTAATTTTTGTATTTTTAGTAGAGACAGGGTTTCACCATGTTTGCCAGGCTGGTCTCAAACCCGTGACCTTGTGATCCACTCACCTTGGCCTCCCAAAATGCTGGGATTACAGGCATGAGCCACCATGCCCGGCCGCCAGCTACTTTTAAAAAATTTTTTAGCCAGGCGCAGTGGTTCACACCTGTAATCCCAGCACTTTGGGAGGCCAAGGCAAGCAAATCACCTGAGGTCGGGAGTTCGAGACCAGCCTAACCAGCATGGAGAAACCCCATCTCTACTAAAAATACAAAAAATTAGCCAGGCATGGTGGTGCATGCCTGTAATCCCAGCTACTTGGGAGGCTGAGGCAGTAGAATGGCTTGAACCTGGGAGGCAGAGGTTGCAGTGAGCCAAGATCACGCCATTGGACTCCAGCCTGGGCAACAAGAGTGAAATTCCATCTCAAAAAAAGGACTTTTTTTTTAGTAGAGACGGGGTTTTCCCATGTTGGCAGGCTGGTCTCAAACTCCTGCTTTAAGTGACCCACCGGTTTTGGCCTCCCAAAGTGCTGGGATTACAGGCGTGAACTACCACACTTGGCCTCAATTCTAAACATTTTTTTTTTTTGAGAAGGAGTTTTGCTCTTGTTACCCAGGCTGGCGTGCAATGGCGCGATCTCAGCTCACTGCAACCTCCGCCTCCTGGGTTCAGGCAATTCTCCTGCCTCAGCCTCCTGAGTAGCTGGGATTACAGGCACGCACCACCATGCCCAGCTAATATTTTGTATTTTTAGTAGAGACGGGGTTTCACCATGTTGACCAGGATGGTCTTGATCTCTTGACCTCGTGATCCACCCACCTCGGCCTCCCAAAGTGCTGGGATTACAGGCTTGAGCCACCGTGCCCGGCAATTCTAAATGTTTTCTAATTTCCATTTCTTCCTTGGCTTATGAGTCATTTAGAGTTTGTGCTGCTGATTCATTTGTTGGGCCAGGCATATAGGAGACAGTGAATAATGCCATGACTACTATTATTATCATCGCCCAATTGCTCACCAGAGAGTAAAGGCTTGCTTCTGCTCTCTCCATCTGTTTTCCTAGAGACAGAGGCAACCAGGTCTCATCTTGAACCCCAAAGCACACCGAGAAGAGCTGAGAAACTTGGTAATGTCTGCCAAGGCTTAGGAAGTTCTGGTATCAGGAATTCACAAGGGCCCGCCCAAAGCAACTTTGTACCACATGACTTTGACCTAGTAAGAGCCCTCCCATGAATCTAACTTAAGGCAATAACCTAACAGAAAAAAAAGATACATACATTCAGGCCAGGTGTGGTGGCTCATGCCTGTAATCCCAGAACTTTGGGAGACCAAGGCAGGCAGATCATCTGAGGTCAGGAGTTTGAGACCAGTCTGGCCAACATGGCAAAACCCCATCTTTACTTTTTTCTTTTTTTTTGAGATGGCATCTTCCTCTGTCACCCAGGCTGGAGTGCAGTGATGTGATCTCTGCTTATTGCAATCTCTGCCTGCTGGGTTCAAGCAAGTCTCCTGTTTCAGGTCCTGAGTAGATGGGAGTACAGGTGCACACCACCATGCCTAGTTAATTTTTGCATTTTTAGTAGAGATAGGGTTTTTCCATGTTGGCCAGGCTGCTCTCGAACTCTGGACCTCAGGTGATCCACCCACCTTGGCCTCCCAAAGTGCTGGAATTACAGGTGTGAGCCACTGCGCCCAAACCCCCATCTCTACTAAAATTACAGAAATTAGCTCAGCGTGGTGGTATGTGCCTGTAATCCCAGCTACTTGGGAGGCTGAGGCAGGAGATTCGCTTGAACTTGGGAGGTATAGGTTGCAGTGTGCTAAGACTGTGCCACTGCACTCCAGCCTAGGCAACAGAGTGAGACCCTGTCTCAAAAAAAAAAGACGTATACATTTACATAAATGACCATTATTCCATTAATTATCCCCAAGAGGAAACAACCTAGAGATCACCATGAGTTTTCACACACTGCTATAATTTTCATAACCATTGCTTTGATGGCTACAAAATACTGCACTAAGTATACCATATATAACTTATATGACTTAATAAGTACCTTGAACACACAGCACTTAGCACAATGAGCATACATAAAGTGCTCAGTAAATGTCAGCACCTACTATTACTTTCATGTTGCAGAGGAGAGAACAGCTGCTTTTCTCCCTTATCATGGGACCAGGAGGCATCGTTTCCAGTCTTTTTGGGAAACATATTAAACTGTGTTTATATATATATAAAATGTATATTTAAAAAATACATATATAGGGCCGGGCGCGGTGGCTCACACCTGTAATCCCAGCACTTTGGGAGGCCGAGGTGGGTGGATCACGAGGTCAAGAGATCGAGACCATCCTGGTCAACATGGTGAAACCCCGTCTCTACTAAAAATACAAAAATTAGCTGGGCATGGTGGCGCGTGCCTGTAATCCCAGCTACTCGGGAGGCTGAGGAAGGAGAATTGCCTGAACTCAGGAGGCGGAGGTTGCGGTGAGCCGAGATTGTGCCATTGCACTCCAGCCTGGGTAAAAAGAGTGAAACTCCGTCTCAAAAAAAAAAAAAAAAAAAAAAAATATATATATATATATATATAAATATATATGAGTGTATGTATACATATATACACACACACATATATATATATTTTAAAGACAAGGTCTCGCTATGTTGTCCAGGCTGGTCTCAAACTCCTGGGCTCGAATGATCCTCCTGCCTTGCCTTCCAAAGTTCTGGGATTACAGATGTGAGCCACCGTACCTGGCCCTTTAAACTGTATATTCTGCACATATAAATACACTGTGGGGTAAACTCCAAGAAATGGAATTTTGGGTAAAGGATGTGTGTCTTTTAAAATAACATTAGTTTTATAATTAAAAAAACTCAAAATATCCTATTGTTTCCAGTGTCTCTTCTGGCACACAGAATTGTCTATCTGCATACGCCTTCCAAGGCACTTGGGTAGGAATGGAAGCCCCAAGCTAGGCTTCAGTAGCCTCCAGGTCCCAGCCAGGGTTAAGACGGGGTTTTCCTGGGTCATGAGTTCCTCTGCCCCTTTCAACTCCAAGAGAAGGAGCACTGACACTTCAGTCTCCACCTCTGAAAAACTGGGACACATCCTACATCGTAAAGATTAAACAGGATAATACACGAGAGTATTGCCGGCCAGGGAAGAGTGAGCACAGGGTGGCACGTAAACCTTACATGTATCTTGCCCTTGACGAAGGTGGTGATATCTTCCTCACTGTCAAAGATGGACAGTGTCTGGAGCAAGTTATTTTCCAGCCATTCCCAGTGTTTTGTGATCTCTTTGCGCGAAGAACCTAGAAGAGGTTTGGTGAAGTAAAAGAAAAATAATAAATTCACCAGGCCTTAAACACAAATTCAAAGAAGCGAGATGAAAGTGGGCAATCTAATTTGCTAAATCATAGCGACTAAAATCTTCAAGCTGCTTAGTCTTTTCCCTCTTAAGCTTATGAATATGTGTATAACCAAAGTAATAAGTGGTCCTGGTAAAAAAACAAAAAATTAAACGTCCAGGCAGAATCACAGTCATGTGGGAGAGAATGTTTCCACCTGTCCCCGAAGCCAACAGTGAGAGTCACTGTTTCCTATGTGTCCTAGAAATAGTCTGTGCGTCTGAAAGTTTACTTATACTTTTCCTCATGTTGAAAGAGCTTAATGTGGCCTTCGCTATGTATGTGTTAATCAGACACAGTCACACTTGGCATAAATGAGTCCAGCTCCTTCCTGAGAATCCAGGTGTCCACAGACAGCAGCCGGAGCTTTCTACAAGACTCCAGGCCCCTGGCCTCCTAGGCTCCTGCTGGGCAGGCAAGTAGCTACTGTCCCTCTCTTCAGTTTCTCCTGGCCACCCTCTTCCCTAATGTCTGCCCCACCTAGGAGGGAGGCGGTCCCTGTACTCCACAGGCCCAGTGGAAATAAAAAAATGTAGAGAAAGTCTGGGTGCCATGGCCGATGCCTGTAATCCCAGCACTATGGGAGGCCAAGGCAGGAGGACCATTTGAGCCCAGGAGTTCAAGACCAGCACGGGCAGTATGGTGAAACCAAAAATACAAAAAAATTAGCTGGGCGTGGTGGTGTGTGCCTACGGTCCCAGCTACTCAGGACACTGAGGTAGGATTGCTTGATCCTGGGAGGCAGAGGCTCAGTGCAGCCTGGGTGACAAAGTGAGACCCCATCTCCAAAAAAACAGAACACACAAAACAAAAATGTAAACATGGCAGCACGATGCCACTTGCAAAGGGTAGAACTGTTTGCTCTCATCAAGGAATTGGGGAAGAAGCCACAGGGGAAGAGCAAAGGGATGAGAGATCTCTGCCTGGCCTGGCTCCCCCTACTCCCAGCACCTGTTTCTGGGGTTTTGCCTATGCTGAATGAACACAAGGATGAGGAGTGAATGACACCCCGAATCGTTCTCAGCTGTCCAGGGGTGGGATAGGAGGCCCACCACCAGGCATGCAGAGAGCCTTGGCCAAGACACGAGTCCAGTGTGACTGTGAACCACATGTTTCTGCTGGGGTGCCTTCCCCTGGCCACCCTCCTTCCCTACGTGACCATGCTCTTCTGCCAGCTAGAGATAGCTCCAACCCTCCCTCCAGGCCATGCTCGGCCTGTCACCTACTCCAGCCCATGGCACCTGCTTATAACTGTGTCACAGCCTGGCTCTTCTGCTTGGGGCTGATCTGTTTGCTTTGTCAAATCTCCTCAAGCAGACCCTGACCTAAGAAGCAAGGCCACAGGACAGATCCTCCCCTGATGGGCCTCAGGGAGGATGCCCATGGGAAAATGATTGTACTCAGAATCACATAGCTTGCAGTGAGTCACAAAAGGCCCCAGAATTACTCCTGGAAACCCCTTATGTTATCTGTAATTTAGTTTTAACTTTTTTTTTATTTTTCTTTGCATTTCTATAATAGCCTCCTTTTCCTGATACACAGAGGACAAGGCCTAGTTGGTAGGTAGAGATTTCTTTTTCAGTCTCTTTGCCAGGAACCCACAGTTGAATCTGGAAGTCAGATTTACATGTGGTACAAGTCTACTGTATCATTTTCTTTTACACATACATTCCTAGAAAACTGAAACAGAAGATATCTCCTAGCTGTCTGTGTAGATATGTCAGCACTTTAATAAAAAATATTGGCTGGGCGCGGTGGCTTACACCTGTAATCCTAACACTTTGGGAGGCCTAGGTGGGTGGATCACGAGGTCGGGAGATTGAGACCATCCTGGCCAACATGGTGAAACCCCGTCTGTACTAAAAATACAAAAATTAGCTGGGAATGGCGGCCCATGCCTGTATCTCAGCTACTCAGGAGGCTGAGGCAGAGGAATCGCTTGAACCAGGGAGCTAGAGGTTGCAGTGAGCCGAGATCATGCCACTGCACTCCAGCCTGGCAACAGAACAAGACCTTGTTTAAAAAAAAAAAAAAAAAAATATATATATATATATATATATATTTACAGGCCAGTCACAGTGGCTCACTCCTCTAATCCCAGCACTCTGGGAGGCTGAGGCAGGAGTATCACTTGAGCCCAGGAGTTTGAGACCAGCCTGGGCAACAGGGCTGTCTCTACGAAAAATTGAGAAAATTAGTCAGGCCTGGTTGTGCGGGCTAATCAGGAGGCTGAGGTGGGAGGACTGCTCCAGCCGGGGAGCTGCAGTGAGCTGTGACTGCACCACAGCACTCCAGCCTGGGCAAGAGAGATACTGTCTCAGAAACAATTTTTGTTGTTAAACATATGTGCACTAAAAAATATTAGTTATAAGTAACTCAATCTTCATTTAATACTAAGAAAATGAACTACTCAATCTCTATGCTAGGCACTGGGAATAAAAATAATAGCTAATTAGAGTATTAAATGCTATTTCTGTTTTCAGAGTTTTCCATGGATTATCTTATTTCATTCTCAGAACACAGTGGAGACAGGTACCATTATTTTCATTTTAATAGATGAAGCTGAGGCACAGAGAGGTAAAATAAGTCAC